>NC_138786.1:46434901-47035163 GCF_965178545.1 Coloeus monedula
AAAAAAGGCATAGCAGGAGTATAAAAGAAAAAGCAAAAAATCTTCATGGCATCATTTGCACCCTCAATAGATGACTATAAATTTATAAGCAATTGACTAACCAAGGCTATATAATGAGATTTTCATACTAAGCTAAGTCAAGTGAAAATTCGAGAAACTTTCAATGCACTCTTTGTGAATACAAGAGTGATGTCCAGTTACTCATGAAAGAGTGAAAACAAGACCTAAACAGGTCAAAAACGTAAATACAACCTTCCCAATCACATAATACTTTGTTCTCAAAATGGTTTTTAAGTAACTGAAATTTTGTCTGTTTGTTTCTAATTACCGATATTAAAGGAACTTGGTTTAAAATCTGGAAAGGCACCAGGAAGTAAATTTAATAATATAATTTGCCTAGTGTATGTCACCTTTACTGGCCAATATTTAATATTTATTTTTATGGAGACTTGTTTTTCAATTGTTATAAAAGACCAAATTGAGATAACATTAATTTTTTTTTTTCAGTGCCTGTCCATGCATTGTCTTTCCATTGTCCATCCAGTGTCTTTCCATTGTCTTGATACAAGAATATCAGGCTAAACCATAAAAGTAGAAAATACAGAATGTAGAATCATAAAACTAAAAATATAAAAGCAGATAATTAAAGCAATATTCTATGCACAAATATTTTAGAATTAATGCCCTGCTTTCAGATGGGATAGAGTTAATTTTCTTCCTAGTAGCTGAAAAAATGTTGTGTTTTGGATTTAGTGGGAGAATAATGTTGATAAGATGCTGCTGGTTTAGTTGTTGCTGTGCAGTGCTTACCCTAAGTCAAGGGCTTTTCGGTTTCCCATGCTCTGCCAGCAAGCAGGTGCACAAGAAGCTGGGAGAGAGCATAGCCAGGACAGCTGACTGCAACTGGCCAAAGGGATATTCCATATCAAAGAGCATCATGTTCAGTGTATGAAGTGTGGGAGGATTTGCCCAGGAGGAGCTGATTGCTGCTAGGGGATGGGCTGGGTATTGTATTGCCCCTTACTTTTCTTCTTTGGATTTTATTCCCCTCCTTCTTTTTCTTTTTCATATTTTTTCTCCTGTTATGAAACAGTTTTTTATCTTAATCCACTGGTCTTAATTTTTCTGATTCTCCTCTCCATCCTTCTGGGGATAGAGGTAGTGGGAGAGGCATAAGAGTTACCTAGTACTTTACTTGCTGGCTGGGGTTAAACTACAGTAACTGGAAATTTTTAAAAATTCATTTTCAAGGGTGGTTAATCCAATGAAGTCAGATTTATAAATTCAAGAAAATGGACATGCTCCAAGAAAAGGCAGAACTAGAATTTTAATGGTATTCTCCTTTCCACATCTCAAAAATTCCCATGGATCTCCTATAGTTTAACTCCCTCATTCCAGACCTAACCAAATGAAAAACCTCAAAAAGATGAAAATTCCTTTCCTTTCTACATAAATTTATTCTATTGTGTATCAGGGGTGATAGTAAACAAGACAAGATCTGTTTTCAAGCTAAAGGAAAATTTTCTGTTGAATTGCATGATCTCTTAAATAAGGCACTGGAACATCAGCAAGATCCTTGAAAATTCATAAATTTAAGATTCTATATTCTAAGATGGTAGATGAAAAACTTTGTGAATGCTTGCTACTTGCAGAGCAGATGGAAAAAAATTCTGCTAATAATATTGCAGAGCTAAGAGAAGTCTGGAAAAAAACAGGACTTTATATAATCTCTGGCAATTGTATTTTGAGTTATCAAAAGACTACAAGGAAGTATTTAAGCCTGAGCTATTCAGTATTTTTTCAATATTTTTTTCATGAAGGTAGAAAGCTAACATTATGACCTATAGATATCAATATTTTGTGCTAATAACACTAATGCTGGGAATATGATAGAGATCAATCTAACATAACATCCCAAATATTAGTAGATTATTGCAGGAATAATTTATAAAATGCATTTACAGAAAAAAAAAGTCAATGTAAATTAAATTTTGAGCCATTCTTTACACTTTTGGGATATGGCTGTTGCTGTCATTTTTTAAGGTTCGTTAAAAATTCTTTATTCAGTAGTATTTATGTTTAAATTTTACAGAACTATTCAATGGTAAGAGTTTGCAGAAGAATGTATGTCAGAAAAACTCATTTATTCAAAACTATTTTCAATAGAATGAGAGGATAGTTTATCTAATAACTATTATGACAGGTACTTCAAAAACAAATAAGCAAGTGCTGGTGCTACTTTTAATAATATTTTTTTGTGAGTGAACATTACCGTAATTTATCCTATGTCAAAACTACCTGAAGCAGCATGGAATAGCACCAGAGATTTATGCAGTCCTTACTCTTTCTAGAGTGCATACCTGCTGTCTGCCTCTACATGGTTTGACATTTTGATGGATACAGGTCAGGCAGCAACTGCTGGTCAATAATTTCAGTTGTGCATAGATGGTTTCAATCATGACTAATTTATTCTTTTGCACATCTGGACTGATGTTATTGCCCTCTCTTCTCAGTGCCCTCATGTAAACAACTCTGGATAAAGTAAGTATTGTAAAAGAGAATGACAGGAACAAAAAAAACCCCAACAAAACAAAACAAACAAACAAAACCAAAAAAAAAAAAAAAAAAAACCCCAAACAAAATATCTGTTGTGATTGTAGTAATCAGTTTTATTGTTCTGTGAGCCAGACAATTATTGTTGTCTTTACCTTGGAGATGAGAAAATCCATTTATCAAGATCAGATTTGAAATCTCCTGCTCAATCAGGAGCCATGACTGGATGTCTCATGTCTCAGAACACCATTCAGGCGCCTACATAATTGTCTGCCTCTGTTCAGCTATCTTCTTCCAAGATTCATTATTGATTGTTCAGTATTTATTCAAAGATGGTTTCTCTGGAGGAAAGATCATGAACCACTTTTTCAAGAAATTCCACAGATCAATAACATTAATATGACAGGCACAGGAGAGATTCTAATCAGTACTAAACAGAATGATGGAGAGCAATCAAAATTCATAACTGAAATTCAGAAACTGTTGTGATGTTACAGATAAATTTAACATTTTTGTTGTGGACAATTTAGGCCAGAATGTGCAACAGTGAGAGAAGTGTTTTCTCCCATGCAGTTGTTAGAGCCACAGGGACAACCCTAACCTTGAGCTTTTCTGAAAACTTATAAAACACTACAAGATGTTCTCAAGCATCACTGATTTTGAAGGTAAAAGACATAAATATTTTCCAAACATGTAAGTCACTCCCAAGTAGAAGTAAATCCAGAATCAACAATAAAATCAACTTTCATGATAACAAAATATGAAGTACAGAATACTTCTGTACTAGAAGTTATTTAATGGCATAACCCCACAATAGAATAATGGTATTAACTTTGCAAAGATTGCAACTCTTCTGGTTTTCATGCCTTTACACAAGCTTTCTTCATTCTACTTCTGAGTCTTTGCTTTTTCATAGTCTCCCAGAATTATTAAAATGGTTAAGATTTCTTAAACCTGATTGGGTGAAGTACAAGAACCTTGTTGTCTTTTTAATAGCTCATGGACAAGCAGTCCTCTGGAGGACTAATATCTGATAAGGTGCTTTCTCAGATAAGATGATTTGATGAGATAAAGGATTCTCTAGACAAGTGATATAAGGCAGCTCTAATTCTTTTGGACTTCAGGAAAGTATATGGGATAATTCTTTCCTATTGTAGAACAAAAACTTCTAGGTGTTGGAAAACTGGACACTGAAAATTTAACACAAAAGGTCACACTTAAAAGTCATATTTTGTCATTAACCATACTGCTTCTGATATGAAAGAAAACATCTTTCTCCTTTTTCACCAAATTGCACCTGCTCCTTTCTAAACCATTAAGCTCCCATCAATTACTTAGGTAAACTTCTCCAGACTGATATTTTTATAACAATAATATTTTAATTTGTTAAAATAAAGGTGCCTACAATGGAGGGCTTGTTTTCACTAAGTTTTAATGGATTTATTATTTCTTAATTAAATAGCTGTTTTACAGAAAAGAACTGAAGGTAGTAGATATTTTGCTTGATGAACTGATAGCATATCACCATTTAAACCCATGTAGAAGTCACAGGAAGGAATCTTCATCCTAATTCTGTTTTAGAAGATAGAAAGCATAGTCCTGCACTGCAAGGGAAGGTGAGCTGTGAGCTGAGCACAAGAGTAGCTCAGATGGGAACAGTGACCTCTCTGACAAAACAGCATCTTGTCTGGGTCAGAAGGGAGTTCAGAGACTGATCAGCAAGTCTGCCACAGTGGCATGGGTCCAAGGCCAAGCCAGGAAGTCAGACCACTGAGTCTGAACCAGCTTCACAGAAGTACAAGCTCAGGCACAGACAGAGCTTCTCCACAGCTGCAGTGTAGTGCAGGCTGGGGCAGTGTTAAGTCTCTATTTACAAACAGCTCTGAAAAGAAAGGAGGGGAAGGGCCTTGTTTCCAGCTTTCCTCACAGGAACTCCTGTCACCAAGGAACTCAAACTTGGACTCAGACAGCTGAACTCTGTAGCTTTTCCAGCCAAATTCCTAAAAGCAGGATATGCTCTGGGACCCAACAGCTGGAATGCAGGAAGGCTTGGAAACGATCACAAAGCAAGTGTGAGCCTAATCTACTCCTGGGAAACAAGTATTTTCATCTTAAATTCTGAAGAATGTAGCACTTCCTCCACACAGTATACAGAATTTCCAAATATAGCCCATGCTGATACTGTAACTGGTTAATTAAGGAAACACAGTTTTTCTATCACAGAGAAAACTTACTGTAAAGAAAGAGAGCAAGGTTGACAGGAGACAGTGGAATATTAGTGGGTAAAGGGTGAAATCCCAAGGAAAGGCTGTCAGTTTGCAATAGAAAGATTGCAACATGACAGAGTCATTGTGGGAATGCACAAGTGGAATGGGATGCACATGTGACAATGAAAAACATTATTCATTTGACAAGTGGGCTTGAGTGTGTTGCCTTCCATCTAAATTTGCCTTTGGCCATGCAAATTGGTCTTCGTACTGGGACCTGCACAAGTCTCCATCTACAGCTCCTCCTGAGTTCTTGGAAAGGCAAAGGAGCATGTTATGTGTGTCTGCAGGTACTGCTGACTCTTGCTTCCAAACTGCTCTATTAGAAGAAAGAAGTCAGTGCAGTTCCTCTTTAGCAATTTTTTTCTCTCCGGCTGCTGTTTCTCCTCCTTATTAAGTGAGACAGAGACAAGATAGAAAATCTCTGCTGCTATAAAGTTGTCATGAAAAAGAAAACTCAAACAGCGGTTTCATCCCCTCCTTCCATCACTTCCAATTTTTGTTTGTGTGGTCTTCATTATGTTTTTTGCAAAAGGGGTGGAAAAACAATTCACTCTCACATCCAATGTGATAGGAAGCTTGCAAAGGTCTAATGAAGCAGAAATTGCTTTAGATCAGTCTGTTCATGCAAAATTAGGACCACCTGTAACAGTGCTAATGACAGCAAAACTATGGACCTGCTGAAGAAGTTAGCTCTGCTGCTGAAAAAAGTCTTCATGGTCTGCTTTATTAGCTTTCTAGAAGGTAACATCAGAGATGCTGTTCACAGCTTGTGTTTGGAATTAAAGGAACAGCCACATTAAAATGCCACAGACCAGGCTGCTCTTCAGGACTGTACAGAAGAACTGAAGTGGTCTTGAAGTACTTTTGTGGTTGTCCAGAAATCTGTCTGCATCAACCTCTCATTCAGATAGCAGATCCTTAGCATGGACTCCTTGTTGTGGTTTAGAAAATCCATGAAAAAAAGTTTTCTTCAAAATTGACATGCATAGAGTCTGAGGACTGAAATAATTTCTTTCACATAAACACATTTTTTCTCTAGCCTTAGGAAGATGTAGCTCTACTCATCACACTGTCAAAGACTGTATATTCAAACAGATAAGTACCAGCACAGTGACTGGAGCAACACAAAAGCTGAATCCTGAAAGTCAAAGCATCTGCATGGCCCCACTCCAGAGCCTTAGACAACACCTGAGGCTCTCTGTGGGCCTTGATAGGGATCTCCATGAGGCAGCCCAGGCCCAGCCCTGTCCCAGCCATGAGCAGAACATCTGGGAACACCAAGAGCAGCCCTCATCCTCAGGATTGGGCACCTCCCTGGGGATGGTGATGGGATGAGGCCAGAATGGGCTGACAGCCCAGCTCAAGAAATCCTATGGGTGGCAGGGCAGGGCTGTGGTGAGCTGGAGACAGTCCCTGCTGGGGAATAACTTGGGCAGGGGACAATGGCTCTGGGGGAATGACATGGGATCCTGGGCCTGAGGAGGCTAGCAAGGGGCAGTCAGACCCATTAGTGCCCTCAGGGTCCTGGAAGAAGGGATGTCAATTGTTCTCAGTTGTCTGCAGTATCTCACCATTATATCACTGCACTCTTACTGCTTTATAAAATCTTTGCATCCCATACTCAGTTAATATTTGGGGTTTATGATTGATTATTTTATGAGTGCCAAGATTTACTAGGAATACTTGTGGGGAACAAGCAGATGTACAGTCAAATAAAACTTCTATGCAAAATTGAGTATCTGTAGAAAATGCTTGTCCGCATTCACCCTGTTCTAATGAAAGCAAACACTTTTTTTTTTCCCCAGAGTTAATATGCTATAGAAACAGAATTGTACAGAGTCTACACAAAAGCACAGAACATAATGTGGAGATGAAGAATGATAAAGATATAATTTATAAGTTTTAAGATAAAAAATGGACAGAAGTTCAGAAAAATGGAATACTTTCAAATACTAAATGTTCAAAAAACATACTGAGATATGAAAGATAATTTTGATATTTGGGATATTCAAATATCAAACCAAATTTATGAATGTCGTACATATTTGTAGGCCTGAGTAGAGACTATATTCTTGCTCAATAGGTAAGTCTTTCTTAAAGGAACTAGAGTGAGTAAAAGATAATTAAGAAATATCCCTAGAAAAACCAAGATTTATGCAAGCTACTAATTAATATCTCTGAAAATTATATAAATAGGAACATAAGCATGCTTAAGCACGTATATGTATTGCTGTCCTAAAAGAGTAACATTTTTGACTTGTTTCAAGGAGACTGATATGTAGAGGATTGCAGTAACATAATCCAAATAAAGACATTTATGATTAAAATTTGCAATAAAATCCTGCAAAGATAGAACTGTATATGAGGAATTTTAGCTGCATCAGACTAAGATAATATTTTTTACATTATTGGATAGCTCATAGGAAAGAGAATAATAGGGGAACTTATCAAATATATTAGACATCTGTACACTACTGCAAAGTGTATCAAGAACAAACCACGACTAGATGTCTTAATGCACAAACAAAGCTTAATTGGCCTCTCAGAGACCCGATAGCCTAAATCAGAGATACAAAAAGACAGGTAGGGAGAAAATAAAGCTTCTTACTGTAGGATGAAAATATTTATGCTTTCTCTGTAGCCCAGAAGGAAGAGAAAAGCAGACTTGTTAAGAGCCTTTAAAAAGATAAAAAGGGGAATAGAACAAAGTAGTATCATGGTAAGAGAAAATAAGATTGATGCACCTTATTTCAGCCATCTAATACCTGAAGGATGTGGCCTTCTGGTAAAAGCAGAATGCCTTCTGAATAAGCATTATGAATAGTCACAATCTACCAATAAATTATTGAGGACAATGCTGGAGCATATTTACAAAAGCTGAGAGACCTTAGGCTGTGCTGTGTGAAAGATGCATCCGACTAAAGGGAAGGAAACTCAGAAACATCAAAAACTATCAAGTTAATAATTCTGTGCAAATTAATGTGAAAGTGGAGCAAAAGCATAGCAATAGATTAAAAATGCAAACTTTAGCCAGGAAGATGGGCTTCCATAAAACAGATTTCTAAAGGGAGGAAGGAAATGATATTAAGTAGGACATTATTAATATTGGTAATATTAGTACAGAATGAGACTATAAATCAGAAGGACTCTTAAGAGTGGGATGTGGTTTTATAACAAGCAGATAAACTGGAAAAAACACAAAGAAGAAACAAGAATGAGGAATGGCTTACAAGTTAGACTTACGAAGAACTGCAGGAAGAAGTTGAATGGGTCAAGAAAAATAATCTAGTAAAGAGTAGTTAGATCACCAAGTAGGCTTTTTTTTTTTTAATGATGCATATGACTTCCTTTTCATGTCTACAAAGGGTAAACTAAAAAGTAAAGTGTTCAGCATGTGATGGGAAGATTCAGATAGATGTTAGTTAATCAGTTAGGTATTATTAAGACCTTAGAAAATATTTTTAACATTCCAATTTGGGGTCAAATTTTCTCACTAGGTTCTGCAATCCTAATTATTTCAGGATTGGAGAACAAAATTGATGTTATTCTCTAATCCTGAAGTTCTTGATAAAACAATTTCATTGATTTAAATGAGGATTAATCTCTCGTTTCTTCCTGCATCTGGAAGACAGATAACTCTATGTTGTTCATTGGTTTATATTTCTATTAAAGCTGGAGAGTCCAAGATTAAAATTCTGATTTCTCTGCTGGAAGTGTACCATTGGTTTTGTATCAAAATAAATTCTAAGAGTCTCTGTCAATTCTTGAACTCTGAAATGCTGGAACAAAACCACGTATGGATCACATACATAGGAAATGGGAGAGTAATAAGCTTAAAAATGAGTAGTCATTTCAATGGTGATATGAGAATGATAGTGTAGTTTATTATATTATCATTCAGTGTAAATCAGTGTATTGCCACAGAAGAAAATATACTCTAATGAAGAATCTGGTTCAGACATATATCTCTGGGTTTTGTCAAATTAATAAATAATAATAATTTAGTAAAACTGGTTTTTATTACAAATCAGATAGAATATATTCATATTACAATTTATATGCTTCTATTAATATATATCTATGCAATGTGTAATACAAATTAACCCGCTGTGCCCCTCTGCCTTACATTTCACACCTCTCTTTTCTTTCTATAGGTTTCTATCTTCCCCTGTTTTTCACATGCACACACTCCCTTATGTGCTCAGTCTCTGGCTCACTGTCATGTGTATTTCTGACATCAAGACTACTTTTGAATGGGAGAGGAATCAAGGAGGTTGGAACTCCAAGATAGGTACTCACTGTTCAGCTACGCAGAGAATTATAAATTTGTGGATCATGACACAGATATAGTTTTCTAGCACTTCAAAGTATAGAAAGTGAAATTGTGCCATGGCTGGTTTTGGCAGCCTTGAAGCAGGAAACTTACATTTCCGCTAACACTTTACACAAAATACTGAATTTTAATCAGAAACATCAGACAATGGATGAAGACTTGAATATTGTCCCATCTGTCTTTAGGTCTCTAAAAGTACTCAAAGGGATCCCAAGTCTGCAAGATTTACACTATTTCTATTTTTTTTTTTTTTTTAACATATAAAAGCATGGCCTCTTTTCAATACTTAGCTCTCAAATAGTTTTTAAGATTGATTTTAACATTTAAAATCTTTGATTGCTTCTTGATATTTATAAAGGGTTATAATTTTATTATCAGATCAAAAACTGGTTCATAGAACAGAAAATTATTTGTGATGAACTTTTTCCTTGATTCATAGGGAATTAAAATGAATAAAAAATTTTGGATCCCAGAAGGCTCTTCTGAAAATAAAATAGATAAAAATGAGAGAGTTTTATATAGGAAAGAAAATAATGAGAATGCTTAGCAAATCCCTATCATATTCAAATGTGCTTTTCACATGAGTATGCAAAAGATGTCAATTTAAAATACAGACTGAAGCTTGAGATGACTCCAAAAAAACTTTCTTGTTCTAGAGAAAATCTAACACCAGCAGCCTTATTTAAGATTCAAAATACTTTGGCTTGCATTATGCTTTAAAAATTAATTAAGCTTAGAAACAGAAAACACTGCTAGCTTTCTGGCCTGAACCTTGATATACAACTCAATTCAGTCCTAACTGCAGATCTACAAGAAGTATATTCCTCATCATGTGCTAGGACTTTTGTTGTTTGTGTTGGTTTGTTTCATTCCTGACAATTGCATAAATCATGGGAGGGCAGGGGGAGGAAGACTGATTTATAAGGTTCTCACTTTATTTTCGAAGAGGTTTTGAAGAGTATAGACATAGGTAAGTAGACATATCTAGTGACCCTACATTCATCTAATGTAAATATCTCAGGAAGAAACCATGTTCCTATATCTTTCACCATATATAAACTCAATGAGGTACAGACACCTTTCCTTGTCTTGCCTTTATGTAATTTTCCTAATAGCAGGCAGTCTTATAGCTAGAAGATTTGTAAAAGGATTCAACACGAGCATAACTTTTTGCTTCTCAACGTTTTAGTCAGCTCATTCAAAATAAGAGGAAATTAATATTTTGCCAATGGCTACTCATTCATCATCTGTTTACTCAAATGAAAATATTGCTTCAACATATTGAAAAAGTTGCTCATTTTCTACTACAGTATTTATACAAGCCTCTTTTTTGCTACTCATCTTAAATTTTCTTCAAGTTCTATTCAAGTCTCCTTAACTATGATTAAATATGTACTTTGAAAATATATCAAGGATTTGATCATATTCTAAAGTATAGCCAAGGGAGAGAAGGTGTCTCCTGCTTTGTGATAAAAAACTAAACCTTTCCTAAAATCCCATTGTATGCCATTGCAGAATTGTGTGCATATTTAGATGTAGAGTAACACAGATATTCTGGGAAAGCAACTCACAAGATTTCTGATTTTCAGATAAATTAATTTATTTTAAAAACCTATGTCTTTGAAAAAATTAATCTTCTTTCGATTCAAACATTCTTAAATTTGCAAAAACATCCCATTTTCTAGATGCAAAATTGGATCTAAGGGCAGAACACAAATTATAGTGGTGATGAAGTTACAGTTCAGACTGCAAACTCATTCTCACGGCTACTCACATAATGTAGAAGGCAGAAGAAATGCTAAATGCAAAGTCACAATTCCTACTTCTTAGGGCACTTGTATAAATTTTCTTTCCAAATTCCTTTGTAGAATGTTATACTTTCACGCAGACTTCTCTTCCTCAATAATTTGATTTGAGTTAGATTAATGCCCTTCTATTTCTATTGCTGATGTTCTCTATCACCTATCCTGTATTCAGTGTCAGGACCCTACTTTAGATGACTATATCCTCTGAAAATACTGTTGCACTCTAGACAGAGAAAAAGAGCAAGGTAA
Organism: Coloeus monedula; assembly: GCF_965178545.1. Lineage (NCBI taxonomy): Eukaryota > Metazoa > Chordata > Aves > Passeriformes > Corvidae > Coloeus > Coloeus monedula. Next base: position 46,446,112 of record NC_138786.1, read on the forward strand.
GATTTTATAGCAGTTTTCCTGAAATACTCCCAAAGAGAAAATGGCTTGAATAACTACAGGGAGAGTCTTTGTTTGAATCATTGTACTGGAACAATCATTACATTTGAAGGATAAATGTAATTTAGTCTTTTTGAAGGAATGGGCACACATCAAATAAAAATTTTTCTAATCTATAGAAAAAAAAAAATCACAGCTCCTTTTATTCTTCAAAGAATGAACTATTTAGTCTGATAGGAGAGTATGTAAAAAAATTAAAACGAAAACAAAGATATGAAGAATTGTATATATTCAAAAAGAAAGACGTTGGAAAACTCTTGCCTCGTCTATTTATAGCTAAACTCAGAACTTTATGAACTAGAGGCTCAGCCATATTCAGGACTGATAGAATAACACAGTGTGTGGGGTCTGTGAAGGGTAACTGCGTTTCCCTGAAACATCCCTGGCAAGGAATTGTTCTGGTGGGTGCAGTACAGCACTCCAGCAAGCTTACTCCTTTCACCCATGCAGCTGTTGGCACGGACTCTCACAACACTCAAGCTGGATAGCTCAGCGTTACCAGAGACAAAAGCATCAGGAAGGCTCTCCCGTACAGCATTCCACGGACGCGGTTTATTGCATTCTACCACAAAGGAAACCACAGAGAGGCGAAAGAGAGTGGAGCACGCAGTGTCCAGGGTTTATGTACGGGAGTGGAGGGAGCATCAGAGACCAATGATCTGAGGGCACGGGGGCAGTGCACAGGTGGCACTAGGGAAAGGGAGTCAGTGGGGAAGCTCTGGGGGCACGCAGGGTAACAAGCCAGTCAGACAGACCGAGTCCGCACAGCAGCACGAAGCCTGACGGGAGAGGCTTCTCCTTTCACTCTGTAAACCTGGGGGTGCTTTTAAACCATGGTATTGGTCCACCAGTGGGCCTCTGCTATTTCGGGGCTCCTTGTCCACTCAACCATCACAATGGCTGGCTCAGTCACCTCAACAATAGAATATAATTTCATACCTACTTCCTGATTTTGCTGTGGCAAGACTAAATTCGATAAAATTTGAGCCAAAAAAAATTATTTGAGGCCAAAAATAGTTTTGGCTTTGGAAGTGCTTTTTTAGTCATACTCTTATCCTTTTCCTTTAAATTAGTTACTAGCCAATACCACAGTGCCAAAAAATCTTGTAAAAGTGCTTTACAAAGTAAGCTTTAATCCTAGTTTTGCCTGTCAAAGCAACAAGTGCAATTTGATTTTTTTTTTTCTAAAAGTAAACTTCAATCCATATCTGATAATAGCCCCCTGTAGTTCATCAGCCAGTGGTTGTTTTTAGAAGATTCTTAGTCCTTTTTTCAGTTTTGCTCACTATTTTTTTTATCCCAGTATAAGAACCCAGAGTTGAGAAGATTAGATGTGCCTGACTATCCATAATAAAAATACCCAGAAAAAGACCTTTACTCAATGAAACTTTATCATTTTACCAAATAATAGTCTCCTTGTAACTGCAAAAGGGACATCGTTCTCACTTGTTGAGAGAAAAAAGACTTTCAGTGACTCAGAGCAGAATTTGGTTTTCTGACATCACTGGTAGACATCATCATCCCTTAGCAATCAGCTGCCTTGGGCTAAGTGACTTTTTGTTTAGTTTCTGCTTCCTCAATCATCCTGGCTTTCCAGAAAAAAAATTACTCAAGACTGAAAAGATAATCGGGAAATTTTTACTGAAAATCATACATTTTCATTAATTCTGTAAATTAAAAATTTCTTATTAATTTAACTGTTAGATAAAGTGTAAGATTTTCTTCGGCTAGTACTAGCATATGTGTTTAAACTAAGGAAGGTGTAATCACCTTTTACATATTGGCAAAGAAGTAAGGATGTAGAGAAGGAAAAATAGCACCAAGTGGAATTGACTGTAGATGTCTATGAAAGATATGGATTCAGGACTTCTGGATATAGTTATAAAATGAGTGACTGAACAATATCCTTCATATCTTTTGAAATATTCAGTTCAAATCCCTTCTTAAGTCTTGCTCCTATATCGAGCAAATGAGTTCCTCTAATCATTTGAGAGTTGCTTTTCACTGGCACTAACTGATCAAGTGCAGGCTGATGTATGTAAATGAATACTTTTATAGAATGTATAGTGCTGTGTGGAAATTTATTACATATATATGTGATGACAATTTTTGATTCATCTGTAAGTTAAGATAAAAAAAGAAAAGCGCTGTGCACTTTGAAGGGTAATAGGTTCACAAAGGTATCATAATTTTGACTAGAGTACTGTTGATAAACTCAGAAAGATTGCCCCCTAAACCTGTAAAAAGGCAAAAAGTTAACTATATATTTTTGGTTTTTTTCTTAACCTAAAGCTTAGCATCACTGGAATAATTTTTGGAATTTCAGAGTAAGATTAGTAACATCCAGGAGGTGTAACTCACCTTTGGGTAAATTGTTGTCATAAACTTCATGGGTACTTTTTGCTGGAGTGCCACACTCAGGCTAGTCTCAGTTCTCAAGGACAGCAACCACAGACGGATTCAAATGAGAATGAGGACTTGTCATCAAGGGGTATCAAAATGAAGCGCTCCTGAACTACTGCTGGGAGGCTGTTCAGAGCTGATGTTAATTTCATTCAGCAATTTTCCTTCTGCAAGAAGTGTACTAAGAAGGCAATCAGGAAAAGAGCCTCCATTGTATCTAGTGGTGAAACAAGCAGTTAATGATTATTATAAACTTATTATAAAATAATTACCTATTTTATTCTCCATACTGGTAATTAGTAAGAAATAGGAGATTTTCGTGTTTACTGAACAAAATATGTATCACAGACAGAAAAGTGCTTGTTTTCTTTGCCTCCATTGTATCTAGTGGTGAAACAAGCAGTTAATGATGATTATAAACTTGTTATAAAATAATTACCTATTTTATTCTCCATACGGGTAATTAGTAAGAAATAGGAGATTTTCATGTTTACTGAAAAAAATATCTATCACAGACAGAAAAGTGCTTGTTTTCTTTGCTTTCATAAAGGTGACGTTATGAAACCTACACAGGTAGGTCCTTTACTGAGATCCCTGAACTGAACGTTTTCTAATGTTCAAAATAACTTTCATCCATCCTGATTAAAAAAAAAGAAAAATTCTGCTTACGTCACTTCAGTTACTTCAACACCTGTTACTACTATTTTCAGAGAAACAGGTTGCTGAAACATTAAGAAGGATATCTTTCAACCTCTTCCAAACATTTCAGTGTGTCAGGAGCTCTAGACTGATTTTATTTTAAATTGCTCTGCCCTCTGAGAGTGAAAAGAAGTTGTTACAGACCTCCTTTTGCTTTAATTTTTTTACTACACCGATCTGTTATAATGTAACAGGTATTTACCATTCCCTACTCTGTTCATATATTCAAATGTTTCATAACAGTTTTGTCCACATGATCTTTATAAGGTTAGAAGAAGGAGAAAGCTACCGTGGAAATAATTCCCAGTGTAACTCTTCCATATTGCTGTTTCTTCCCAAAACCACCCCTCATTCAGTCTGCTGGTAAACTCTAGCCTGCTTTGGAGCCAGATGGATGTCAGTTGCCAACACTTCTATCAAAGGATGACTCAAGAAGATTTGGTCTGAACAACATAATTGGAAAATTCTGGTTTTAAAAAAAAGTAAGCCTTAACAGGAAACACTTAGTTTTCAGTGGATTACAGAGGTCAGACTTATTTTGCAGAATGAAGAAAAATTGAATTAAACTTTATTATATTGATTTTTTTCCTTAATTAAAAATGAGCATGGGAAAAAAATGTTGTCAGCTTTATACATTTTCATATGAAAAAGCCTCTATATTTTCATATTTTAATGCATACTTCATGTTAATAGAAATTAATAGAGTTTAAAATAAAAAAATAAATTGTTGTCAAAATTGCATGATTTTTAATTAAAATACACAATTTCAAAAGGCAAAAATGCTGAAGGTATATGGTAAAATAAGTTTCATTTTATATTATTTTTAGCATTAAAAATTAATTATTTGGATTTTGAAGAGGGAGTTATCTATTGTTTTCTCTCTTTAAAATAAAATGTTGTTCGCATTAGTTACTCCCAGTTTGGGGGAGTTTATTAGGCATTGCTGACAGAAATATAACAATTAATTTTGCCTTTTTAAGTAATACTTTTCTATTAAATCTCATTTTATTGTTTATTCACATCTGGAAGTTTTTTAGACCGTCTGGTGCACTCTGTTGCCTCATATTTGTTAAAATCCAACTACTTGTTTACGTATTAAATTTTAGGCCATGATTTCCTTGAAAACTGATAAACACAATTATATTATGACCTGGACCTTCCTCAAAAGATATCAGAACAGATAATCCTTAAAAAGAAATAGATAAAAAGAAAACCCAGCATTATTCATAGAGATACAATTACTTTCCAGTTCTGTTAGTGCAAGTCTAAATTTAGGGTTTCTTGAATCTCCTTAAATAGTCACAATTATTTAAAATTTCATTATTTTTATTTAATACATTTACATAGCTATAGTTTCATTGGGTTGGTGGACGCTGAGGTGTTTTTTTAAGAGGTTAATTTTTATTCTAATTCTTGAAGTCACTGCCAATTATTTCTGGAAAATATTCATTACTGGGGTTTTCTAAATGCTAGAAGTAACACACAAAGCATGAAAAGATATTTATTCATTCAAAATGACTGAATATATGCAACCTGAAAAATAGTTTCCAAGCTCCCTTTTTATTCAGTATTCTATATTATTTTTTTATTCCTTGTGTTAAAATGTGCTCATATTAGTTATATTGATTTTCATCTTTTATTTAATATCTTCTAGTAGTCACTTACTGTAATTTGTAAGAGTACAAGCTATACACTGTATGTTTAAGAAATATTTGTCCAATAGGTTGGTAAGATACAAAACAGCATTGTGGGGGAAAAAAAAAAAAAAACCAACTCTCATCTAGTCTTGCCTTTGCCAGATATTTACAATTTAGAAAGATTTTCCTCTATTAAAGATTGTAGGAGAAGTGATTTCACAGATAGAAATAAAACTATATAATGATTATAAATTTAATTTCTTCTTCAAAAATAGTAAAATAAAGAGGGTCTTTGGTAAAAGCTCACAGAACTATTTCTAAAAATAATCTAATGGCATAATTTAAACATTGATTTTTTTATGGCCTGCATCTTATAAGGACAAGGAATATTTTGCTCTTTAAGTGATTTTTTGCTCTTTGGGTGTAAATACTTCCTGTCTGTGCACTGAAGCACTGCAAAACTAATAGTTGGAAAATTTTTATCTGCAAATATTACAAGGTTATTGGATGTCTGGGACACAATGAACACATGCATCTAGGGAAATGTAGGCAGGTGGCTCTAATTAATCCTCATTACTGGAAGCAGATTGTGGCATGAGAGATACCTAAGAACAGGGCTAACCAGATCCAGCTCTTCTAGAAGAAGAAGAGGTGCTTTGTCAGTGGGAGATTAAATTAAACTCTTGACAATAAGGTGTGGTGGATTGACCTTGGCTGGACACCAGATACCCACCAATCAATTCTGTCACTCCCCTTGCCAGCTTGACAGGGAAGAATACAATAAGATGGAAAATGACTCATAGGTTGACACGAGACAGTTTACTACAGCAAAAGTGAAAGTTCACACATGCACAAGCAAAAGGAAAATAAAAAGGGCTATTACCTCCTTCCCATCAGCAAGCAATGTTCAGCCACCTCCTGGGAAGGAGCATCTACTCCAGAAAACAAATATCACAAACAAACACTACCACCTCACCTTGCCTTTCCTTAGCTTTTATATCTGAGCTGACAGCACATGTTATGGACTAGTGCCTTAATTTGGGTCAGCTGGCCTAGTTGTGTCTCCTCCCAGGATCTTGCCCACTCCCAGCACCTTGATGGGGGTGGGAATGTTAGAGGGACAGCCCTGATGCTGTGCCAGCACCACTCATCTGTAGCCAAAACCCCTTTTATCAACACCTGAGCAGCTACCAATGCAAAGCACAGCACTGGGAGGGCTGTATGGGAAAACGAACTCCAGCTCAGCCTGACCTAATATATGTTTGAGGATAAAATAGACATGGACTGAGACTTCTCTGGAACACCTGGAGGCAGTGAAGGAGTAAAAAGAATATGAATGGTGTGTATCAGAAAGAACTTGTCATTTTATTAGTTTTATATGATGAACGTGGAGATTTTGAAGAAAGAGGCCTGTGAGCAGGTGATGATTTCTTTTATTTTATCTAGATTTCTTATTGGTGTCAATTCTCAAGACAATTTTACAAATTTCATTCTGGTGTTTTTTCCTAATTCTTGTGTGGGTATTGCCTATATGATATCTGTCTTGTAAAAGGTGTTCTTTGAGACAGACGTGTTGATCTAGAATTGAAAAAAGAGAATTAATATGATTTCCTGATTTTTTTTAATTGATTCTTCACTTCTGCAAAGTTGAGAAGTAAATAAACTTTAAGCTGTTTTCTTCTCTCTTGGCTATATACCACCAATGGAAAGGATATGGGATTTTCCTTCAGAGAGTGACAAAAGGGAAACATAATCCATGTATAAAGCATATAGTTGTAAAGTAACTCTGTTTATACATGCCATACTTTAAAACTATACGTTTTTTCCTGTTTTGGTCTCAGAAGCAGGTGTCTAGCAAACTGATATTTGAAACAAAGACTTAAGTGTCTGATATTCCACGGAAAAATATAGTGTGTATATTTCTGAAGTAACTGAGCTGACTTTTGTCAACTTAGTTTTTAAGTTCTGAGGAGACATGCATGCATGCTTCTGTCCTTCTTCTTCCTCTGCTGTTAATTGTAGCAAATTTTCTTTGATAAAGTCTGTGAAATGCAAATGTTTGTAATAAGGAAAGTATGGCCAAGATTTTCTTTTTAAATTTAAAATCTTATCTTTATAACATCGCTTGAGAAACTTAAAAAATAAAACTGAACCCAAAATCTACTAAGGGAGAAAGTAGTCTAAATGTATTTTTAAACTTAGCTTGAGTTTTGTTGTTGGACTCATACTGTCAAACCAATTAAATTAATTAAAAAAATTTAGTTGTAGATTAATCTACTACTGAGGTCTGAGTCTAATCTATTTAAGGTGTCAAAAGCAGTTAATCTTCTTCTTTCTAACTCATCAATTGTGTCAAACACTAGACCAACCCTTGTAGGCTTCAGCATTTAAAAAGGTATAGAACTATTTTTGTTGGTGTGGAAAAAATGGATAAAATGGTGTTTGTGTCATGCTTAGTTCACTGGTGACACCAAATATAAGCCAGGATGTCTTTGCTATCTTTCAGAAGAAAAACCTCAACCTGCTTTCCTTTTTGCTGTGCTGTTGACTCCTTCAGCAAAATTGGATCTTTCATCTCTGCCAGCATGTTTGAAAGGTCAGAGTTCATACTGGCAAGGCTACAAACATACACTTCTGTAACTGAACACAGAGCACCATGTCAAGCATATGACATCAAAGTAATGTTTTTTCAAAGGAGGGAAGGGCTTTCTCTCATAAACCCCTGATTTATTTCAGTGGTACAGCTATACTAGCTCCCTTGGGATTCCAGACAGCGTTCCTATTATCCACTCAGCTTGTACAGTCTTGTTAATGTGCTTCTGTTGTTTTTAGCTGTCACCAAGTTGGTGATGTGTAAGTTGCAGAGATTTCACAATAAATTCTAAATGTGAATGTTTAGATAAACACTTTTTTTCCCTCTTTAACATAAACACAGATTCTCCCCATTGAGTAATCACCACTGGCTCTGCTCAGACTGCAGATTCTAACAACAGTAAAGGATTCCCCCCCAGATATGCCTCTCAAGAAATTTGTGCCCCTCCCCTTTATTTGCTTATAGGTAGAAAAAATATTTTGTAACTCCATTTAGAGCCTGATATAGCATGGGTTCTCTGATACACCCATGTTCTCGTGTTATCATCTATATAATAAGGAAAAATTGTGAACACAAGAAACAAACTATCTGCAACTCAGACAGTGTTAAACCATATTCTTGTGAGTTTTCTTTCTTATTTTACCTATGATAGGTGTGACATCATTAAAGACATTCTCCTGAATATGTTAAAATGAGCATGACTACTCAGGAATTACAGTTGCAGGTGAGTGTTCTGCTCCTATTTCCTACTTCTGCATGCTTGAGAAGAAGAAACTGGAAGATAACAATATCTGTCATTTTGATAGTATGTGTGTCCCAAGAATCCACTGAAGAGGAGCAATATTTAATTAGTTTTACTCACTCCCTCCATTTTGTTTCTATTTTGGCATGTCTCTCTAATTATTCGGAACTTTGTTTCTTCAGGCTTGCTCTCTAGAAAGAAAGTTAAATTAATTAAACACCAGGTACCTTTAGTCTTCAATCGTCTATAGATTAATAGAGCAGAATGGATTTTAAACTGAACAGGCATCCCACATTTCCACTTGGTCAAACACTGAGAATTTGTCTAGCAAGCTGCTAGAAAAAAAAAGCAGTCACAAGATTTTCATTCTGTGCTGATGGCTCTTGGCCAGTACCTTCCTTCTGACTACAAAGAAAGGTCTCTGTGACCATTTCTGGCAATTCTTACCCTTTTCACATCAGAAAAGGATGTTCCTATCCTCGAATCTCAGAAGCTGACTGTAAAGACTTGCCCCAGGTCTCTGCAAACCCCCTCTTACCGACAAGAAAGTAGTATTAGCTGTGAGAGTAATGCAGCTGCCAAAAGTACCTGAAGCGGCTCACTCAAAAATTCCTACGCTACTCCTTCCAAATAAATACATATATAAAAATCACATATGAGGTAAAACTGCTTTAGATATTGGACATTGTAAATATAAGAAACATTGTATTTAAATTTCACAGTACAAATAGCGCCATTTATTTCATCCCATATTTTTCTTGTGGCCCTTGGCAAGACATAAGCACTTACTGAATAATCATTCGTTATTGTCCGCCACTCATCAACAGTAAGTCCATAGGTTTAAAACTTCAAGATTATTTCCCATTCATTTTCATATAAACACCACATGTCAAACTTGGAAAACTGAACAGTTTGATAATCTGTGTAAAGAATTCTCAGCCATACGTTACATGTTTTAATCTAATTCTTGTCCCTGAAAAAGTGATGTATTCTGTTTTGGATGTGGACATTTCATCACCAGTAGGAGGGTCCTCTGGAGGCAGCAATTCAGAAAATTACTTTGATCTTCAGAGCTGTTAATCTGACAAACATGAAACTCAATTTTAAAAGCTTTTCTGAAATGGTTCAACATTCTTGCAACCTTTGGGTGCCTACTTCACCTTTACATGCTCATACACTGTAATTCTTTCCCTGTGATTTGAAATAGGCGATGGCTACTGATCTTCAAGGAGCCTCTTCACTACTAGTATCTTCAGCTCAGGTGGCCTATGGTTTTTATATGGAATTACAACATCCTCTACAAAGGAAAGGAAGAACTGAGGGTGAGAAGGGGAGACTACCACTGACATCAAGCATTTTTCCTACCTGACCACCCACCACAACTCAGCTACAGATTTTCAAAGGGTGATAAAAAACAATTTGGAAACATTTAACTGCAGAAGAAGAGACTCCATGTTCATGGGCCAGGGGATCTATTTTGTGTAATTAACGTATGAGAGAAACACTGGTTTAAGAGACAGATACACCTGAATGACACAGAAGCTGTTACCTCCCCTCATAAAAGGTAATTTATTGAAAGTTTGTGTCAGCTCCTTTGTGCTTTAAGTGCAGGCTTAAACTTCATCTGGAGAATGAATTATTTGGGGAGGATTTATAATGAGGTTTTGGGTTTTATTTCTTCCCACTGTACATAATATAACTAAGTACCTTTTGGCTGAGGATCAGTCCTGATGTGTTGTTCTCTACAGAGTGTGGAAATGCAAAGAAAAATGTAATTTATAATAACTTATTTTTTATAAAGATATCCCTCATCAATTTGCTGAAGCAAATCTGAACAGATTTTGGTGCTGTCATTTACAAGATACCACTACCCTTTGCTTGTGCTTCCAGGAGTTTTCAGTACCCTGACTACTGATTTGCAAAACTTGTCTTATAGAAACTGCTAAATGTTTAGCATAAGAATAGAAAGGGCTGCTACAACAGAAGAGAAGGTAGTCAATAGTAGTGCAAGACAGTATTCATGTGGAGGGCAGACTTTAGCCTGTTTAGAGGCCTGGTGGACAGAGTTTCTTGGGAGGTTGTACTGAAAGGAGACAAAGGAGTCCAAGAAAGCTGGACATTCTTCAAGAAGAAAATCTTAAAAATGTGGGAGCAGGCTGTCCCCATGTACCAAAATGGATGGCCTGTTGGGGATCTGTCGGCCTGGAAAAAAATAAGAATTTATCAGCCTTGAAAGAAGGGGAAGGCAACTCAGGAGGACTGTGTGAATATTGAGGTTACACAAGGAGAAAACTAGAAGGACCAAAGCCAAACTATAACTTAACCAGCCTGCATTCCTTCCCTCCTTCCCTCCTTCCCTCCTTCCCTCCTTCCCTCCTTCCCTCCTTCCCTCCTTCCCTCCTTCCCTCCTTCCCTCCTTCCCTCCTTCCCTCCTTCCCTCCTTCCCTCCTTCCCTCCTTCCCTGAGCACCCAAAAAATCCATTAATTTTTCTTTACAAGTTAATATAGTAACTGTGGTGTCATTCTTGCTGTGCTTTGCTGCTTGCATTAAACCCTTGAAAACAAGAATAGAGTACTATTTCAGTAGTACATACATTACTAATTTCTTTACATTTTTATGTATGTTAGTCTTTAGCTAAGCAGATTCCAGTCATCTGTTTCATAAAATATGTCTATATGTGTTTATATCTAGTTGTAAAACCATTAAAATATCAGTTAATTGCATCTTAGTTCCTATATCTCTCAGCCAAAGCTCTTTCCTTTTTTCCCTTTATCTTTTATTATTCAAATAGGCACTATTTTTAATTACATATTTTTAAATGATTGCAATTTTTAAAGTAACTCCAAAAACATGAGTTTATAAAATATTTTATTTTCTTTATACTTGATTGGGGAGAAGTAGAATCATTGTTAGCTTTAGACACAAATAATGATATCTAAAAAAATAGAGCAAGTAAAATGATACAAGAAATTGTCTTGAGTTTCTCATTTATTAAGTAAGGGACAATGGGAAGACTTAAATTGCATTAGGATTGACAAAAAGCTTACTTTATCTTCAGGCCACCCAGGGAATACCCACAAATGCAAGTAAATATGACACTGTATAATTAATAACTTGCAAAGCTAGCTACAGAATTCTGTTTCTGTGGAAACATACTGTCAGCTTCATAGATCTCCTGCCAAGACAGGCAAGATGGAGTCAGTATATATTTACACAGATAATGATTTTTAAGTGTCCTAGCATTAGATAGAAGAGCCATAAAAGTTACTCACTTTGAAAGTGATCTCTGGGAAGCTCTGTGCCAACTAGGGTTGCCAGATACCTTAGATATTATGAGTTGTCTTTTTCTGCTGCTGTCTTCACACTTATAAAATGTCTTCTTCCGAGGAGAGAATGGAATTTTATATCTTTGTTGTGTGATTTCAAGCATGGTAGTAAGCTCACAGGGTCTATTTAGGTTTCATGGCTTCCTAGAGTTGTTCTGAAGGCCTCTGTATGGTAATCAAACTTGATGTGAAATTTGTGCAGGCTCTTGGAGAAATCTCTAAAGTTTGCCACCCTCTGGACTCTAACTAGACATAATCATGGAGGGAGCAAAGAGAAGTCATTTGCCAGTGCAGACTGAACATATATGGTTGTTGCCATAAACCTATATGAATGTCTGATAGAATGTGGCTATGCCTCTATAACCATGACAACTTTAAATGCTCAGCAGCTAGTAGGAAAATGCTAACTGTGCATGAAGGGGTAAATAGGGTCTTGCATAGCTGACCTGCATATCTAGGGAAAAACTTCATTTAGCACATTAAGTGAGCTCAGTGCCTTGGATTTCCTGGATATACCAAAGTCTGAGCACACATAATTGATTTGGCTGTGACTATCGTAGTTATCAACACTTAAAATGAATGCTGGTTATTCATTGCCTATGTATGTAGTAGTTCATAATCACTGGTCATTCTCAAATAAGCATAAAGGAATGTGAAGTAATTTTTATAGAATTCATTATGCCATGAACATGACACATGACATAATCACTATGAAGGCAAATTTTATAAAGGAATAAATGCTAATTTCTTCAGGGACAGAGGAAATAATTCATTTTATTGAATGGCTTGTTAACCTGTTTTGCCAATGCTTTTGCCTGTTTGATTGGCTTGGCAGTAAAGCATGCTAAAAACAGATCTAGACAGTATTTTAAATAAGGACTGAATTTTGCTACCTTAACACATTCAAAGGAATGGCATCTACTTAAAATAGTCATATTGTTTACACTGATCCTTTTCACAGTCACTACACTGCTCTCACAAGTAGTTTACCTCATGACCTTATATTAATGAACAATTTGAACTCTGATAGGAGCGGGTGAAGCTCAAATGTTTTAACTTGGTGCCTAGATGCTATAGTGAGAAGTCAAACTTACTCAAATATTGTCTGATTTAAATATTAGAAGAAAAAGATTTCTCTGTTTTCTTCTTCTAACATCAATATAAGTAATATATTTGTCTTTAATCTGCAGAAGAACAGACAGACACTACTATCCTAAAAATAGTTACCATGCATACATAGGACAATGCAAATACTGAAATGTTATGTTATAGATATGCCTGATTTGTTATTTTTTGACAATGCATACATATTGTGGTGAATATGATCCACTGTAAAATCAAGCTACTGAAGGGTGCAGAAGCTGTGAATGATCCCTAAGTATTTGTGGAAATGTTTACTAGCATTACAGTTTGATGGCACTGTGGACCGTTAATCTGATTTTGCATGGAACTCTCATTTAAAAACAAAAAAAATCAGCTTCTTTTTGAACCTGGAATTCTTATACAAATAACTTTAAGGACCTTTGGGGAAGATGTTCTTATTTCTTCTTGGTGGTTTGTTCATTTATTTGTGGTTTTGTGGGTGGGTGTTTTGTTTGTTTTGGTTTTTTTTACTTTTGGAGCAGTAACAATAAGGATACACTAAGTAAGGTAATAAATTCAGTAATGGATAAAAGGACTGTGGAACCTGACTGATCAAGCTGAAACCTACCAATAGAGTGCAGACGTTTACCCACCAACATGACTGTATTAGGATTCAAATTTTGAAATTCTATGATGCACGCTTGTGTAACACTCACTAACCTCAGTAACATCTTACACTATATTCCTACCTCGTGTGCATCTTGAACATGCAATTGATCACAATATTGCCCCTTCCCAGAGCAATATAAGCAGATTACAGACAATGGCATCCCAGGAAACACTGCAATAGTAAAGCTACAAATTTCCAGTAAAATTGGCATGTTAGAGTCATCTGTTTATAGGTTTAAGGTTTTCTGTGAAATGTGGTAGTTTTTCATTGCAAGACCTGGTTTTAAGGTTCTTATTTCTCATGTTGAAAAGAGCAGAATTCCTAAAAAACCTCAGACAGTTTTAATGCACAGTGAATGTCAGTTCTTGATAGAAAAGTGTCCTTAGACAAGTTAATCAATGTTCTAATAGGGCAGTGGTAACTACAGGGTATTTCCCTGTACTTATTAATAATTATATTCAACTTGCCAATACTTACTTTTATGAAAAAATACTGAATTTCTTTACAAAAAATGGCAAGGTCATTAATCCCTCTTGCAGGTAAAAATACGCCAGCCAATGCACAAGAAAAGTGATTTGATATGGCCACACAGCAACAGCAAAAACAGGACTAGAGCTCAGTCCTGATCCCCACTGCAGAAAGCATTGAACTCTGCTCATTTCTTGTGTTTTCACTGACCTTTCAAGTAGGAGATATGTGTGTTTATTGAACCACAGATACTTCTAGAAGGAGAAATTAGTCCAGAAGGAGAAAACATTATCCCAAAATGGACTCAAGATGAGAGCTGGAATGCATTCTTCCATGCACATTTCTGGATGATAATCATTTTAGCACGTGGGCACTCTTTTTTAAAGAACTGTTCATGGAGCTAGTTCTCTATGCAGGTGTTCCAAGACCAGCTCCATCAGACAGTACTGCATTTCTATGTTACTTCCAGAAATGCTGAGCCTGAACCATTAGGTTTGAAAATTACTTATCTGGAGAATATTACTGTGAGGTGAATCAAACTAAATTAATACCATCCCTGGTGCTTGGAAAGAATGTGGCTGTGCTTAATAACTGCAGTAGTGGTTTCCAAATTCTCTCACAAATTGTTCCAACCAGTAGCTGTTACTATTAGTATAATTGAAAAATAGATTCACTGTTCCATTAGTGGTATTTCAATGTCACTTTGGAATGCCATGAAATGGCATAGGATAGAATGAGTCGGTAACATTATATTATTGATTTTAGTACAGCCTTATTTTTCTTACAGTAGCATAAGAAAGAATTAGGGTACATTCAGTAAGATGCTCTGAATTATATTTAACCAGAAAAGGGTTACAGGTTACTAATATTATTTAAATGCTTCACCATAACTACTGAATTTCATGCATATTTACCGACACCCTCAGAATGAGTTGAGTGCAAGTTTGACTTACATCTATAGTATCCAACACTGAAATAAAAAACCCATGATAGAAGCAGCACTAGAGTACTGAGAAGGAACAGGTAAATGTAACAGCCACTGTCACAGCTCTAGGTCAGTTCAGAGACCTCTTCCTGGAGCACTCAGCAGCTTGGAAAGTTTTGGGTAAGTAGAAACAGATGCGTAACTCAAGCCTTGTTACTAAAGTAAAGATTTCAGATTTGGCTTGAAGCAGTTTTGTTTGCACACGTCTCCCCATAAGCAATAGTGTGGGAGAAAGAGTTTCTCACAAAGGAATGGATGGCAAGCTGAAGCTTAATATCTTCAACCAACTTATCTTCTTATAGCCTCTTCTTCCAAAACTTTAATATAATGAAGAAACAGTAAAATTGCTTTTAGTATAACTTTAGGCAACAGCACCAAAAGGAGAGCTTCTTTTAGAATCAGGAGCATGCCATTTTTGCTTCAGCTAGGGAAAATTTTGGAAAAGGTATTGAAATCTTGCATTTACTTTTTGTAACTGTGATGTTCACCCTTTTGATGATCTGGCTGGTTTTTCAGCTCATTTTCTTTCTAATTTATTTATAGATGAAAACTGATACCAAAAAATTTAAATTAGTTTTTATTTATAATGCTCACTTTCTTTTTTTATTTGTATATTATGTTCTAGTTTGAAAGTCTCCCAGAATAATAGAGTACTTTTAGAGGGAGATTTCTTTTTTTCTTGTGTGTATTCCAGCCACACGCACATCATAGCCTTGATGGGACTAGAATGCACTCCAGACCTTAAAAACTTTTTACAGTTACTGGACTGAAGGAGGTGGAATCTGGATGGAAATGATCTAAGATAATTCTCTTACTACAAAGTAACCAATATCTCATGGAAAAATAGATTAAGTAAATATCCATGCCTAGAGGGAAACACCATTTCTGTATTTAATCAGCCAAACAGGTCCCTGGCATTTCCAAGACTACTAAAATCAAAATAGATGAATGTTTGACTATGTCAAGCTTTAATGATGATTTTGTGAGTCAGAACGTTACTGCTATATTTTGCTGTCCAAAAGTTGCTGAGAAACATGTATGTTCAAAAACAGATGGGACTGTGTATTATGCCAAATATTAACAGTTGACTTTTACTTTCATTTTTTCTTTTTCCTCCTTTAGGAGGACGAGAATGGAGATCATTATTTCCTTTTCATTTAAACAGATCCTTCATTTCAAAGGAGATCCAGTTCCTTTCATTCAGATCAATGAACTTATGTATCCTTTCACTGTCATTATGGGTTCTGGCTTTACTAGTAGTAAAAAATATTCTTACTAGCTGCATTTTATCCTACAAAATAAATGTGGGTCGCTTGATTAAAAAAAGTACTTTAGGGCAAGAGTATTTAAAAATTGCTATGGATTTTTTGGTTTTGTTTGTTTGAGGGTTTGTTTTGTTTTGTGGAGGTTTTTTGTATTTAATTAGTGGGTTAGCTTGATATACACTTTTAACTTGTAAAAATACAAAAATACAAACCAGTGGCTACATTTAAACAACCTTTTTTCAGACTTTCTTTTTTCCTTGATTCAAGTATTTTGCATGAATGAGGTTACATTTGCACACCCGTCTTTGAATGAGTCTCCGATGTTCCTGATTGAGAAGCCTGCAGAGACTCAAAATGTTGTTGTTATGAGGTCACAGCTCCTTGGAGCTGGGTATAACTGTTTTTGCCATTCTCTGTCTCTGCCTTTTATTTAATATTAATGTTAAGGATCAGTTTCTGCATTGCTTCTCTTTTTCTTCAGTTTTGGCAAATGAGTGAAAGTTTATGGGACACATATGAGATCATTTACTGAGTGTTACAAGAAGCACATTCTGCATGTAATTTGATACAGGAGCTACTATGGTAGATACATTTTGATTTTAAGTGGTAAATAAGTTTGGTCAAACCCACATAACTTGTCAGTGTAAGTTAAGTTGCTCGTGAACTAGACAAGGATACACACTGGGCTATTCAGTTATTTTTTTATTGAACTGATAAATTAGCATGTGAAAATCCACATAACCTGTCATTTGTAGGTTAAAATTATTGTGGATGGATCTATGATACACACTGGGCTATTTAAATAATTTTTTAAAATTGTGTTGGTAATGGATAACTCTGTTTTGTACACTGGAGCTGTTAAATCCATATCCTGTTGACTTTGGCTTCTTTCTTCTAGCACTACCTAGCCCAGTCTGTATGATGAAGGAGCTAGTAGACTCTCAAGGCAAATGAATCACAAAAGGGGTACTCGTATATTTTTCAGGTTAAATATGTTATTCAAAGTCCCACATCTGAAGGCAACTAAAAGAAGGAACCCCATCCAACTTCTTTCTATGTAAGAAAGTTTGAGGCCTCTATGTATCTTTTTGCTTTCCATAGTCTTATTTAACAGTTGCTTTATTCATTAAATAAATTCACGAATCTGACATCTTTGTGGTTTCATTCCCCATCTCAACAAAATAAAGTTTCTATGTCTATGATTATAGGACTGGATAATGAATATAAATCAACTGCAATTTAATTAGAGTTTTTAAGTACCTTTAACTGGGCTTTGAATTTTTAACTCTACTGAATTTCTTCCTCTTATTAAGCCATTATTCCTCTTTAATTTCCTTTTTTTTCCTCTTTTCTGTTTTATAGCATATTTATCATTCAGCAAAAATTCGAGGCTGATAAAACTTTGGGGAAGAATAAGTAAGGGTATTACAGCATAGAAGAATTAATGCAGGCCTCTCCACCAGCTCCTCTACCAGAAGAGCTCGCACGGGATCTGCTCAAGATCACCTTAGAGTTACTGTGTTCTATATTCCAAGGCAAACAAACTGCCTGTTTGACAGGCTCCTTTTTTCAATGTGATTGAGATAGAGCTTCACATCTGTGAGCTAAGCCACTGTCTCATTCAACACAGCCCATTGCACAGTAAGGTTGATAGAAATTTTGTTTAATCATTAATAACCCAGGCTAGAATTGATTACTAACAGCAATAAAACATCTTATCCCAGTCAGCTCTCTACTCCTTCACCCCGAATTTTCACCTTAAATTTTATGGAACACCTGTCTCTTATTTAGTTGTTTTTCTTTCATAAATTTTCATTATCTTTTTCCTAGCAAAAGATTTCCTATTCTTTGGAAAAGAATATGGTGTGGATCTGCACAGATGGCAGCTGTATTCTGGATAGGCTGCAGTTTCTGAGAAGGTGGCTCTGAACTCTACACCACACATGTGGTGAGGTTGGCATGTCCAAAATACCCACAGAGAAAGGTCATTTTCCCAGGACTTTCAGACATCTGCTGTTTTCATTTGAGCTACTGGTACTATTTCTGCAGGAATGCTAGATACCCAAGAACTTAGCCAAATTCACTCTTTACCAGGCACACAAAACTGTCAGGGCAAAACAAAGAAGTAATCAGAATGCATGGAGGTGCAGTGTGAGATGTTAGATATGGATACGGGTCTAGGCAACACTTTGGAGGGCTCACTTAGTGCTATGAGAAAACAACAGGCTGTAGGACCAGATGTCTTCTCACTACTCTGTTTTTACTTCACCTGGTGAAAACAATTTCTGTTTTACTCTTCCAATAAGGTTTCCTTATCCTAACTTTGACACCATATTGATGATGAAGTGTCTTTGATTTCTTGCTCTCCTACCCCAAAATCTTTCAGGTTTAAAGTTATAGTACATTTTCTCACCAACTATTTTCTCCTGATATTTAGAGAAGGGTAGAAACAGCTTAAAATCCACCACTCTTTATCTATTTACAAAATTTGCAAAAAGTACTCTTCACTTGGTGTTGATGAGCTACATCTATGAACCTTCATGTCAGTTCACTCCTGACCTCTTGTTAGCTACTGGAGTTTCATGGCTTTTGAAGGAGACAAGCTAAAGCCATGGAGGAGCACACAGGCACACAGCAACCAATCCTGCACTTCACAGGGAGAACATTTCCTCCTTCCTTTCTTCTTACTTTGGTGTGCTTCCAGTGCAATTGAAACAGCCGAGTCATCTGCTGCATTTATTTACACTTGGGCAAAAGCTTATCACTTTGTTACATTTGCACAAGCAAAATAACTCACAGCTTACGTACAATGAATCCCTTTGGTCTGTCAAATGTTGCAAGAGTATTTATTCATTCATTTGTTCACTCAGCCAATGATTTGTATGTATGCACTACAGAGTGTCTTAGTCCAAAGTATTTACTATACAAGTAAATATAAAGTAACTGATGCTCAGTTACTGAGGTTGGTTATTTTTATTGGATATTTCAGTCACAGATTTTGCATTTTAGAATCAGAGAATTACAGAATACCTTGAGTTGGAAGGGATCCACAAGGACCATGGAAGTCCAGCTCCTTGCACTGTACAGACACCCCAAGACTCATACCATGTACCTTGGTGTGAGAGTATCATCCAAACACTTCTTGAACTCTCTCAGGCTTGGGGCTGTGACCACTTCCCTGCTTCCTACCAGTAGGAACACAAAGACTTCTCTTAACATCATAGAACTTAACAGTTCTTTTCAAATTTCCAAAATGACATAACAGTGAAATCTTGGCCATTTGAAATACAAAAGCTGACAGAAGTTGGTGGAAGACTTTGAGCCCTCTATACTGACATGGAATTTCAACAGTTCTGCCATTTTTATGCTTTTTTTGGTGTTATTTATATACAATAGAACATAATTTTTTTTTTTTTTAATATGAAACAGAATAACATGCAATCAGCAGCTCATACAGAATCTTCTGTGGCCAATATTCTGGGATAACCTAGCTCCCTTTCTAACACTGCCTGATAGATGAGGAAGTATAAGTGTACAGACTGTTATTAGCCTGTAGACTAACCTTGGTCCTTTGTTTCAGTTCCTTACCTGTTAAGTATGGAATATGTTATCTACCACCTCTGCAAGTTTCACAGATCTCCATATAAAATGTTTTATGTTATTAGCGTGCATATAAAAGGAAAAGGTTTCCATTTATTCAGTTAATGTCAATGCCAATGTTTAAAACTGGTCAGCTGTATCCCTAAAAAAAATAAGCCTTTTTTTTTCCTGTTTAGTAGAAGGGGAGGAGAAAACTGAGGCAAGAAGTAGGGTCAGAAGAATGTTTTCTGCAGAACAAAAACTCCCTTTTGGGGACATTTGCAGTAAAGCTCTCCTTGATTCTCCAAGCAAAACTTCAAACTCCCCTGGAGCAGCAGCCAGGTCCATTTTCCCTCTTCTGCCATTGAGTGCTGCTCTTCCAATTTCACTCATAAAAATATTATTTTAGGAAAGCATAAAATCAGTTCCAATTTCAAGGTCTGTAATTCTAAGGCTGAAAAAAAGCTATTTGAATATTACAAGTTTTGGTTTAATCCAAAAAGTAAAGCCTGCAAATCCACATGGATTTTTTTGTTCCTTCTCTCTGGCTGAGACTGATGAAAGCATAAAACAAGAGAAAGAAAAATCAAGGAGAAAATAATAAACCTGGAGTAATCTTATTAATAAATTATCATATGGAATGCCATGACAGGGAATTATATATACCTGTATCACTTAGAAACCAGTTGTGCTTTTTGAAACAGTTTTTCATATATATTTCAGTATTATCTATGCTAAATTTGGGCTGACAAATAAAATGAACTAATGTGAGAGCTTGACAGTCTAATTTCAGTAGAAGGGGTGTGATGTCAGATTCTGAGCATGAATCTGCAGATGAAATTATAACCTTAAAACTAACCTAGCAGTTTCCATGTGTGTGTTTGTGTGTGTGCATGTGCTTGTGCGGGGGAATTTGTAGGTGGGAAAAGAAGCATACACACTTATAAAAACACAGCAATCAGCTGGCCCTCCCTCCTATTTAAAACACAGCATTAAAAAACAGTCCTGTAGCTACTGCTAGATCATGTACTACTAATACATGATCACAGCCAGGACATCTTAAAGCCATGAAGAGAAATTCAAAACAAAATCCTGCTAAGTGGCCTTTTTGGAAATCTTAAAGTTAAAAATAACCATGAAATATCACATTCAAGGAAAAATTTAGACATTAATTTTAGGGGATTCATACTGATCTATTTCAAGAATGCTACCCACCTGGATGGAAGAATTATGGACCTTTCAATTGAGAAATATATTCTCTTTTAAAGAAAGGAGATTTTTTTTCAAAGGTCTTTTCAAAATAGTGAATGGCAGAAATGGCAGATAAAGTTCAATAGAATTTTGTCCTGACAGACCAAATGGCAGAAAAACTCCAATCTCAACAGTAAATGAGAATTATTATATAAAAGAACATGTCTAGGGGAGGCCATAGTGTTTCTAAATTTCTAGATTAATCTTGAGCCAAAAGTTGACAGCCTTGATCCAGAAGGGCAAAGCAGTGTAAATCTTCCTCTTAGAGTCCTGACCTAGCCCTGACACTAGCTTATCACTACCTGACAGCTGAGTTCTTTAATGGTAGCTAAAGTTTATAGTTTTGTTTTTACTGTAACATTTGGTAAAGCAAACACAAGTGTGTGGTTTTCTTCTTTATAGGTAAAAACGAAATAAAATGTTAAATTGTCACACTGAAAAAAGAAATAAGTCAGTGAACCTTATCTGATGGCATCTGAGAGAAAATAATGGCAGCACCAGGCAGCCATTTGACTGCAAGGACAGGTCTTGCAGAAAACAATGTGGTTGTCTGGAACTAAATGTGGCAGTTTAAAAAAACAAATTAAGAAATATTTCAATGTTTTATAGTATTTTCTGGTCGTATCATTTGCTTTCTCTACATGGCAAGGATATGACAGACTTTGCAGCGCTGGAAATTTCTCCTCTAATTTGCATGCACACCAGGCAAAATATAAACTTTTTTGTTATTATTACTATTATTAAATTAATAGAATTTGTAGGGTTTTAAAAATACTAAAAGGCTGGTCACCATTATTTCAGTATATTTATCATGTGAGCAATAGCAAAAATCAAGCAGACAGAGCCATTCTAATTGCAATAAAATTTCCAAAGTTTGATTCTTTGTGAGTTTTCACACTTGTGTTTTAGAAATCATAGTTTGTTGTACAAAGTGGAAAAACTGAAGTATTATCTGTGAAATAGTAGCTCAGTGGAAATGAAATAATATTGCTTTTCTGTTCTCTATGGCCACCAGTCCTGAGATCAAGAAAGAAGTCCCTGGAAAAAAAGTCTGGTAACATAGATTTTGAATTTAAAAATTGGCTATAGCCTGACCAGAAACCACAACCACATTTCATCTAAGAATCAAACCAAGGTTTAAGGGGAATGGATCTCACTTAGTGGCTTTAAAGAACAATGCTCTTTTAAAAATAAGATGCAGATTGATGATTGCTGATTATCTTAATCTGACTGTGACTTTTTTGTTAATTTCTCTCTCTCCTTTGTTTAGAAAAAGAGAGCTAATAAACAACCTCATTTATTAATCTGATTGTTAATCTATTTTACTTTAAATATAACAACAATCTGGATTCTAAAGTTTCCTCTGAATTGGGTAAGGTGCCTCATTTGTGGGTGTAAACTCATAACAGGATTTGGGCACCTAAAGGACATTTGACCACTAACTCCAAAAAAGAGTAATCACCACTATCACCGTTATCACCATGATAGAAATCCATCTGTTAATAAATTCTTACTCTGCCTGAACAGAGCATGTTTTCTTCTAAAACACAAAACCTCTGTAGCCATCAAAGTGCAAACAAGAAAAAACCCTCCTTTTTATGTGTGATTCCACATTAGAACACTCTCTTCATGTTTTTCTGCCACTCAATTGTTCAGTCAAGAAATAACAAGTGAAAGGAAACTTTGCATATGAAACGAATGGAAAATGTTTGCACCTGCTGAAATGTTGCTTTTCTGGAGGGAAAATTGCTCTTTGTACATTGAATAGTCTCATAAAACAAATGCACAACAACAAGTATTCATACCATAACTACAACATTTGTGCCACTTATTTATTAAAGGTCTTTTTAGTAAATACTGTCAAATAAAACTAGACTGTTGTTTACATCTCTGAAGAGTAATAAACAGGAAACAATTAACTGCTAATTATTTCCACCTGGCGAATTCTATTTTGAGAGGTTTTGATTAATTAACAGTGGGGATCTATCACCATCATTTGCTGGTGAGAAGGGAAAAAAAAACAATTTACATCAAATCAACATTAATCTGAAGTGAGGTCTTTGTCCATTTTCTGGGTCATTGCCACTAAACTCATTATAGAAATAATTGGAAAATGCAGCCACTGTTAATCAATATAACAATATGATTTCCTTTATGAAGCTGATGGCAATTATGAGGAACTCTGAAAAGAAAGTTTAAAGAAGTAAAAAAGTATGTTCTTTAAGCATGAACATGACCTTACTCTCAGCCTGTCATGGAGAAAAAAAACCACCTAGTTTTTGTTTGCTTTCAAGATACAAAAGGAAAATTTGGAAATAGTGGAGTGGTTGTTTCAGTGCTCCTTATTTCATCTTAAGTTGGTGCCTACTCATTTCACTGAAAAAATTATGGAGAAAGATTTTAGGCTACAATAGGCATCCAAGTTGTCTCTCAATTTCCCTGGACCAATGATTGAAAGATTGTCAGTTGTGTGAGGGTTTTATTTGGCAGTGTGCCATAATCCGACCCAGTTAGCCCTCAGTAACACATCCCACCCACTCTACATTTTCCTCAGAACCCATCTTACTCTTTCTCTTGAGATGCTGGACTTTGATGATCCTTGTGGGTCCCTTCCAACTCAGGATATTCTAGGATTCTATAAACATAAAGAGGCACGTGTCATGCATCCTCACATAGTCCATAGTTTAGGATCCTCCAGGGGAATTTTTCAGGAGGTTAATGGACTTTGTTGTATTTAGACTGATGAGGAGTGAGTTTGAACACAGGGATAATTGACAGAAATGTTATTTAGTGCATATTTAATTATATTGAGAGTTCCCAGGGCACCAGATGAACATGTTTTTATAGTAGAGCAGTAAAAATCAATGTAAAAATACAGCATGATAAATATAATGTATAAAAAAAAAGGGGGAGGGTAGCTAAACACTTTTTTCCTCTATTTTTCTAAGTGTACTCTTTTTCTTAGTCTTAGTTGATTTTCATCTCTTGGCTTTTTGACTTTCATCTGCACAAGTGAGACTTACTCATGTATCTACAGACTTGTCTACCTACTGCTACTATTTTATAGCATGCATTTACTCTTGAACATATCTGATTGTCATTTTCTTGTTGTATCCATCAAGATTTGAGGCAAAAGTACTTGAAAATTCTTTCCTTTTTTTTCCTTTTTTATTTAGTCAATAATTTTAACCGAGAGGTAATGGAGATATATGAAGTGCAGACTGTTCTTAGGACACTCTTTGATGTGTTAGAAACAAAAATAATGAACATACATTATCTGCAGAATTTTGCAAGAAATTTCATCATTTCCATTTAAAATTAAGGGAATCCTATATCCCTGTTTTTTTCTACTGTGCAAAAAATCTTTACGCTTCATCAAAATAGCATGCAAAAGATACTATATGTGATGACCTTTGCCTGAAAAGCAAATTCTGCTGTCAACTCTCCTGCAGAAGAAAAGAAGAAATGGAATGAGAATTTTTAATACTAATTTTTTACCACTTTCTCTCTTTTTAAAACCTAAATGTCTCTTTCCATGCACAGTTTTCTTATAATCTTCACAAGTTTTCTACCTAAAAAGGCAAATACTGCTGGTTACGTAGATTATCTTGTAGAATGATATTAAGAAGCCATGAAAAAGCAGAGCAGTTTGTGCATTAACAGGATAAACAGCAGCCAGTGTACTACAGGTTTAATTTCCATTCAGAACTCATGCTAGGGCAGCTAATTGTCTCTGCTGCTCTGTAACATCTGTGACCCATGCTCAGTCACTGGGATAAGAGATAAATTTCAAGTTCCAAACAAAATATGACAGACTGGTTACAATAAATAAACTGTGCCCATTCATTGTAGTGGTATTTCTTTAATAGGTAAAATGTAAATTCTAGTTCCTGATAAGATTCTGATAAAGTAGATGCATGCAAAGTTTACCTGTTTTGTGCCTGGAATATATGGATCTAAGTGTTCAGAAATGTTCCCATTTACTGTAAGTTTCAAATTTGTAGTGCATGTGCCTGACCCTTTTCTCACTCTTAGTGGTCTTGAAATGCAACAATCCAAATGTGACTATTCAGCAAGTTTAATTGTACTAATATTTAAAAAGGTATGGTACTAAAGAAATTTTTAGATGTGGCTGGGGTCTGTAATGCAAAGAAAACACAAATGTTTGATTATCTAAGTATGTTTTAATTGAAACAAAAAAAAGGAAAAATAATTGAGGCATTAAGCTTTGTCCATATAGGTGTGTAACTGTGACCCCACATTTTAAATCCAAAGAAAAACATCTGACCTGGTATCTGAACTACAGTACTTGGGCCTCCCAAAACATTTTCAGTGTTCTTTTTGGAAGTTTGGCAAGATGCAATGGTCACTACATTGCAGAAATCATCAAATCATATTACTCCTTATGGCCATGTACAAGTTGGGATACTGATTGAATAGTTACTAAAATAATTTGAAGATTTAAGCCACCAAAAAACCCAACATTCTTACTTATCTACCATATATTATGAAATATCTCAGGCTATGATTTCGATCATATTTTCTAATTACAAAAAAAAAAAAGTTTACTTGTATTTTTAGTATGATAGTTTAGTTTAAATAGTTATTTGCAGCTTAAAAGAATCCAGTAGAACATATAATGCTCTAAATTCAGGATAGAGTGGATTGAAGAAAAAGGTCTGACATTTTGGGTTTTTTAATGCCTTAAAGACCTTAAAATCCATGAAAGATAATGCTCAAAGGAACTTTTTCACTTTAGCACTCAGGATCAAGATCAGGAGCTGCAGTTTGCTCACCTAAATTAACCTTGCTAGAAAACATATCAAGTTTGGTGTGAATAATAATATGCAATCCTACTTCATTTCTGCATATCCTAAGCCTTGGTCCCAGTAATATCATACTACCTACAAAACATTTTGATAGAGAAGGAAGGGTCCTTCCATAGAGTAGGTGTTGCCACAGCACACACGGAACAAAGCCAAGACAGAAGAGTTGAAGGAGGGTTTAGCAGCTCTTTTTAGAGAGTTGATAAACATATACTCTGGGTTAAGATCAAGTTCTTGCCAGACACTGTTATAAGAGAAAAAAGTTAGAGAAATTTCAGGCCTACATCAGATTATTATGACTGAGAGCTGAAGACCTAAGGAGAGAAATATGGCTGCACTTTCCGTAAACACAATCAAGATTAATTCCTTTTTAGGAGCAAAAGACAGAGAAAATGCATGTCAATAAAAGATAAAATTGAAGAAAATGCATGTTAAAATTTTTTGACTGCACTTGTGTTGTTCCTCCATTGTCACCACACACACATATAAAAGTTGTTCTCTTAAACTCAGTTAATCCAGGAAAAAGGGTTCAGGGCAGGATTCCTACTTTCACTTAGCCATTTTACATGATACCCGAAACATAAAGCACCAAGGGAATCTGTCCCTTACTATTGCTGAAACAGAATGTTTTCCAGTGTAATAAGGCAAAATTCATACTGTGAAAGTACTGCAGAAAAAGGGATTAGATCAGCCACATGTTGGGCGGAATGTAGCAGCTATTTACCAAAACACAGCAACTCTCTACAACATGCTAGGAAAGGAAATTAAGAAAGCTGTCTCCATCTGAAGCTGCAGGGGAAATTTAGGGAAGCAGAATGTAATTA
Organism: Coloeus monedula; assembly: GCF_965178545.1. Classification (NCBI taxonomy): domain Eukaryota; kingdom Metazoa; phylum Chordata; class Aves; order Passeriformes; family Corvidae; genus Coloeus; species Coloeus monedula. The sequence continues at coordinate 46,472,521 of NC_138786.1, forward strand.
ACCTAACTGAAATTTGTCAGAGTACAGGATTTTTCCAGAATGACTTTATCATGAAACAAATGAGCCACTGGCACAGGCACTCGCTTTTAGCAAAGCAGCAGCTTTGATCTTTGGGCATATCTATGCTAAACTCCAAAGACTGTTCATGCATCAAGCATTCAGGCCTCTGTACTGATTGTTCTTGGCGAAAAAAACAATAAAATCCAGTTGGTGTAACAGGACATCTTGAACAAACAGTCTATAATTGTCAATATTTTCACTGGTGATATAAATGAGAGAAGCTGATAATTTTTTAGGGTCTTGTGAAAATTAAGGAAATCTTGATATTGCTGCCATAAAGAATTAACACCCTGCAGAAAAAAAAAAGAAATCAGCAATACATCACCTCTACTTTTTTTCAGAGGTTCACCCAGCAACATTTTTGGAAGCTGCAATTCTTTTTCATGTGAACAGCTATTGGACAGGGAAGTTCGCTGTACTCAAAAGCTGCATCACACTTCAGATGTGTGGTGTTTCTTCTTCACCTCATTCCTCTTCAGGAAGAAAAGAAAAGGTGAGAATATTTTAATACACTAACTATTAGATAGATAAACTGAGATGGGTGATATATTTAGTGAATTCTAAATTTTACACAGCATTTCAGTAGCAGAGCTGAGAATGCTGAAGCCTGCTTTAAACATTTCTTTCACCAGTTCTCTAGATGGTCTATCCTGAAATATGCAGTTTGTGTAAAAAAACACAAGCCAACTATTTTGTATTAATTACAGTCATGATTTCTCCAACCACACATGCAGCTCAAAGTTTAATCCACAAAAACTTCTGAGTCCGTCGATAGAGCAATATTGTGGTTCAATCTGACACATTCTCAGTTTCAATTCCTTGCTCCCAGACTAATGGTTTTACCATTCCTTAGCTCATACTGCGTTTTCTGCCTTCTAGTCTAGCTACCTTACCAAAAATCTTACTGCCTCTAGTTGCATTGTTCCTTTTTTCTTAATACATGTCTGGTCTTGGTGCTATTGGAGAATGTAATATTTTAGTGTTGGAGGAAAAAACCTCCACTGTTATTGTATACATATGTTCCCATGAGATACTCATCTGTTTTCTGTACCTCTGCTGTCCAATAAGGTATGGTCTCTAAGGCATCCAATAGAATCCTTCATGTCACACAGTGAACAAGAACAGGTAGGAATTAGCAGTAAAATATTTTACAAAGGGTTTGGAAGAGAAATGCTTTTTTATGAGAAATTTTGCAATGGCAGGATCATCAGATTTTTAAAGAGCTCAATTAAACACGCTGTAAAGTGTCGGTGTTAACAACATCTGTCTCTTTAAAATAAATGTGCTAATTCTTTCCAAGAAGGTAAGCTAAATGAGAACAGGGGAGAGGAGCATCTTGTATGGCTCTCTAGAAGGCAGCACGGAGGCAAAGGCTTTGTGCTGATCCCATGGTGACAAGGGTGACAAGAGTTTGTTACTGCCTGCAGAACTTTAGAATAATTTCATTTCCAGAATAACCAATATAGTTTTTGTCTAATGTCAAATACCATAATTACAGACTACATATTTTTTTCTAAAAATTCTGGTTTTCAATTTATCTCCTGAGCAGAGATTTTAAGCAATAAATTCTGAAGCAACTAGAAGGTACTTAATATCTATTTTGCTTACATGAATGATAATCAGTTCTTTAAAATTTCTTCCCAGTTTTCATCTACACATCAGTTTGTCTCTTACCCCAAAATCTGCTTTTCATAATCTCATGAAAAAATTTTAAATTTCCTTGGTTTTCTGTGGAATGTGTTCAGTAAAACCTTCCAGGCATTTGTCACTCTCCTTATGTGTGAGAAGCTAAATTAAATGTCATTGGACTGACATTTTCTTTTTCTTAATTTCTAATTCAAGTTTCCCAACAAGTACTGATGACCCAATACCTTTCTTCTTTTTTTGTTTGCTATTGGGTGTTTTGGTCAAAGTTCAAGATTCTGTAAAAAGAGGAGAGAGAATATTTAGGAATATCTATTTTGTCTCTCAAGCTTTGACTGTTCTTTATTCCATTCTGTGACCTCACATGCTCAACCAGGTTAATTCTTTCACAAATGATCTCTCAACCAGGATCAATTCATGGTCCAATCTGTGGAAGATTAAAAGTACTGAAAATGGACTGTCTGGTCTGTAAACACTAATGCATTCTGTATGAGTGAACCAGAATGACAATAGAAATAGACTGCTCTATGCATTGTGAAGTGATTTTTTAAAATGTATTTCTCCTATAAAACATAACCTGATAAATATGAACCTTTAAATTCCTATTTCTTGAAAAGTGTCTATCAAAATCAATGATTTTAATGGCAACTACTTAACTTCAGAAACCATCTCCAAGTATTAATGAAAGCATTTTGTAAATACAGAACTATAAAATGACTCTCATGTAATCTGCAAAACAAAAGTTGATTGTATCCTTTTACATGATCCACCATAAGACCTGAGTATGATTATATCCCTTGTCTTCTTAATGGAAAGCTAGTTGCCAATATCACTTAGAAAAATGGTGGGGGAATTAATGCTTATGAATGTATTTGGTAAATATATGAAAGGAATATGAATACATGTAGAAGAAATATGAACATATGTGTAAAAGTGTTATATCAAACCAAACTGGTAGTGTGGTTTATCAGACCAGCACAGTAGAGGTTACAGGTTGCAAAACTATTGAAATTAATGAAACAGCTGGCTAAAGATTCTTCCATCAACAACAATTTTGTTTTTATGATTTTGTTTGACAGTCATTAATTCTTCAGGTATACAAGCACCTAGTCTTTTATATTCAGTATAATGCCCTTACCAATAAAGTATGAAACTTTGGACTGCTGATCTTCAGTGCACAAAATTTTTCACAAATTTCTAGAATTTCCTTTAAGGAACTAATTATTAGGGTTTGCTATAAATGGTTACCCACGATATAGCAGCTGCTATTCATAATGCATAGAAATAGTGGATTGTGTGTGCATACATAGCACAGGTCAGGTTACCAATTGCTTTAACTTCCAGAGACCCTGTCTCAGAGGCAGTGCAGTTAACAGAAGGCAATCTGTGCCCATCATGTCAGACATCTGGATTCTAATAATAAATTATTACAGGGGTTTAAAGGTACAAATCTCTGATGTACAAAAATGTCACAAAAGACATTTTTAGGACAATATTGAATATTAGGACAATATTGAATACATGGTCTTCCTGTGTACTTTACTTTCCTCAGTCCAAAATGAGTTAGGAAATAGATGACACATGCTAAATATGAAATCTGATTGTCTGTGTCTTTTCTAGAAACTCAGTTAAATACCATACAGTAGTGAATTCTCAAAAGCATGCTCAGTTTTTATTGAGAAAGGAGTGATTTTAGTAACATTTCTATTTAAACACTTAAAGCAAAGACTTTAAATGACAGCTTTAAATCCAGGAGGATTTTAATACATAATACAATATAATTGTATTTATATGTATTTAATACATAATACAATAATTTTGATCAAAATATCAGAAAGTTTGAAAACTGATCAGGCAGAATGACCAATCACAAAATAAAGAAGAAGAAAACAGTCTTGGTTTCAAGTCCAATATCATGATTCCTGTACTGCTGCAAAGTTACAAGACAAGTATATCTATATCAGAGGTCTGCTTCGGGTTCGGAACTTAAAAAAAATTAGTATTTTTACAACACTTTAGTGATGCTTGTACCTTAATAATTATTAAATCTGTGAAAATAAAGAGATATAAACGTGAAATTAATAAGATTTCTTTTTAAATCTTCTTATCACTTAAACTGTCTCTTGTGTATTCAGTGCATGGACGAGAGCCACCCTGCTGCTTGGAGGCATTCTTCTGGTGGGTGGTTAGCATTAGGAACACAGTTCTTGCAGAACATCTTTACAGAAAGGAAAAGGAAAGACTACTGAAGTTTTATACAACAAAAAATTCTTTTGGAAGAATAGAAACAAGGAGGAGATGACTGAGCAGGCAGTTTTCCTTTTGTTCTGCTTTAAAGGACTAGGGAAAAGTAGATAAGAGTTTCATATGTTTTCACCAGTACATCCAAATGTACTAAGTCCCAATACCTGTGTGAGGTGCTTGGAATCATCTCCTCTGTGAGGGGAAGAGTGTTAGCCTTTCATTTTTATTTTATTTTTAGATAGATGGCTGATATTGAAGTAGCTTCTAAACTGAAAAAGCCGTGCTTTTGTGCATTACTTGCTTGATGAGCAGAACTGAATTGGATGGCGATGTATTACCAGGGAGCAGAAGCACTAATTTATAAATGCAATGCTAAATCAGTGATGCTAAGGAAAGCTATCTACTCCTGCAGCTTTACAGATTATGAGATATCATCTGCTCTGTTGTTTCTTGTTGAGCCTCATAAAAAACAGAGAAACTGGGGAACAGAGAATTCAGCTTAATTTCAAATGCTTTTCTTAAATTGGGACACAGCTAATTTGGTTTATAGAGGTGGAAGAAAATCTTGATCCATGTAGATTTTAGTTAAAGCTGTTGTAGTCTAAAATCCTGCATGGTTATTTTTAAGGATATAATTTCCATTGTAACTGGAACTTAGTTCTATTTCAAATACAAGGAAACAATTTGGGGAATGGTTCTTTAAATTCTAATTTTGCTTTTAAGAGAAACTTAAAATGTCCCTTTTTCTCACTTTTCCACCCTTTGAACAAAATTAGAAAAGCTACTGGAAGAGCAGAAAAAGGGAGCAAAGCTGGTGCTTTCTGCATGCATTTACAATGTTGATAAACAAAACAGAATAACAGACACCCCCTTTCCCCCCCTTAAGCAGAGTTTTTATAAACCAAGTTCAGTTCAGATGTCTAATCCCCTGGAATTTTTTTTCCAAATATACTTTTGATCACAGATAGCAACACTTGAATCAAGTATGATTTTTTTTTTCTTAGTCTGAAGTTTTCTATTTCATTCTTGCTTAAATTTTAAAGGCAAAAAAGACTACTAAAATGTCAGCTATTTTTTTTTGTGGTGGTATTATTATTATTATTACAACAGCCATTATGCTTGAAGTTTCTAATTTAGCTTAATAGTTGGCATTGACATAAAACACTCCCATTCTCAGTGCTTATTCTTTTTTGATGTATCTGGAGTCTGAGGTCCATCTGATGATACAAAGTGACTGATGCATGATAAATCCATTGACTGCATGGGGAGATATGTTTTGGGGAAGGACAGAAGATTTCTGTCTATCTCATGGCTTTTTTCATGTATTTCTGTAGTCTGAACTACCAAGGTTCATTGTTTCGATTCAGGCCATGGGACTGGAGGAAGTTGAGTAGGATCATCCATTACTTTGACAGGCTCTTGTCAGAGTTAATTATCTGTTCAGAAAAAAAAAAAAGTGTAGAATATGTACCTGTTATTGGAATACACACACTCTGATGTTTGTCTTTACAAATGCATTACAGACCAATAGCCCAATATGGCCACAAAAGGAAAAAAAAATTTGAAAACTGGAGAAAAGAATGACACTGTAAATAAATGTTTGGAAGACCTGAGGCTTGTCTGGGACTGCGATGTGGGGTGGCTCTTCCCCTTTCCTGAAGAGCAATGTTAATCATCTGATCGATAAGAAGCTGCCTTCTGTCAGGGCAGCTGTGTCCAGCCTTGGCAAGGTTCAGATGAAGGGATATTTATCAATAGGTGAAAAAAAAACTGCTTTACACCATTTTTTGTGCCTGTACATTTTTTTCCCCTGGAGTTTAAAACTGATATGCCATCCTGAGAAATAACTACTCCTTTTTACCCCCACCATTGTGACTAAACCTGGGACAAAAGTCACCTACAACTACTGAATAAAACTTAGCTCCCTCATTTTATTGGTGCTAGATTTTCAACTCCCAAAGACATAACTTCATTTAGCTAAGGATTATGTAGTTTAAGACAAATGCCCAAAAGGAGAATTAACTCAAACTAATAAAGCAGGCAATAGAAATCAAATCAGTTTAAAGATCACAATTGCTTTGAAAACAATTAGCATTAACTCAGATCCCATTAAATATTATGTATTACTGGGCTAGAGGGTCTAAATTAGGAAAGAGAAGAAGGGAAACAAAGAAAGCTCCAAAGAAAATTAAGTAAACTGATTCGTTTTGCAAAGAGTGGTGTATATTTTTCATTACTTTTATTTTCACATTTTTCCAGTTCACATAAACACTGTTATGATGTTCATACATCATAGGCTGATTCTCTTTCTCTTGCACTATACGACTTTTGCTCCAGGCCAACACACTCTTAAGAGAGAGTATGATCCATTTGCTTGCTTTGCCTACTGGGCTTCTTTCTGTCCCTCACATAATTTTGTGTTACTTTCCATATTAAAAATAATTCTGAATAGTCTGATGTTTACACCTCTAAGCCAGACAGCTGTTTGAGAGTGGTCATGGAAAGTAATATTTTATACTGATTTGATTTACTCTTCTTTGTTCATTGCTTATTAAATAAAGGATCTTCTTCATTGAAGATTTCCTTTAGACACAGTATCATAATCTGCAATATTTTAAATTATAAAAATAATCATGTTATATTTCTTCTACTCCTTCCAGCCTCCAGACATAGCTAGGCTGAGTAGCTCTTCAGTCTTTCTGTCACCTTCATACTTAGCTTCAAAAACTCACTTGAGTGCATTTGCTGCCTTTTTGCCTCCTATTTGACAATGAAGGTTATCACACTCTCACTGGATTTATATTTTTAAAGTGTCATCTTGCAATGATCAGTATGACAGCATGTTTCATACAGTGGTCCATAAAACCTTTGGAGAAAACCCAAGAGAGGATTAGTGCTTGTGAAAGACAAAGTTGGGGGAGGGAAGGAACCAAAAGATTCTTTTTATTTTTTCATATTTCATACAGGGAGAAAAAGGACAAATCCTTCTCTTCCCCCTTTGAGTTTATTTGATGACTGGTGCCACTTGCAGTACTTCTATAATCCCCTAGATAGCACAACTTTTCAATCAGAATGGAACATAATACCATTTTATTGCACAGATGAGATTAAAACCTTTAGACAGGCAGACACTGCTTCTGTATACAGAGCAATCTGAAATGCATATGAATTGCTTGGATATATGAGACAGAAGACATTGGTAAATAATTGTGTTGGAGATTAAACAGTACCAAAACCCTTTAGCTAGTAATGCATGCTATATGAGGGTATGGCAAGTATCACACAGGCTATTTGACACTGAGATGTATCATACCATATTAGGTGCAGTGGGTTGACCTGGGTGCCAGGTGCTCACCAAAGCCTCTTTGTCACTCTCCTCCTCAGCTGCATACAGGAGAAAAAAGAAAATGAAAGGCTCATAGCTTGAGATAAGGACAGGGAGAGATCACTCACAGATTACCATCATGGGCAAAACACACTTGGGTAAATTAACTGAATCTATTACTAATTAAATAAGAGTAGAGATAATGAGAAACAAAACCAAATCTTAAAACACCTTCCCCCCACCCTTCTCTCTTCCCAAGCCTAATTTTATTCCCAATGCTCTACCTTCTAGCTATAGCTGCTCAGTGAGATGGGGAGTGGAGGCTGTGATCACCTCATCACACATTGTCTCTGCCACTCCTCACGCTCTTCCCCCACTCCAGCATGAGTCCTTCTCAAAGGCATTGGCTCTCCACAAACTGCTCCAGTGTGGGTCCCTTCCATGGGGTGCACCTCTTTGGAAACAGGCTGCTCCAGTGTGGGTCCCTGCAGGGTCACAAGTCCAGCCAGCAATCATCCTCCAGCACGGGATCCTCCCTCCTTGGGGTGACAGGGAGCAGCCTGTTCAGGAAGCAGCCAGGAGCTTCTCGAGTTTGGGTTTCTCATGGAATCACAGCCTCCTTTGGGCATCCCCATGCTCCAGTGTAGGGTCTGCAGCGTGGGCTGCAGGTGGATCTCTGCTCCTGCATGGAACCCCATGGGCTGCAGGGGCACAGCTGCCTCACCATGGTTTTCACCATGGGCTGCAGGAGAATCTTTGCTCCGATGCTCGTCTGCTTCTTCACTGACCTTGGTGTCTGCAGAGGTATTTCTCTCAGATATTCTCCCCTCTTTGGCTACAGTTGCTCAGGGGTTTTTTTCCCCTTCTGAAATGTGTTATCCCAGAAACACCACCATCATCACGGATGGGCATAGTCTTGGCCAGCCCATCTGGCATTGATTCTGTCAGTCATAGGGAAGCTTCTGATATCTTCTCAGAGAATCCACCCCTGTAGACCCTCTGCTACCAAAAACTCACCACACAAACCCAATTTGGTTTACATGGATAACTTCAAAATCAGTTGTGTACTATCTGTAGACAGAATATTCTATATTAGAAGTATATATATATATATATATATAAAATAATTCCTTTAATTATGGGGATCTGCAAAAAACATCTTGAGGAGAGTTACATCAGTCATTGTTTTCTGGCACATGGGCTTTATTGCATTTCAACTGTGGACATTTTTCTGCAACAGAAAAAAGGCGATTGCTGGGATTAAGTAGAAGGATCAGGCATTCAGAAATTCAATATGTATTTTCTAATACCTGAGTCTCAGTTGCAGATTTTCAATCATTTCTGATGTCTGGCATGTCAACGCCTCCAGGTCAAATTCTATTCTCCTTTACACCAAAGCCAATCCAGAGCTGACCAGTCACTGGGAGATGAGGCAGAGCAGGTTAGTGTAGCCTAAGAAAACAGAGAAGAGAATCCTCCCTGCTGCCATTAGTGAAAAGGCTCATTTTACTCCTTTTCTGAGCTGGATGGAGAAGTTAATTGTTTTACATCTTTTTTTTTCTATCAGGAAGTTGTAGTCCTCTATGTTGGAATGATAGCTGAGTCAAAAGGGGAAAGGGAGTTTAAAAGGTGACAAATGATGCTATGAGGGACTGTTAGTCACTTTGTCAACCTGGCTGAGTAATAACTGCTGTGGATGAGCTGGGTTGGAGGATACATTTTGCAGACAGAATTCCAATGCAAAGATACCAGAAAAAGGGAAAAAATGCTCCAGATCACTGGCAGTTTAGCAATTCTCTCAAGAATTTCTGTTGGAAACTGAAGCTGACTTCTAAATATCTCACATCCCTACTAACCCAAGAGTTAGATCTCAAATATAACAGAGCTCTTTTGGCTCTTTTGTATTCTCCAGTACTATAAACCCATCATTTTAAATCAATGGGCTCAGTGGTAGGATAAAGTCTGCTCACTCTAAATTTAAAGGGCAAGTTCTGAAGCAGTGGCTAATTTTCCAGCCATCTGAAGGAGGCAGCTTGCTGGGTCATCAGGTCTCACTGCTGAGAACAGCAACAGATGTGAAGAGAATAATGATCGATGCAGATCTTTCCCAGAAAAAGTACAGCTCAAGTAGCTCTGCCGTTAAACTGTCAGACTCATTCTGTTTTCTGTAGGTTACTCAGCAAACTGTTGCAAGTGTTGATATACCAGATATAGTCAGTGTTTCATAAGCAGGTTTTTATGTATTGCTTTTGTAACGTAATTAATAAAATCAAGTTTTCTTCCTCTAACAGTATTACTGAACTGAGCCTGCTTGGGCTTTGTCCATCTAATGTCACAGCAGTTCACGAAGGAATTTTTCTTTATATGAGAGAAATAGTTGTGCTTTATTTTTAGTGGGGAAGAAATAATGGATAGAGTAATTACAGAAGAAAACTGATTAAATAAAATTCCGATCATTTAGTCTCCATGCAAAGGTGTTCATATTGTACCTTGCTTTTTTGTTTAGTCTCTTATAAAGGTGACATGTCTTATTTATTTCTAGATCTGCATCAGCTAGTGAATCAGATAATAATTTAGTCATTCTTATAGAATGATAACACAGTGGAAAAGTCAGGATACAGAAGAAAGGCCTGGAGTATGACCATCTGTCTTGTGGAAGATTCGTCTTCTCAACCTGTAAGTAATGCATTCCTTGGATGTCATCATAGATTTGTCTTTCAAAATTTAAAACTTCCAGGCATTTTGAGAAATGATTAACACAAACTTTCTGAACCTAGAAGCATTGCTCTGTAAGACACTGAAACAGCGATATCTTCACAAAGCCTGAAGAGCTTTTTAATTTTGTATGTATTCTTCCAACTTTTTTGATAGATGAATTAAAATGTTACACAGGAATAGTGTGAAACAGAAATTGTGAAATAGTGCATTACTTTTCAAAGATACTTCTTCTCCTATGGTATTTGAATAGTTGCAGGTCAACTGATGAGGACAATTTAATTGATCCATTCTTGGAAATGATTAGCGCAGGAGCAATAAAGGAAATATTCTTGGAAATGCAGTTTGCATGGCATATTGTTTACTGTATATCTTTATGACTATTCCCTTTGTATGAAAAAGGACCGTCTACTGGGAATAGTAGATGGCTTGTATTATCAGCTAAAAAGAAATTAATAAACCAGTTCAAAATTCTAATTCAAGTTTGAACCCATGAAGGGTGCATAAAACTGTCTGATACAATAACAAAATCTCCTAGATTCAAAGTTTAGGGTTTTTTCTTCCCAGCCAGTGGTTTAAGTACTATGTTATCACATCACGACACCTTCCTTTGGGATTCTAAAATGTACATTTTATATATTTCAGCCTTTTAAGAGGTCTTCCACCATTTACTCACAACACAAAATTTAGCCATCTTCTATTGAAATGTTCATAAACATATTTCAGTTTTATGTAGTGTAATTTGAACTAGAAAGAACTGAGAAATGATCAATGAGCTCCAGTGGCTATTTGTGGCTGTAATAAAGCCACTCTAATATTGCACCCTTGTACAATGCATCACATAACATAAATGTGATCACCTAACAATGAAAAAACACACCAGCAAGATTAACTCTTCAGGGAAGGGCAGGGAAAATTATTAGATTCAAGGGACATTATTCATGTGGGGAGTTTTCTTGTAGAAATAGATTAAAACCAAGGCATCCTCAAAGGGAAATAACTTTGCACGTGAGGAAATATTGTGTAGTGCTTGAAATTAAAAGAGCTACTGCTGTAGAACAGAGTTCACAGCTCCTCTTCATTTGAAAGGACTGAAATGAGGGACTCTCTGGCTTCAAATGAAGGTACTTAGTTCCTTCACTGTTTTCTTTCACAGGAAATTGTGAGTGACATGAGTGTAAAGGATTTATCTTCTCTGGCTTCATTGAGGTGATGCAACAAAATTGTCTGGTTTTGTCCTTGATTAATGAAGTTGAAAGTGATTTACTTTCTCTTTTCACTGTGAGTGTTGTCCAATCAATTTTCTCCAAGACTGTAGGGCTTCTAGTCAGTGGAAATGTTTCTTTAGGGAAAACACTGCTTTGACAGGGTTTTTTTTATGTCACTCTGTAATGTAAAAGCCTAGTTGGCACATTAAACAATAGTGTTGGGAATTAGATTCTTCAGCAGGAAATCTGCCACCGTCTTCCTCCTAAAAAGGTGTTGTCTAAGTGAAAGATAGGTGATGGCCATGCAGAAGAAGAGACTATCCGAACACCAAGATAACACAAAAGAACTTTGTCCTCTTTTTGAATAAAGCTCATGTAAAGCCAACCTCTTTTTTAATCCATTCTTTTGCTGTATTTTAGTTGTGAAATTAACATTATTAGGATATGTTCCTTGACTCTGATGTTATTTCCTTTTTGAGAAACTTGGTTTTTGTTAAAATTTTCCATGGAATTTCATTTCTTATAAAATCATCTTCCAGAGAATTGCTTGGATCATGGATTGGATTAATGTGAAGTTAAAAATGATTTCATAGGTTATACATATCCTGAGATAGAATTTTGATAAAATCTTTCCTGTGAAGTTTCAATGATTGCTTGATGTGGAATGAAACACTGTTTATTTTCTGACATTATTTTCCTATATTATAAGCATTAGACATGTAACTCCAGCTGTGATATAAAAACTAGATTTTATATTTGTGTATACATAAATTTGCATTTAAAATTAAACTTTTGCATCACCTCTGCAGAGATTCTTGTCCCAGCATGTGAACCTTATCATCCCAGCAGCCTTATAGTATCAAACCTTCTATGTACACTAGTACACTGTAATGCTTCTGTGAGATACTGTGCTAATGTAGTTCTATGAAAAGTTTGCTGTTGGATGTGTCCCTCCATTATAACTGAAGCTTTTCATGCAGATGTAACTATTTCCACAATATTTTTCTCAAAAGAAGACTGTTAAGTAAAAATTCTTGTCAAAGCAGAAACTATGCAGCTGTTTGTTTGTGCTCTCTTCTTCAAAGTACACAGAGGCATTCACAAATGTGTGTGTAAAGGCACCTATATCTCTCTCCTGTAAAATGCCATCTACTAGCTATATGAATTTCCTTACAAGCAATTATTTAAGTCCCAAATTCACCCTCTGGTAGAGCATATGCTATGTGAATATTCTGAGGTGTCTCATATTTCACAAACCTTCCTTCATTTTTTCTTCCTCCTTTGTCTCCACCATCCTAAAAATCCCATATTAAGAAAAGAAACATTCACTGAAGACCTTCTTTGAAAAATGTGCTTTATTTGGATGTATAGATGAGAAACAGTTGAGAAGCTGTTATTATTGAAGAATAAAAGACTTTGTGGATTGCTCTGGTTGTTCTGCTTTCTCCTGAACATACAAGTCAGCTGAAGTCTGTGTGCTTGTGTTTCAAGGGGTTATCAAGGAATAACAGAGCCCAGAGGCTGTTCAAATTATTTCAGTGGAAGGGTGTGCATCTCAAACAAGTTCAGTGGAGGAGTGTGCTTAAAACATGGCTAAGGAAAGGCAATCAAAATCATATGAAGTAAAAGTCTCCAGCCCCCATTCCACCTGACACAGCATAACAAATGAATGAAATAAATCAACTTTTAGAACCGAAGAACAAAAGTAATTTCTGTGTTACAAAGCTGATACACATTTTGCGAAACTGGAATGAACTGGATATTCAGGATTAATTATTCTGACATAAATCACATTGCTCCTTACAATTGCTTCATATTCTACATTTTCTGTAGACATTGTGAAGCTGCTTTGTTTGTTTTTTCTGTTGTGTTGCTGTAGGGGCGAAAAGTCTTTGTGTTTTATGCCGAAAAGTGAGATAACTTTATTTTTTCTCTCCTAAATAATCTCATTGCACAATCCTTCCAGTAAGAGCATCAAATGCTTAAAAATAAAAATTAATAAAGACTGCAACAGTAAATCTCCTGAGCCATGCTGCTGCTGCTCTAGCTCCACCTATTTGGATCTTTTGCAGTTGCATTTGTATTCATGCATATGATCACATGAATGGGACTTAGTAAATCTTAAATAACCATTTTTATTTCCTGCGGAGCAGTTATGAGTTCATACCTGCTCAATTGAGACTATTCTTAGATCCAGTTCTGGGGAATGTCCCCTGCAGCCATATAGTCCATCTGAAGAACAAGAGAAACCTAATTAATAAAATAGGATTAATAACTAGAAAATTATTTGTAGCCCACTCTTCTTCCAACTCCCACTGAAAATTAGAATATTCTGGCTATGTCTTTCATACATCATCATTTGTACTGAGCAGCACTGTGATCATTTCACTCAGTTTAATTTCATTCTCTTTAAGGTAAATTATCCATATTCCTTTGAAGTTTTCCCTGGGGTGTGCTCAAAATTAGTGGTCCAACTGACAGCTGATGGAATATGTCTGTGCCACCAAGATATCAAGATTCAGTGGTGGTCACACTATGAAAGGAAAAGCGAGATTTACTGGTATACAGGTATCTTATGCTGGAGAATTTCCCCTCATTTTTCTGCACACCCTGCTGTGTTGTTATTGCTTTAGTCTAAGTCAGCAAAGAAGTAGTGGTAGAAAATCAAAAAGCCCCATCTGTACCTCCACATCCATCTGGTTTTGGTAGGCACCAGTATGAATTTATAGTGGTGGTTAAAGTATGGTCCCAAGTTGTGGTAGCCCACAGTAAGCTGGTTAGCAAAAGGACTGCAGCTTCGCTTCCCCACAGCCACGAGGAGTGCCTTGACTGCTGCTAGTGGGTGGCTTCATGTTGATGCCATGAAGAATTTTTGCATTTTCTTTTATACCCCTGTTATACCTTTTTACAACTTCTGTATTCCCAGTGCTTTTTGCCTACATTCTTGGACTTGTTTGTCAAGCTGAGAGACTAAACATTTTAGAAGCTTCGTAGCTAGGGATCAGTGTGCCCCAGACCCCAAGGTCCTCTCCAGAACACATTCTGTAAACCAAGATAGAACCATCCAGGGGAAGGTTCCTTGGGGAGGGGGACTCACTCGAGCCTCTCATTGGGGAATCTTTGATAGATATGCTAATTAGTAAAACCTATAATGTTATACCAGATCTTTTGGGGATACTCGGTGGGGTGCATCTCGATGCACGTGACCTGGACGTGTGCACCTAAGGATCCTTAAAATAAATACCAAGGTAAAATCCCTTTTCCCCTTCTAACTGTGTATGACTCTTGATTTTAAGACCAGGAAAAGGCATCAATGTCAGCAGCATCTAGTCAGAAAATGAGGCTGTTGTGAAATGAAATTTCTGGTTTCTGAGAAGTACTGTGCGTGCAATCCTCTTTCCCAGATTACAAAATTAAGGAGAGGTTTTAGTAGTTAAACAGAGGTTTCATTAGTCAATTCAAATATGCATTAGCTGGATGTTTTATGCTCTCCCCCAAATCCTTGTTCTTGGAGGGGGAAAAAATCAGTCATCTGCTTTGTGTGGATGGACTTCATAGAAACTGAGAAATAGAGTAAAGAGCTTCTGACAAATTTATAATGGAGATAATAATGTTTTATTAGTCTCTGAACCTAGGGAAATTAATGTAGTTTGGAAGAGCAGACAGCATCGGTTTCCAAATTATCTGGTTTTCCAAGTCTTATGCTCTATCCTTAGAAAAGGTATTGAGTGGTTTTTGGTATTTTATAAATTAAAGTTATTTTGCATTTAGTTCCTGACATTTCATTTTAATCCACTTTATTTCAAGAAAAAAATGAAAGAGCTGTGCAGTTTTGCATCTTATATTAACCTTTTTTAACCTGGAAAAATATCTTCATTAAAATAAATCCTTCTCTTATTATTCATTCTCTGTCAGTAACTGACCCTCTTGGGTAGTGTCTAATGAAGTTAAGGTTGCTGTTTTATTCTTTTTTATAGAATTAATTGGTTTATCAAAGTTCCAAGAGATTTGACCTATTGTTTGCCCCCTTTCAAGTGAATTTAACACATTGCAGTCATTCCAACAATGGACAAATAAAGTTATTTTAGATTCTTTCAAATAGCTGATAAACTAACTAATTCATTCTCATATTTAAGAAGATACAAAAGAACATTTTACAGATTTTTACTATTATTTTATTCTACTTTTTGAATTTCTTTCAAGGATTGTAAGGAGCTCTTTTATCAAAATCTTGCAGGAGGGATTTTGATTGGTTGTTTGCAATGAAGAAAAGTAAGAATCTGAATAGGTAAATAAATGTAATCAAAATGAAAATTTGAAATAAAGTGACTGAGACTAAATTATATTTGTGGTAACATGATGTTAGTGCCATTGACATTTTTAGAGAAAAAATAGTGACATTATTCTCATGTTTTATAATATTTACTAGCATATGTATATAAATTATTTACCATATACATAAGTAAAGTAGCTTTTTACAATTTTTACTTTTTCAATGTTATTTTAAAAATGTCCTTTTTTTCAACACTTTTTGGTTTAGCACATTTGATATCATCATACCAAAACAGATGTTTCTCTGATCTGCAGAGAACTACTTTTCTTCCTGCTCTTTTACTGGAGGAGACAGTGGAATGATATGATAAGGACAGGAAAGCCATGATCCTGCTGAAAGACTCCCTCCACTATATATTAGAACTTGTTTCACCTACAGGCCTTTCAAAAGCTATATTAGGTGTCACAAGGGAAAAATGACATTTTATGCATCCTGTTTTACCTATTTCTCTTTAGCTCTGTCAGCTGAATAAACTAAAGCTAGTGCAACACTTTAATCTCAATCAGATTGTGAATGTCAAATGATCTGCTTAAAAAAATTAAAAGCAATTATTATTGAAAAATATACTGATATTAAGAATAGGGTGAGAGTTTACTAACATATTGTCAACTGTATCTGGCCCTTTTCATTATTTTAGATTTTTCTTCTAAAACAAACAAGGCAGATATAGCAGTATATTTAAATTCATGTGTTTTTTGTTTTAAGACTGCCATATAAAAGTTAGTGTCATTTTATACTTTTTATTTTATAGCTAATCAAGAGAGCTTTAACAATCTCCCACTGCATCTCTTACTTCAGTCTTTAATGGAGAGTAAATGTAATCCTGATTTCTCAGACTTTTCTTTATTTGCACACTCCACTCCTGATTATTTAATGCCACTGTGTTGTTTATTCTTTAAAAGTGCTCTTTAGCTTCTCAGGCTTGTTTAAACTAAAGTCTGATCTAGAGACTGCAACTAAGAACAGATATCAGCTTGCAGAAACATAGTGGCCCATGTTGTAAATTACTCTTCCTATAAAATTTTACTTTTGAGGACTAGTGTTAGGAATTCTGCAGTGTGAAAACTTTAATGAAACTTAGATTCATAGCATATAAAACAAGAATTGAGAAAGAAATTGCCTTTGTTTAAAGCATAATCTGTTATATTAAAAACATATTGTGTTTAGAGGATAAAAGAAGGAAGATTACTGTTGCAATTGGTAACATACTACAGCATTTTTAATCCTTATTGTGCAATGTAAATTTTTTTGCATGTGTGTGAATTTGGTGAGGTTATTTTCCAGCTATGGGGTTTAACACATTTTTCCCAGTTATGTAAATTTACTGTCTAATCAAATAACATCTTTGTTAGTTGATCAGACTGTTCCTTTGCAGTACTTAATTGCAAGCAATTTTCCCTAGGATTTGATTAATTTTTTAGTTTCTTCCTGTTCCATCTGAAAGTTTTCATCATCCTTTAAAAAACCTGAGAGTCAGAATAAGATTTTACAATTAGATATTTCTATCTGTCACAAAATTCTATATACAGAATTAAATCAATCTCACTCAGAACCTCCTTGATTTACACAAGGTTTGTATTAGCACATTTTAGTTACTGTATTGTCTGGGATTCACAGCTTTCTTGCCCAACAGAGCACAAAATCTATTCAAGGTGACTTCTTCCTAGGATACAGATGGCCATCAGAAATGGATTAACTGGATTTTACCTTTTAGTTATGTATGCTTCAGTTATGTAATACAGTTTGTCTGACTTGGATGACTGTATCATATTGACTGTGTAGTATGACTTTCTGTCCTTACTTTTCACCTCAGAGAGCCTGTATTTTTTCAGTTGAATATATGTTCTAGTCCTAGAGAAGCATAAGTTTAGAAAAAAAACTCTGTACTAAATTTAGTTCCAAAATTATAGTACATCTAACTATTTTCATAATTTAAACTTGCAACCCAGCACAGCATGAAATCAGAACTGTAAAATACATTAATTACTTAGAAAGCACGTGTTGATTGTCATTAACTGTGTTACTATGCTTTATTATATTGCATTTCTAAATTTTTGTATCTTCAATTCTATTTGTGGCCAGCCCTGTGAGTGCTCAGATTGTTCAGATTCTGTAAACAGGAGGATACATTCATTCTCAGGGTTTGAGTATGATAGGTCGTCTTCTTCAGGGTGCTCCTGAGATCAGATTGAGGAAATCACTTTGCATGGTCTGGAAGGATTGCATAAAACAAACAGTAAATACAGCTGGTTTGGAGGGATTCTGCTGTGTGTCAATAACCAGTACAAGTTGCACAGGCTTGATGAGTTAAACCTGTATCACTGATAGGTATTTGAACTTGCCTCAGTTAATTGGAACAGTAAAACTGTTAATCATCTCCATATGACTGAATGTGAAGAAAAAAAAATCTGTGGAATGTTATTTCTGTCCTGAATATTACTATTTTTAGAGTCTTTGCCAGGAGTCCGAGAGACGAACGGGACCTTCAGCCTTCTCTACTTTCAGATAGTTGTTTATTAAGTCTTATCAGAGAAATAGAGCTATCAACATGATCCAGACATAGCACAGAGCAGAGAATGCAGGAGAATGCCAAATTATCAAGATTACACAGCCTTTTTAAAGGTAAATTAACCAATGGTCACTAAAAGCGTACATTATTTTTACTTTTCCACCAATGTATAATAAATCATCTTGTCACGTAGACAGGAACTGCAGAATTCTTTATCCAATCATCCCAAACTACTTCTACTGCAGAATATGGAGTAGTAGAAGAAGAAGAAGGTCTGAAGAACAACAACAATTCTACATTTTGAAGTTTTTTGCTTTTATCTATTTACTATATTAATAAACCCAAAACCTCTAAATTTTTCACCCTGTGACAATCTTACATAATATTCTATCACTTCGTTCACACCAGTGTAGATTCTCATCCTTCCCAGAGGGTAGGCAATTTTTTCCATGAATGAAGGTCAAAACCAGTGTTATCCAGGGGGGGGTAGAACCCTTCAAAATAGGCAGAGAAATATTCTCTGCATTCTGGGCTCCCACATGTAGCAATATCAGCATTTTAGCTTCTGTCTGTAATAAAGTTCTGCCCTATTTCTAAGTGTACTCTTTTCTTCTTTGCTGTCCTCTGAATGGCCATGCAGAGGGGTTTTTTTCCATTGGTTACTAGTACCTTCACTTATTTTTTCTTTCTGTATAAGCTTAATCAACCTTTTACATTATCCCATCTAACTGATATTTTTCACCCTGAAGTTAATACATTTTTAATAACAGTATAAAAACATTAAAACATTTGCAGATATCTCTGGGATTTTTATTTTCAATATAAAATTGGTTCCTTATTTATCATAAGGAACCATTGATTCCTGCTCCTAGCACACAGATTGATTCTTATTAATAAGATCCAAGATAAAATAAATGTAGTGAGTCAAAAAATGTAGGAGATCAAATAGTACTTAATTACTAGTTACATAGGCTTTTTTCAAACTTCAAATAGCATCTTCCATTTATTTTCTCTCCTGCTTCTTAATGACCAAAATTCAATTGTTAAAATTCCTATGACTGATCATGTTTTCACATGTATCAGTACAAAGGAGGGGTATCTCAACTACAGTAGTAAAATTAGCACAATAAAAAGTTAATGAATTTGAATGAAATTTTTTTGCAATAACTAGGAAATAAAGGCACTAAGATCTATGCATAAATATGAATATTCTGTACTGCATATCTGTTGTTTCATATAACTTAGGCTTTAACCTCTTCTAGGCAAAGACTTTGTTTATTCTTTAATTATTACGCATATCTACTCCTTTCAGATTTCTACCCTTACAGATTTACAGAATTTCCTGTAGGCAGTTGCAGGTGCCATACAATAAACAGGAAAAGGAAATATTTTTTGTGAAAGATCAGTGACTTAATAATTTAAAGCACCTTAAACTATATGCACTTAAAACCACTGTAAGTGGTAAGTGAACTATATCTACTCAAGAAAATAATTAAAGTTTGGAATAACAGTTCCTGCTAAGAGAAATGTAAATGTACTTTTGTATTAAAATACTGTGAAACCAGTAAATAGAAAGATAAGCAGGTCACTTATGGTCATAAATTTTAAATATTTGAAAGAAAAGAAAAGTTAGATTCAGAAACAGACCACCTACTAAAGAAGGGACTTTATCCAAGTAAGGTCATTTATTTGTTTATTATATAGATCCAGGAGAATGGGATCCTCCTGGCTCTGCAGTCAGATAAAGGCTGAAGCACAGCTGAAGCACATGTATACATCATTAAAAAGTAAAGGACTGCTGAAGAGCTGATGTGCTTGTTATCTTTATCTAAGAGCAACTGTGTTTAAATGGTCTATTTCGGTCTACAGCAGTTTGCCATGAGGGCCTGTGCTGGACCACCATCACAGAACTGCTGCTCATGCTTAGTTGAAGCAGCCAGTGTAATAGGTGCTGAATGCAGCTCACTAAGGATTGAAGAAAAAGAAATTGTCTGGATCAACTAATAAAACAGGTTGCTGCTAAATAGAGAAGTGATGGAGCATAATGACCCCAAAACAGATTTAAAAAATATTGCCCTCAAAATGTCTCTGAAGAATTCAGTCATAATTGAAGTTACTTTGAAGAAAGCAAATCAGATAGAAGAAGGACATGTTTCTGGAGCAGTGATCAACAATATAGATGAAAGCTAATGTTTTAAAATACACAGGATGATTTGTTTTCAATCTAAAATAAACAGTATTGCAAAACAGATGACATGTCAGGCACCATGAAATTAGTACCAATGGCTAAGGAAATAAATCACCAGCTTCAAAGGCAATGGTCTCACGTGGGAAAGAAAAAGCTCGTTACATTTTTTTTTTAATTGTATTTGATGATTCAGCAGCTGACAGCAAAGACACAGATGGAGAAAAATATATGCCTGTATTCAGCAGTGGCTAAGATTAGCTGTAAAGACAAGTGCCAAGAGCAGGGACTAGAGCTTGTCATCAAGGGGAAGGAACACCAAATAGCACTCTGGCAGATATGGGACAGTCAGAACAGGTCTGTGTAGTACCTTGACGTGGACCTGTCGTCTTCTTTGGCATCCTGGAGGATAGCTTCCTAACAGTGTTCCCTCCAGCTCCCAGGGAATTTATAGCCACATATCTACAGGGGTTGCCAATAAAACCCCATTTGCACCACCATGGCTCACTGTGTGCAGTTACTCGTCTTTTGATCAAGGCAAAGGTGTGGTGTTAGCACAGCGCAACCCAAACTCACTTTCTTCCAAAGTGGTAGATTGCAGTGACATCCCCATTTTTCCATTTTGGGTTTCCTTCCCTCTCTGAACTCCCCATATGCAGACACATAGACATAGACTGTGGCTGCAACAGTATTTTGTGAGGTACGTGATCTATCAATGAAGCACAGGCATGTGTGAGTGCTACATAATGCATCCTAACTGGTTTATACCAAAATTCTGGTAAGGCTTTGGTAGGACATGTAGTTCACGCTTACAAATGTTGTTCAGTGAAGATATGCTCAGCTGCAGTGGGTTCATTGGAGCCTGCAGTGTCCATCACAGCACAGTCCCTGGACTCTTCTCATGGATGTCACCCTGTAGCCATACCACTGCCAATACAATGACATCCATGTTCATTTCATGAACCTACTTTTTCCTTCTTCCAGTTTTAAATCTTTTATTATTTATCCTGTGTGACAGAATTTGGGTGTCAGATTCTCTGATTTTCCAACTGCCTTCTCAAGCTGCTGAAGATTGTTATCATTCCCTTCTTAATCCTTTAATTTATCAGGAACAATCAATTTTGGTTTAGCAATTCTTGTTTGGTTTTAGCCTCTTTTTATATAGTCCTAAACCATAGTATATCAAATTGGACATAGTACTCCAGGTGTCATATTAGGAAATCTAAAGTGTAAGTATAATTTAAATATTATTTTCTGAATATGCCCTTCAAATCCATTGCAAAAGGCTGCGTTAGAAGGCACTTCAAGAAATGGAGATGCTACAAAAGAGAACATGGCTCTATAAACTTGTTTCAAAAACTTATTTCTATCACCTACATACTTACAGTATATATATTCTTTAATACAACTGTTTATAACACACTATAGTAATGTTAGTTTAATGAATTTTCACTTAGCAGTAAAGTTTAAGGTTTGTGATGCATACAAAATGCATAATTTTAACAATATCTGCGCTTGTGGTGAAAAACATCTTTTAACTTCCTTCTTTGACATGCTGTTAATTCTCATCTATTTTGTAGATAGATAATAATCAGATTACTTCAGTACTGCTACATTTCAACATTTTATGTTGTTTTTCTGGCAGTATAACAACTTCATTTTATCATGTATTTGTCACTACAAGTTAACCAAAATTTTTCTAGAAGAACTATCATTGCAATTAAATTGTCAGTGATGTTGTTTTTACAAATGAGGTAACTAAGCCCTTCCATTCTATTACATAGTTAATGAGCATTCAAATTAAAGCAAATAGTTGAAAGATGACAATTCCCTAATCCCTTTTCTAGTACCTTGTTTGAGCTAATGTTTTGTTTTCCACAAATTCATACAATACAGCATAACATTTCTGCAGATATAAGTAACTTGCATGTGTTTATTACTTCATATAAAACTCCCCTCCAAACGTATCCAAGCTCAACAGAAAGAAGAAATATTCTTAGAAACTAATTTCCCACCTCTCCGTTGGCTTTGGAACCTGAGCATTTGATCAATGTGACTTCATACTGATATGAAACAGTAACATTACTTATTTGACAGTATTTTTCATTGTGGTTTTGCCCCACACTGCCACCCCAAATTAAAAAAAAAAAAAAATTGTCTCATTTGGATTGCTGCTGTTTTCATTCTTCACTCTTGTTGTGGTTTAACCCGAGCCAGCAGCCAAGCCTCTCACAGCAACTCACTCACTCCCCCACCAGCAGAGAAATCAGGGAGAGAATCAGAAGGTAAAAGCTGGAAAATTCTTGTGTTGAGATAAAGACCATTTAAAAGTTTAAAGAGAAAGCAAAAGCTGCACACACAAGCAAAGCAAACCAAGGCATTAATTTACTGCTTCCCATAGACAGTCAGGTGTTCAGCCATCTCTGGGAGAGCAGGGCCCCATCACATGTAACAGTGACTTGGGAAGACAAACACCATCACTCCAAATGTCCCCTCCTTCCTCCTTCTCCCTCCCACTTGATACACTGAGTATGCGATCATATGGTTTGGAATATCCCTTTGGTCAGTTGGGTCACCTGTCCTGGCTGTGTCTCCTCCCATCCTCCCATGCACTGCCAACATCCTTGCCAGCCTGACAATACAAGAAGCAGGAAAAGCTTTGACTCTGTGCAAGCCCTGCTCAGCAATAACAAGAACATCTCTATGTTATCAACCCTGTGTTCAGCAGAAATCCAAAATACAGCCCCATACCAGCTACTGTGAAGAAAATTAACTCTAGCCCAGCTGAAACCAGCAAAATTCTTTGAGCTGAGTATTTATGGTAAAAAATGTAATTTCACATTTAATATAAGGCAACAGTCCTTTTATCTTCCTAGGAGAAATGAAACATTTACAGCAGGATTAGACAAACACAGGGCTTATAATGGCCCCTGAACCATATGGCAGCCACATTAAACTGAAGCAGAGAAGGGAGGAGCACTTGAAAGGGAACTTTCAGGGTCACTTTTTCTTTGTGTGTTATGCTTAGCTGAGTTTAATGTGATCCCAGGCAGGCGACTACTGTGGTGCAAAGGAATAAGTGGCAGACATTAAGCAGTGTAAATATTCACATAGGCAGTTGCTTTGACTGGGATTGGGGGTCATAGTTGTTGCATGTAAGGAGTGGTTAAGACTTTCACATCTAGCAAACTCTACTTGTTCAAGCCTTTCACTGAATGTGGAGTTGTCTCACATTTTTTAACTCTTGAATCTGTAAGACACAGAGGTTTAAAGGAGTCATCCTTGTTTACTAAAATTTATCTATATTCTTCTACATAAAGAAGTGATTGTGGAAAAATCACCATACCCACATATGACAAAAGTACAGAAACTGTATTTCTGCTGAATAAATAGAATCATAGGATAGTTTGAGTTGTAAGTGACCTTTTAAGAGTCATCTAGCCCAAGCCCATTACAATGAGCAGGGACATCTTCAACTGGCTCAGGTTGTTCAGAACCCTGTCCAGCCTGACCTTGAATATTTCCAGGGGTGGGGTACCCACCATCACTCTGTGACATGATGTTCCCGCTCTCACCACTAAAATGAGAGAGATTATAAACTTATGAAAGAGGGAAGAAACCTTTGGGTATAGGTTATTTGAAATCAATTGATTAACCCTTTCTATTCTATAACTTACCCAAGCTACTAAGCTATAAGGTAGATTTGGTACATCTTCCTTTTCTGCTCCTTTTCCACCCTCCATAGGCATTATCTCTTCATGCAGCTCACAAGACATGGAGCTAAAGCAAGTAGTATTTTTGGGACAGGACAAAGCTCATGTTGCTACAGATATGTGAGTTTGCCTATTGATCTACTGAGGAAAATAAGACAGGTTGTAGGAGAAAGTTAAATGTACTATTAGTATCAACCAACATTTATACAAAATTATGAGTTACAGTTCAAAATGTACACTGTCACTTATTTCTAAACACCTGGGCTGGAGAATGGAGATTTTTGGTTTATATAAAGAGTGGCTTATTGACTTTGTCAGTAAGTTGAAAGTCTTATAAAAATCCATCTGCAGACAAGGACGGCAGAAAAGTAAAAAACAGAACAAGAAAAGGAAATGTGATTGTAAATTCAACTCAAACAAAGACTTTTTTATTTTTTACATCATCAAATAAGACCTTCTTTTCATAGCTGTCCTAAAAGAATTTATATTTATTTCATGTAACTTTTTATATTTAGCTTCATTAAAATTACATTACTTGCAAAGAGTGAGATTTATTTAAACTCATACATTTCAAAGCTTCACTAAAACAATTAAAATAAGAAAGCAAAATTGCCTCTATTAGTGGGGATCTATTTAATAAAACATTCTTACAAACATGTCTATTGTCTATTTTAATACTCCTGTCAATCAGTTTAATTGGTTGTCTCCTGCATATGCATTTCCAAAGTTTTGAATATGTAAAATTTATTGAAACTGCTGGATGAAATGTGTCAATAAATAGAAAGTAGTGCAGAAGTATAAGTATTTACATATTTTTTTAAATGAAACAATTAAATTTTGTTAAAAATTCAATCAACTGTATTTTCTCCTATTGCTGAAAGGCGACATTCCTGTATATACATACCATTGCAACTCATTCATTGTAGAAAGTATCCGCAAAGAGAATCTTGCTGACTTCGCAGCTGTATGTCTTCAGCAAATTTAAGTTCTGGAAATTTTTCTCTTCAGAAATATGGATTAGAAATTGAAATATACTTTGTAAATTCTGTCCAGAGATAGCACAGTTTAAGAAGTCATTACACATTTTCTTGTATCATGACATAATGAAGACATAAATAAGTGGGTCCTGAAATCCTATTGCACCAATCTACATACTGGTCTGTCCTCCTAGTTCAGTCTGGTGTTGCCACCCTGTGATATAACTGTTAAAGCAACTGCTCACTTGGATCCTCCTTTTCCATGCCATACAGACACAATGCTGCCAGTTCTAGCTCCAACTTACTTTTCCTATATCTTTCCTTCATAACTTTCTGTCAGCTGCAAATCAACACAGAGACATTTCACTTACCATCACCTCTGTACATAAAACTCCATATGAGAAAATGTCAAACATTTTTAGCACTGTGCTTGCCACCCTGGCAGGAAATCAGAGGGGATTAATAAGGTACTGTTGAAAAATTTGGGTTTTATACATTTCCAAAAGGTTATAGCAGCAGTCAGTGCCAATTTAAACTTGGACTAAAAGCTTCCTATGCCTATGCCATCAAGAAAAGATATGGTTCAAGGGTTGCTTGTTGTATATGTCACAATTATAAATAATATTGTGGATACAACATATAGATGGAAAGCAATCACCCAACTTTGGTGTTTTACTAGATTTTATCATCAGTGCCAATATTTCAGATTTATCAGCCAGGGTGAGCTTTCAGTGTCTTGGCCACTGAGTCAAAGAAAGATAAATTGGACCAAATCAGTCTCCAAGGGACTGTAAAAAGCTGAGTGCCAGGTGTTTTATGCACGTTTGTGCCAAGTATGCTGTCTTTGGCTGTAGATGGCATCACCAGATGTAGACTTTGGAACAAGGAACAAATTTCAAAAGCAGAACAGCCTGTGATCCGATCTCTGAGTTGCACACAGGGTAGGTCCCACACTGTTGGAAAGCAGCAATGGCCAGCAGAAAAAGCTGACTTTATTCTGTACTTAATACAGACCTGTAGATTCTGTGTTACCATCAAACACAGAAAAAGCAATCTGAGTGTTTGTACTTGCCTCTCCTGGAGTGAAGACCTTTCCCAACCCATACCCAACCTTTCCCATCTACACCCATCCACGAGCATAGCTGTTACTTAATTAGTAGCACTGTAGCAGAAATTTCAAAACTGCTACGCATACTGTGAATACAACACAATGGATCTTTTGTAAAAAAAAAAAAAACAACAAACCTTTATTGGAATTGTTGTTTAGAGTTTAATGATAACCTTTCCAGCAGAAGACTTGCTTACAAAGTATGAGCAAACCAATGCATATGATGGCTTTACTGGTCCTGCTCTTTCTCCTTTTTCATCTACATTGTCCCATCTTTTCAAACTCTTGAAAATCTATTCCAAATTTCAACTGCATTTTAAGGTCATTCCTTGTTAGATATACTGGTATCTTTAGAAAAGACTTGACATAGGAGAAAAGTTTTAATCAGTAGTTGATCATTCAGAGAAGGAAAAGAAAGAAGGGAAACAAAATTAAACAGGACATGAATGCTGGATGCTTCCCTGTGGGACAATATTACATAATACATTTCACAACTTTCCTGTCTTCCAAGACAGGCAGTGTTAAATCTGCTCAGGACAGGAGATGAATGATCTCATTCAGATAGAGGCAGGAGGATTCAGTGTTAATAAGCACTCTGATTATAGTATCTCCATTAGTCCTTGCCATTTTCTGTATCTTTTTCTCTTTTTTTGCCAAACTACTTAACTTCTAATAGAAAGGTGGCACCCAACACCACAATTTGCAGTGGATTTTGCACCTCAGGACAATCTCTGAAAGACAGCTGGGGAAGGTAGGCAAGTGTTGGGGAGAGAAACAATGGGGTCTGCAAATGTGTCATGAATATGTGTATTTTTTTTTCACTAAGGATGGTTCTGGGACATTTGGTGACATGATGATGATAGGCATTGTTTTACTAGCAATACTGTTTCCTTGAGAAGGAATAAGACATCAGTCTTTTTAGAAGAGGGAGACGAGCTACCCATTTGAAGAGGACAGATGTACTTTGGTAGCTAGTGGCTGTCGAATGAGGAGGAGGCATGTATTCTCCTTTCCCTGACAGCAGGTGGCCTGCTGGAAACAGAACCTGATGAGGGTATAATTCTTATCCAGGTCAATACAGCTCGAACAACCATTGTCAGGGCATGAAGTGCCCTTTCTCCCTCCTTTAGAAGTATAACTGGCTGCACAAGAAGAGCTGGTGGGAACAGCCATGCGAGAAAAGAGATGGAAGATGGCACTCTTGTCCTTTGCTTTAAAGCTTTATTTAAATTGGGACCCTCCCTAAATCTTCACCTGAGCCGCCCTACAGCTACATTAATGTCATCTCTGAGCCTTGGCTTCTAACTCTTTGATTCAGATGCTGACCCAGGGCCATGTGTTTATGAAACAAGGATAGAGACACTGAGCTCTGGACAAACAATGCTGCACTGGCTATGATAGGTGTACCAGACAGGTGCTGTGCATGATTGATGACCTGATGGTGGCAAGACAAAAAAGGTTCTTCTCTTAGAGTGCAATATGTCTGTGATGTAAAATGCTCCCTGGATTAAAGCTACAACCTTTGGTCAGGAGCTAGTTTCTTTCAGCACACTTTAGTTCAAACATCAATTATTTTATAGATGCAACCACAAAAAACCAAATTACAATAAAGTTCTGATAGAGTATCTATTTTCAGGGACACCTTTTTCTTTATTCAGAGAAATAATATTTCACCAAATTATGCAGAAAATGAATATTTCTTAGTAATCTTGCTCAGTTGAAGATTCCAAAGTGGAGGAAGGAGTGATACACATTAACAGCCTTAATTTCTTGACTTATTTTTTTTCCTTGCCTGATTCTAAGTGATCAAAGATCCTAACTATAGCCTTCCTTCTCCAGTTTTTTTTTTTCCCCTGCTCCACCATTTGACTCTCCCTTCTGGATACCAAAGGAAAAAAAACAAAACAAGGGATATCAGTCTTTCAGGACTGGGAAACCACTTAAGCATATCCAAAATCTGAAATCAGCACATGTATCTTTGGATGTTACGCCAGGACTCTGAACTGTGTAAGCTTTCACCTTCTTCAGTAATATTTACTTTTTAATCACAAAATATAAGAGCTGTGCTATAAAAAATCGAGATGAGATGAAGACTAATAACCGGGAGGACATTTTTTAGAAAACTTCCAAAAGGTGAATTGCATAATCTGCATTGAGAGGACATTAATCTGTAAATTCTGATTTGGCACCTCATTTTATAGAATATCCCCTGAGTCCAAACAACTACTCTTTTTACTCATGGAAGTTTCAGACCTGTCTATTATGAGGACTTGCTGTGAGTGCTGATTTTAATAGCTTCAGAAGAACAGTGCCATTCAGATTGGCTTTTAACATGTTCTTAAATTGCTATTTTACTACTCTTGCTGACATTCCAGAGACATGAAATTACCAAATCACATTAAGAAGACAGTAGGTGGAAGGAGGAATCTAGTTAAATAACACCAGAAAGGACACCAAAAAATAAGTACTTATCTTTAACTTTTAGAGGTGTGCTTGTCTAAAAAAATAAAATTCATGTTAACATTTTTAAACACTGTAAATGCAAACAACTGAAGAATCCTTATGAAATAAGGTAATTTGTCTCTACTGATTGATCTCGTTTTTAAGCTCTTGTTTTCATCTTGGTATATTTCCATACACATATCTCTCTATATATATATCTGTCATGGTTTAGAAATGGTGCTCCCCAATCTAGTGTTCCCACACCCCAGACCATGGGTTTCTGCATCACTCTCCTCCTCCACCTGTGGTGGAATGGAGAGGAGAAATGGAGGCACAAAAGGTAAAGATCACAGGCTGAGATAAGAACATTTTACTAGAAACAGCAATGAAATAAGAAAAGTAAAGGTAACAGCAACCGTGCTGATAGCAGAGCACACATGTGGACGATTCACACGCGATTGCTCCCCACGTGGTACACAACGCTACCTGACCAGACAGGCCACCAATGGCCACAGCAGAAGGGTCCTCACCCCTCTCCACCCCCTCTGTATGTCCTCAGGTGGTATAGAAAAACCCAGGGTGTTGGCCAGGCCCCTCCTGGCTGCTGTAAAAATTAACCCTCTGCTGACTGCAACCATAGCATTATGCATGTATGAAAATTATGTAGGAAAGACTGTAGTCATACAGTGATTTTACTAATGACAGAAATACCAATGCTAATGATAGGGGTTCATTTGAATGTGCTCATCATTGGTATAAATCTTTACCGTCTGAATTTCATGCGCATATTCTTAATAAATTAAATGATACCTTTTTCTTATAAATTACAGAAACTTCAGCTGTGTAACAAAAGCAAAGATGGATATTGCAATATATTATGTGAAAATAAATCATCACGTCATGGTGGCTCAAGTACTTATTCTGCAAAATGACTCTCAAGTTTCTCACTTTTAAGTAATTTCAAGAAAATCCATTACTAAGTCAAACCAGATAACAAGATTGGAAAAAATAATTTATAAGGCAAGCTGCAGGAAAGAATTATAAAATCACAGGAATTTTTGGGTCAAAAGGGACATTTAAAGCTCATCTGATCCAATCTACCTGCTATGGACAGAGACATTTTCAATAGATCAGGTTCCTCAAAGCCTCATCCAACATGACCTTGAACACTTCCAAAGATGGGATATTCACAGCTTCTCTGGATAACCTGTTTTAGGTGGAATGATAATAAAATTTGTCCCAAAATACGAGTTTATTTTACAAGATATCAAATGTAGGTGATGTGGTTGACAACATTCATGTGCCTTGAACTGCAGGAAGTCACCAAGTTTTTCCTAAATCCATATAAAGACTCAGCAAGTAGTAAGTATCAGGAACATTCAAGGTGAGTTTTGACAATGTGCTCTGATCAGGTCCTGGATTTATGGGGCTCTCTTCAAGTTCTAGTTGTTCAGTCAAAAATATGAATCTCTGTCTTTTTGACCTCCATCAGTACAAATGACAATCTTTATCATCGTAATTTGCTATAAAGTAAAAGTTTGGTTTTGAGACATAGGTGATTTTCATATAGAAGAACACATACACTAGGATAACTTACAGCTCATTTGCTGTTACTACTCTAAAAGAATTACACTGCTCACGTCTTTTTAGCAGGCTTGTGTACCACCCTCCCCAGATAAAATCAGTATTTCCTTTTAAAGGCACTTTCAGTATGCTTCAAGTTTCCACAATATCCCTGAGTTGATCAATAGAAACTGCCAGTATGTTACTAAATCTGTAGTTACAATATAATGAATTTTGAATGAGAAATGATTTCTTTTAAGTGTTGCTGAGTGTTACATCCACACTGTGCAAGGGTATGTATAGTAAACATTCATCTCCAAGTTCTGGACCTTGACTTGTCTCCTCACATTTACTGGGTTTTGTTAATGTGAATTTATTGCATCTTTATTGCAGATTCTATTTAAGAGAGACTTACAGGCTACAATTTTATTGAGCAAAGAGCAAGGAGGAGGGACTCATAAGATGCTGAAGAAGAGATATAAAATGGATGAAATATATAAACTGATAACATAAGGCATAAAATTCTTTTTTTTTTTTTTTGCATTTCTTTCCATCTTTTTATGGTGGATTATGTAAACTTTGTATAGAACAACATTAAAGATCATGCTGAATATCAAATAGCCTTGTTTCTGGAGAAATGTCTTTATTATCTTGGGGAGGATGAGTGTTTGTGAAGATAACAATATTCTATCTAGTGATAGCATAAGATATCAAAAAAGAATAAAAAGATGGAAGGGTCCATTCTGTGCTGGGCCCTCTCTTTGAAGTGAATGGGAGCATAGAATACTTCTTTACAGATTACATTTATATTGTTAATAAGGACAATTCCTGACTGTTGTCTGTTGGAGTCCCTCCCCCCTGCCATGTGGTCCTGCGAGAGGGGCCCTTGGGAGGAGACACGGGGTCTCCCTGCCCCTGGTCAGCCTCATTCCCCATTGGTTGGTTTGTGTTCCCCGGTGTGGCCAAGGACCCTCGGGTCCCGTGACCGGGGAGTTCCTGAGCTGAGCCCCGGCCATGCGGCTGGAGAAATAAACATCTCTGAAACATCTACCACGAATCTGTCCACATATACTTCGTTTCCACGGGGCTCCTGGTTTGAAATATACTTGTTGCAGTAATCCCCGCTGCAACAGTTGTCTACTTTATTTAACTGCATATTGAGTTTAAAAATCTATTTATAGTATTCAATTAAAAACAGAAACTTATTCACCAATGTTTTCCTTGCTTTGTGTGACCATAAGCATGGGATATCTCCATCAAACCTTTCCATTTCTCAGGGTTTCCATATCCCAAACAACTAGCATTTGTTCAGCCCAGACTACTCTCTGTAGTCTTTCAATTTTCAAGCTAAGTTATACCTGGATATAAAACACAACTACTATTTAAGTAAAGCTTTATAAATGTAGAATAAATTATTTGTGAGGAACAAGTGTTTACAGGCAAATTTCCATTTTTCAGTCCCACTTCAGATTAATTAATACTGGAACACAGACAGTCATGTCTCCTCAAAATAGACCATTCAGATGCCAAATGAAATCTCAATTTTTTATTAATAGCTTTTCCAGCTATATTTCTGTTCAAGAAAATATTTAAATGATAGAATAATATTTTTACAACTAATATATTTTTTTTTATTATTTTTTAATTCTCATCATGCAAAAATGGCTCGACCATTTGCTTTTGGTCTTTCCAAATAAATTCAGATTTGGTCAAGAACCCTGGGGGCAAAAGACACAACCAAATAAAATAGAGACTGTCTACAATCAAAGCTACTATGAATCTTTCATTAAATGCAGGTGCTGCTTTTTCTTTCACCAATGATATTGTGCGGACCTTCCTTTAGAGACCTACCCTGATGGGAAACATACTCAAAGACTCATCAGCTAAATGTTAAAGTAAACTGGCTGGTGATCATCCACAGATTCTGTTACTTATTTTTCATTTAGAAGAAGTATTTTTAGATGAAGATGATGTCATGTATCAGTGTTAAAGAGGTGGCAATTAGCTGCATTGATAAACACGTGCTTGAAGCAGTCACACGTTGAAGTTCAGCTCTAAGAGAGAAGTGCCAGAGGGCTAGAAGCTGTGCTGAGACATACTAAAATCAAATCACCATAAGCCTGAATGTGTGGAAGGGAAATATTGACTCCCTGTTTATGTGTTTGGAAATGAAGAAGCAGAACTAAGAATATCTCTTTGCTCTTAGTTTAATGGTGCATTTACACTACAACAATGTCCTATATGTGGTGCATCTTAATATACTTGGGGGAATGAAAAAGCAAAAGCTACTTAAAGGCTGAAAAGATACATCAGTGGAAGGAGAGCTTTGCTGAGAAGTGACTACTCAGCAGCAATTTGATTTCATAGCTCTTCTCTGAATCTTTAGTTGTTGATAATGACAGCCTCATCAGTGATAGGTGTGATCTGCTTAAATCGCTGAGTTACCATGGAGTGAGCATGCTGCATAGCAAAGGAGGAATGAACGGCAGATCAAGTGGGTTTTTGGAAAGACTCCAAGGTGGGGGGGGGGGAAACAGGAGGAATCCAAACTCTACCTCCCACAATAGTAGGGACTCACAGAAGCTGCAGTCAACACAGGTGGATTTCCTCAATGGTGGAAGCTGAAAGATGGTATGTTCTGACCATACTAGATGTTCTGACATGACTAGATGACTTTTTCTGTGTCTGCAGATATGGAAAAAATACAGGCCTTTGTCAACAGCAGTGAAAGAGCAAGCTCTGGCATGGCAGGCCTCTGGAAGAGCCACGCCTATCCGATAAATCAATTCCAGTGCCACACAAGAAGTTACAAATAATAATAGCCAAGAAAAAACTCCTGTTAAGGGACCTAGGTACAGTCATCTGCCAATAAAAGCTGCAGTCCTAATAGGCTTGCTGCTTGCCTTCCACACTGGTAATTCTTCTTAAGTCTTCTACTGAATTCTACATGAATTCTAGAGACAGTCAAGTGGGGAGTCATTAAAATATTTAGGAGCTAGAGTTACTGGGTTTACTTAAGCAGGAGAAAAAGACAACACTACAGAAAGGTTGCAGAGAAGATAGAAATGAAGGTGAAACCTTTTCCTGGGAAGAGACGGGACAAGAGGTGCATAGTGAAGGTACAATAAAGCCAATTACAATAATGGAAAATTACATGTAGCTAAATTTGGTGGACATCTGGAGACAGAAGATTTCTCCTTCCCAGACACCTTAAGCCAGCTCTGGTGGACTTTAAGATCCAGGGGTTATTCTCACCATATCTTTGTTCCTGTGACCCACAATGAATACTTCTGTTTAATCTAATTAGCCTTGAGTCAGATAACCTTCCTTTGAACAAAAGAATAAAAATCTTTACAACTAGAGTGGTTAAGCACTAGAAAGGATAGTTCAGAGAAATCATGAAATCTTCCCCCTTGGAGCTTCTAAAAACTTGGCTGGGAAAGAATCTGAGGATGTTGGGTCTACATTTGAAGTCAGCACTACTTTGAGCAGGAGGTCAGACTGCCTGACCTCCAAAAGCCTTGTCCAAACTCTCATTTTTCTATCTCTGCAAAAAGAGGCTGCTTGTAGCAGTGACTGTGTGCTGAAAGGGAAGCACTTGAATTATACTGTATCTTTTCAAAACTATTGAATCATTCCTAGAACATAATAAACTGAAGTTAAGTGCAAACCTGTAGTGCCTGAACTCTTTATTACCTGATTTCATATTACTACAGTCACTCCTCAAAAAAGTGGACTCATCAATCAGACAATGTTTACCAGTGCATAGCATGCTGTCGAGCTCTAATGGTCTTTAAGTATCAGAAAAGCCATAAGGGATAGTATTCCTGTTATCATTGAGGCCCAATACTGGGAGAGGCTGCATTGTTGAGAGGTGAATGTAGGTTTCCTCTTTATTGCTTCTCTGAATATAAACTGATGCCATCTATCAAGGTTTAAATGAATAATTTCAAAATGTAGTGGCCTTTAAAATGATTTAAAGTCAATGAGCTAGTAGTGGAATCTGCTTGGCTCTTGCATTTGGCTGCAATGTCTGTGGTCTGCTTGCTGCACACAAAGCTGTGTGCATGCTGTTTTTAGCCACTGGTATTTCACCTGCAATGCTGAACCAGAAACTCCCAGCAATACAAGTCTGAAAAGCAAATACCAAGCTCTTGGTTTTGTTTGTTTGTTTGCTGAACAGTTGGAAATACTAACAAAAACTGAGATCTCCTTATTTGTTACTTTTTTAATTCTTTTTTTTTAGATCAATTGCAAGACAAAAAAGCCCCTTATCCACTCCTCAGCTGTACTGTGCTGAAACATCATACACCTCTCTGACATTTGCTTCCATCAAAGACAAAGGAAAAATGAAACTTTCTTTTGCAGCAGATAAATATAGTTCATATGGACGAAGCAAATTGTTCCTCAAGTTTCAATTTCCTTGGTTTGGTTTGTGTTTCTTTAATTCTTAAGGGGGAAAATTGAGTGTAGATTCTGGTTTTTTGGGGGTTTTTTGTTTGTTTTTTTTTTAATTCTGACATTTCCCTCCTCCACTGGAAATAGCACAAAATTAAGAAATTGTTTTTGTTCTCTTCCCCTCAAATCTTTTGTGTACATGTGGGCATGTGTTTGGACATGCACAAATTTGTTCTTAAATACAAAATCTCTGGCTTTTGTCTTAATTTTTTTCCCATTTCCATCCACTCACCCCCTGCCCATCTCTTAGATGATGTTTTTTTATTTCTGTTATTGCTTGTCTCCTATGTTTCTTAGGTATTACAAAGGACTTGATAAATTATTTAGGTCCTACTAAGTGCTTTTGTTTTCCTGAATGCTTGTTCCTTAGATACCAGGAAAATCAAGGACAAATTGATTGCAGATTTTGAGTGTGTTTTAGAACTGCACCACTTTCTTGAAAAATAAAAGTTGAATGAGTTCAGTCAGTGGTTGTAATCAAATTCTAAAATAGAAACAGTGAACAAATGTTTTTCAAAACAATAACAGCTTAGAGATGGGGAGGGCAAGTGAATATTCAGTGTTGAAATGCAGACAGAAAATAAGCATATGGAGCATGAGTCAGGGTTATTTGTACACAAACAACAAGGGAAATTGTAACCTTCCTCTTGTTGTGGGAACACTTACGTTTCTTTGTTTCTGTTTAGATTTTCTTTCTAAGGTAGCTATAAACCTATCACTGCATTTCAGACAGACACAGGCACTTGTCTACTGTCATTCCTGTTTGGCCCACATTATTGGCAGTGCAGAACTTATTCTTTTTTTGTTCTTTCAAGGTCTGTAATGTGGACTCTCTGATTGCAGGCAAAGTGCAGAACCTTCGGTCACTTTCTTTCCACAGCATTGCTGCTGAACTGACACAGCTCTTCTGCCAGGTAATAAATCTTCAGACCTCCCTTACAGAAAGACCATGATGAACAATAACTAAATGGAAAGGTTAGATGGCTATACTTTCATTGCTTCCAGCACTGCATTTTTCTAGTACCTTAATTAATATTGAACGTTTCTGGTAAAAAAATCATGCAGAAGTTAATGCATTTTTCCATACTCAATTTCCCTGAACTACATGTACAACGTGTACAGAGATCTGTACTTCCCTGAACTCTGATATATTTAGATACAAATTTTTTTCCCTGATGTTGAAAAAACACTCACACTTTTTGTTGCAATAACAGGTGGAAGTGTTCACTATGCTGACTTAATTCAATATTAGCTCTGAATCCTTTACCATTAAGCAACAATTTGAAAATACTTATCTAATACATCTCCATTTAAATCTGAAAATTTGAAACCAACATTGTTGGTTCTCAATCGATAAGATGGTAATTACTGTAAATTTAAAATTCTGAAGACCACTAGAGGAATAATAATTGAAATTAAATAAATTATGGGCAATAGAGGGTCCTTAAATGTTTAACATTGTCCACTGTATTGATAAACATTAAAGCTGGAATCAAGTATCAGCACTAGGAAATGGAAATGCAGGTTTCACTGATTTGAAATTACCATTTTGATGTACTATTTTTTGTCCTTCAATGAAAGAAAGGCAATTCAAGTTTGTCCTCAGCATTACTTAGCTACCCCTACATCTCTGTGTGTTGCTTCCAGAAAGAAAAACATATCCTTACACACCACTGCTACTAAAAGACAAAAATAGATCTTGTAAACCCTTCCATCTCACACGGTTTTCTAAGGATATTTAATACTTCTCTAGTTGTCATTGTCTCTGCGAAATACTCAAAATATTAATTTTAATTAAAAGAAATAGAAAGAATGGAAGAAACAGGAAGACTGTTTACATATTAGAGATTTACACACGTTACAAATTTACTACAAAAAAGGCCTTTCTATCAGATATAGAAAATTCCTGAAAATTCTCACCAAAACCCATTCTCCCTCAACCACAGAAAAAGCACCTGGTTGAAAAGACTTTATAAAATTCATTAAGATAATTGTTCTACCCAACTACTTTAGAAGTTCTTGCAGAGGCTTAAACTTCTCCATACTAAAATAATTGAGAAGAAAAACATGTTCACTTTAGTAAAGAAATTAGAGGTATAGATGACAGATATTAAGGGCTACTTCAATATTTACTGAGCAAATTACAGGAAACAGAAAAGGGAATGGTTAAAAAGATAGTTTATCTATGGACTCTCATGAAGAACCTTATACTTTGAAAAGAACTTTGTTCAGGCTCTCACAAAACAACTAAAAGACTAAGAAGTATATGATTATTATGTTTTAGACCAAAAAAAGTAACAATAACTCCTTTAAAACATAGAAGGATAGGACTTTCTTCAAAACTATTTCAATTCCTATTCCAAACTGGTTTCTGTACTGACCTGAATGCCAGAGTTTCATTAGTATAAAAAGACCTTCAGGTTCTCTTTTTCCCTGTGAACCTACTGAAATTTTCAAGAACTCCTTTTTACTTTCTCTCTAAGAGCTGTGATAAAAGAAATATTTTTACCTCACCAGTATAGTAGGAAACGAAGATCAAGATATAAATCTTAAGAAACTTGACTGTTTGGAATCAGAAAGTACAGTGCAACAAATTACTTTATAAAGAGTTTTTTCACTTCCAAATGTTCTCTTGAGTCCCCAGTTTGTAAATACTTCATTTACTTGCTTGCATAAATGTATCAAGGAAGCTCCTAATGAAAACTTTATTTTATCTCTGTTTCTCTCCCCCTTTCCCATCATGTGTTTTCTGATACAGTAAAAGTCTTGACCCAAAAGAACTTCATAAAATAAGAAGGAAGAAAAAGGTGTATTTCATGCCATGAAGATAGCTAAAAATAGCAGGAAGAGGATATTTAAACCTATGTCTTACAAAGATCTGTGATTATTTGCATCTCTTAGAAATTGGTCCTCTAAATCTGAGTATAAAAATTGTAGGTTCAACTGATGTTAATTAAATATTTCTAAGTTATACCAGAATAAAACATTAAGAAGACTCCAGTACAAAACAGTTACCTTTGGAAGGCTGGGTGTAACAGGGAGCTTATTCCTCATGCGTGTACAGATGCTGATACCTGTGCTTAGGACCACTCAAAAGATCCAGTATTTATCAGCTGACTACAGAAGCAATATAATTTTTCTATCAAAAGCTTGTCTGAAATTACTCACAAATTCCAACCACATTACCCAGAAAAAAAGATGTCATAAAATACATTTTAATTGCTAAGAAATTGAATCATTGAAAAAAGACAGCTCTTCAGGTCAGAAATTTCTTTGATGCTTAGCCTTCCCCCTGTTCTCTGATAAGGTTTAGTAGAATGACAGCAAACACTTAGTGTCATCCTACCCCTAGGAATCTTCAAAATGCTGTTCACTTTTTTAACCATTGACAGCATGACTTCATTCATTACAATTCTTTCAACTTTTTATTTAAGTAATCATTCTTTGCCCCCAAAGGAGTTTTAGGAAGAGTAGACCATTGATATACAGTCAATGATTTTTATTCTGCATAACTTCTTAATGTTAACTATGCATTGGACCACCAGCCTCTCAATGATATGTAGCAGGAACCATGAAATTTTATCCTAATTTATTTGGCCACTTTCTTCAGCAGTTTGAAGACTTTCCAGACTTATTTCATTAGCATAGACGGTTTACTTCCATCTGGATTTTTAAAAAGGCAATTCTTCTTTTATATTTACATTCCTTATCTTAGAACAGGCCCAGTGTGAGATGTCTCTCTTTTTTTCTGTATGTTTCATAAGAACGAGACTGGCACGATTTTTTTTTAAAGGCTGTTCTTGTTTCTTACCTTTACTCTTGATCTTTGATCAGGCTCAGTATGAAATATATTTCTTCTCTGATTCTTGTACTGATACCCATCTCTGCAATAGCCTATTTTCCATCTGCACCAGTAAGTTCTTGTCAAACAAGACAACGGGAGTCTGTGATAGCTTCAGGCACCTTCATCTGATCCTGTCTTTCTCCATTTTTCTTTAAGCAGCAAGAGCAAATCCTCTGAAAATGAACAAACACCTTTTAAATTTGAAACTACCACCAAAGGCTAATTGAAAGCACAGAATCTCAACAAAAAAAGAGTTATGTATTCCCCCTTTAGATGGGAGAACAAAATTATAAATCATTCAAGGCTATAAAGTAAGAAATACATTGGAATGCAATCACATGTCAGAATTAATTATGATTCCAAATATTGTTCTTCTCTTATATAACCTTAAATGTTTTGGGCTATCTAGGATAATAGCTGTGCCTTAATCAAAATTAGACCTGTTTTTGCAAAGAAATGTTCAACTCCAGGGGGTCACTCATTAAACTAATATAGTTGGCATTATTCATAATATCTTAGACAGTGTTTTATTTAGATGATGAACTACAGAAAGTTGCTTTGTTATCTTTAAGACACTGCTTTCAATAAACAGTCCATGAAACTTTAGTTGGTAATGAGTACAGACTGCTTCAGTCATTTGCCAGGTTCCTTTTTCAGTGAGGCCTGGTTTGAAGAAACTTTGGTTACTAGTTTTATTGCAATGTACAAGGAGCTATAGATGAATTACTTGTACTTGTTGAACAGTTGATTGTTTGAATAGTTCTCTGTGCTACACCAATATCAGTAATTCACTTGATCCCTGTGTCTGACTTTTCCCAGAGTCACTTTGAATGTTACATGAAATTAGTGTCAGATGCATTAATATTCCTGAGAATAGTACTGTTAGGAAATAACTCTAAAACACCAAGAGTTTCTCATCCCACCACTCATGCATATTTGAATATGTATGGTCATTATCCGATGATTCCCATGGATGATACCTGTGAAATCATTTCCTATCTTTGTTCTTGTCATTGATACATTTCTTGCTTCACTTCATAAGTTTAAAAAGCCAAAGTAAGAAGTTACATATATCCTAAAGAGCCTGAATTCCCTTCCCCCTTTATACTCTGCGATGTGCCAAATACGTGTGGTCTCTGTAGAAAAGGTATTAAAAACTATACACAGTAGCCATAATTGCTCACAAGCTTTCTAGAAAAGCATTTGACTGTTTATCTTATGCTTCTGAAGCTACTGATATTCCTGTCTGATCCCTAAAACTAACCAAGCTCGGTGCCATACTAAAGCTCTTTATCTCTAACAGCACACTCTATACAGAGTAAATAGCATGAAGAAGAAATACATTACAATACACTGGTATGCAGAGCCTGTTGAGGCATCGAGTTATTGTTAAGCCCAGGTCTCCTCTCTGTACTGAAAAATAAGAGAGGAAAAAAGCATTGGTAGGTGGTTGATCTGCATCAGAAAGCAGTGTTATGGATTTAGAGGATAATATTATGATGACTCAGAAGTCTATGGATTTAACAGGAGTAAAGGTAGATGAAATTCCTGGAAAGAATGTT
Source organism: Coloeus monedula (assembly GCF_965178545.1). Classification (NCBI taxonomy): domain Eukaryota; kingdom Metazoa; phylum Chordata; class Aves; order Passeriformes; family Corvidae; genus Coloeus; species Coloeus monedula. The sequence goes on from NC_138786.1 coordinate 46,512,411, forward strand.
ATTGTTATCATCTTTAACTGTTGATGCCTACCAATTTCATATTGCTTGAGAAGCAATCCATTTTGAATTATCTCGGAATTTTTAAATAATGTTAAAAAAAAAGCTCGCACATACAAATCCAACCAAAAATCCAGCGACAACTGACAGTATCAACTTTTTGTAGTTTTTTAGAATTTTATGTTTCAGCATCCTGAAATGTAAAAAAAAAAGCCCTCTATTTTATCCTATACATTTTAGAAAAATAGCAAACAAACTTTACATTTTCATTTCTTATTTCATAAAGCAAAAGTTGAAGACTTGATTTACCAACACATATGGATATAAATTCTTCATTTCTTTGTTTTACAACTTTAGGTTCTTGAAAAAGTCTGATTCTGTTAATTGCAGTTATTTTTTTCCTGACTATTAGGATGCCTTAAGGACAATAAAATGCCTTTTTATAGTGATTAGCAATGAACTGAGAAAGAAGGAAATCAGAAGAGGAATGGAAAGATCTGTTGCTGGAACCCTACTCCACGCTATGTTGTGGGGAGGGAGGGTAGGGTATTTTATTTTGTTAAACTGTATGTGGTATGGGAATGAATTTAATCAAAAGTGTTTGAGTTAAAAAAAAAGTCATAACTTTTTTTTAAAGTGCAAAGTAAGTGTTTAAGAAATAAGATTTATTTTAAAGAAATTTAAAAACTGAGTTATCCAGTGAGATAAAAAAGACTGTATGGAAGGAATAAGTCAAAAGAGAAAAGCTAAAGAAAAAAAATTGTCTTCCTGACACTATGGAATATTGAGAAAGCCACTAGAGGGAAATGCTGTCATTTTCATATTTCAGGGCTTTCATTTAGCTTTGATGAAAACTGAATTACATCCAATTTTCCCAATATTGTAAATCGTTTCACACAACTGTGCCATTTTCACGGGACAAGTAATTTCAAAAGTCAACAAGTTTAAAGATGATATTTGACAGAAAGGGTAGCTCTCTAAAAGCTGAAGAGTGGTCCAATGACTACACTGGTATCCTGGGATTTAGAGCTCATAGTTTTGTCAAAGACTCTCTGTCTGATCTTGGACAAGTATTTGATTTTTATGTTACATTTCCTTATCTTTAAAATGGGAAAGTGTAGCATTTGCTTCTCTCAGAGGGAACTGCAAGGATAAATATATCTATTGTCAAGAAGAAACTTCAGGAAAAAAGTTTTCAATTAGGCATACAAAATTGCTGATTTGAAATGTCGTTGAGATTCGACTGCTGAAACAATTGTCTAAGCTGTTTAATGCAGTAACTTATGTAGCATCAAATCATTGTAGCTGCAAATAGCTATAAATAGCTATGAAAAATCTTCAGATGCCATAAAGCACTAATACAGAAATTTCCAGTATCAGATTTCCACTACAAACTATACTGAGATTAAAAAACTAACTTCCATACATACAGTATTTCCATACCCCCAGTATTTCCATACCCCAAACAGTAATACTCTGGAAGATTACATAGAACTGCACTTTGTAAAGTGATGCACTAATCAGAGATGTATCTGTCAGGAAAAAAATGCAGAAACAGCTACCTACACTGAAAGTGTTCAGCAGCCCTGCCTGTTTCCCAAGCCGTGTATTTGTCTGCTATACTGTTTCTATTGAAGCCAGGAGCATGTTTACCTTTGAATCCATATCCATGTCTGGGCTCTCTTTTTGACAGTTAGTGTCAAATACAGCTGTGTGAACTGTACTGCACAGAAATTAATCTTGCCAGATTCTAGCACAAAGTAGTTTAAGACAAGCACCTGAGTTTCATGTCATTCTTGTAAGGAGGTGAGCTCTAAATATAAAACACTGGGGAGGGATAATTTAGCCTCACATAATGCTGAAACATTCACATTTCACAATTCACATCTACTGCATCCATTTCTGAGCGCTTTAGTTCACCCTCAACTTGAAAGGTGTTCTGCTGCCAGCATTCAGGCATGCACATCACCTGCCCAAAAGCAAGCTGGATTCAGTTCTACCCTGCACATCACTGGCAGCTTTGCCAGGAAAACATTCTGATTGACTCTACTCCTTTTGGTTCTGGATGAAGAAAACCTGCTCAATGTTTTTTCTCTTCAGTTGAATGTGACAAGGGTGGTAAGCCTTAGTTTATACTCTAAAAAGTCAAGGCAGTCTTTAAACAGCTTAAAGAGAAAAGAGAAAAGAGAAAGATGGCATTTGTAAAATAGTAGATTATACTTGTAGCTTAATGCTGTAAAAATAAATAGTTAAGTATTGAAAATTATACTTTAATGTCCTTGCTCCCATGGTATTAATAATTAAAGTTTTTATTTCCAGTATGAAAATAGCTGTCCAGTGATTTTAAATTATGAAAATTCATGACCAAAAAAATAAGTTTCAAGACAAAAGAGAGGATTTGCAGCAGGTCATGACCACTTGAGTAAGAAATATGTATAGCACTAACACTATTGTAAAAGACCAAGAATATATAGAACATACTGCAATGAAATTTGCTTCAGCCTGATTAGGATACTTAATATGATGTAGGTCTCCAGCAAGTGCTGACAAGAAGCAATACTGTGATCTTCTGTACTACGTCCTTTCTCTCTAGAAGTTTTTAATGTCACTCACATGGTATCATCTGAAAATATGCCTTCAGCTCTGGCTGGAGTGTAACACCCAGGAACAGCTTAGCTGCATTGCTACAAGTTTTTCTGCATGAAATAAAAACGTGTTACTAAACTAACTTTAAGATCAAGTCTTCTTTTCTTTCTGTAAACTAGAAAACCCTATTGCCTGTCAGCCAGTATGTGTACCAACTTCCTACTAAGTAGAACAGATACAATAAATGTATGCTGGGGTCCAGTGCAGAGATAGGCTAAAATCTGGATGGTTATTGCTGTTGTCCTAGTTCAGCGCCAGGGCTGAGTTTATACAGGGACTCTGATGAAGTACGAGTCCTATTGTCGGTGTTTGGTCCTCATTAACACACTGACACATCATTACTACATTGATAAGCAGTGCAGGTATTATAGGGTGGTGACACCGAACTTTTTCTAGGAGTGTATGCATTAGTCCATTTTCACATGCCTGTTTCCCTTTTGCCTCTGAAAAAGACAGTTTGCTTTGTGGTCCATTGACTTTTTGGCTGCAGTAAGCCTGCCAATGAGCTGAGTCAAAGCTCCCAGACAACTTCACACGTGTTACCAAAAACAGATGCTAAGTATCTGTGGCAGAGATAAAGCAATTACACAAATGGGAATGGTGTTTTGTCTTCTAAGACATTCATGTCCTTTGAACATGAAGATTCAAACATTCATTTACATAATATACACACTACCTGTAAAACATAATGAGAGCATATTCAAAAGGGGAAGATGCAGTAAAGATGTCTAAAGAGAGATTGTCATCTTGACAGTCCTTGTTGCTCTCTCCAATTATTGAAAATGTAAGCTTTTGATTTTATCATCATGTTGGAGAAGAAAAGCAAACCAGACCTGAAATATTTTTATTTTTTCTGACATGGTTCATTTCAAGATGTCTATCTGAATTCCCAGTCTGCTTCCTTTGCCTGTTTTAGCATCTCCTGCTCTCTGTCCTGTGAAATGTGAATGCCATCTCTCTGCATAAAATAGGACTCTCATATTTTTTAACTGTCTGTACCTTATAATCTGTCTTCAAAAGAACTGAGAAGTACTCCTTATTGTTACTTGTTCTGTATATGGTTATCATATCTGTATTTAATCTGTTTTCAGTCTTGTACTTTTCCATTCCTATTCTATCATGGCACTATCCATTACTTTCATTTAGCTCAGATGTCTAAAAATATTTTCCTCTTTAAATTTGTCTTTTATAGAACAGGAGATTTTTCTGAGTTAATTATGGATGACATCTGGAATCACTGAGAAAACTCTGGTGAGTTCCACAGTTTTTGTAATTTGCAGTTTCAGGTTTTTGCTTATTTGCTCCAAGTTCTTTCTTAAATGTTTGTTCGTAATTATTAAAGTTGTTTATTTTAGTTCCTATTCACTGAATGCCACATCCACCCATATTTTGGTCACTTACATATTTCAAATTATGCTTCAGCTCTCCTGCTTACTGGGTAGAAATAGATGAAAACATGCTCTTTGCAAAAAGCCACATGTCACATAAGGTCAAAAAGAAGCCCCCTACTCCTTTATTATCCCTGTAATTGGCAATAAATGAAACAGATACTGAAAATACCTAAATGGTTTTTTTCCTGACCATAATTCTGTTGTTTCTGCCTTTTGGCTTTGTGTATGTCTACATTCAAGCTGTGTGTCTTTGAATATTTTCTTCTTTTATGCTGATAAACTGTTTGCATATGTTAGTGATGGGTGCTGTTTTATTCTCTTGCAATCTAACACCATGTGATGACACCAACCAAAAGCAGAACTTTTGACCTGTAATTTCTATATTCACCCTTTCTTGTCCTCCTGTTTCACTCTGTCTTTTTTTTTTTTAGCTGTGAGACTAAGATTCACATATGTCCAAAATCTTACTAAACAGTGTTTCTTTTCTTACATCCATTTGTCACACATGGCTCTAATTTCAGGGTGCTATGTCACATGATTCAAACCTTTTGTTTATTTTCCCTTCATTGTATGTTTTATGTTTCTGCCTTTGAGTTTTATTTTCAGTTATTTCTTTTTTTTTTTTTTCATGTTTTATCACTTAATATTGTCCTTAATTTTCTTACACCAGACAAATACTCAGGCTGGTTAGCTTGGTCATGATAGTAAACTAATTCAAGACAGTTAACTAATTTTGATTCAAACTACATCCCCATCTTTGTTTACTTTAGAGACTGCATATGCCATTATAAAACTGGAAATTTTTTCCTAGATTCATAGATTTACAAGACAGAAAAGAAAATTAATTTGCCTATTGTTTCCCACCACCACTGGGCTGGCATTGGAGAATTATCTCAAGAGCAAGTAAGGTATATTAGGTTTTTCTGACATGAAAAGGAGCAGATTAACTGTAATGAAAAGACAAGAAATAAACTGTATTTCTGGCTTACTCCCAGTCAGACTGGTGTAATTTAGTATCTTCTCAAGAATAAGTGTGCATTTACCAAAGATACCTAAGTAAGGATAGATACCCCGCTGCCAGAAGACAACCCAGCTTGATTGATGGGGGGACAGGCCACCTCTTCTGTCAAGCTTACGCTTTACTAAGGATTAGATCAGAAGACCTTGGTTTCTACTCAGTCACATCCTCAACCTCAAATTTACTTTTGAACTTGAGAAGACACAATACCGTGTAGTTTCCTGCCTTTAAAAAGGAAAGAGCACTGCTCTTCAGGACAAATACATTTTAATGTCAGGCTCTGTTTCTATTTGAGGGGCTGAGATTCTACACAGACTGAGCTTCCTCAGTTTAGAAAGAAAATAACATAAAAAGAAATCAGCATTTGATCTCATTAGTTACTTGAACTTATGTCAGTATTTGATTTTATTCCTTAGGGTTTCATTTTTTTTCCTTCCTAATCATTTCATTGTAGGCTCAATTCACATTAAAATGAATGAGAAGTGGATCCGGCTTTTTTGATTTATTTTCCTACCTGCTTTTTAAAGACCCAGAGGCTATCTTAGTGTCTTCCAGACACTGAAAATCCTTAAAAGTGCAAAAGGTTCATTTAGGGTAAAACAAATTGCATAATAGAAGTTTACAATAATAATTCTTTTAAAATCTAATAATAAGGTGGCTGGTGTGGGGTCAGTAGCTCTGACCCAGGAAGCTGTGACCGGTCCGGAGAGACGGTCCCGTGAGGAACCATCTTCCCGGGGCCCGGTGTCTTCCCTCAGCCGTAGCCGGAGTGCCTTTGCAGAGAAGCTGTCAGCTCTTAGTGATTCTCAGCTTGTGATTCCAGCTCTTGCTCTGCTGGGCAGTCTCCAGGCCAGAGCAGGAGGAGACAGACGAGAGGCCTGTACAGCAGTTCCGCATGGGGCAGCTTTATTAGCCTGCAGCCTGCGAAGGGGAGGCCATTGACGGGCTTCTCTCCGCCCTCACGGGGGCAGAGGGCTGGCTTTATAGGGATACAGGGGTGGGTGTCAGAGGGTAAAGGCCAATGGGTTACAAAGGATCTGCATAGGGTCTCCCAGAGGATTCTGGGTCTGTCTTCTTCTCGCCATAACTGCAAGGTGGTTGTCTTTCCAGGGGAGTTCTGCTGGGACGTTATGAAATCTCCTTATCTCAGCCCCAGGGTAGAGGCTGGGCATACCCCACATAATAATATCAGATATTTAAACATCTTTTTAAATTTTTTTTTTTTAATGTGTTGGACACATTGCACGCTAAATTAACATTTAGGAAACCAAAGCACCACTGTGAAAAAAAAGATTATCAGTAGAGGCAATGAAAAATTAATTTTATATTATTATTTCGACATATAAAGGAAAGTTATAGCATTCAAAATAGATGACATAAAATGGAGTTGTACACACTGCATTTCCATACTCCTAATTTTCTGCTTCAGTCTCTGTAGTCTGACAGCTTCATGAGTCTCTGTACTAATTAAAATTCCATAAATGATGTCATAAAAACCTCAGATTCTATTGTTTACATCAACTATAAGTTGATCCAGATTTTGTTTTTTTTTCTTGCCAAAGACCACAGAAAAGCTTTCTTTTTTTCCCTTGAAGCTTCTGTTGATATAATTTCTCACTGAATAATAACTTATCATACCATGATAATGGCTGTTTTCTTCCTCCTGTGAGTAAGATAATTAATCACAGCATCACAATTCAGATGTGCACTATTCCCTTTTTCCAGTTGTTGTTCCAGCTACCTTTTAAGAAGGGAGTATTTCAGCATTTCTCCACCATTTCTCATTTGTATAATCACAATAATCACAGCTCAACAATACAAATTTTCATTGCTATTTGATATCCTCTATATTTTGGAATTTATGTAGAGTGCATTTTGTCAAATTGCAAACAAGAACTGCTGTAGTATCTCTCCTATCTAATGAAAATTGTTCAGGACGGGGGTGGAGGACACGAAAAGCAGCAGAAGTGATCTTTTCAGTCGTGGTGTCCTTCAAGTTGAACCCTGTCACTACATTCTCTTGTAGATAGTCTTGCCCCATCTTTCCCGCAAGTTCCCTTCAGGCACTGGAAGGCCACAATTAGATCACCCCAAAGCCTTCTCTTTTCCAGGTTAAACAATGCCAGTTCTCTCAGCCTTTCCTCACAGGAGAGGTGCTCCATCCCTCTGATCATCTTGGTGGCCACCTCTGGACTCACTCCAAAGGTCCATGTACTTCCAGTGCTGAGGACCCCAGAGCTGGATGCAGCACTGCAGGTGGGGTCTCAACAGAGCAGAGCAGAGGGCCAGAACCACAGGTCATGAAGAATGTTCGTACCTACAACCAGAAGAGGATCAACTACAGCAGAGGGCAAAGGGACTAAAAAGACAAATTAATTCAGATCCTATCCAAGCTAGTTCCACCAACCTCATATCTGACTGCCACGTGAAGATAATGATTTAGCATAATCTAAAAATTAAGTTTTAATCTGAAAAAGAACAGTGCTGTCTCTACTGTTGCATCTCTCAGTACCTTTCTGCTAGTCCAACGAACTGCTTGACTTTATCTATACCTTCCAGAAAAATTTAATTTAAGATATGAGCTCAGAAAGCTTTGAGTTTTACATGTGTAGCAGACTTTGAATTTCACTAGAGATCTAGTATAATGAAGACAAAGTTCCATGGAAGCCCTAATTCCATGCGTGGCACAGGAGTTTCTCATAGCAGATTTCGTCATTAAATTGTAGCAAAATTACAAATAATAATAAAATTCAGCAACACAAAAGACTGCTGCAGTCAAAGGCTCCTGCAGAGCTTAGTCATCAGTCCCTTAGATGGTGGAGAAATTCTGTCCCTGGATCTGGATCAGCACTTAAGAGTAGAGTATTTGTCATGGGCAGAGGAAATTTACTGCTAAGTCTTTAGAGGGCAGAGAAGCAAGTCAGGCTCACAAACATCATTCTCTATCTCTGGAAAATGCATCTGAATGCCATTTCCAAACTAAGTGGAAGCTTTTACTCCATTACTCTCTTCTAAAAATATTGTGCCACGAGTCTGAGGTTTTTCACTTTTTGGTGGTCTAAAAGATGTAAGACCCATTTGTCATATCAAATGACCCCCTTCAAATCATTAACATTGTAAGACATAAAAACAACGTAAGTTTCTTTTCCTCCCCTTCCCTCATGCTGCATCTTCACCCTTTATTTTTGTGCCCACTTATCATTCTGAGAGATATGTAGTACTGAGAATACTATAATCCCTTCTGGCAACAGAACAGAAACATGGTTTCCATTACAGTTTATTACTTTTTCCTTTAATTTTTTTTTTTTTTTATCAATCTATATGAGTCCCAAAGGACTTCAGCCTTTGATAGAAACTGTAGTCAAGATATATTGTGGGCCTACTTCTCCCATATTTCTATTCAACTCAAAATGTGTATTTAGTTCCCCTGTGCATAGTTCAAATTAAAATATAAGTACAATATGTGTCCATTTAGTATTCTGAAAATGAATGTGTTTTGTTCTGTAAAAAACAACCCTCTTTAGTTTTATGCACACAGCATGTTTGGAAGTGTTCTAAGATAAAAAAAAAAAAGAAAATACTTTTCTGTTTCATTAAGAAATATATTTTTAGATGAAAAAGTGTCATGGGTTGGCATGTTTTAGTCCTTTGAGCCACTCTACACATGTATCTTTTGGGTGTTTTCCACTGCCCCGTAGCCCAGGTCAGCCAGCCAGCTCCCCTCTGTAATCAATAGAGGCAGCAACCTTTTGCATCTAATGCTATAGCTTCATAATCAATTCACAGAAGCAGCACCTGGCACTGATGCCAAGAGGAGTGTTTCTATTGCCCCCCTTTCACCTCCCTGCCATCTTCTCCCTCCTGGGAAAGCTATGTACAGCTGTACAGTGAACCAGGTCAGAGAATTGATCTTGCTTAAAACTAACATAGCAAAAAATCAACTGTTTACTTTTAACCAGAAGGTAAATGCTTGTGCTGACACAAGGGAGAAATAGTACCCTGACAGCTTAATCTGGTTCAAACTGATTGTAAAACTACAGCATTGCATACCTGGCTTTGAAAATTGGTAATTGCCTTTGAACATGGTCATTTTTATCCCCTATTAAAGGTGCTTGAATGACTACTTTAGCCTTTTAAGAGCTAGGCAGTTTGTCTGAAGTTCAAGGAAATTAATTCCCTCAAAGTGATTTACACAATGACAGAAAGGGTTGTCACTCCTTAATTCTCTTTATGGTGCCAGTGACTGTGTTGTGAGGCTGAAGGAGAATACACTCATTTTAATCAGCTCACCTGCATAATCTGAATTATTGTATTTACCTTTATTTCCGTATTGTCTGTATGACAAAAACAGAGAATATGGTTCAGTCATACATAGCTTCATTTTAAATCTGTTGTTTACTGCCTCCAATTGTAGATTTCACTAAGTATTATCTAATTCTAATATTTGAAAAATCTTCCTAAAACATAATTTCCACAGATCCCTTGTAACAAAGTTTTGACCAATTAACGCCTGTGCTAAGGTGTAAGTTCCAAATGCTTTTGAATTTACTGGTTCAGAAAACGAGTAATTAAACAACAGTTCAGAGGTTTAAAGAATTAAAAGCAGTTGCTTCTGCTGAAGGTCCTTAAAAATTTAGACTAGTCTTAAGAACAACAGGCATTGTGAAAGTCCTCAGCTTAGCACACCCCTATCAATTCTTACCTTAATGAGGGTAAGAGAGGATAAATAGCTAAATGATGACATACATCCACAGTTTGAAGTGTTTTATGAACTCAATATGACAGCCAGTGTTTGTGGGTAAACATATTCTACATTTCTTACTCGAAGCCAAGAAAGGAACTGGCTTAAATAATTTGCCACGAAGCACAGATCACAATGCAGCAAATCTCAACTTTGAATTCTTTCATGAACAAAGAAATTAGGAAATGTAGTATGAAAATAAGTGCTTTAAAGGAGTTTTAAGGCCCATACTCAATGTAGGGAGTTTGTGAGGTTAAGCAAAGTAGCCTACTAGTCTGCCAGAAAGGACTGTGAGCAATGCACCTCATTTAACACACCTTCACCAGCCAACAGTGGAGGTACAGTGGATTCACAGCCTTGCACAAAGTGATTCCAAAGGTCATTTCAAAGTCTAGAGGTGCCATTTTTTTATGATTGCTTACAAGAATCTAATAATTTGATTCTTAAGTTAAACAGTATAGCTAAACACTGAATATTTGTCAGGATTATTCTGGGTCTTGGGGCCATAAAACTGTATTCTCATAGAAACATTTCTACTATTTAAGCCAAAAAAAATTTTAGTGAGATGTTTTAAAAAATTCAACTTATACCATTATTGAAATTTATCTTTTTTTTTTTATTCCCAGAATATATTGTAGTATGTTGAAGTATACCCCTACTTTTTACCTCATATTCTTTACCTTTCACTATTTATAACAACCATCTGCCCAATGAAATATATAAAACAGGGTCTAAATTTTCTTAAGGTTTGATTTGGGTCCAGGGGAAAAGAGGAAAAGGGATAGAAGCCACTGAATTTATAGTAAACATATGAAAATGTAATTTACACCAGTACTGATTTCTTGTTTACATGTCTGAAAAGGTGAAGTAATTAAAAAATCTGTCATATAGACATTCTCTCTATGCCCTCTTTCACCCAAATACAGCAGTCATATCTCGGAACAAACAGCAAAGCTTCTCTAAAGTTTTTAGGCAAGAAAATACTTTCATATCACATTGAGTTCTGTAGGTTTAGAACTGTAGCAAACATCACCTGGTTTGGGATTAATTCTAAACAAATGCACAATAATAGTACAAAAAAATCACGTTGACAAGTATGAGTAAAGTACATCCAGCCTTTGCCTCTCTGCAGTGCTGCATTGTCACATACAAATTGTTTCATATTACAATGATTAGAGAAGGAGTGGTTTTGTAGGAGAAAGGTGACAAGTACTTGAGTGTCTAGTAGACAAGCTCCTACAAAGTTGCACTTTGCTTTAAAATGTGCAAACTGTGTTGGTTTCTGAAGTGTTTTCCAGGGAGCATCACAGCAGAAGTTGATTGCTTTTGTAACAGTTTTGGAAGTGCATTTAATAAGAGTAACTGTGAAATGCTAGAAATAGATGATTTCTTTCTTTTAGTCTCTGTTTTCCATAGTGAGCTTATGGTTTTTCGTGTGTGTTTCTGGTGGGCAAATTCCATGACAAAGCAAAGATCTGTGGTGCTCTTTGGTTCCCACCTTCAGTCCAGCCAAGTGCAGCAATCTGGAGTCTACATGAGGGACTACAGAATAGCATATTGACAGCTATGGCAAAAATGAAGTCAGGAGAACTACACATGCTAGTGAATCCTAAACAGCAAGAGGCATTCCTTCTATTTTATTAAGCTAATGCTCTGGCCCAGAAGTGAGAGCTTAGACTTGAGATTTGTGAGGTTCCTCACTGTTGTCTTGAAAGTCATTGAGCCGTAATGACTATTGTCTGCCCTAATGACAGTAGTAGTAGACAATTATCTACTACACCCTCAGTAGCATTTACACAGTGCCCAAAATAAATAGTCCAAGAGAAACAGTCTGAAAGGGTCCTCAGGCCAATGTTACACTGATGAATGAAATAGACTGAAGCCCTAAGAGCAAAGGACACAATTCAAGGTCAGGCAGGTTGTCCCATTTCTCTTCCTTGTATTTCCCAGCTGACATAGTCTCACCCAAATTGAGCACCAGGATCCAGCTGAGACCCAGGTCTCCCTTGAGACATTCCTGAACATCATCAGCTGAAGCTGAAATGGAGCCCTGGGGAAGGGGCAGACAGGGTGGGAGGCTTGGTCAGGGGAGTCAGGCCTCCTGGGTACCCTCAGGGCTCTGGCAGTCATAAGGAGGAGGAGGCTCTCCTGTTTGCCTTCCAGCCTACATTGCCTAGGAATTTGTACTGTCAGGTTTTGGTCATTCTTTTCTTAGAAATGTTTGGGATGGTAGAGTTTTCCATGATGATTTGACCTGTGATAAAAAGTGAAAATTAGGCCCTGAGATTTCTAGTACATTGCAAAGAAGGACTCTTCTTATGGGCCACGAGTTGGTGTTGACATTTGGGCTGGAAGCCAGATCAAATAAGCTGTAAAATAAATAACATGGTAAACTCTACCTTACTTTCCAGCTTTTCTTGCTTTGAGGAACATATCTTTTTTTCTTCATTAAGGTGTTCAATTGCCTGCAGATGAAGCCCAGTTTATAAGATCTGTTGCTTTTTTAGCCACAAGGTCAGGGAGAATTGTATGGTCTTTCTTTGCTATTTTTTTCAGAAGGAGAAACTTCCTGTTGACATGTTTCTTTATTAAGTTAAATACATTAGAATAAAACCTGATAGTACAGTGTAGTTTATTAATCATCTCTATTTTTTAACTATAAAAGCCTTTCTTTTTCATTTCTTTACATGCATTAATTGAAGCCAAAACTTTGCTATTTAAAAACTTATAAAAATTAGGTTCCATATCACTCAAGCCTTCTCAAAGAAAGGATCCTTGGAGAAATAATTATTGACTGCTTAGTCAAAGAAATGGGAAAAAAATTCCAATATCTGAAGTTTCTGTGTCAACATTCTAAATTCTCACTGCTCCATTTCAGGAATATTTACTGGTTTAAAATATATTTCCATTTTTATTTAAATTTAATACTATATTTAAATTTTAAAAGTATATATATGGGCATGTCAGAACACTGTGATATATCAGTGAAAAAAAAATCACCTAAGGAAAAAAAAAGGAGTTAAAGAAAAATTTAAAAAATCTAGAGACATTATCTAAGGAGATTAAATGCAAAGAAGAAATATTTATGAATAACAAAATACATATTATCAATAAAATTTCCTCACATTTCATACACAAATTTTATCTTTCCAGTGTCACTTAAAAAAGAAAGAAATTTTCAAGTCTAACGTCCTCTTATTTTATATCCTTTCATAGGACACAGGTCATTTGCCAGAAGCAGAACATTAATTTAATGAATCACAGGTAGCCTCAGCAACATGTAACTTTTAAAATAATTTCTGTACTGGAATAGATCAAGAACAGAATGTCACACACACTGATTCTGCGCTTTCAAAAAGTATCTTAAATCAAGCCTGGAAACGAGGTGAGAAGACCACTGAATGATGACTGATTAGGATGATATCACGCTTGCCAGTCGCGGAAAAAGCACATGTAACTGTGCTCACTTCATTTTCTCTTGGCCCACGGTAATAACTGTCAACCTGCAGAACTCCTGATAGCAGAGAGATAGGGGAAACAATAGCTGAGCATGCTGGAGCTGAATGCAAAATAGCAGCCTTTGAAATGAAAATGTAGATGCAGGCAATGAGAAATTTGGGTATCAAGTGACAGAAATATATAGGTTGTAAAAGTGGCTTTAAGAGGTTTTTGTTTGAGATTTATAAATATACTTGTTTATTTTAGCAAAGCATGAGCTGAGAAATTTGCAGAATATACAAATAGTTTAATTTCTATGGTTTAGGGAAGAAATCTTGTTAATAATGAAATACTATAGGAAAGGAAGCTTGAGTTATCTCCCAGGAAAATGTGTGATGCTTTCTGGTTGTTTTAGAAAACAAATTATATTATTATAGAGCAACGAATCCTTTGAGTTTGGATAGCTTCATGGTTATTCACACAACACAGAACCCTGCAAACAGAAAATATTGAAAACACTGAGCCTTACACTACTGGAAAAAAAGAGCTTGTGTGTTTCCTGATGTTTAGCCAGAAATCTTTATGGTTGTCTCTGAGACTTTGGAAGAAGCAAGAAGAGGGAGTAATTGAACTCATTTCCACAAACGTGCTGCTTAGGCAAACTCTACAGAGAACCTCTGCATTAAAATGCAAATGATGCAGTCACTGATGAAGTCAAGGGCAGTGGCAGACAGATGCTGATGTGTTTGCGTAGATCTGAACATTCAAAGCAATCGCACATCCCCAAGATTGTGCAAACCACTCTTATTATTGTAGCATTGCACGTGCACATGCACTCCCCCCAGGCAACACCTTTTTTGTCAGATTTCTGCAGAGCACCAGAACTGGGTTCTACTTTTCTTCAGCAGCAAAAAAAGAGACCAGTTGGGACCAAACCCAGTTTGTGCTATTTTGGTTCTGTCATTCGGTGCTTATTATGGTGGAAGCACTATGGAATCCGTCATTTCAGTATTCATCCTTCAAATATTTACACTAAAATTTAAGTTTCCCAAGTTGCAGATACAGCTGTCTTTATGGGTATTAAAACCTGCCAGCATCCACACATCACAGTGTGCTAACAATCTAACTTACGGCTCATCAGTCTGGAAAATAAAAGATATTATTATTGATGAGCCTGTTTATCTATTCACGCCTCATTCCTTTGACCTTTAGGAGAAGTCTGAAACAGACTGATGTTCATGGCACCAATCTGATGTCATGCCAGCCTGCTGACCACATCACTGTTGAAACACCAGGCAAAGTTGTGAAACTTTGATTTTAAACAGCATAAATGATAAAGACCACCACTGATTAAGGAGGATCTCTCTGCTCTCCAGCCATTTGCAGTTTACCCTGTAGAGGGAACAGGCTCAGTCACCCAAAGTGGGAAGCACTGTCATATTGTTTTCTGGAGGAAAGATTTATCATTGTCCCTGCTAGATCCAGGAATATCTGCTGAGTTTCAGTTAGGTGACCATTGCAGATCATGCAGAGGGAACCGACTTAACAGGCTGTAGGGGAGCTGCAGATGTTCAGGTCTCAGCCTCTCCCAGAACAATAATCACTCAGAGGATGCAGAGCACAAAAAGGCCCGCAGTGTACGCAGAAAGTGCCAGAGGTAACTGTGACTGTTGTTAATGAGTGGTAGAAGAATTCCCTCTGCTCTGTGTATGCGTGTGTTTTCATTCACAGTGATAACTTTCAATTCAATACCGTTTATAAAACCTCCACAGTGACTAATTATAAGAGAACTAGGAGCATCTACTATTAGCAGAAATAGGATTGTTATTCAATAACCTTGGGAGGCTGCACATCCAATGACGTTCTGAATCTGTAGTTATTAGATGGGGGGTCTAGTGAAGGTTGTTTCAGATTGCTGCTGGCGTCTTGCTGCTGAGTTCTGTATATTCAATGCCACAATGTCAGCAGCTTGAAATTCCCTGTCTGGATTTTACACAGCTGATAATCTTCAATTTAGAACTGTTTGCAAAGAAAGATAATGAGAATGAAATGTTTTCAAAGTAGGGGCATTCTCTGCAACTCTCTGTCTAGGGGCAATGCTGTCAGTACATTCTCAGGAACTGCTCACCTGCAGCAATGAATCATGTACCGAAATAAACAATTTGCTGAAACTGCTGTGATGTGTACTGATGCTGATTAACAGACTGCAGACATTTGGAATTGCCTTTGTACTCAATACATGGCTTTGTTTGAACAAAAGGTAGCACCAAGTAAACTGGTATGCCAGAGATTTCTAGAGACCTAGATCTTTGCCTCCTCCTGTTCTCTGAAAACAAGAGCACCAGTGGATTTCAGCATTACAGAAGCAGGGACGATGTCTTTCATTTTCACACAGTGTGAACTTCCCCACAGTTGAGAGGGAAGAACAAACCAGCAAAATAGGAAACAGACTAGCCTTTACAGAGAGCAGTCTTCAGGGCACTGGTTTAATTCCATTGCAGAAGGTGACAAACAAAGCCAGTAAATTAATTTCCAGCCGCAACATCTCTGTTTTTGTAATAAGAGACTTACCAGTCTCAGATGATTCTTGGACAAATGACTTTGAATGGCTGTTTTCACTGGAAAGAGAAGACAGCCTTATACTTCCCTACATGAAAGTTCTGCTCCATGAGCCATTAGTAGTTTCCCAGTAGTTTCTTTAAAATTCATTTGTTGGAAAAAGACCAGAAAGATTTAGAGATTGTTATTAGGAGCAAGTGCAGCGATTGCAACATATGTTGACCTCATTAAGAATCTGTACTTAAGATAGAAAATCAAGATGAGGGCAAAAAACAATATAGATACCCATTTTCTCACAGAATAGGGACCTTTTTTCACATAATAGCAATGCATTTATCACACATTGGGCTTTGGTATGGCTCTGTTCTGAGCTGACTGACATGTGTGAATACATAGAATCTGCCTCGTTCCATCCATCCAGAAAGGCTTCAGTATGATTTCAGGGAGGTTTCCTCAGTGTGTGTGCTCTGAGAGCTTTTCAGAATCTGTCCTCAAGTTGCTCTGCAGACAGGCAGCCTTGCTTCACTGGGAACTTTTCTCCTCAGCTTACAAACAGAGGTTAAGACATTCTTCAGGATTTGCTTCTTTCACAAACCATTTTCATTATCTTCCCTTTCTTTAGATAGAACCAGCAATTCAGAACAATTATTCAGAGATCTTTATAATCTGCTTGCACTTATTTTTTTAAAAAATTGAAGTCATACCATAATTGTGCATATAGGAACAGAACCTGGATTTTTATAAAATTTTAAGCCTGTTTCAGAATTGCCAAGCTCTTTCATGTTCCTGCAATAAAATTTATCTTTCATTAATCCTTCTTAAATAGACCAAAAACTCTTGTCTGTAACCAGAGTTGAAAAACTGTCCCTCTTCATTCAAATCTGTTAATACTGATAATTAAAATCATACCACAATCTTGAAGCCAGATAGTGTAGCGCCTCCCGCGTGGCTCATTGCAGGATAATGTTATAACCCAGCAGAACAAATAAAAATATATAAGCAACAGAAAATATATAATACTAATTCACTTACCTGAGGAACCTAAGCAGCCCACTTCTGATTGCCTACATGACTTTCGAGCATAACTCTAAGCCCATTCTCAAGTCTGGACTTGTTCAGTACCCACAATGCTTGGAGAAAAAAACCCTTTTTGGCATGGAGAATGCTCAAGATTAGGAGGATGCTGATACTCAATCCCCTACTAATATAGACCAAAATAGCCCATCCTGCACTGTGAGCAGATGGAAAACAGGGAGATATACAAAACTGAGATATACAAAATGAAGGTTTTATTTCCTGAGTTCACTATATTTATTGGCATGGGTGCAATCTACAGTATATTGCAGAATGGAAAGCTAATTCCTTTTGCAAAACTAAAATAATGTCCCAGGTAACAAATATTTGGTTCTATTCCTATTTTACAAGTTGAATCTGAGTTAATGAATGTGTCTCTTTGTGAACAAGTACAATACAAGCTTGAATTCAGTGAGATTAATCTGACTTTGCAAATTGCACTTGCTGCAGAAATTCAAAGCTATTAGTTTAGTTCTGATCAAATTAGCCTGTTTTGAAACCAATGTGTTACTACCCTGTTTCTTTCCAGCTGTGCCGTGATGTTTGGTAATCTTCTGTTTCTATGCTCGTATTGTTCTGTAAAATATTCCAGTCAAGAATTAATCAGTATACTTTAACTTCAACATGACAGCTTCAAAGGATGTATTTCAAATAGTTTGGTTTTACTTTATTTTTTGTTTTATTTGGATCTGTAGCAGACTTTTGCAGGTGATTGAAATAAGAACACAATTATAAGATATCTTTGCAATTCTAATCACCCTGTTAATTGGTACTGGGGACTTTTCATACCTGCCATTTAGCATCAATGAATAACAACATAGTAAGCAGGAACAATAGAAACAGCATTATTTTTCCCTTGCAAAACTCTGAACCCAATTCTGCTTTAAATTTTGCAAGCTCATTTGATGACGTTATTAAATCATAATTTGTTCAAAAGTCTCCAGCTCTCTGTTGGAGGAGAACTGAGTTTGTAATTAGGTATTGCTAAAGGTAGCAAGTGCACATCATATACTACCACACAAACAATATTCAAATAGAATATGTGGAGTAAAGAACAATACTGAATTTGATAGTTTAGCCATAAATGCTTCATGTGATTGAATGTGGCTGTGACTGAATTCAGAAAGCATGAAAAAAAAAGTGCAACAAAGTGTGAAAAACAGATAAAGAATAGCAGATCTAAAATTCAAGAAAACCTGTCTTTACCAAATGAGAAAAAGTACCATTTGCTAACATCTTCCTCTCTCTCCTAAACTAAAGCACGGTGTAAAGAAAAACAGTTGTGCTGAATATGCAAAAAATGCTGGTATTAAACCATCCTTAAGTCATCTATAGGGCATATGAAAGGCAGTCCTACTGAACAGTATAACATAGTTTGTTTACCATTCTTGATACCAATGAAGAGAATTTGTTCTCTTCAGTGATGTGAAAGGAGATAATTTCTTCAGAAATATAATTTCTGTGTGTCATTGACATTTTGACTTAAAATGTAAATGAATATCTGCTAACATTTTTCATAATAAAACAGAAAATGCAAAAAAAAATATTTTTCTCTCAATTTCACTTTTAGGCAAAACATTATATGTTTCAAGATGGCAAGTACAGAAAATGGAAGAATAGTCCAAAAGAGGAAAATAATATGGTAGTATCTGTCCTGACACCAAAATGTATATTATTACATCTTATCATTATCTGATGAACCAACCTCAACATGGCAAAATTGAGATCCAACTAATTCCTTTGCTTTGAAACCTACTTGTGTATTTTTATTAAATTCATGTAATGCTGCATACTCATGCAATCCTAAAATTGTGAACTGTTATGTTCTACCAAACTCATCATCTTCAGAGGAAGAGTTTCTGGAATCACACCTGGTTTTCTTCTCTCATTTAAACAGTCCTGCTGGAGACCCTGGGTTTGCTTAAAGTTTTGAAATTATTTATTATTAACATACATGTTTACCTCATTCAATGCAGCTTATCTTTTACTTTTACTACTTTTACTTTTACTGATTTCAGTGCATTTCCATAACTTAAAAAACCAATTTGGTTATATTTTCTAGTCAGATAGTTCTCTTCATAAAGCTCAGTGAAAGCTCATATAGCATTTAAAGTTCATTTCCACCCTGATTTTGGCAAGCAGTTTTTTAATACAGAAGAATCATATTTAAATTACTCATGCTAAATGACAGATTTTAATTGCACTTCATACTTTTCTTTCCTCTTTTACACTATAATGATTTGGAATGTTGAGCAAGCATGTTAAATCCCTGGCATGTAGTGAGTACTCATTTAAAAGGTAAATAGTATTGGAATGGAATACGCTTCCTGTTTCCATCAAAGTATGCTGTCCTTTTCTGTCAGGGCTCAATCCTGGATGGTATTTCATAGCTATAAATGTGACTGACTGCGTTGGCAGCACTTTCAAACTATGTCTTTCAAGGACATAGCCATAATGCTTATTTACACATTGATTTCAACTTACTCACTTGAGTGACTAAGGGCTGTTTACACAGGTATCACAGTACCAGATTGAATTTGTCTCATTTAACGTATCAAAAATCAAAGACAAATGAAACATTGAACAGAACTGGTTTTCAGCTCCAGTCTGTATCTCCTTACTAATTCTGTTAGCAATTTCCCTGACACTTTCACCCCCTTCTTTATCCTAAGGATAGAGAAAAAAAGTTTCATCTACTTTATTCTAAAAGAGTAAAAAGACATGAAGGTAAATAAAGAAACTAGTTTCATAGAACAAATAAGATATGCAATAGTCTGAAATACTATAATCTCTTGGGAAGAAAAAAGGAAAGATAAGGAAAGGAAGAGGAGTAGCTACCATTTTACTGACATCACAGAAATGTGCTTTATTAAAGATCAAGTGACCTTAAATGCCACAGGGCCATTAAAAGTAATGGGATGTGCTCTCAAGCCAGTGAGTGATGTGAAGCCAATTCCTTCTCAAGGGTTTAAGCTGTAACATCCACATTAATGTATTAGTATCAGTAGATGAAACATAACGAATACTACATCTCATTTACATAATGGATGAGAATGGAGAAGCTGTTCCAGATGGCAGATGAGCACCTTGAGCCAAAAGAGGGTTTTTTTTTCTTTTTGCAGATCAGTATCCACAAGTCTAAATTGCTGAGATTAGATCAGTCTGATGAGAATATGGACTTTGAGTAATTTGTTGCCCTTAAATTTGAAGAAAGTTAAATACCCATCAGGAACAACAGTATTCCATGCAGCGGTGCAGCCTTCTCTGCTTATTGATGTGTCTGGTAGTTCAATGGTAACTAGAGGTGTAAATTTCATAGAAAATTTTATTCTGTGATCAGTCCTGCTTAATATGCTGTCAAAGAGTCAACTCACATGTTCAGTCATATTTATGCCTTGTAGTGGTTTAGTATCTTAACACACACACAATGCACATTGTGAGGAAATGCTGGGCTGTTCATGAACTCAGTAAAACACCCAAATGTTCAAGCAGTGTAAAGACAAATGAGAATGTGGTGTCCTTTCTTATACCCATATGCTTGCTTTATAAATGGTCTGTTCAAATCTGGCACAAGTGAAAAATCAAATGCATTGGATCAGCTTTATCAGTGTACTGAATTATGTGTTACTAGAAGAAGGACTCTGTTTTGCCACTGAAAGAAGAAACTGATGTCCTTGATGACTTATTGTTGGAGAAGGCTGTTTTTGTGAATGAGCTAAAGTGCAAGAAATGTTTACCCTGAGTCCTGAACACTGTGCTGTAGGTATTTCAAGAATCCCAGTCAGTCCACAGGTAATCTACTGTGAATCTACTAGTAATGAAAAATTTTAGCTGGACTGATTGGTGTGCTTTGCTCATTATATTACACTATGGTTAAGTCTAATTTTCTTAAACCAATAATATGTCAGAGTTAGACCCATTCCCAGATTTTCAGTTAGCAAAAGATCCCATCTTACCCTTTTCCCTTTCCCTGGTTAGAATGGCAATGATATTACAGACTTTTTCTCTGTAGTAGAGAGTGAAGTCCACTTCCTAGGATAACTCTGGCATTTTCTGTCAGTGTCTGCAGTTCCATGAGGCTATTCCATTGGCAACATTAATTTCTGGGGCATTAACATTAAGTTACTCAAATTTCTTGCTCTCATGTATTAAATATATTGAGTGTAAAAGAGTCTTTTGAAGGAGTGATTTAGTTATTGTAAAGAGGATGAGGTGAAACAGAGGAGTGGATGCTTTCACTTGGTGGACTGGTGCTAATTCAGTGTCTGGAGGGGCCTAGCTAGCCTTCTGTTTCACAGCTTCTTCTACCTGGAACACAGCATCTAAAAGAGACTTGAAGAATGGTAATTGAAATATTATAGGTTTGTATGTGAGTGTGTGTGTGCACACACTTTTACGTATATTCATTTCTTGGGGTTAGGGGTGGGAAGGAGTTAAGTAGACTACTTGGTAGAAGGATGTTTCATATTTGAGGTACAAGTTCAGAAAGTGTGTCAACAGTTTTTGTATTTGAAAATCTTGTCAACACCTGTTCTTTCTCAAACATTGGTCTGAATTTTTAGTATTAAAAAAAAAAAAAAAAAAAAAAAAAAAAAAAAAGTTGACAGCAAACTCCCACCAAGAAATTGCAGAAGGAAATATTTCTGAGTACTGGAAGATTCATGTGGAGTTTCCAGTCCTCAGAGACCCAAGTAGGTGAAATGCTGCTGTGTGCAATTTACGGCATTTGCTGCTTTGCAGGTTTATGCTCTACAGTGAAGAGAAGGTAGAGAGGGCTCTTGGATTTGTGAGGCTTGGAAAAATAGATTTTCTGGTTTTAATGTTCTCTTTTGTTAGCTGATTTTGTTTCTGCTGTGGTTCTAAGACTTTCAGAATAAGAAATATATGTGTTTAAAAAGTTTTGGTTTTTTTTTAACATTGATACTAACAAATGCTGGGTTGCACCTTGACAAGAGGTCAAATTACAAGGATGCATTAAGTTGTTAATCTGGTTCCCAAACAGTCCTAATATAACAGAGTGGAAGGAGGTAAGGGGGAAAAGGGGGGGAAGTGAAATACAAATCTAAAAGCACTAAATTTAAATTATTTTAAAATGTAACTCTATAAAGAGATATTTTACTACACCATACAGCAAATGATTTCTTCATGGAACAACATTTCAATAACATTAAATTCAAAAAATACTAATGCAAGTATTTTAAGAAGGTTTTCTTTTTACTTTTCCCCTCATTTCTTTCATTTCAAGTAACAAAGTCAGTAACAAAATTGTTGTTAACTTGATGTATTTTCCTTTGCTTCTGGCCCATGAGCACAATTACGGGCTGTGTATCACTGGAAACATGATAAGATTTCACCAAAATAATAACACTGTTGGAAGGTGAGGTGAAATGAGGAAGGTATGATGCAAATGCATCCCTTTGTGCTATGTGGAGCATAAAATGAAAGCATCCTTCATTGCAGGGAAGTGAATCTGAAACACATTTAGGAATAGCTAGATTTATGTTGAGCTAATATTAAGTTAATATTGATTGAGATGAAACAGCCAAAACATGAAGAGATATGCCCATTCATATTATTATGTACTTTTGGCAGCTCTATTTTTCTGCAAGCTTAATGAAAGGTATCGTCAAACTAACTCATCCCTAAAGGTTTGCCTTATTTAGAGATCTCATACTGTCTGCTTTGTCTATCTTTTTTTAATTTGTTCAAACAAACACTTTTTCGATCTTTAAATTAAGTTGGCTTTTCGTTTTTCCCTCAAGACAATTGCACATCATTAGAGAGGTGGTGGAACAAGTACAATTGCAAACATCTGCTACTGCAGCACAGTGATGCCGTAAACTGATCTGCAGTCATTGTGACTGTCAGGACTTCAAGTTTATGTAAAGGTCACATTGTTTGATTGTAGACAAATGACTCTGGGATTTCATGATTCAGGGATTATAAAATCATTTTGATTATTTAGCAAAGCAGTTCTGTGAAGGGAGAAACTATATGACGTTAAGTTATGGTCCAGAACTGCTCTCATATGTTTTTTTTTTTTTTTTTTACTTAAGAAATATTGTTGATCATTGATAGTGCATTGTATTTCCAGTGCTGATGCCCAGAACTCTGCAGTTGGGAACGATGCAGAATTTTGCATAGCAATGTCATAGTATGATATAATGAATTATCAAATTGTATTTGTTCTAGTCATGGCTATTCAAGTTGATACATAATGGGAGTACTGAGCATGACTAGACCCTTTTCTTGAGTTTAAAACTCACGATTTTTGTGTGATGTTTTTTGGGGGTTTTGTGGGGGTTTCTTTGGGGTTTTTTGGTTGGTTGGTTTTTGGTTTTGCTTTTCTTTCCTTTTTACTTCCACTATACAAAAGTGGCTCATTTAGAATTACTAGTATCCTATCTTTTACAGCCTGGCAATCTTTGTATGATCCAACAAGAATTGCTTTCCCTAACATGGAAATAAAATTTCACAATTACAGAAGTTATTTGTACAAATAAGTCACCTTAGCCTAAATCCTAAAATGTTCTCACACTCCCAACTATAGCTGTAGTCGGAGAAACTGTGTACCTACTTCTCTTTAGAGATTAGGGTCTTCATTTTATTTGGACAAATCTTCAGTTAGTGTAAATTTGAATTACTTCATTGCCTTCAGAAGGGTGATAGCAATTTATGCCAGTTCAGAATGTGGTGCTTAATCTTGGTACTGAGAGAGGAAGGTGAAAAAAAGAACACTCCATATCAACTTAAAAAAATAGCCTCTGGTCTTAAGACAAGATGATGGAAAATTTAATGCAAGTTATAAATAGGGCCATTAATTTGATATACAATGCTCTAGCAGTATACTCCATTAAGCATCCGTATTTACTTAGCTGCTACAGTGCTACCAACATGACATAGCAAAGTTATTATGTGAAACCCTTCTGTCATATTGTATTACTTTTGTGTCTCAGACATGGTTGAAATGCAGAGTTGTACAACAAAATTTCTGATTTTCCAAGTGCCCACCTGTTATCACAATACCCTGTGTTAAAACAGGGATGAAGAAATATCTTATGTCTGATTCTGAACCTCCTTGTTCTATGTGAGTTTAGACTTGGCACAAATAAAATTAAATTTTACTTTGGATGTTAAAAACATGAAAATCTTGTGTGAAAAACATGGAATTGTTATTAACCTTTTTAAAATAACAATTTATTTAAAAGAGGGAAGAAAAAAAAGAAAAAATTTAAATTATAGGGTTATATGATTGTGTAATGAAGATAAATTGAGTTTCAGTCTCAGACAAGGGCTGAAGGCAGGAGCACCCTTCCCACAGTTGCGATCAAAAAGACAGACACCAAATACAGCCTCATAAGGACCTCCAAGGTCAGACAATTTAATTCTCATAAAAGCAGGTAATTATTTCATGGTGCCTTATACATGTAATTCATAATGTCACATTACGCTGCCTACAGATGGCTTGGAGGAGGGGTTTCCTCTATTCTTTCCTATTGTTTTGTGACTACAAACATGTCCTAACTAGCATCTTAAATATATTAATTTCAGTCCCTCCTAAAATTTCCAGGTCATCAGAGTAATGCTACTTTCCTCTCAGTTCAGTAACAGTACACAAGGGTCTGTGTCAAGGAATGTCAATGTAGAACTGCATACTGAGTGCAGAGGTAATCCGATTATATTCTGCAGTGGTCTCTTCTGGCCTGTTTTCACTCTTCCCATGGTTCAATAGCAGCAATCATACAGAAAGTAGACTTGCAATAGCACAAGGAGCTGTGATAACAATTTCACAGTTAACTTGCTCAATACCTTTCCCCCATCACAGAGATTTTTATAAACTGACATTTGGTTTCTTGGCTTGTTGTGGGGTGGAGCTTTCTTGGTGGGATTTTTTTGTTAGTTGGGGATGGTTGTAGGTTATTTGGCTTGGGTTTTTTAAGTAATTTATTTCTCTTGTTCAGCTTTCATCCAATAAGTTTTCATTAAAAAAAACACAACAAAAAATCAGCCATTTCCCAGCTGAAGATGCATCTTATATCCCTAGGAAAGAAAGAATGTGTTGTTTGACAGGCAACATAAAAAAACTTGCTTTGATTCCTCTTGAGTCTTTAACTTTTATGTACATGAGTAAACTAGACGGCTTCAGTCAATAATATACATAAAGAATTTGTTTCACGTGAACGTGTTTTTAATACTTAAAGAAATATGGATGAATTATGAACATTTCCAACAGATCTATAGAAAAGACTAAACTAGACTAGAATAGACTAGATTATTTCAGTTGAAAGGGACTTGTAACCATCATCGAGTCAAACTGCCTGACTAATTCAGGGCTTACCAAAAGTTAAAAGTGCGTTAAGGGCATTGTCCAAGTGTCTCTTAAACTCTGACAGGCTTGTCACCTCTCTAGGAATCCTGTTGCAGGGCTCGACCACCCTCTTGTTAAAGGAATGCTTCCTAATGTCCAATTTGAATTTCTACTGGTGACACTTTGAACCATTCCCATCACTGGATCCCAGAGAGGTAATCAGCACCTCCCTCTTCACTTCCCCTCTGCAGGAAACTGTAGGGAACAACAAGATCCTAAGCATAGTTAAGAGCATGAGTATTTTCATATGTAGGATTTAGATGCATATAATTATCTTTCTGTAGATGCAACTCTAATTCATCCAAAGACTGGAAAAGAGCTGTGACTTGCTGCAACCTGTGGAATTACAATTCTATTAATAAAAGATTGTCATGTTCTAATTAGCAGTAGCCTTGTTTACAGTAGGAATCAAAACTCTGGGTATGATATCTATACCTCAGAAGAATAAATTGATTCGGTCCAGAGGAGAAATTTATTGAGGAAATATTTTACATTCAGTGCATCTTTTGTGATACAATTGCAATCACATAATTATAGAATTTACCCCAAACATTTCTGTACCAAAAGCAAGTCTTCTAGTCATTACAGGGGCTTGTGCCCATAACCACATGCAATACTTTTTGTACTGATACTTACTGACAATAAGATCATGCTGTTGCAGATATCTGGAAATAACTGATGGAAAAATGACAGACAAATGGATCATAGCTTGTCTCTTGAGATGTCTGTAAGAAACTGCAGTTCCTTTGCTATACCTTTTCTCCTTTTTGCTTTCTTCTTGTATGTTCTCCCAAATCACTAATCAATGTCTCAGTCCTTACATGTTTCATCCAAGACAAATAGAAAGGGAGGAAAATAGCATTTCTTATACCAAATGGCCACTGAAAGATTTTTCAGTGAACCATTAAAACAGTTTACATTCACTGTTTCAGGAGACCATGATTTATGCAATGTTTCAAAACCTGTCTCCAGAAGTGTTGTTCTTCACACTCAGTATCCCTTAAGGCTATAGTGAAGTCATTGAATTCCTTGACTTCAACCATAAGAAAAATGACACTTTTACTCTTTTAATTGCCTCTCTAATTTAGATATTCCAAATATTTGAAATCTCTTTATTTCTACGTAGAAGAAAGCATACAGACATGCAAAGAAAAGCTCGTAATATCTGTATTCTTCCATCTATTCTACTAACAAAAAGAAATGAAAGTCAAAGTTACTAACTAAATGGAGCAGAGGAATAGTTATAAAATGATGCACCAAGCTTTGAGGTTTCTTTGAATGCATGTTGTAAATCCTAGAAGCTGTTCTTAAGAGAATCTCAGTCGTCTGGAAATCACTCTGAAAAAGCTGCTATTCTTTGAACACTATCTCACTCTTTGGCGTGTAGTAATTGAACTAATAGAAAGTTTTATTCAATCTTAGAGAAACTTAACCCAGCTTGAAATTAGTTTTTGATCATAATTCCTGCTTGGAGAAATCAATACAAATCTAGTAAGCATTGTGTCCATTCCACAAGTTTTTAAAATGCTGCATTCCTACTGTATAATAGCCTATTCCATATCAATATAATCTGAGCTACAAAGAGTCAGCTAATTCCAGTTCAGATAATGAAGGTATTCTCTGAACACTTCAGAGCTATCAGTCAGACACAGTATGTTTGATACAGTTATGTTGCCAAGATCTTCTGAATGCTCGAGGGTCTAGAATATAGATGAAAGTTACAGAGCAAACAAATAATAAAATCAAAGTTAAAAGTGGGGACTGAAGTGGTAAACCAGCTAGATGCCCTTTATCTCTGGAGATTAGTGCTCCAATTCTGCATGGGGACCCACAGAGAAAATAATTTTAATGGCTTCAATCTGATCCCCTGGGTGCAGTTTATCCACATTACAGATTTCACTATACCATTAAGAATGACATATATTTTTCTCCTAAAGAAAGGTGTGGAACAGGAATAACAGGGCACACTTCACAGACCAGGACTGATGTATATTGGCAAAGCAATGTGTGAAAACTGTGGGCCCATAATAGCCAGGGGATTAAGTACAGATTAAGGTGCAGTGAAAGAGGCTATTGAGAACTCTGAATGACCTCTGTCGGCACAATAGGGCTAATATTCATGCCTTAGCTTCATGAACACCATTTTTATCAGTATATTTATTAACTGTAAAATATCTGAAGATCAGGACTCTGTAGTAGTTTATCTCTTACAAGGCTGGGTGCTACAAATCTTAAAAAGAGTAAACTTTTCACTTTTTTGATCTAAAAATGTAATAAAGAGTAGGTTTCATTTTAGAAGCATTGAAATAATAATAGTAAACTAATACCCTTGTAGAGTTTATTCAGTATTTTTTAAGGAAGCTGTGCAAATTTGAGACTAAAAAACATGAAAACTAGCTTTATTTATCAGAGGTCATAATCCAAACCATTTTTAGGGTTATATTCACTATATATATATATATATAAAATATATACATAGTGGTTTGTGTATCACAGAGTGGGTTTGGAGAATATTTCTCCTTTGTCTTGTCTTGGCATTTAGGCTCAAGTCTAATCTCCTTGTACCAGCTTTTTCACTCCCATGGGTTGTTTCTATTGCTCTTCAGATAATAATTCATGTAGCTGTCCTTTACAATCACATTAACTCTCACTTCATCTGGAAACTTTAAAATGAGAGTTGATCCATTTATGAGTATAACTACAGGAATTCCCACAGGCTGAGTTTTTTAAAGCAGCTGCCTCCAAACTGGTACTTTGGATGTCACTGGTACTGTGTTGCCTGAGAGACCCTCCAACATTGCATGCAGCTAAAAGGAATAAAAAAATTTATAAACTGACACTGTCAACAAGAGCAACTTTGTAATATTATTTCTGGTGTGTCAGTTACTCCCTCACTTTTCTGGCCCTTCTGTGACAAAAGGATTTTTTGGAAGCTCCAGAAAAGTTCTTCTGGTCAAAACTGCAGCAGTGAAGCACTCAATGTCCCTCTCAAGTCCAGCAATGCGCCTTACATCAGCTAGAAAATTGTTCTTGGTGGAGCACAAAGGGAAACAGAGTACTATAGCAAGTTCCCATTACTGTTATGTCTCATCTCAAGTTTATATGCCACTTGGCTTGCAGAGGACCCTTAACTAGGTAAAAACTGCCTGCAAATATTTGCAGAAGCCATAATATTTCACGTTTCTTGAAATGAATAACATATGCTATATGAAGGAATCCACAGAAAAACACTGTTTTGATTTTCTACCAAAAAGCTTGAGAGGTCCTCTCCATGTGTAGGGAAAAACAGGTATGGTATATTTCCTATTTGGCCATAAACTCAAGACGAAATACGGACCCTGTAGAAAATAATCAAGTTCTAACCCTGGCCTCCATGGGGCCAAGAGTTGGTGCTCTGAAAGCTGGAGCTGCTAAGTTGGAGCACTGGCTAAAAGTTTTCTAAAATCTCACCCCATCCACCATTCTGAAGCATCACTAGCTTCAACTTGGGAAAGATTCAAAGAATAATTCTTGTTTACCTTTGATGGACAAACAGGAGATAAAAGTTACAGGATTGTAGAGTATTAGGAAAGGAGAGTGTCAGGGGAAGAGATGGAAAGGAGGATGGAAGAGGAAGAAGGGGGGCTGTAGATTTCTAAGTCCAGGACATGCTGAACTTTGATCAATCTGGCAATGAGCAACAGGAGTTGAACTTTTCCATCCTTCAACTTCTACACCCAATGTGCTCCTACACCCAATATGCTTTCAGAAAATAAAAGCAATTTACTTGAGGAAAGAAAAAGATTAATTGAGCAAGTCTGTTAAAGGAATCAATTTCTTTTTCATATGCTTTAAACCAAAATATTCTCCATTAGCCCTTTGGTACTCTGAAACAAACAACCAATAAAGAAAAAAGGCTTTTTAAATGAAATCTTTTCCTTGGCAACAAGTTTCTGCACAGAGCATGCTTCTGCTGAAATAACAGCTGTGAAATGTGATCCATGAAGTCAGGAGAAAGCCTTAAGCTTCCAGTCGTTGGCATTTTACTTATGCATTCAGCATGTGTTATTAGCATTCCTCTTGTTATTGTAGAACATGGTTTAAAAACGAGCTTTGTCTTTGTTCAGTGACAATGGTTATGGAGAAATTAGAAATTGAAAATGCATTTTTTGTCTTGTATCTGAAATTCCAAGACAATTTTTCATGCAGTGAGCAATTTTAAATGGCACTTATATAAAAGCATAGTATGGTACTTTTGTTACTGTATGTGTGTTTTTCTATGCTTTTTTCTATGTATATACTTCAGTTATTTTCAGTAGATTGCTGCAAAATTTTTGTAATTTAACCTTAGCATAACATAAATTTTTCTCTAAGCATAACATGCAGCAGAAATTATAAAAGGGCAAAAATGCAGATGCTCTTTTTGCTAATCCCAGGCTAATGTGTGTGAAAACCTCTCATGAAAACCACAAGAAGCTTAAGGACTTGACATTAAACCAAGGAAAAATTTGTGGATATTGACTGGCCTTGGTTTCATTCCATCTAGAAACTTAAGATAAAATTTGTGACAATTTTAATCCTAAACCCAAATTCATTCTTATTGCAGATATATGGATGCCAGGGATCTTTCTTGGAGAAATTAGATAACTAGGACCTTATTTATTTAATTCCACAGGGAATTTAATACCTATGAGTATCAAGTTTCTTCCATCATTCTCCCATTAAGAAGTAAGAATTCAAAAAGGGTTTTTTCCACAATCAGTAAAATACCTTACACTTGTCTGAAGCATCAGAATTAGAAACTGTCATGGAATGTTATTTCCTGTATGATGAAATGAAAATTTATCATAATGTCTTATCTATGGGAGAGCCCTTTTCTATCGATTGCAGTCGAATGCAAAGTCAGTTTACTGTCCAGTGCATGGATATGGATTGGAACACTGTGCCACCTAACTGTGAGAAAGGATGTTTCCCAGTGTAACTCAAATTATATCATTTAGGTCATTGCAGATAGCTCATAAGAAAATCTATTGCTGCAAGATTTCGATCAACCTTTTCAGTCTTATAGAATCTACTTAGATATAAATGCACTCCAGTCAGATACTGACATACTTCAGTGCTCATGCACACTCCTGCTCCTAACCAATTACAGTTTGTCCTTGAAATACTAGCTAAGTAGGATAACTGTATGTATTGGAGGTGATAAGCAATAAGGCTATATTTCTCTGTACTATTTGCACTGAGAATTTTTTAAAAGGTCATTAAAATCTGTGAAGCAAAATTTGAAAGATCAGAATCCAGAAAAAAAATATATAATAAGTGAAATCAAAATTAATGGTATTATTTTTCTTTTTCTATTGCATACCTCTATAAGTTTCCTAAAAAAAAAACAAACAAAAGCTCCCCACCAAACCTCAAATGATACTACACTTAATAGGAGAAAATAAAACTACATAGTTTAGAATCTAGAGATTTTCTAAAAAAATATTCTGACCAACATCATGGCCAGTTGCCTATAATAATGGAAATTTCTGTAATCAGAGTTATCTCTACTGCTAAGGTTATTTGTCTTCACTGCTGCAATGTTTCATCAGAAATAATTTTATGATAGGAAAGTTTGAGGATGAATCCAGGTTTTTACACCCTCTTGGTCACTGATTCTGTGAGAAAAAATAACCCACTGAAGTTTACAATTGTTTTACATTCTCCAAGTTTGTTGTAGCTACACAGACCTTTGACTCCACATCCAAACTTCAATGTATGTTGTAACATGCCTCACATCTCCCTGTAAGGATCTGTTTTTCCTGTGCAGACATGACAATTAAATAACAGTACTCAAGGTGACATCCACTACTGCAGGTTTGCATCCTAGTCACGTACTTCATTGTACAGTGTCTGGAGGAGTAGTTGGTATTTTAGTTCTAATTAACTAATTCTCCTTCCCCCCTTATTGCCACAAATTGGTTATAGACCTTCTAAATAGCCTTTCTATGAGAAAAGTAGCCAAATATGGTGAGTGTCTGCAAAACACTTAAAATACAAATTTTGAGAGGGGAAGATGTCAAAATTATTATAGAAAATGGGTTAAGTTTGTGTGAAGTTGTCCCATGTGCCAGCATTTTCACTCATTGCCTGTAACTGACTGACTCTGAGGCGGAAAGGACAGGCAAATTAAGGAGGAGACATGAGTCCTGTTGTAGTGGGTTGACCTTAGCTGGACATCAGGTGCCCACCAAGACACTGTATCGCTCTCCACTGGGACAGAGGAGAGAAGATAAGATGGAAAACAACTAGTAGGTTGAGATAAGGCAGTTTATTAAATTAAAAAAATAAAAAAGAAAAAGTTTACCTGAACAGGAGCAAAGGGGAAAAAATTAATCTCTGCTTCCCATCAGGAAGCAATGTCCAGACACTTCCAAGGAAGCAGGGCTTCAGCGCACACAGCAGTGACTTCAAAAGGCAAGCACTGCAAAATAAAAAATATGCCCCATTCCTCCTCTCTCCCTAAGCTTTTACATCTGAGCTGACATCACATGTTATGGACTACCCCCTTGGTTAATTTGGGTCTGCTGGTCTCATTGTGTCCCCTCCCAGGATCTTGCCCACTCCCAGCACTTTGATGGGGGTGGGAATGTTAGAGGGACAGCCCTGATGCCCCCTTTTATCAACACCTGTGCAGCTACCAATGCAAAGCACAGCACTGTGAGGGCTGTATGGGAAAATGAACTCCAGCTCAGCCTGACCCAATACAATCTCTACCCTTTATTCCATACCATTTTGCATCGTACTCAGTTTCCATGTAATTTTGCTTCTTCCAACTGTTCCATTGCACTATCCCTTCTTACCCACACATACAATTTAAACTACATCGTTAAACCATCTCTATACCAAACATACATTTTCATTAACTACATCCCCCATCCTTTCACAGATAGATATTATTTTCCCATTTCATGGGCTCTTGCCCTGGCATGTTCATGGGAGTGGTCCAATGTAGTTAATTTGCCAGGCCTAACCATGCCAGAAACTGCCCTCTATTCCAAGATTCCACCTGTGTGGCTCACTTGATGGCAGCATGTGCTTCACATTTGTGGATAACCTGTGTGATAGTCTCTGTGGCCATGCCCACACCTCGATCATGAGCCCAACTTGTGGGGCTTGCATCCCTTCCATGATGTTTCATGGACCTATCGAGTATTTACACAGATTAGCTTCAGACAGGTAAATACATACACTTATTTCAAGATATTTATTTCTCTAGATGTTCTATAATCAGTAGACCTAAATAGATCAGATACAGAAAGATTAACTTAGTAGCTAACATAGCACAGCTAGGTTTCACAGTGTTATTCAAGGTGGAGCTTGCTCCAGCCTCCTCTAGGTAAAATTCCTTGTTTTCATATTGATCTCTCACAGTTTCTGTATTTTGTGACCCTTCTGGCTGTGTTATCCCTTCTTCAAAAAGTATGTGCTAGCCTACTGTAGCAGAAACACCCTGAGCACCCCTGCTTGTACCATTTGTAAAAGTAGTCATCTTTCTTTTGAATGCTTTAAAAATTTAAAATGTGATAGACTAAATGTAATATTCATAGGGAAAATGGAAATTTTAAAAGAATTTCTGGGTAGATGCCTGTGTATTGCCAACAAAAAGAAAGAAAATTATAGCACTATAGAAAAAAAGAGAAATCACATCTGTGCAAGGACGGTACTCTATCAAAGAAGAATAATTCATTTTGTCCTACCTTGGGGTTAAATGCTCACTGCTGCTTGGGAAATCTTGTGTTTCTTTTCTGCTGTGTATGTCTGTGAATGTTTTATGAACCTAACTGAGCTTAGGAATCAAGTTTCTTAGACAGACACAGTTTATTCAGAAGAATAAAGATACAGCAGAAAGTTATTGATTTTTGAGGACTCTACGCCTTGTGAAAAATTAACCAGATGTTCCTACCAAATCAATTGTATTACCCTTGCTGTTTCAGGACTTCTTCAGGACACCCATAGTGTGTTTTCAGTGCAAAATTGTCTGTACCATAATTTCTTTCATAAAAGGTGATTTCTGCTGTCTCTTTTGTCTATGGTCATATGTCCCAGGCTTTGACAAGCTCTTAAAAGCACAGCTCTGTATAGGAGTCCTGGTGTTCATAAGAAACAAAGAGGCTGAACTCCCATGTTTAACAAATTGAGAGGAGTGAAAAATTCAAGAATCTTTGTCATAAGGATGAGATCTTCTTTCGCTGATGGAACAAAAAACGCAAATTTTATACTCTTCCACAATGCTTAAATGCTGTTTAAAAAGAAACAGTACTAGATTAATATCCTTTCAGTCTCCACTCCCAAGGGCTTCTCTCTTGAAACCATCATTAAAGCTCTCAGGTAGAAGTACTAACTCTTGGTAAGATTTCCTGTATCCAAAGCAGAAACTTGCTGCAGTTGCCCATACACCAAAGAAATTTTATTTAGCAAGTGACAGTTATACAGCCTTCAGTCAGGACATTTGGTTTATTGATCATGAGCAATTATTTCCTTTCTCCTCATGAACATTGTTTTGTAACTTGTCTCCTGTTTCAAGCTCTTTTTTTTTTTTAATTGCTTTTATTTTATTTTGCATCATAGTAATTCACTGCTAGCTTTCTTGAACTTGAGAAAGCCTGGGTGGTTTTGGTTTCGAGATAATTTCATCAAGTTGACAAGAGTAAATTTTCCATGAAAAGACTCTGCTAACCTTCCTATGTGTTTAGTACCTTTTGTAACTGTGCAGCAAGGGTTTAATACATCCTCATTTCTCACTTTTCTAAGACTAGTGATGCTTCCTGTTTGATAACATCCATTGAATAGATCCTCTCTAATGAAAATTTAATAGAATTACTAGCAGCTATGTAACACTGACCAGGAAAAACCTATTTTATTTTGCAGTTAGATTTTTCAGTTTCATTTGCTAATCGTGAATGGATTTGCTTCTATATATTAGCCATTACAGTAATGCACATATCTGAGCACATGCTGAGGACTGGTTCCCCTACAAGTCTGGTATAACACAATGCAAATGATCAGAATCTGCCTTCTGCAGGAGACTATTTGACTTAGCCTGGGTAAAAATGAGCATTTGTGGCGATTCTGTGGTACATGACACAAGTAGGAACACATGCAATCAGTGAGAGACAAGAGACTTAAACTCTTGTCAAAACAGGCTTTCCTGCACTTTTTAGGAAGGCTTATGAGCCCAAAAAATATACAGCTTCTTACACTATGAATGATAAACCTCTAAAGATGATCAGGTTTGTCTTGATACATGAAAGAAGTTCCATGGGGAAGATTCAAATTTATGTTAAGAGAAGTCCAGGCTGATATATTTTTATCCAAGGTGACTTCTTGGGTACTTGAATTTTTTCCAGAGATTTCTCTAAGGTGTCAGTGTACAAGTTCTGCTGTTTGAACTAAACTTATTTAGTTAAACACTCATTTTCACAAAATGATTAATGATTTTCCATCTCTGTAATTTACTATGTAATTTAAATGGTTATCAAGAGCTGAACCATTCTGCTCACAAATATCCAAGTATTCCTGTTAGACATAATTTTTAAAGTGCTTTGGAATCAATCTGGATGAAAGTGCTCTGTAAATGGAAATTTTTTTAATTATAAACAATGAGATGTTAAATATAAAAAATATTTTTGTTGTGTTTGATGAGTCCCTGATGAGTCTCTAAACTACAAAAATTAAATTCCTTTGTGAAATAGGAGTCTTGGTGAGAAAAGGCCAAAAAGATCCAGGAGAGTACAGCTGAACTGTAAGGTCAAATTTTCCTGGACTGGTAGGTTGTATGCCAGGGCTTGAGAAATTGTCTTAATATGTCTGGAGTACTTTTACTGAATATACATCATGCACGCATATGTGTGCATTTGTATTCTGTTTATATTTATATGGACTACTAACAGACACAGGTGAGAAACTTCAAAATAGATATAAAAAGAGCAGATGAGATATTCTCATAGATGGTTTTTACCAGGAATATAAAATTGAAAATGTCATAGTTCAGAAGCAATTTCATAGCCTTCACAATATAAAAAAAAACATTAATAAATAGACAAGAAAATTTAAATTGGAGCATGTCTTCAAAGGGAATCAGAGATTTCAGGTAAGGAAAACAAAGGTTTTAATAGGAACTGATCTGAAATGCAGTTACTGAGAGGTTTTAATGACCTGTGTTTGGGGGTTTTTTTGCATTTGTTTCACTGCAAAACTGCAATTGAATTTTAAAGTTTGAATCCAGCTGGTGTTTCATCTTAAATTTAGTTTAACTCTTTCTTGAAATTACCCCAGGGTGTACAGAATTTGAGCTGTTCAGAGCAGATAAGGAAGATCGATTTAATATCAGCTTTTCCAGGTGCCCTGTCATAATATTCACACATAATCTCTTGAAAGTGTGGATCTTGCTTTGGTAATTTTTCTACAATCATTGAAACATAAATGCTTAAATAATAATAGCAATAGTAATGATAGTAGTAATAATAATATTAATAATATTAACAATCAATAATAGTAACAATAATAATAATATTCAGTAGAGAAATATTTTAATCATAAGCATTTGAAGTACCAAAGGTTCTCAGATTCTGGATCACAGGGAAATATATATTACAAAACTAAGTTTGAAATAAGTGCTCACAGTTTTCTATCAAGAA
Source organism: Coloeus monedula (assembly GCF_965178545.1). Taxonomy (NCBI): domain Eukaryota; kingdom Metazoa; phylum Chordata; class Aves; order Passeriformes; family Corvidae; genus Coloeus; species Coloeus monedula. Next base: position 46,548,304 of record NC_138786.1, read on the forward strand.
TGACTTTTTCTAGTTTTTGTACATTGTCTTTTAAATAAGAAAGGTTATGACAAAAGATACTTATTTTAATTAGCTGATGGGTTAAAAAATCTGAGTGATATCATGTTTTCCACAGAGTCAGTCTTGACACATTTTCATCCTGTTCTCTGCCATTTGCTAAATGATACTTCCCAAGCAGCAGTCCCTGTGGAGCCACACTGAATACAGCCAGAAATACAGAAGCACAATTACAAAAAGGGCCATTTTCTTGTACATTTTAACTTAATTTGATGATGATAAGGAATTCATAAGAAATTTAAAAATGCAATGTACAAAAAGAAGCAACTGGGAAGTAGAAGGCACAAAGCTTTAAAAGCCATGAACTGTAGAAAGCTGATTAAAAAATTCAAAACACTACATATATTGCGGATAATTAAACACAAATAAAAGTTGCTCTTTAAAGAAGAATGGATAAATAATAATCCTACATTGTTGTAGGTGTACTAAATGGAAATGGTAAATTTGTTAAAAATTGATGCAGACCTGGCAGATGTATTTGATAAATACATCTGCACCACATGGAAAAAAACAGTATGTTTTATTTAAACTTAAGAGGATGAACTATATTACAGCCTACTAGAAATGGAAGAGGTTTTAACAGCTGCTAAGCATAAATATAAGACCCAACTTTAAAATATCTGAATCATGTTAATTTTTAATATTCTTCAGGTATTTGGAATATTCCAGAATAAAAGAACAATGCTATGGATGCGACAGACTGCAGAAAGGGCAGGCAGGATAACCAGGGTATTAACAGGCTGCTTAGTCTGATACCCATCTGGATGAAATAATACAAGAGGTAATATAATAACTAGTTAATAAAGAATGAGAGGCTATAGGTATAATTAATACTAGTCAAAATGGCTTTATGGAAATAAAGCTTGACAGACAAACCTAATTTTTTTTATGGTTTACATATTTAGCAGATAAAGACATTGCTGCAGACTGAATATGTTTAGATTTCTCTAAAACTTTTTACTTTAACCATCTGACATTCAGATTTTTAAAAATTACCTTTAGACTCAATCAAAATAAAGCACATGCCAATCAAAATAAAGCACATGCCAAACAGAATAGAAATTGATAGGTCTCCAAAAGTAGCTGACAGGAAGACTCAGCACTGAATGAGAATGTTTTCAGAGGAACTGATGTTCAATCTGAGACTATTCAATATTTTTTTTTTCAATCCAGAATCTAGGAATAAATATTAAATTTCTGCTGAAAGAAAAAGTTAGCACATAAGAGGCAAGAAGAATTACAAATAACTAGAGAGCCATATGACTGAGCGGCCTGGGGTTATTAGAATGGCAAAGCTGTGCATCTCTAACAAGGGATTCATGCCACTGCCCCATTCTCTAGTGCTACATCAAGGTGGTCTGGAAAGCCCGGATACTAAAGACTATGCAGGCAGTAATGAAACATCAGCTTAAAGTGAAATGGATCTATGGCCAAAAAGCATCTGAAATTCTCATACAGAAAAGCAAGGAGGTGGTAAATTAATCACAGCTAACATGTCCAGAAGAATTTTCCTGTCAGTGTTTTTTATCAGGTACTCAAAAGTAGAAGTGCAGGAGTTACAAAATTATTCTGTGGACTAAAAGTGTAACTAAATGTGTATAAATTCTCAAAAAAAATTAGAAGAGAGAACTTCTTGGCAATGAAAATGTACCTTCAGCAACAGAGCAAAGAAATAGTGATTATAAAATCACAAAAATTCAGACAACCAAAGATAGATTTAACTGTTTGTTCTCAAAAAAGTGTTTTCTATCTCATAATGATTTATTTCAAAACTGGCAAGATTTCTAAGAAGTCATAGAGTTTGTTATTAAACCACCAAATCTATTAGAAAAAGCAGGCAAATATTAACTTATCAAACATCAAAAAAGTAAAGTCTGCCTTGTTGTTTTGTACTAAGAGAAACCACTTATACCTACGAAGAAGGCTTTAAAATCAATGTATTTAAAAATAGATTTTTTTTTGTCTTTTTGCCCTAGTTTGAATTTTCCTTGCAATGCAGTTTCAGATAACAGTGTGCTGTAGTCCAAATTTCATCACCCAAAGTACAGAAGGAAATAAAAGGCATCTCAAAAAATGGAAAATAAAATTCAGACTTTGTTTCTTCCACAAACATGAATGTGAAAATGAATGAGTTACTGTGTGTAAAGAATAAGCCCCTCACCACATGTCCTTCAAGAGGAAAATATTGACTCATAAATTCTAAACATTTTGTTTTAAATAGTTCTATTTCATAAAGTTTCATCACTTCCAAAACTAAGTAATGTCTTTATAGGTTTGAAGAGACTTATAGAGTTGGAGGCAAATAACAGCCTGGGACACAGCCTCTAGATATCTTTGCTTGCAAGGTTTCATAATTCAGAGATTTTTGATCAATTCCAGGAGCAGAAGTAGAATCACCACATAAGAAAAGTGGAGGAAATGCTTGTGTGTGCTGGACTGTTATAAATTCTTTAGGTGTGTTTTGTGGCCAACAGTGGAGAAGGGAATCTGGCATGTCTGTATGCAAATACAGATCCATTTTTCTTTTCCCTCACCTTTTCCATCTGCAGCTCTTTCATTCTAACCCTGCAGTTGTTCGTCATCCTATCCTGAGACAGTTGGGCTGCTGTGCTTATTTTGCAATGGTTTCTGGGCATGTGTTCTACAGAGCCCTGAAACGCATTTATGCCAGCAGTTTCTAGCTCTGTTTTCTTTGGAAAATGGTCTTTCTGACATTTACCTTACAACTTCAGTGTGTCTCTGTGGCCTGTGTTTGGTGTGCAGATGATTTCTGACATCCTGATAGCTTACTTGGTATGAAAAGTACTTTGGTGCCTAAGGTTCCTGTGAAAGCCTGAAAGCTTACACTGATGGTCTAGATATGAACCTGCAAACCAGAAGCTAAAATCAGTCCAGGATGAATGGCAACATAGCTTCCAACAGCTGAAGAACCTGTAAGTGAAACCTGGAGGTTATTTCCCTAACAGCACTGCAGTTACAGGCAGAGACCAAGTCAATGCCAAACACTAGCTCCAAATGTGTGAAAAGCAGCAAGTAAAAGAGTGTAGTCAGGAGAATACAATAATATGATTCCTTGGCTTCCAGAACAGCTAGAATCTGCTTTGGTGACAAAGGAGCTACCCAGAACCTGCTGAGTGGTGCCTGCATGGCACCATCCTTTGCTCCAAGAACCTGAGGCATAGACTCTGTTTTCCCTAACATTAGACATTTATAATCAATGAAGAGAAATGGACCTGTCTGGAGTGTGAATCATCTGATTTATTTTAAACACCAGGCTTACAACAGAAAAATGTGACCTAGAAGTATCTATTTATTTCAACTGACTCTGGAGCAAGACTAGACAAGTAAAGCAGACAAAAAATGCCTACATTTGGAGAAATAAATCTGAAGACACTTGAGGAAGTTAATAGTTGCTAGGTTAAGACTGAATTGGAGTGAAGAATAATTTGAATCCAGGCTTAAACCCCCAAATTTTAGCTACATCCCATTAAATATGGCTAATTCCTTTACTGCTTCTGCATTCCAGGTGACCTTGCCACTCTAATTTTAGACCATGAACTGAATGTTCTGGAAGGAAAGATGCTCATTGCTGTTTAGAGTGGGCAATTTTATCAAACCCCATCGTTTACTTATGATGTTTCCTTCTCTTACCCATATTCTTCGAAAGAATTAAATATCTAACTCATGCGGTCTTAGCCCAGCTAGCAGGTCTCTCAAACACCTACAGACAAGCCCATATGCACCTCAAGTACTGTGTCCAGCTTCTGGACCCCTCAATTCAGGAAGACATTGAGGTGCTGGAGTGTGTCAAGGAAGGGTAATGAAGCTGGTGAAGGATTTGGAGCACAAGTCCTGGGAGGAGCATCTGAGGGAGCTTGGGCGGTTTAGTCTGGGGACTCCCCTCAGGGAAGACCTTATCACTCTCTTCTCTCAGGTAGGTAGCAACAGGGCAAGAAAACATGGTCTTATGCTTGGCAGGGGAGGTTTAGGTTGCATATTAGGAGGATTTTTTTCACAGAAAGAGTGATTGGATGTTGGAATGGGCTGCCTGGTGGAGTCACTGGAGGTGTTTAAGGAAAGACTGGACATGGCACTCAGTGCCATGGTCTAGTTGATTTGCTGGTGTTCAGTCATAGGCTGGGCTTGATGACCTCAGAGGTTTTTCCAATCTAGTTGATCCTGTGATATTGAGATATTATCTCAGGATTTTATTGGATCTGTTAGTTGGTACCTCAAATGTCAATCTGAACTTATTTTGAGAGCACATATTTTTTGAGGGGGGGAAGAGTTGGTTGGTTGGTTGGTTGGTTGGTTGGTTGGTTTTCTCCTGTTCATCAAAGCAACTCACTTAAAAGGAAATGGAATTTTTTTTAGGAAAAAGCTCATGACTCAATCATAAGTTTCATAACATGCATTTAAGATCCTCATAAGGCTATTATACAAAAGTATTCCTGTAGGACAATCTCCATGAATAAGCATAAAAGGACACAGTCATAAACTTATAGACTAAGTTTTGGAATAAAAAATATGTCAACTTCTAGCATTCCCAGACTGCGATCTCTTCTCCCCAGTTTTTCTGAGTTACAGCACAATCTTCAGTTTATGATATTTGCTTTCTCATTATGTATTAATCCTACTTAGTCAGTAAATCTTTGTAAAGGAAAAGAATATTTCAATGGGAAGACCTTTAGATTTTAAATCATTGCAGTTGGAAGAATTAAAAGTTTTTTAATGGTAGAAAACAGAGAGGTGTTAGTCCAGCATCTATGTATCAGAGTAATACTGAAAAGAAAAAAAATGCACCAAGTCTATACAACAGAATTAATTTAAAAAAAACCCCAAACCTATTTAAATATGTGATGTTTTTAACATGGGTCTCTACTGGGTTTGCCAACCAACTTCCTTGAGTTCACAGCTCAGAGGGAGCTGCAATTCATCACTAATCTTATATGTAGGTAACTTGTGATATGCTTTGACAAATCTCATCTAAATGTAAAATATTACTGCCATTCTTATCCCACAATAAATCTTTGTTCCAGAGTTGCTTACAAGTCTGCTTTAACAGCATTTAAAGAAAATAACATCTGCATTGCATAGAGACCAAAAGTTATTTTCTACAGCCAATGAAAAAAAAACCCCTTAAAAACTCTTCCTGTTGTCATATGTATACACATGTATTCACAAACATAGGCTCACATACAATAGGAAAAAGGCCATGAATGACTTAAAACTAAGACATAAAATCTGAAACGCAAAATGGAGCTGTGTGCAGCTAAGGAGAAACAGTGTGCTATCAGCACTGGTAAAATAAATGGTGTTGCATGAATTAGGTATTACCAATGGATTGTAAATAACAAAGGTATAATAGTTCCTGGATATATTTAGAGGAGAAAGTAAACTTATCCATTAACAAATAGCTTTTTACAATTACATATTCTTTGAAAGTCTGGGTTTAGACTGCATGAATGCTAATTAATACATAAAGTAACATTTTTCAGTCTGACATCTATTTCTGCAAACATTTCTATCACGTGATTAAGATAATCAAGGGAGACTGCATTGAAAATTATAAACAGAAATTCATCAATAAATGGAACAGAATCTACTTGTTCAATGGCAGTAGGTATAATCCTTTCCACTTCTGTAGCACTTCCATCTTGAAGTGCTCTATTTACCTACTCTGGAATGACTTCAGCATTTAGACCTGTATTTCACTTGAAGCATTATGCCAATAGTACTACACATCTCTAGTTTTTAGCTGGAGGAAGGATAGGGTAATTGTCATCTTGGAGTAACAAACTGGCACACCTGACATGGGTGATGTTCAGTTTTGCTTCATGACAATAATGATGATTGCAGTAGAGATTTGGTTTACTTAAGTCACTCTTGACTAGAATTGGATTAGAAAGAGAATGATAGCAATACGAATGAAAAACAGGTACTTTTTGGGGTGTCCCAGAAAGAAAAAAAAATTCGGTGCTGTCCAATACACTAAAGAGACCAAGAAAATGTGCAACTGAAATCAGGAAACTGTTTTAAATCCCATTTCTCTTTGGGGTTTAGGCACCTGACTCAGGGGTTCTAAAAGGCATCACTCTCTTCATGAGAGTCACTATCCTCACTATCCTTCACAAAACACTATCCTGGCCTTCAGCATTTCACTTTCTATTTCACAACAACTTGGCTAGAGGAAACAGTGCTCAGTCTAGAAATGACTGATCCAGACTAACTACTCTCTCAGGATCCAAGATGCACCTATTTTATATTCATATCCATGCACTCTTCCTACTTTGTGCTTAACTTCTCTACAACCAGGCCACAAGCAGTACTGAGTAGCAGGTATCTGCAGCCTGCCTTCTTAACAGCATCCCTTAAAATCAGTGCGAATATTAAATTGAACGAGTCTAAAATACAGGCAGAGGAAACAATAGCATTATTGTTATTATTATATATATATATATTTATAATAATATATATATATATATTATTGTTATTATTATATATGTCCTTTGGGTTAGGATGCTTCTCTGAAAGTGAAAATTATTAACAGCCTTTGTATAAAATACAAATGCATTGTAAATTATTATCATACTCTTTCTAATGCTGTCCTGATTTTACTTCTTTTCCAATAAAACACTACTTATTTTTCTGATATGAAATGGCTTAGCTTTTCTTGAGTGCAGCTCTTTTTTGGTATTTCAATCTCCCGTCAGAAGAAGGAAGATAGATAATATCCTGTGGCATATCTCACAGAGTAGTGTTCAGTTGCCCAGAGTTCCCTGTGAGGACAAAAAGTTATTTTTATGAGTTGATTCACCAAAAAAATAGGAAAGTATCTATGAAATTCAGCTTCAACTGAACCTACGTCACTATAGTGGGGATTTGAAGAGCAATCTGCATTTTCAGTTCCTGATGGCTTTTTAGAACCCCTATCCCACTTGCCAGTTCAGAAAAAATACATTCATGTGTACAATATGTCCATCATGAATTAACCCATACTATAAGATAGTACACAGTACTCCAAAACATCATCTGTAGTTGTCTGCTGCTGCAGAGAAGCTACCACAGCAAGTTTTGTATTCCCTGCAGTACCTGGAAGCTTAGCAGTTATAAAAAGGTCAGCAGCAAACTCCTGATTTTGTTTACTGCTGCCTATATACCCTATGGGGATTTTATTTTGATAGGTCTGTAAGTAAATTAAATGGTCTATTTGCATATTGTTACAAAAGTGTAAACCTTTTATAGTGTTTAATAAAGATTTACACAATACCATAAACTTGATATATACCCCGTGCTAGTATAATTGAGACATGCTAGACAAACTGCACTCAGGATATCAATTTCTTTCATTATTTATGATTTTGTGTAACACCATTAGTAACGAACATATGTTGTTGTAAAACATTTGGTAATATTCTCCCATCCCTCGCACTTCTAGAGCTAAATCTCATTGAAATTCACTTATTCTATCACTCATGACATTTGTTGAGGCAAACACAGGGAGAGGGGTGTATTCACCTGAGAAACCTGTAACCTGAGCAAATGCCCTGGACTTTTATTACCTTTGTTAGGGTTTTATTATTTATCATGGCAGCAACATTGATTTCTGAAGAAGCAATTACAATGACAAAATTACATTAGAGCAAGAGCTTACAATTGCAGCTGCAAATTTACCATGTAAGTAGAAATATCAAAACTGGGAAGAAGTGCAGACTGTTGTTTTCTTGATCCTTAATTCATTGAGAATGCATATCTCAATTCAGAACAATTGGATCACAAACATCCAGAAGCAGAAGTGTCAAAACCAGACAGTTATATACCCATACATAGATTTATTATTTGTGTCTGTGATAAACATAGTTCTTCTCTGGGAGAAGAGAGGAAAAAATCACTGTAAATACAGATAACATCAGAAGAGAAAGTGGTCCCAAAAAACAAAACAAAAAAAAAATTAGCAGAACAGGAGAAAAATATTTTGATATTTATCTACATTAATGGCAATGACCGGAAAAAAATTTTTAAAAAAAGCCCAAGCAACATTCAACAAAAAACCCTATATGAAATTATTGGTAAGACCACTATCTCCAACTATTAAATTAGCTCTTACTGGTCTATATTTATTATAAGTGGGATTAAAGTATGAATGCTTCATGGATGTAGACTTACAGCAAAACTTGGTGTCTAGGTTTAGAGCAAAACAGGCAGAGATTACAAAATTTTCAGCAGTCTTTCAATTGTCATAATGTTTTTAGTCCTTGTGAACAGAAGGTCTCTTGACTTCCTTGTGCTTGGTTTTCAAATCTCTAATATGGTGGTAATGACATATTTCTTATGACTTGCTGAATGACACTGAATTTATTGAGAGGTACTCAGTGTGATTTGTGCTATAAAGATGTCAAATAAACCAAGACTATGATTCAGACACAAAATTACAGATTTAACTTTCCAAAATAGTACTAGATTTCTGGTATTAAATAAATTTGTCACTAACACCTGCTAAGCCTTTATTTTTACAGAATTGAAGAAAATCTGTACTCCTACCTTCTGTTGATATATTTCTGTTATGTCTCGAAAAGTGCTTCATGCACCTAAGTGCAGCTGTGTGTGCTGTAAAATGAGTTAAAATGGGCTGCTTGTGTTTGCTGAGATATATAATGTTTGAGATTGGGTCCTCCTACACTTGTGAGTCAAAAGAAAACCTCATTTGGGTTTTGTTTCTATAAGATCTTCCTGAATACATAAGCTGTTTGTTTTTTACAAATCCAAAACTGTGGATCTAAGCTACCTAAACTGTCTCTGATTAGAAACATAAAGAAAATCCAATCTCTTTGTATTTCTAAAGCATTCATTACTCTCATATCAGGGCTGCATCTGGGTGATAAGAGAATTAATTATATATTTCACAAAGTATATAAAGGCTTTTTTTTTACATTCTCTTTGAAGTTTTCTGAAACAAATTAAAATAAAATCCTGTGTTAAAAAAAAAGAAGTGAAGAGGTCAGTTCTGTTCCATTCCAAATTACTGTTGTTACCACCTGCTGATCTACTGCTGTTTATAGAACTACCCTAACTGCCCCAACTGTTGTTTCAATTACTTTGGATGTTATAAATGTCAAGGGAAAGCAAAAGGGATATGCATTTTTTAACAAATTACTCTCTCTCTCCTTACTAATACCATTTTTTAATTCAACATTTGAGAACATTCATTGAACTTATGAAATTCTCCAAAAGGGCTGCTTATGAGCTCTGAGGCTTCATCTGCCTTCCTACTTTTACAATCCTCTATAAATGCCATGTCATCTATATATGTAGAAGTGAGAAGTGACTTGAATTAATTAACTGTGAATAATAAGGTGGTCACTGACACCTGATGAAGATAATATGGCTGTATTTTATGGGAGTGAAAATTCCTTAGTTGCCTGAGTGCTTTTCAGGAACTGAACTGATGAAGCTATTGGTTGGTACCACACTTCTCATTCCTTGTAGAGAATGAAATAGGAAATTTTGAAGGACAAATCACTTTCAGAATTAGAAGCCAACAAAACTAAAAAAAATACAAAGTAGTGTTGGTGGTGAATGATTCATAAGTGTTTGTTGGACACCATGTCTTCATATTCTTTTATTTCTCTTTCTCTTTTAATGTTTTATCCAATCTTGCCTTTTCTTCCAGGAGTTTGGTTGGCACACTTTCTCACCCCTGCTGTGAATGAACACAGGAGATATGTTGAGATTCCTGTGGTTAGTCTGGGACTAATAGTGAACCTAAAGAAAAATAAAACATATAAAATATCAATTGTTTTTATTTTTTGATTCACAATAGACTTGTGGTTTAAAAACCTCAATTATTAACTTGTCACATCATTACTTTAAAAACTCATTAAATTCTAACTCAATTCTGCCTTTACCTAGACCGCTTAAGTCAGACAGGGAACAACTAGCATGAAAAGGGTAAGGGAGGAATATCTTTGAACCTTAAAATCCATAAATAATTCCTTTTTAGTGGAAATGGATTTGAAGATGAAGTTAAATTTGGAATGCTGTAGCCTTTTAAAAAGCTATATTCTTATTTTATTATTGCAAGTTACACCTGGCTAGAATCTTGAAATTGCTGAAAAATCCAAGTTTCAGGTTCAATAAAAATTATGTACTGTTTATAGTTATTACTAGTTTTAGCCTACCTATTACACAAAAAATTAACTGAAAGATCAAACGAAAAATAAATTATCCAAAATGAGTGGTTCAGCATGTTTTTATTTGCTTAACCAATGCCTACCCTTTTTTTCTCCCTTTATTCAATATTTCCAGAGCAATTTGCAGATTAGAAATATTTTTTCCTTATCTGAGCAAATTTATAAACTCCTGAAACAATCCTCCAGACAGGAAACTCTTTGCACGTTCACAACACTGAAGTTGGCAAAATTATGGTTGTCTTCCTGGTAAAAATGTTCATGAAGATGTACTAGTGAATAAGGTGGCAGAAGATCTTCATCTTACAATGATCTGCACAGTTACAAATGCCCAAGAATTGATGTCTTGATTTGAAAAGAGCCCTTGAAGATTAGGAAAAAGTTTTTCAAGTAATGTGAATGGACTTAAAGTAGATGTTTTTCATGGTGAAATTGTCAGCCTTCAACATACATCTACTTTGTAATTATAAAGGGATTACGGAAAAGGTTGCCCTGTAAAAAAAATGAAATAGGGAAAAAAAGGTTTTATCAATTTTAGAGTCTCAATCTCTCATTAGAAGAATGCATTAACCTAGAAAATTCACCTGAAATCATAGCAAGGCCTACAGTAAAACAACTCTAAGACTACTACATACTTTTTCCTCCAAGGAGTGTTTGTCTCATGATCACTCAAACAGGAAAATCTGTGCCACTTGTTTTTTTAAGACCATAGCCATGACAATTTGATGACATCTGTATGTTTTACAATTATTTCTGAAAAGATAAAGGGAATCCCATTTGTTCCAGTGTTTCTCCCTTTTCTCCTCTCATCTTTTACCCCTGCTGCCCTTGCTAGCTATCCATTGCTTCCCAACATACCAGCCACAGTGCCCAAGCCTAGGTTCTGTCCATCTCAACACATTCTTATCTCCCCCCTCCTCATGTTTCTATCTCTTCATACCAAAAGACATGCTCCCTCAATCATCTGCTGCCAGAAGTGGGTTACTCAGAGTGTAGAACAATTTCTTCTTGCCCCCTGACAACTCTGGCAGAACTAGACTGAAGGAGACCCAAGCCGCCTGCTTGCTGCCTTGGGATGGAGAATACAAAGTCCTGCTGACAGGTTGTCACACAGGAGCTGTGCAGGACACTTGGTGACGGTGTCTCTGCACAGAATAAATCTTCAAGACTGATGTGGTCCCTCTGAGTGTTTGCTAAGTTCACCTTTAAAGGTTTCTTCCAGCCATACAGTTTACACAGGAGAAAATACACCAGCATTACATGCCTATCAAACAATACTTTGGACAGTACTACCCATGGTAAACAAAGATCATAAAGGTATTTTCTCCCACTCAAATACAATTCTACCTGTTCTGCCAGAGACATTTTCACTCCTAAATTCAACAGCTCAAAACAAAGAGATGTTACATTGAAAAATGTAATATCCTATTATCCTGATTTTTTATAGCCCAGTCTATCATGATTTTATTTATAATTTGAGGGCTGACCCCTTCCTTATGTTTATAAAGTCCAACAAAGTCACACAGTTTAAGAATATTGAACATGTTCTTGTGGCTCACTGTTCAAAACAAATAACTGAAAGGATGACAGTAAGCCTGACTGCTTTAAAATATGTATTTTTATGTAAATACATATTTGGTTATTGTTTCATATATCAAATATATATCTTCTATAAGCTTGATTTAGTTTCTGAATCACCCCAGCTAAATGTTATGTGAATTTTTTGGAAGAACAAAGCCTCCACTGAGACTCTATTACTTCACAACTTCAGCTGCATTGACAACACTTGAGAAGCAGCACTGCCCTGAAAGTTCAGCTCTCATTAAACAAGCAGGAACTTAACATGCCTTCTGAAGAGAGAATTTGACCTTTGTTTTTCCAATGATTTGACTGTCACATCAAATGAATACTAGAGCAGAAGCAATTTAAATAAACACACTTATAAACATATAGCATATCAGTAATGATACAGACACCTTCAAAAAAATTCTTGCTCTAAATTTCAGCTTCACTTTCTTAACTTGCCTGAGGTATTTTCTATTATTTTAGTTTTATTTCTACACACAGGGTTTGTAGATTTTGCATGGATATTAGCTAATGAGTTACTCACACAGTTCATTTTTAACTTGTTTTACTTAGTTGAAAAGGTACCATTTGTCAAAGGAAAGCAACATTAAACAACTGCACAACAATGAAATGCTAACTCACTGAAAATGAGCGTGTCTCCAGGTGAAGAAGTAAAGAAGAAATTTTTGTCAAGATCCCTGCACAGAAATCCTCTAATGTCCCTCACTGACTGCAGAAATAGCATATCCCTCTTCAAAGATGACACTTTCTGCTTCTACACAGCCCTTTTTATTGTAAATGGAGCACAAGCTTAAATCTCTCACAAAGGGCAGAAGCCACAGTAGGTCCTTGGGAAATAAGCTTTATTCTATGCAATGGGATAAGGAGTGGAACAGGAACAGCTTGATCAGGGAATAACAGATTTAGACAAAATATCATTGAAATTCTTTTATGGAAATTGGATTAAAAGTTTTCTTGAGAGACTATCTTCTGCCTTAAACAATACAATAAGGGTTTTAGCCCAGAGGGAGAATGTCATCAGCTCCTATATGTTGTCATTTAGTGTGGGGAAGACACCTGAAGGACAGAAGAGGTCTGATACTGAGGGGGGAAGGTAGAGAGCTGTAATCCTGGTAAAGCAGGGAGTCAGGTATCTCACAATGGAGTCCAGACATAAAAATATCAAGTGACAGTTGACTTTGGCTTCCAGTCTGGTTTGTCTGTTCCTGGTGCAACTACCCTGCTCTGGCACAAGGCCTGCCTGCACTTCACAAAGTCTGCTTCATAATAACAATTTTCTCTTCTGTACAAGGATGTTCACCTGGAGCTCCTAGGACTCATTACATGTATTCATTAAGCCTTACTGAGCCTTTGATGAACTAAATAATAATCCTTTTTGAGAGGCAGATAAACCAGGGTGTAGGGCACTGGTGACTGACTGTGGTTTCCAAACAAGTCACTGCCAAACATTACACTCCAGATGCATTCATTTGATGCATCAACCATCAGGCAGCAATTGTTTCATACTTTCCCAAAGTTTAGAGTGGGAATAGAAAGATCCTATTATGCTGTATCTGTATCAATTCACTTGTCTTTGACATCAAAATGCTACAGCAAAATTCCCTTTAAAAATGAAAGGTTAACACAAGCATGGCCAACAGGTTTTGCTCTTACAAAAGCTTCTTTACTTGCTTTCACAGACAATGATGCACATATTAAAAGGAGATTAAAACAATGACTGCAGTGTTTTCATCTGGACAACATATCAGTGATATTAAAAAAGATTTTTTAATCCCCAAAGGCCTCTTAAGGAATGAAAAAATAACATATTTGGGCAACACTAATTTTTCACTTGGTATTCCCCTACATATTATTCTGTAAATAAAATCCCCTGTTCTTGTTTAATGTTCAAAGTTAAAATAGTCAATGAAATATTGGAAAAGCTGATCCTTTTATGTAATTCCTTTTTTTTAATTTAACTTCCATTTTTCTCCTTTTAGTCTTTTTGATCCCACTTTCTAGTTCTGAGTAACTTGGGCTTGTCTACAAAAGGGAGGAATGGGGAGAAAAGGTTTTTGATAAGCCTTCCTTGTTAAATTCACGATCAAGAGAATTTATCTTAATTTCTTTTCTCTGTACAAAGAACAATACTTGCAAAAAATACTCTAAATAGGAAATCTTTACCCTATTCAAATACAAGTTAGATGAAAAAAAGTTTGAGGGAGACAAATAGTAACAATTAATAAATCTGCATACTCAGTAAAAATAAGAAAGATACAAAAAAAACATTGCTTATACTCAAGCAGGAAGATGCCACTAAACGTATTTAAAATTGTTATGAAGTAGAGTAGTAGATTAGAGAGTTGTTTGTTTAGGGTCAATCTTTTTCTCATAATTTATTGAAAGGAATTTCTAAATTATCAGAAAGTCACTATAGAAAACAAAAGAATGTCACTGCTATAAAGTAAAGGGTAAAAGACTAACATCATGTCAAATTAGAAAGTTTGAAAATGAAAAGGTAAGCACAACAGTAATTTAAAATTTTTCTTACACACTTACCATGATTAAAAAACCTCATGTAAGGAAGGAGCAGGAAATCACACTTCCTGCAAACTTCTTTATAGATTTTTCTCTCTGCTTTAAAATCTTCCTTCTAACGGTCATTTGATCAAAATTCTAATGTTTATTCAACTTGGACACTATGTAAAAATAATTTTATTAATAGCTTCATATTTTCATCTGTAATTAAGTTTTAAATATTTTAGTCAGATGTTCAAAGATAACATAGAAACTGAACAGGATCCAGAAATGTGCCCCTGTCAGAGAAGTCTAAAGGTATCATATTAGGAGGCTGTATTAGGAGAAATATTGCCAACAGGTTGAGGGAGGTGATCCTTTTTCTTCCACAGCACTGGGGAGGTCACACCTGCATCACCGGGTCCAGGTCCAGGCACCCCAGTACAGGAGAGACATGGACATACAAGAGAGTTCAGCACAGGGCCATGAAGATGGTTAAGTACCAAGAGTGTACAAGGAAAAGTTAAGAGAGCTGAGACTTCTTCCTGAAGAAGGAAAGGCTCATGAGGATCTCTTCATTGTATATAAATGCCGAAAAGATGCTACAAAAATGAGCCAGGCTCTTCCCAGTAGTGCCCAGTGACAGGATGAGAGCCAATGGGCACAAAATGAAGCACGGGATGTTCCATCTGAACATCAGGAAACAGCCTTTTAACTCTGAGGATGGTCAAACACTGGAATAGTTTTCCCCAGAGAGCTCATTAAATTTTTCAAAAGCCATCCAAATGTGCTCCTGGGCAACCTGTTCTAGGTGCCCTGCTTGAGCACAAGGGTTAGAAAAGATGACCTTCAGACCTGCATTCCCATCTCTTCCAGTCTGTGACTCTGTGAATTTATACTTCTACTGTATAAAAGTGCAAGGATTTTGAATTATTGTTTAAACTGTATGATAACCACTGAATATAATTCAACAGAAAAAGCTTAAAAGTTGCATTAAGGTGTACTATTTGATTAGTATGAAAGTTAAATTTAGAATAGGGGTTTTAAAGCAAAGAGATTTAATATTAAACTCAATATGATCCTAAGGCTCTATTTAGTTTCTGAAGATATTATCCTCAAGTCTAAGTGGAATGAAGATGTCCATGTATAATTAAAGTGTTTCCAGTGACCTTCTAAGTCTTTTGCCTTTGAAGACCACTGAGACATTTAACAAGATTGCATGACTCTTGTTAAATCATAATCATTACAGAAAGCTGTTCAGTGTTAAGCAATGATCAGTATTCAAAATGTTCATCGTTTTAGTACTGTTAGTAAATTTTACTCTGTATTGACAAGATCATTTGGGAAAAAACACCAGTTTGTGACAGGAATTTATGAAATGAATTAAGAAGACATGATTACTTGTTAAGACTTTAAATAGTTTGCTAAATTTAGAAACCCAATTTCTGTTGCACAGCCTCCTGCATTTTTAACATTATTTCATATCCTCATCAACTGATATTTCCTTAGTAACCTACATATATTTAGTAATAGTCTAAATTCCACTTTTTTCACTAAAAGTGAAGAAATACAGTAGAATTATTCACATTTTTTTTCTGAGCAGTTTTGAGTTAAATGATCACTTATTTCACCTGATGTCTGTTGTAGTTCTAGATATAACTACCTTTTATATTTCAATAATCTTTTTTTACTCCTGTTATCAAGATCAAACAAGTTTTGGCACACCATAGTGAGGTTTTTAATTAAGGTTAAGATTTCATTCCCACTACATACTGTTTTTCTTTAATTCCTGAAGTTTTTTGTTAGCACATCTCTCTCTAGGACTGTGTTATTTTTTGATTCCTGATTTCTTCAGTTTCTAAACATACTTCATGCACAGCCCCTAAGTTTCAGTGATTATAGTTGAAAACTGATTTTTGTAGCGGGAGTCTGAACACTCCCCTGTGTAGGAGAGTTCAAGTGAGTATCTCTAAGTAAACTATGTATCTACAGCTACTTGGAGAACTCATGTCTAGTACTTCTATTTATTTAACTTAGTGAACTACATTTCCTATCCTAGGGAAGACACACAAAATGGCAAGTATTGTAACCGCTGGACTCTGCCTAGCAGGCTGCTGCTCCCTGAGAGCTCAGCGAGGGTTTCCTAGGTCCATGCCATCAGTCGCATCCCGGAGCCCATTTCGGACAGCCCCGCGATCTGCCTCCGGCACACAGCAGCGTTACAACACAGTGGTGGTAAAGAAGGCAGAGAAGGGTCTCTCATGAGGGTTTGAAATGGCTTTAATCACATCCAGTCCCCACGATGTTCAAAGGTAAAGAGACAACGTGGTCTGGGTGCAGGGTGGTTTTGTCAGGGGCCCAGGGGCGGTCCCTGGGCGGGGTTGGGATACAGGAGCAAATAGGGAGAAACCGAGGGAGTGGCCAAGGCTAGGGAGGGAACAGGGGGAACATGCAGAATCAGGGGGTTAACAGGCCACCACAGGCAAGTAGGTTTAGGTCTTCAAAAGGGCTTTGACCTGAGAGATTTGCTGAGTTAAGTTGATATATCAGTTTGGTAATAGATCAGAATTTCTACAGAAACCTACTTTGGGTCACTGGGAACATTTTCTGGGGAAGACCTGCGCATTTAGGTAGTCCAGTTCCTGGCATTTTAGTCAGATTCCATGACAAACTCTACCAATGTGGAGCTTGCGAATTAAAGCAAATATATTCTCTTATCGCAGCACAACACACCCAAATAAACACCATCAGAGGTGACTTAGCAATGCCTTCATCAGTGTGGGAAATACGGATGACTAATTCATATGAGGAATTAGGATCCTTGCCCCCATTCACATGTACTGAATATGTGCTAACAGGTCAGGCAACCCAAAATATGCAGTAGGTCACCATTAATAGCAAGTAGTAGAATTTCTGGAATGCTTCTCTAGAAATTTAAAGAAAGTTTTAATTCTCAGTTCTTTGGAGAAATATAAATTTATATCTTTCCCCTCTCAAAATGTGACTAATTATAAACTGCTATGGGTAAATTCAGGGAAAAGGCAGCTTGCTTTGTGAAGAGTCCAAGAAATGCTAAAAGAGTAAAAGGGAAGAGTTTTTTTTAAAAAAACAGGCAAGCTAGTTCTGAATGTCAGCATTATTCTATCCCTTCATAAGCTTGTGAAGATGGTATGAAATACATGTTAGGACAAGTTATGTTCACTTCTCTCTTTGTTTTTCATTAACATATTCATCATTTGGGACATGCGAATGAATGGCTACTTGGATTGAGAGCTCCTCCTAGGCAATTAGGAGTTGAAGTTTGTTCCAAACAGCATTCAAAAAGCAATTTCTCTGAGAATAACATTAAGGTCTTAGATGCAATCTATGAGATTAATGCTACAGGCTGCTAATGACTCCAGGCATGCTACAAAAGAAAACAAACCCTATTTGAACACAAAATATTTTCTTCTATAATATTTATTTAAGACTTTCAAGATCAGATTGCTAATGTATAATTCCTAAGCATGATCCTTTGACACACAGAAACTGCAATGCCAGATTGGAAAAAGAAAATAAACTTTGCCTGGAATTGTCTTGGTTGATTACTTCTTTCCCTTCCCCTATTCCCTAACAGATCAATGCTAATCAGGTAGTGAAAACTACAGTGCATTTTGCAAACCAATACAAGAAATAATTAAATTTATTGATTTCTATTTACTCATTTATTAACTCTTTTGGTCTGTATAGGAATGATAGAGAGACCTTGAATCTTCTTCCTCTTTTCTCACAGACTACCTTTGGGAAAATCTAGGGAAAAATTAATCAGCAGTAGCTGTCTGATTTGTAGTTTTGCCACTCTCTATATGATTTTTGTTTGCTATTGCTGATTGTTTGGCATTTTATAAATAGATTAACTTGGCAGACAGTGACATTAGTTGTCAGACTGTAAGGATAACAAAAGAAAAGCAATTCATGAGGGAATATTGTCTTTTTGTGGAGGCAAGCATGAATGTACATGTTTTCTACTTTTTAATATTTCTCTCTTTTCATTCTTAATATATGAAAAGAACCCTTCTGTTTGTTTTGCTTTACTTTGGTTTTTAGAGCCTGTCAAGGACAAAAGGTATTCTTAAATTTATTGTCTTTTGGGATGGTTCTGGGGCACACAGAGAACACCAGGGTGACAAGATTTTTAAAGAAGTCCTTGACATAACTGCAGTATCTCAACTATTAAAGATTTTCACCATATTACATATGGTCTGTTATGAGCTACTGAGAGTCTATATTCCATGTAAATTCTTGCCATAAAGGATATCTCAAACGGAGCTAAAAGCTGACCTAAAAAAAGCCAGTAGTAATCAGAAGTACTTAGTGACAGGTATCTTCATCCGACACTTTCTATTCCAATCCCTCACAGCATTCAGCCCCCTTGCAGCCAAATCCATCAGTTTACATACTGGGCATGACGTTCTGTGGTATGGAATATCCCTCTGGCCATCTCAGTCAGTTATCCTGGCTGTGCTCCCTCACTGCTTCTTGTGCAGCTCTCAGAGCACAGGACTTGCCTTACCCTTACTTGTACCTCGCTATTACCTTTACTACTTAGCAGCAAATAAAAACATCAGTGTGTTATCAATATTATTCTTCCACTAAATCCAAAACACACCTCTGTACCAGATATTAGGAAAAAAATTAGCTCAATCCCAGCCAAAACCAGGGCAGTTTCCACCCCCTTTTTCGTAACATTTATGTCATGCCCGGGTCCCATACTTTTCAGTACACAGTCACCTTTCCTGTCTTTCAAGATACACAAACAGATATCATTCCCTTAGTCTATGGACTATCCCTATAATATGTCCATTGAGTCTATTTAGTCCATTACTTTGGCCTTTATCTGTCATAACAGTGTCTCAGAGCAGGAAAGATGGTACGCAGTGTTGGATTCTTGCATGTTGAAGCCAGGTGTGATTTCATCACCAATGCACTTTACATCACAGTAAATTCTTTATTAATATGGGTGATTTTTACAGTAATATCTGAGCTATGGCGATTGAAAAGGAGTCAGTTCCAGTCCCCAAAATCAGTGTGGCAGAGATGGGCTCCATGAGGTACCCAGTGTGCTGACATCTAGCCACCTAGAAGTGATACTATACAGTGTTTTACAGCAATTAACATCATATAATCTAATTTATTGACTATTCTCACCCAAAAGAAAATCCCCTTCAGGTACACTTTGTACTTACCCATCCTCCTGCTTTACCCATCAAGTTCACCCAGGTCCTCGAGCAAAAGCAATTGCACAAATGGGTTTGTCTTTACTGAAGCAGGAATAACCCAGACTGTTTTTCTCAGCATAGTTTTTTATGTGTACTACTCTATTCCTTCTACAGTACATAGCAGTTTTGATTGGGCAGGACCAGATCCTCCAGTGCTAACTAACCAGTGTTTTTTACTAAATGTGTCTCCCAGTGTTTGAAAGTCCAACCATACACTGCTATCAGTGCAGTCTTTAATAGTCCATTTTATAATTTGATTTTTCCAGAGGATGGTGCATGACAGGGGTTGTGATATACCCACTCAATGCCATGTTCGTTGGCTCAAGTGTCTATAAGTTTTGGAAATGTGTTCCATTGCCTGATAATTATTTGTGGGGTGCCATGTCACCACATGACTTGTGTTCAAAGCCCAGGATAGTATTCTATATATAGCATAGGACACAGGAATATGTTTCCAGCCACCTGATGTTGGCTTCCACCATTGCAACCACATGGTGCTTGCCTTGGTGGGTTTCCAGGACAGTGATACAGTCAATATGCCAGGCCTCCTCATATTTAGATTTCAGCCATTAGGTTCCATACCAAACTGCTTAGCTGGCTTAATTGCAACATGTGTCACATTCACAAATAACCTGAGTGGTAGTGTCTGTGGACAAGACCACCCCAGGATCACGAGCCCATCCCTATGTCGCATTACTTCTTTGATGGTGTCATAGGCCCACCAAGCCAAAACTCATTCACCCTTATAGTGCCAAACCAGATCCACCTTAGCCACATCAGACTTAACAGCCAGACCCACCTGTTGGTTGTTTTGATGTTCTTCAGTGGTCCAACCCATGGTCAAATGTGCATCCATGTGGCATACCTTCACAGCCAGGTTCCCCACCTGATATCTTGCCAGAATGCAGAAGCACAGATGGGTTTACGTCTGCACTGCCAGTTATTCTGCTTCCATCACAGCAGTCACCATTCATCAGTCAATTTAGAGGTATAATCTTGACCATTTTTCTCATTCAGCAATGTCTAAAGCCAGCTGTAGAGCTTTCACCTCCGCAAACTGCCTCAAGTTACCTTCTCCTTCAGCAGTTTCTGCAACTTGTCATATCTGGCCTCCTTCCATCTCCAGTGCTTTCCTACAATACATCTGGACCCATCAATAAACAAGGCTATTTCTTCTCACTTTTTGGTAACTTATTATTAGTGAGACCTCTTCAGCATATTTCCCTTCCTCCTTGGGTTATATTCCAAAATATGTGTCCTTTGGCCAGCCCATGATCATTTTCAAGATTCCTGGACAACTGTGGTTTCTTATTAGACCTCTTTGTGTGATCAGTGCCATCCACTTACTCCATGTAGCATCAGTTGCATGATGCGTCCAAGACACGCTCTGAGCATTCAGCCTAGCACAGCCACTGGGTGAACAACTGGGTCAATCATTCTTGTTGATTGTTTCTTTCACTGTGACTCCCATCCTAGCCCCTGATGAGCAGATGATGAATGAGGGTACAGCCTTTTGAGAGAATCCATTTCAGATAAATTGTTCACAAACACTTGAGTTGATCTCAGTACTGCTGTGCTTCTCTTGTGACCCTGTCACAGTGGGTCAAATATGTGTTACAAACACTGTCTCCTGAAAAAGGAGTCTTGCTGCTCACCTCTGCTCCTTAATAGAGTGCAGGGCCTGATATTTCAGGACTCACGTCTCATCACTGGATTACAGGAGAATATGTAAGCATTGCTTTTACAGAGACAGAGGTAGCCTCTTAAACCTTCTGTACACCAGCTAACCTGACTTTTATTACCATTTTTATTACTATTTTATTAATTATTTTATTATTATTATTTCTTATCACAATGTTGTCACAGAAATTAAATTTTCATCAAATTGTATATATGAATGATAGCTTCTATAGAAAGAACAACCCTCTTAAGAATATGACAACAGATGTGTACTAAGATACTGATTTTCCAACATGAATTTCCTAAGTTTGCCAGATGAAACTAGGCTTTTATAAAGGTGAGTGAATATACATGCATAAATACTTTTTCATTGAGAAAAGTATGAGTTGCCTTTCATAACAATGTTTCAGCATTGTAATGAAAGCTGCATTTGAAATCCTCAGAGTACTTGCACATGAGATTCCATGTGCAGCTATCAGTGTGTCATAAAAACACAGTCACATCAACACCTATTGAACAGGCACTCATGTGACACAAAAAATACCAATGTAAAAGTAATTTCAGAAAAAGTGTGTAGAATATTTGGCAATTTTTCACAATCAGGAAAAAAGAAGCACTTTTACAATTTGCTTGGACTAGAGAAAAAAGTTCACTATTTCTAGTCTGAGAATGAAGAAGGATTATTTTCTGTACTAATATAAGGGCAAAAAAATATTTCCAGAATACAAAATTAAGCTCTTTATGATAAAAAAGATGCTTATGCTTTGCATATACATGGAGATGTGTCTCTAAAGTTCATCTTTCTTCTTGCATCAGAAAAAATTAAATTTGATTTTAGATTTTAGAAGAAAATTGTATATCTTCACAACAGGCTTCTGCACCAAAGAGGGAAGAATAGATACGTGGCAAGGCATTGAGACCTTGGTTTTGGATAAGGAGTTCGAAAAATCAAGGTTGATGGGCATTGGCATAAACCAGAATTCTTCACTTTCAAGCCTTGAGTTGTATTCTAACCATTGGAAAACATATGTGTGTTTAATGGCTTAATTCTACAAAATATGCTTGTCAGGCTATTCATTGCATATTTTAATCTTCTGCATTTAAATGTGGAAATAACCAGGAAGTTATGATGGTCTTCATTCCGTTTGCCTATTTATATAAAGTAGGACAAGGAAAAAAATGTCCTCCTTTATGGTTTCAACAATGCCCAAGTTATCTTGCAGCACAGCATCCCAGAAAAGTACACACATGAGATCCATCTGCACAAGAGAAAATTGGTGTATGGGAAGAAAGGAGACAGAACACCAACCTACAATGGATCATCATATCAGAGTTTCTTCTCATGGTCTTCAAATTAGTTGGAAGAGAGTAAGAGAACTGCCTGTTCTCTGACAGTGTTGATTAGGCCCAGTGTAATGCGATATAGAAGAACGTGCTGTTCTTGGTGATGCAAGTGAATCTTGAGGTCTTGCACATAGCATGAGTAAAAGAAGTCTCTTCCCAAGAAGCTTTCATGCAGATGTAGTATCTTTATTTGATATCATTCAGTCACACTGGCTTTTTCTTTTTTTTCCAGTGCTGGTCCAGAAGGATATTCCTTTGCAATATAGTACATTTGTTCCATGGTTAATTTGTTGTGATCCTAGTAATAAGAGCTTTTCTCTCCTCTGGGATATACAGGAATTGATTATCTGGAATTTCACTAAGAAAGCAAGTTCCTTCAGTAGACAGAAACACATGTTCTTTGTCGGCTCATAGGCTATTTGTTGACATTCCATGAGAGTTTTGATGTAAATGGAAAAGCTACAGACCTGTAAATCTCTGAGGTCTCTACAGTCTGTCTGAAATGAAGCAAACAAGTTTGAAAATTCTAATTCCCTACTATCCCTGATAGTCATTGTTGTGAAGTTTCAAGTACAGTGGAGCAAAGCATTTGTTGCCACTTTGTAAGCGGAAGTGGTTTCACAGCACCCTACGTGCCCCAGTGCCTCAGCACTGTTCTAGCACAGCTAAGAACTTGCTATTTACAGTCTGTACCTCTCCCAGGCTGGCCACTGAGGCAGCGTTTTCCACTTTGGCTGTAAGTTTTCTTTACTGTTCTCATGCTATTTTTCTCATATGGTTGCTCTCATGGGATTACACCTGCAAACCTCGACAGGATTATAAAGAGTTCTCATGGGCAGCATCTACCACTTGCAGGAGACTCAGCCTTCTCTCCCCTTATTTCCTTATCTCCTTCAGCATAACATGCAGCAAAGTGCATGGCAGGAGTTATTTAAGATGAAACATATAATTCTGTGTATGCACATTAATATGTGTCAACACATCTTCATGAACTGGTCAGCATGGGTGAAATCACGAGTCTGAAAGTTATTAGAATGCTTTTGGAAAGAGAAATCCTTTTATCTGTGATATGGCCCTCTTCAGATTTGCTTACAACTATGAGCTCAAACAGAATGCTCTAGGCATCTCTAGATACATGTTCGAAGCCACTATTCTGTACAGATGAAATCAAAGTCAAGCATTACAGACTGAAGTAAAAGATAAACTGTACATAATTGTAAGGATGAGCTCCACTCCCATTTTTTTACAACTGAGTATAGCTCAGGGAATCTTCCATGAGTAATTCTTCTTTAGAAAAATTCTATGGATGAATATTGTCTTAGCTCTGACAAAGCCAACAAGACCAGTCAGAGTAGGCAAAGAGATTTTCAGGACAGGTAACTGAGCTGGTGATCCAGGGAATAATTTCTTAGCCTCCTAAAGGCTAGTACAAAACTTGGACTATTTGAGTACTTATGACCAGGCATTTTAAAAAAACATGCACTATCTTTCCAATAAAGGTTTAAAGCTGCTAATACTTTGGATTAGTGAATAAAAAAAGACTATTTCTTGATAGTAGGTATTTTCAGACATATTGCAGAATCAATAAGAAAAAAATCCTTCACTCTGATTAGGAGGAAATTGAGATGTGGGAACTGATCTTTATGGTGAGTTAGGTGCTTTTCCAGCTATTTTTGCCGGCTTTAGACTGAAACTCACGTGTTGATGCATGTCTGTAATGCATGTTTGCTGAAAGGTACCAGTCTGGAAACATTTCACTGAGGTCAGAAAAAGTTACCCTTGGGCATATCAGATTGCTGTTTAAGCAAAAACGTACTGACATAATCGGATATAAGACACTGCAATTTTTTTTTTTTTTTAATCATAGTGTTTTCTGTAACACCTAATGTAAGATGACTGTCATTATTTTAAATTTAGAAAGCATAGTTGATGGCCTTTTTGAATGGAGTTTTGAAAGACAAGGAAGCTGCAGAAGAAATATGCTGTGCTAGGTAATTTCCAAAACCAGAAATCCCAAATAACAAACTATAATTTCACTGAAGCACTTAGAATAGGTAACATGGTCCATTTACTCTCGAATTTTCTGACCACAGTTGAGTAAAGATGCTTTAGAGGATTCTGAAGGAATCTTTTGCTGACAGTTAGAGAAGAATTTCCAGCTTATTTTTTTAACCTATAAAGTGCTGGATATTATATGACATTTAAATGTGTCCTATTTTTTTAGTGACTTCTTGGCTTCATTATATTTCAAAAGTAAATACCACTCTTCAGCTATCCAGCCAATTGTGTGCTTATCTTTGTTGTATTATTTCCACTGAATTTTATTTTCCTGTTTCTTGAATTGAGAGATAACTATTGTAAAACATTTTTTACCCCATTCTTTTTGTCCTTCATGGTGCTCTCTCATCTTCCACCATTCAGTTATCACACAATTATTATTTTTTGGAAAGACTTAATTCTCAGAGAATTTAGATAACAGTGTGTGTGAAAAGGAAGACATTCATATCACTATACCCTTCAGTTCTGAATTCCAAAATCACATTGCATAGGTAACCCATCACCATATGCTAAAGCAATAGAACAGCAACAACAAAAAAATAATTTAGTGACTCACATCTGTAGGAAAAATTTAAAGATACAAGGAAACTTGCTGAAAAGACAGCAGGACAGTTTGAACATAGAAGAGTTCCTATGCCCACTTTCTTTTCCTAAGTGGTTTAACCCTAGCCAGCAACCAAGCCCCACAGCTGCTCACTCACTATCTCCCAGATGGGATGGGGGAAAGAGTCAGAGGAGTAAAAGTGGAAAAAAATTATGGGTTGAGATAAAGACAGCTTAATAACCAAAGCAAGAGCTGGGGACACAAGCAAAGCAAAACAAAGGAATTCATTAACTACTTTCCATGGGCAGGCAGATGTTCAACCATCCCCAGTGAAGCAGGACTCCATCACTTTTAATGTTATGGAATATCCCTTTGGTCAGTTGGGGTCAGCTGTCTTGGCTGTGTCCTCTCCCAACACCTTGTGCTCCCCCAGCCTACTTGCTGGTGGAGGGGTGTGGAGAAAAGCCTAACTCTACAAGTACTGTCCAGTGATAGCTAAAACACTCCCGAATTTTCAGCAGCTTCCTGCACAAATCCAAAACACAGAATCATACTAGCTACCACGAAGAAAATGAACTCTATCCCAGCAAAAATCAACACATAATAATATAAATATAAATATATTTGCATAAAACTAGTTTTGAATTACTTCTATTGCATTCGCTGTTAATTGAAAAAAAAATATAACCCAGCTCAAACATATTACCATCCAATGCCACATTACTGGTACTGCACTTTTCTTGGGTCGACTCTGTGTACCATTCTGCTATCATAAAGTTTCAACCTGTAGATAAAAAGATGTAGATTAGTACATCTTTTTTTCAGTAGCTTTACATCCCCCTTTCTTTATTAAGCAAAAGTTCACAGGGTTGTTTTCTGAAAAGGTGATGCCAGTTTTTGATGATATTGCTTACTGGGGAGTTTCCAATGTCTTAGTGGAGTGACCAGGGAATTAGGACATGATTTTGTTGGATTATGGTGGAACCGGTTGTTCCCATGAGAATGTTTTCATGCCAACATAGAACTAAGCTTTCTTTAGATGTACAGGTGTCAAGGTAGCTGTAAATCAGAGCATATTAATTAGTCTTTAATTAAGGAGTCTCATACTTGAATAAACTGTAGTCCAGAAATTATGCAAGTGAGAGAGAAAATTTAAAATGTATGTATATAGTATCATAGATGGGATTTCCATACAGTTAAAACTGTCAATGTGTTTACATTCTTTACTAGACTGGGACTTCATTCCTACTACAGAAATATTTTGGCCTAATTAGGCTGGAGATCAAAATCCTTATCCCTTTTTTAGAGTAAGATTTTGCAAATTTTGGCTCCTGTGGGTATTCTTCTGCTATACTTAGTGCCATTGCTTCCTACAAGTGAAAATACACCCATAGCTCCATAGCTCACACTGTGATCATGGAACAGCAGAACTATTGTCTTCTGAGTGTACACACACACATACACACACATACACACACACACATACACACATACATTTAAAGAAGCCAGAGCAATTTTTATGTGTGTGTTAAATAAACCAGAATAGTCTCCTGAAGACATTAACTTTTAATAACACAAACCATTACGATTACATAATGTATTCTGAGGAATTCTCCTTATATTTGCTAATAATTTTAACATAACTTGTCTGGCTCAGATTCTTGGTTCTTGACATTATTTAATATCTAACCTAGCCAATGCTCTCAAATGCTATCTGTGTAAATGATAGTTTCTAACACAGCAATGGTTCTAAGATGTAGTATACAAGAACTTTTGCTTTTTAAAACTGATTTATTCCTAGTGATTATTTATAAACAAATACACTTGAAAAACAATAAATTAAGGTTAGGTACTGCAAAGTCACTCCTCACAATGCAATTCTATTTCAATAACTTTCTAGGGGATGTTGTAAGTACCTTTTGACAATCTGTGAACAGTTCTGTCCCCACTATTTGAATTTAAAAATATAGCTAAAAAAAGTTTAAGCTTTTAGTCTACTCAATTTTAATAAATGCATATAGAGTCCTACTGGGTTTATTTAGTAGAATAACTTTCACATAAGGAGTATTCACAGATACAATATGTATTGCACAGGAATTCCTGTCAGGATTTTATTTCCAAAGAACCTGCTACTTGCAAGACAGAAAACTTTCTCTGTTGCACAAAACTTTTTATGTGTTTGCTATATCTGACACACTTTCACTCAGCTGTCGAGCCAAAGCATAAACACTGATTTATCATTATATAAGGAAGGGTTGAAGTAACTGAAATTCAAGGTAAGCTCCCTTTATCCATTCAGAGCATTACCAGCTTTACTTTTCCAATTGCTTTTTAGGTGGGACTCTATTTGAGCTCTCTTTCTTTATTCTGCTAAGACTCTTTCCTCCACATAAGCTTACAGATGGCTGCATTGAACTGTGACAGGCCTAGATAAGAACTGCAAGGTAAAGTTATCAGTTGGCAGAGTGTGAAAAATCATAAGTAAATCATCACATATCTAAATGTGTGTGTACTGGTAACTAACCCTTCAGTAGCTGGTGGAAACAGCAGGGCTTAATACAACAGGAACTTTTGGTATTGGATAAAAAATTGATAAAATTTTTTAAATATTTTCAATTTTTAAAACATTTTCATTTTTTAAAACACTCCCCCTAATGTGTCCTCATGTTCAGTTTGGTGTCCACCAGTACTGCAGGCCAAGATGTTTTCCAGCCAGGTGGCTCCCAACATGTGCTGTTGCTTGGGGTTCCTCCCCCTCAGATGCAGAATTTGGCAATTCCTTTTGCTGAGCTTCATAAGGTTTTTGTCAGCCCCTTTATTCAGCCTGAGGTCCTTTTAGATGTTAGTACAATATGCTGGACTTTCAGTCACTTCACCCTGTTTTTTTATCAACAACAAGGTATCTACATTTTCTCTGTGGAGAGCTTCTGAAATGTACTTCCACAGAGAATGATCTCACAAATAGAAATACTTGGAATGAGCTGCTACTTTCATAGTCATGCTTGTTACCTCTATTGAATGTGTTGAATGCCAAATGACCAACTACTTGGTACCTGCCAAATGTTAAACTTCTATGCTGCTAAATACAAGATAAATCTAGGTCAAGTGATTCAGCCTTTCTTTTGATCCAGAGTTACCATTTGTGTGCTTCCCCTGTGATTCCTGTCACTTTTTCTACAAGAGTGTTCTCTTCCAGAAGTCTTAGGTAGTTAAACAAGCTTTCAATAGCATGCATGCACTGAAGTCAAAGGTAAAACAGAAGCCGTGGATCAGGATCTTGTTTTTCAACTGTCTCCAATTTCATCTCAGGACCTTCAGACTTTCTACTTAATCAAATGCCCTTTCCACTGAAAGCCATTCATTTTCCTACTCTTTTCTTACCTCTAGGTTTAAACATCTAACCCCTTCCACTCTACTTTTGGGAGACTCTGCCAACTCATGAAATGCTACCCAGATACAAATTCATTGCAGTTATCTTCCACAAAAGCAAGATATCACATGAGCTTACATTTAGCTCTGCTTAAGTGATTGAATAAAGACACATTGATATGCACTCTAGAGAGGATTAATGGAATGAAAAAAATAGATTTCTTAAAATGTTCACTGCAGGTTCACCTAGGAAGGTGTCAGTATTTAGGTACTTATGTCTCAACTCAAATCCAGGATACCCAAAACCCAGAGGAGTGAATACTAGCAGGAGAGGTCTATAAGCTTTTTACTTTTAATTTAGAAAGAATGTGATAGAAAAAATTCCACAGATTTTCTAAAAGTGTTCTTACCTTTATAAATTACTTTAACATAATGAAAATATTTAAACATAAAATATCTGAACTGGTGAACCAAATCACTATCAGGCTAAATGAGGCATAGATCTTGAATTTTTAAAATCTTTCTCCACTGCGTAAAATCGCAGAAATTATTATGCAACCATTTTGATTTAGAATTAAATTTGCTGTCAAACCAAAAAGACATTATATATCCCAGATTATTTTAGAAACTATGAAAGTACAAGAAATATGATAAATTGGATAAGTCAAAACAAAACAAAAAATAAACTCTTCACAATATTTTTTCATAGAAAATGCTGATTTTTTTTCTCTCTTTTTATACCATTTTGGGAAAAAAAAAAGACTGTTCTGACACTCTTCACACCAAGGGAAATAAAACTCACATTTTTTTTATTTTTTGCATTCTTCTTTTATTCCGTGGGATGATGACTACATCTCCAGAAGTTTGGAAGTTTTCAGCTGTTGATTAAAAAAAAATTAATATCTAATCTGTATTTTTATAATCTATTCCCTTTCCACAAATTTTCTTATGTTCTCTCTTTTTTTCCTTTCAAAGGCCTCAAATGCAGGTCTAAAATACTATGAATTCCCTACTTCATTTAGTAGGAATATGCAGCTCTGAAGAGTTATACAAATCGGTAGCTGCCGATCTGAGAGAGAGGTGTCAATCTCTGAAGTGCTACCCAAGAGATTTGAATTTATGCTATTTCTGTTATTAGGAATTTATTTCCATCTTTGGAACAATGCAATCGTCTTTCTTCTAAAACCATTTCACACAGGCACAGGCACAAATGACAGAAGGAATGAATATGACCATGAGGTTTCACTGACTGCGTAACATACACTGAATTTCAGAAATTTGTGCCACAAATTGCAAAACTGACTTCTCATTAGCTTGAGCACTCAAAAGTCAAAGAAGACAAGATCTTTAATGCCTCATTTTAGTTGTTTGCTTGATAGCTACTTTTAAGACAAATATTTCCAGGGTTTTAAAGTATGGTAAATTATCCTCACAAGAAGAGTTGGAAGTTAATGACTGTATTTAAAAAAAAAAAAAAAAATCAGCATATTACTGACCTGGAAAAAGTGAAATGCTAAATAAGACCTTAGAGGCTGAGGAATTAGAAACAATAAACTGTAATCACTTTAGCTTTCTTATAGTTTAATAATAGTCTGCTTCACACTGATATTGTTTAATTTACCATTTTTCACTTAGATTATATCAAGTACTTTCAGGTTATGTATGTTCCAATAGCACTTTAAACTGTAGCCATGTCATTTTGTACCCAAAGATTATGTGAAACCTGTTAGATGTAGAATGAAAACAGCAGATAAAAGCTGTTGTGGTCTAATAACTCTCTACTCTACACACTTCTAAAGCATATATCAGGTTCAGATTTTGCTTACAAGTTATCCCAGAGTTCATTAATCATTGGGTGGAAAATATGTATAAATGGAATTAAATTAAATAGTCTCACAAACCCTAATTATTATGGGTGATTAATTTTCTATTCTAGACTCCATTAAGTGCCTTTACAGATATTCTTTCTACACACACAGGTTTCTAATTTATTTCCCCCTTCGCCTTCATGTCCTACCAGTGCAGGGTCGTTCCGGGATACTCATTAGTTTTATGCTAGCAGTTCTGCCAGGCAGCCTCAGAGGCATCAGCATCACCTCAGAAATCATTAACAGAACTGCTGCTGCAATCTAAAACTGACAAGCATAGAATAATCATTTAGGGGCTGAAACATGTTCTTCCATAAATGAGCATTTTGGAGGAAAAAATAAAAATGCATATGTTCCAGTTATCCTCTGGAGACAAAAAGGTGATCCTAATAAATCAGATCTGAAGTAATTTTTGTACATATCTGCTTGCCATGTCTGAAAAATAGCATTAAGTTTTTCAGATCCATGATTTATTTTTTGCTGACAAAGTCCAGAAACATTGAATCACCATGTGGCAGGAAAGATGCTGGATCTGGTTCGTAATCTGACACTCTATTGGCTGGGCCTGATGACATTATTTGCATACTTGTTATGATATGTTTCACTTAAGTTGTCTGCTGCCTGGTTCACCAGAACTATTTATGAGGCAATTTTTCACAAGAACAACATGAAGAATTTGCATGGTCATATATATGAAGATTCATCTGAAATAAACTAGCATCGTTTTGAGGGACTTTGAATCATTAGGTACTGATCCTGACTGGATTAGTGAGTCATTTGGGGGAAGCTCACAAAAGACAGGTAAAAATGTTTGGGAACAAAAGGAGCTGTCTTGCTTGGCTGAGTGACCTGGCCCTTCAGACTCCACATTCTCTTTCTGGCGAACAGAAAACAGCTAGTGTTTTCACTTGATCATCTACTGTAGACACATATATCCTTTTAAATACCTTTCTATTTCTCAGTTTCTATTTCTCTCATAACTCAGACTCCATAGCACTGCTTTAGAATCATGCTTCCCTTTCTCAGTTCGGCCGGGGGATAAGATGGCAGCTACCCACTGGTCCATAACACCTCTTGACTATAACACAGTGATAATATAAACCAAAAAAAGACTCTTTGAGATAATGGAGGGGAAACTTGCCCTCATTAACCACCACATCCAACACTGATAGTCTGTCTGCCCATAATGGTCATGCTTAGTTTATTTATCTCATTAAAAAGAAGGTGAGTAAACCTAGAGCTTTTGTGTACAAAATGCTAATGGAAACAACATTAAATTCCACTGATTGCAACAGATTATATATATTTTTATGAAGCATACTGAAAAAAATAAAAATGAATAAATTACTAAGTGCAAACCAGTCAAGAGACAAAGATCAGCAGTCCGGGTCTTCATGTCAGCATTCACCTTATCTGTGTCTCTATTGTGACCCAAGTTTTCATCTCAGTCAGGGAATGCCAAGTCAGTGAATTCAGTATGGTTCACTGTCATACACCTCATCTTACAGCAGATTTTTAAGCCTGCACATCTGGGAAGATGAATTGCAATCTTGATACTGATTAGCTATCAATTGATCCTGACAGCTCTGATGCTTTGAACAGAGTTAAACTTCTAAGGCTTGATTTGCCAGGGTACAGCTTGGTGTCCAGTGCCACTTGACGTCACCTGAAGTATTTAGGACATGTTCTTGTGGTTTCTATGACAGTTAGAGAACCTATGGAAGAGCTAGACCCCTTTAAGGGAGTGACAAAAGGAGGTTAAGTGGAGTACCCAAGGACAACTCTAATGTCAATGGATAGCCACATGAGGAAAAAAAATTAAATCAACCAACATAATGTAAGGCAACGTTATTTACAGGCCTGTAATGGTTATAATTCCCCTAGGTCATAACTTTGTCTGTCCCTCAGTTGCATCTGAGAACTAACTTTAAACCAACTGGGTTTAAATTAATACCTTATGAAGCAGTAGAAACACTAAAAATCATCACGCAGACAAATTTGGGTGGGGTCAATGAATAGATAAAGATAGCTGGAGGAAGTATATGATCTAAACAAAATTGTATGTGCTGAACTAAATAATACATTACACAAAGGGTTTACAGCAGATTTTGAGTTAGCTGGGATTTGGCTTTTTTGTCTGAACTCTCCACTTTGTTTCCTAAAAACTACAATACATTTTTCCTTCTCTTTTCAAGATTCAGGTTGTCTCTAGCATTGCTTTTAATGGCACTACTTGCAGAGTAAAACACTTAAAAGAAATAAATGAGGCAGAACGCTGGCTTGTAAGAAAAGAGACTCATTATGAAAGTTGCTCTTTTGCTCACGGTGGATCTCAAAGCTTTCTTTAAAATGTGAGATTCCTATTCAAAATCCAAAAGTTTCTGATAAAAAAATCTCCTACGGCTCAGTTCCTCAGTTCCCATGAGAGATGCACACATGTCACTACTGAAACATAAGCTGATAATACTGAGGTTGAGGTAAACTTTAAAAGCACAGCATCATACATTTTGTGAGGATCTTTCGTAACTCTATAAAAATGCCATCAGAAAATAGTTCTGTTTGGCAGCAGTTTGAAGATATGGTCATTTTATCTAAGATACACAAGAAAACAGCTGGGTAAATTCTGTCAAGGCAGATAAAGGGATAGCACTTAAAGAAAGAGTGGAAAAAGGGACTTTGTGACAAATTGATTTTCATCTCCAATTATGGCTCTTTAGAAAATATCTCTCTCACAAAGAAGTCAAACAAGCCTCCTAGTGCAGGTAGCTATTGCCTTCTGGTAACTCTTTGCTTTCATTTGTGCTTTCATTAGATGGCTTTAATACAAAAGTGGCAAATACAGAAGTTTACAAATGTGCTGCTGTCAATGTCATTTTAACACCTGTATTTCAGCTCTGTCAAAACGCAAATATGATAACTTTGTTACAGTGTTCTCTGAGAGGCTTTTTGAAGAAGCAAAGCTATATACTTGCTGGAAAAATATGGCATCTTACCAGACTAAGTTGTTAAAATTCTAACAAAGAAAATCTTCCAGGTAGCAAATTCCTGCAGTACACTGCAAAAAGAAAGGAATTTTTAAGTAAACTGGGCTTTACCTTCCTGCCTCTGAATCATTTGGTTGAGTGAATTATGCCAAACCATCTGCACAGCCTTCATCTCCCACAGAAAAGATGTGGAGAGGAATTTAGGTAATGGTGCCAAAGAGAGGATTCTCATTTGCTTTTATGTGCCACAGTGGATTTCAGAGTTATCCACAAACACACCCACATCTTTATTTTGTCTCTTAAACTCCTGTATCAGCACTATTAATGAAAAGAAGATTTAGTATATTAAAATGCAAATTAAATGAACTTTGGCAGAGAATTCCTGCGTACTTCTATCATTACAGTAATAATTAGCTTATGAGCTGAAGTAGTGGTTTACTAAAAATAAATACTGTTTAGATGCAGGGCTTTAATCTGACATGTCATATTCCATTTCAAGTGTAAGTGTAAATGACTTCAGTTTCACTTGAATGATTTAGAAGCAGCATCCAGACAGAGATTTTGAAAGTAATAGCTATGCTCTTTATGAAGCAGCAGTAGAGTTTTAAGTCTAAAAGACTTTAAAAACTCTATCTAAAGCAGTATATAACAGGTAACAACCCTGTGACAATTAACAGTAGCTGTGAGGAGTGCTAAGGTGCAATTTTCTGTTCCTAAGTAGGACACAGAGCATGTTTCACTTGAACTAAGTAGAAGGAGCCTAAAATTGTTTCAACTCTTTGAACAAGATTTTCAATGGTTGTAATATGGCTTCCATTTGATTATGGTAAAGGAGGCAAATGAAGCTTTTTGACTCTACAGAGGTGGGTTGAAAAAAATCATTAACCTTTTTTCACAGTTCTAGATGAGTCAGACTGGACATACTGAAAACAGGACATCTGGGGTATTTTGACAATTTAATTGAGGTTTGCTTCAGATTTTCAGTGGAGCAAGGGTTATTTGATTTAAATTGCTCTGTCTGGAAATACTTTCTTTCAAAAAATGAGGTAACATTTCTCTCAGGATTACAAGGATAATTGTATCATTCTCCTTCGTCTGGTTCTTATCCAAAAATACTTTAACCTATTCTGGGGAACAATTACACAATTTTCTCACTTTTAGAGTACACTCTTGGCCACAGTACTCTGTATGTTTTTATTGTTTACCAACAAAGGCAATGTTATTTGGCGGTTCTTCCCTTAATTAGTCTGTGACCAGAGGTGAATTAATTGCCAAGACAAATTTTTAAAAATATTGTTTCACTTTAAAGGATGAAACGCACACACTCCACTCATCTATAAGAGGTATAGATATAGACCAGACAGGTCTGGAAGCTTCTTACATGAGAAAAATTGGGTTTATTTATATTATTAGATTTCTTTGAAGCATCCTCTTTTGTAAGTGCTATAGTTCTTTAGCTCTGCTGGTTCCCTGCTGCTTGATTTTGGATGGGGAAAGAACTTTTTTAGGGGGCAGAAGGCAAAGAGCAAAACCTTCATCGTAATAACTCAGCTGTCATCTCATTCCAGTCCAAAATCATTTACAAAGTAATGGTCTACCTCAACATTTTACTGACCCTCCTTGAAATTTAACCATCTTTGTATGACAAGGATCTCAATAACTAGGTATTGTTTTCATAAACTATTATGGAAACAACATACTCATACTGAGAATGATTAATGAAATTGAATTGTTTTCATATAAGATAAGACAGTGAACATGAAGTTGTTCTCATACTATATTCCAGCCTTTTTGTCTGTCTTACAACTTATTCTATGAGTACCACATTCTTTTGGTAATTTGTAATTACTAATGAATTTTGGAACATTGTGTAGTGAGGAATTTTAAATCAAAGTTGATTTTTTTTCTCTCAGAAAGTGATGATGTGTCCAAAATTCCTTCTTCTATCTTCTCAGATATATCAGTTTCTGAAAAACATTGGTCTGGAATGCAATTTCAGATTGAAAGTAGAAAAACAATTACTTCTTACCCTTGCCTGACATCTAAATAGGCACCTATCCCAGGGATTAGAATATGGACATTAAACATAAGAACTAGATGTCCAAGCTCTGGGAGAAGACATTGTTTATGTCACCCTGGATAAGTGCCCTAACCAGTGCTCTAAAGCAGTTTTTGGTCTTCCTCCAGAAGAAAATGAACCAAAACAAAGTTGGTTTGGTACCCAAGTGGCATTAGAGTTCTGTTTACAGCCCAATTTATTTCTGTGAAATAGTAAAAATGTTTAAAACATTGCATTTTGTGAGGCTGTCTATCTGAGGATTAGTTTATTATCCTGAGACAAAATTGATTTCAACAATGCATTCAGTGAGGGAAATATAAAATCCAAATCCCTGAAGTCTCAGGCAGTAAAAAAATTTGAGATGACATTCACATCAGTCACAAATTCAGGCAGAAAACAGAAATCCAAATTTTTCTTATTGCCACATGTTGGTCTTTTTTTCAAAGAAACCAAGTATTAATTTTGGAACTGAAGTGAATTCAATTTTTGAGCCTCCCTGTAATGCAAAAACACAATTTCACAGCAAGATTTAGTTCCTTTCTAATATCTCATGCATACCTTCACATTAAGTTTTGCTTAACACTTCCCTTCAGTCTTACTGAAGAAATGTGTGAACTTTACCATGAGTTTAGATTAGAAAACATGACAGTATTTATGAATACCTCACTAAGGAAAGGTGAGCATAAATATGGGGATTTTGTTGCAGTCAGTCTGGAGTGGGCTCCCAGCATCCAGACAGACTCAGTGGAGAGTTTAGGAGCAAAGTCAAAATGAAGAAAAATCCCCTAATGGAAAAATCACCTCTCAGAAAAGCTCTGCCAAGGAATGTTCATAATATGAAGCTTGATGATGATGTTGTCCACAAGTGAGAAGTATGAACAGCATCTATAAGCCAGAGATAGGAAAACCAGCAGTGATACAGTCAGCACTTGGAGAAAGAAATGTAAACACACTTAAATCCATGAAGAAAAAAGCTGTTTAAGAGTGAAAGGACATCCCTTTGAGACCTGGAGACAAGCTTTCTCTTAGCAGCACAAGCAAGCTTTCAGGCAGAGCCAGCTGGCTTGGCAAAGACTCACTTCATCACTGTGTAGGTTGCTGCATGGAAAAGCCTGTGCTGACAGCAGAAGAATGAGGCTCAGACCTTATTTTCAAAGTCTACCAGATTGTAGCCTTCTTTAGCTAAATCTGGACCTATCATAAAGCAAATGGGAACCCTACCAAGGACTTTGGGCTGGGCTTCTATTCCTCATCAGAAACAGGAAAATATTGCTATAAGTATTATTGTTATTTTATTTATATCATGCTGTACAAGCAGAGAAAGATTGCAAATATTTTACAAGTTATCATTGACCATAGACTAGCATGTGTTTGAGGAAGGCAGTGAAAGATGCTACTAATTCATTTACAGTATATGGGTCCTCAATTGGCATAGTCCAGTCCTTTAAATTGTAATACTGACTACAATCGTAAAAGAGATATGTGTATTTAAAAGAGCAAGGCATTCATGCTTTGTGAAAGGGAAATGAGCATAAGAAGCATCTGTGTAAAATCTGTATCTGCAAAGACTATCGAGATTTGGAAAATATGTGGTATGATAGATGCTCATGTATAAATAAAGATCATACATGTGTCAGAGAGATACATGTGATGAATTGCATTATGCCTGTCTGGGTATTTCATGCAGATTCTGATAATTAACTTCTCCCTCCATCACTTCCTTTCACATTCCAAAAGCAGATCTTCACTGAAAAATGCCACAGAAAAGTATCCTTCATTTCTGCCAGGAATCTTCTGGGCTAGAGGTCGGGATTTTCTTGCAATGAGAGCATTCAGCTCTCTAGGGGATTCACAAAGTTTGAGAATAATGATTATTTATTTATTTATTTATTTTAAGTAATGCCTTTCACTTAGACTATCTGAGGACTTTTACAAAGCTTTTTGATGAAGTGGTTACTGTTTTCTTGATTTATAAAATAATCACATTAACTAAAGCAGGTGCCTTGTGTACGGAGATTACAGTCTCCATACATCCATCTTATTTCCCACTTAAAATCCTAACAATCTCCAAAAAACTTAAGCATATGAATCCCTTCTGATCTTGCCATGAAGCATTCACAGACTCGGAAGCAACCTAATTCTTCTGTGCATTCTGCATTATTATTATAATTAATTAATTAGTTAATTAGGGCTCACCTGGGTGTTATCAGTGAATGTCTTTCCCTTGTACCAGTGTGTGAACATGGCAGGTGACTGTAACCATTTTTGTGAAGAAACTTCAAGTACAGTTGTGCATGCAAAACCAGTGCATGTACAAAACTGCTTGTTCTCCATAGGACAACTATATCCCTGCCATTGTTGAGCTTTGAGAGTCCAGTGCAGAGCACTGCAGGGCTTGTGTTTGAAACAGGTGAGAGGGGAAAGGAGGAACAGTAGTGAAGGGGACAAAAAGGTTCATCCTGGCCTGGGGCCAAAACTGTCCCACACTATGATGGAGAGTAGTTCAGGATTAATACCAGATGGGAAGGGGATTTGGATGAGAAGAAAAAACCTCCACTTGCTCCTTCACTTTGAGTTCATATACCCTGTGCACAACTCGAGTAGCAGAAAGGGATTTAACCTGAACTGAGGATCTGATCGTTAGGATCTCAAAAATTAATAGCATATTCAAACAAAGAAAAAAGTTCCTTAGATGTTTGCCTCACTCTTAGCGGTTTGCCTCACTGTTTTTTCTCTTCTTTCCCAAAAGGAGCTCACCTCTTTTCACTCAAATAACTGGGACCACTGTTGAAAACAAGCAGGAATAATATGCAGCATGAAAATAAAAATCCTAGTCTTCTGATGTACAAGGAAATAGTAACATAACAAAGACATGATCAGTAAGTCAACAAGGAGAAGTGAAGAGGGGAATAAAAAGGCTGAATTTGAGAAAAAAAATTGTGATAACCAGTGTCAGATATGTCTGATGCAGATGTGGCTAATTATTTAATGACAAGTTAATGGGATTTACAATATATACTGTAAATCTATATAACCCTGAACAGGCAAACTGCCACAGATTCCATCTCAGATTAACAGAGGGCAAAGCATTTACATGCCTCTGACTCTGTTTATAATTTCAGAGGAAAAAACACCAAAACAAAAAGAAAAGGAAAAATAAAAAGAAATCTCCATCCCTGATGTGGAGTTTTCAAACAGTGGTGAAGTTAGTAGAAGCACACTTTCCCTACAATAAAAAGTACAAATAGAGATCATATTTTTTGACTCTTGATTTTACCATTGCCTTCCAATTCTTATATTGCATTTTGATTTCATCTGTTTTTTTAACTAGAAAATCTCATCTGTGAAGATCCAGAAAGAACTGTTAAATACATTAAATGTTACAACCATTTAAATAGCATGAATATAATTTTCTGGGTTTATTTTGCTAGAATTATGTTTAAAGAAGATCTTTACTTAGTGTACTATGAGTTCTCTCTATTATACTTGCTGAAGTTAATAACACTGTTGAGACTAGATGAAAAACAGAACACTAACCAAAATTGTCAAGAAATAAGGAACAATTGAATCACTACAGCTTTCTATACTTAAATGCTAATATCCTCTAAAGTGTACATACTTAAAAATAGTTAGTCAAAACCTTAAATGTTTCAGCTAGTCAAAGGACTGACCAAGCCTTATTTTGCAAATGCACAAAATATTCTTAGATAAAGGAAACTCTTTTATTTATTTAAAGAAGATTACTATAAATGTCATTTGTTTAGTGTCAATCACTAAATACATAGTTATATACAAAAGTATATAAACATAAAAGTATATAAACATATATCCAACTTGTAATTAGCTGCAAATGAGTCATTCACGGTCAATTCATGGGGAAGTAGTATTTGTAGGACATGGGGTTATGAGCAGCTTGATTGCTAAACCTATAAAAAAGTCCTGGTAATTGTTGTTCCAGAGTGTCCACTAAAATAATATACCCATTACCCAAATGCTGTTTAAGAAATTGTTTCCAATAGTAACTGCAGCTTGAAAGAACCCACACCCAAAATATTTGAGTAGAAGAGATGAAAAGCAAAAGAAACTATGGTCACAGAATGAGCTGCTGAACAACCAATCAACTGCAGTTTTGTGAATTTTTGTCATAATTTAGTTACACCATCATGGTGAGAATTGTATTCAACTGGTTGAATGTTACAGCTGCTTGAAAATCAATAAAATTGAATAAGTTAGGTTTCATACAGTGTTGATGAGCTGCTAATGAAGAATATTTGTAATTTGCTACTTGTATTTCAGTACATGTTTTGGGGTGAGGTTTTTTGAGGATTTATATGGGGACCAAAGCAGTAATGATTGCCTGAAGAACAAATGAGGCCTTTGATTTTTTGGGGGGAGAGGATTTAGCGGATGATAAATAAACCTATAGAATTTAAGGTATTTAAATCTTTTCCTATCATCTTTGCATCAGCTGGAGAGTTATGCTCATTTGGCTCAACACATGGACCTTAGATTTAAAAATAACCATATTCCTTCCTGAGTGAGGCAGTGAGCAGGATAAAAGCCAGATGTACTGGTTGTCTGATATCTAACATTCATTTTTTTCTTGACACATTCACACCAAGCAAGCAAGTGTGTGGTTCACATTGTGAAAGCTGTGGTTAGAGCCCGATTCTGGCCAGGAGGTTGAGAGAATTTCTGTTTCCAATATCCCCCATGCAGAAGAGCAGCATGCTTTTTCACATACCTGGCAAGTTCATGGAATGAGTGCTCTTAGCAGCTACTTGTCACAGAATCACTCGTACGAGGAAAGTGTCATGGTAAAAGGAAGTAACTGGGTTTGAGGGTCACTAGACTTTACTTATTCATCAAATTAGGGGATTTTCATAGAGATAAGTCACTTTTGATTAAATTCTCAAAGTTTGCCTGATTGCTTGCCAATTCACCTTTGTTGAGACTGCTTTCTGGCAGCTGGTCTACCAGATTTTCACCCTTTCAGAAGCCACAGCTTCTTGAGAGCTCAGCAGTAATTTATTCACTTACAGAGGGAATCCAAAATCATCAGTTTTCCAGCCAAATGAATCTGAAACAGAAAATAAAAATAAAACAAAATGTTGCTGATAAAGAAATTAATTTTTAAAGTTCCACTTTAATCCCAATCCCATACCTACTCATATTTTATCTGCCAAGTTTATTAATTCAGTACATTGGTCTCTTTATCCTTTTACTGATTTTTTGCACCAAAGGGGGAAGAAAACATGATGTTTCATTGCAGGGTTTTAATATTTTGCATGGAAATGAGATTTTTAAGTGCAAGTCTCCAATTTAGGAATATTATTTAGTTCTTAGAGGAACCTATAATTCAAAGACACAATTCTATCACAGTCATCTGGGGTTTAAAGCCTTTTCAAGTGATCTGGAAGCCAGAGATTCAAATGCTTGTATCCAATTAGGAAGGCCATAGGTGTAAAGAGCAACAGTATGTGTGTGCTTTCATCACTGGTTCAGTGAAAATAATCAATTTATCCTCCATTTCAGTCAAACGTGTATCACAGTGAAGAAATTAAAGCAAGATTTTAGGTCTGAAAACACAAAACAGTCTTATCAGTTGAGTTCATGTTCTCTATGCTATTGAATGTACTTAAAAGCAGATATTTGTGCCCTTCTCCCAGCTCAGGGCATTTATATATTTTGAAAAATGTGTGTTTTCTTTGAAAATGTGTAAACAATCCTCAGCATAGAGAACAGAATTCAGATTCTCCCTCTCCTTGGTGTACGTCCCAAGCACAAACCAAGAACATTTTTTCTCTATTTCTGATGTCCAGTTTTCTGTGTTGGGGGAGCGGTGAGGGTTTATTCCGGGGTAGCTTCAAAAGAACAGTTCTTGGTGGTTTTATGCCAAAGAACAATAAATTTCTTGTTGTTGTTTTACAATGTTATTGTGGAAGCTGAAGAAATGCAACTTTCAGTCTTCTAAATCTTGATGGGAGAACTGAACTCCAGAGCCTGTGCAAATGTCTAGAATCACTCCTCAGAAAAATGTATGAGTATTAATACCATTTTAATGCAAAACCTGCTAACAAGTTTTAGGCTTCTCCTTATATAGTTTTGTTCATAAATTCAGAAATTTATCAGAAATTTGTTCAT
Organism: Coloeus monedula; assembly: GCF_965178545.1. NCBI lineage: Eukaryota > Metazoa > Chordata > Aves > Passeriformes > Corvidae > Coloeus > Coloeus monedula. The sequence goes on from NC_138786.1 coordinate 46,589,939, forward strand.
AAAGTACCTATGATATCAAGCTGCTATAAAGGCAAATGCCTGTCTACTTCACTTTGAAACACAAGCTACACTTGTCTCTGTGCTGCCACAGTTAATGTGCTTCTGTATATGGAAGTAAAGGAAATGAAAATAGGTCTCTTACTTCCTGATTGAAAACTAGTGGACATAGGAACTTAGGATCCTCCAGCAACAGACAGTAAGTATGCAGAAGGCTCTGACCCTTAAATGCCATTTCAGCCCTATTATATGCAACTGTCCAGTTTTTGGTTGATTTTAGCTTTGGATACTTGTGAAAACTGAATAGTGTTCAGATATTGTCCTGTTGTATTCAAGTACTGCCTAATTCAGTACTTCGTGAGTTCTCGTTGGAATGTACAATGTTCTACTGGAATGCAAGTAAATATTTCTATTATCATGTTTATTTTTATTAACATTACCATTATTGCTACTATTACTAATTTTTTACCATTCTTTCTTGCTTTGAAATCGCAGCAAATGAAACTTTATTTTGCAACTGCTTAGAGCAAATGTACTTGTAAATCTCAAACTGGTTTACCCTAAGGAAGTGGTTTTCTTTCTGACATTAGACAGAGATATGTAAATTAATGAAAGATAAGTCAGCAGAATGTTTGGAGTGACAGTTTCAAAACTGAAATTATCAAATCTTTTTCATCCAATATTAAATTTGATTTTACAGTCCAAACTTACCACAGCTATCTTGTATAAATTCACACATTTTAGTGCTTTCATATACATTCTCTCTCTCTTCAAAGACAGATGTATTATACTCCAAAAAATTGACACAATACACAGATTATATGAGAAAGTAATAAAGCACACAGAAAAATAAATGCAGTGACAAATGTACTGCATAACACCAAAATATTTTCTATACTGAAGAATCTAAACCTATTAATTATACTAGCAGTCTGAATTACAATCTTTGCAAAATGTTAAAATGCACTGTAATGTGTCAGGCAAAGTCATTTTCCATTGGGACTTCATGTCAATTGTCTCCATGAGTGAAATCTTGACTCCTCTGATTTCAAGAGAGAAGCTCCTCATAGGGCTGTGATGCTTCATAAGAGCAGAGGATCTGGGTCCCAGAGCTGTGAGAGCCTTTTAGATGATCCATCACACCAGTGCTGTTCATATGGTTCTTTGAATAGGAACCGAAAGAGCCTTTGAACTTCATTCTACTTTGAGAAGAAATATTTAAGTGAACAGGACTGAGAGAAGAAATTCTTATTTAGATATACAGCAGCAAACCCACTACTGATGAAAGTAAGCTATTGAGATGATAAATCATACAACAGATGTAATTTTATTAAGTACTACATAGTAGCTACCATTGCAAGCAAACAAGCCTATAAAGGGACTCTGTGGCACCAAGAATATTTTTTCGTGAAGTTTTCCAATTTTTGGTTAGCAATCTGTGCTTTCCTGTGCAGTTTAGAGTAGAATTCACATATCTGATTCCTTTCCTAGCTCTCCAAACATAAAAATTTTTCTTCCTTCCCAAGAGAAACACTAAATGTAGTTGAAATGCTTTCATCTGCTCTTAAAACCAGATCTGGTTTTAACAAGGAGCAACTATACAGAGAGTAGAGGCTAATATTACTTAATCCAAAACTGATATTGTTTTATGCAGAGATGAGTGTAATAAACCTTGTCTTGAATTTTAAGACTTTTTATGTACTATGCAGAGCACCAAGGTATTAAATTGTGTAGATTTCTACAAAGACAGTAAGTAAACAATCCTGGATGTTGTAAACACATAAGGAGGAGCTTAAAATTCATTTTGCCCCCTCCTTTGCAGGTATTTTGGCTAACCTTCACTCACTCAACCGTATACTATCCTACCTGCATTGCACTTGCAGACACTTTGGAATACTCATCTTACTTTGTTCCAGTTGCCACTCATGTAGCAGCTTTCAACTTAGCACTGTTATTTGTTTGAAGAGTACACTGAAACCCATACCGTGGCCAAATCTATTTGTTCCTGTGCTGGTTTGAGTCAGTTCTGTAGCAGCCAAATTTTCAATTCTACGGTAAGAAAACAACTCTTAATTACACTTGATTTTTAACTGTTCTGGATTTGCCTGCCTCTTATGAGAGTAAAATACATGCAGACACATATGTTGTGAGTTTTAAATACAAATTCTTACAGACATTTATATCAAATTGCCATAGGAAATTTTGCCATTATTCTCTTTTTCCAATAATTTCCATTTTTAAAATTTATCATGAACTTTACCAAATTGGTCTTTTAATCTCCTCATTAAAAACATAATGAAGAAGGAAGACAGGTTTGAGAAAATAAATTCTTAATAAGATTTCCAGCTATTTGAACTTTAAGCACACTTTTATATGGCGCAATGTTTACCGACATAGAGAAGGATCTTCTTTTTTTCCTTAAAACTCTGCATTTATTTTCAAGTGCTGTCTCTGATGCTTTTAAGATAGGATAGCTGTCTATGAGTCTGTGATTTCCTCCTGTGGAGCTTTACAAGCTGTTGACATTCTCCTGTAGTGAATTGTGGTTGGTTATTCGACACCACTTTGGTAAACCTTAAGATGCAAAAAAACCCGCATAGTGCTCGTGTGGTTTTGGATAGAAGTTGTTCTGGACATACAATTGCTTCAAATAACTGTTGTCTGCTACTAGGAAGCATTCCTTATCTCTTTCAGCATGACTGGATAAATTGCAGTAGAGTACTCAAGGGCTGTTTTTGTCCTTGCAAAGATACGTACTCTTACTGTTATACCAACTCCTCATCTGCCTCTCAATCCCCTTATTAAATCTGGGTTAACAGCAATAGGCTCTTACTAGAGCTCTCATTTGACATTTTCTAAAGTATTTTCTGGGGAGTTCTTCAAATGATTCACCTTAGTAACACAGAAGAATTTCTCACCCTGAATTCCCACAGCAAGTATCCTTGCTCACTCAAGAGCAGAGACTTGATCATGGGTCTGCAGCAGCAGCTGTTCTATAATTAATCCTAGGTTCATCTGATTCCTAATTAATAATTAATGTTGTGTTCAGCAGTTTACTTAAAGCAAGGATTCAATCATTTAGTTTTGTATAAGGAACGCAATCTATCTTTCTTACATTTTGAGTGTTTAATCCATGAATAAATATAAAATCATGTATTTTCAAGTAACTGTGTTTTTTATTTTAGGAGTTAGGAACAACCAAAAAAAATCATTTTTAAAAGAACATTTTTCTACGATATTACTTATTTTCAGATCCCTCTTAAAAATGGTCAGTTTGTTATCAGTTAAACTTCCAAAACAGTTACCATTTATTAAAAGCTCATCTAAAAACGGCACTTATTCCTTTAAAAAACTCTGGTTATACTGTTAGTAAAGTATTTGGTCTTGCTGTCCTTATGTCTTTCCTTAATTCCCACTGGTGAGAGTTTACAGTTGGTTTCAATATCCTTGTTACTGTCAAATATATTGATAGTCTTCATAATCATGTCTCTCCACCAAAGCCCAGGTGGACAAGAGGAAGAGTCTCTAGTAAAAGTGGCCACTAGAGAATTGGATAGTTTGATTAATGTATGAGAGGTTTTTCATTCCTAATTCAGAGGTTCTAGATTAATTGATTTTTTCCATAGAGAAAGAAAGATAATAGTATTTTCAGTAGTGAATAGGAAACAAAATGAAAGCAATACACCTAATCACTGTTCAGATACCTGTTTCTAAGGAAAGGCAAAATCCCTGTATTTCAAGGTCACATTATTTTGATCTGTTAGAGTAGTCTATTATCAATCACCCAAGGACTTCCCTGTATATATTTGTCTAACCAACATCTGCTTGAATAAATGAATCTGTGAATCTCATCCTGCCTTTAAACAGATGAGACGGAAGGAGATCTGATCTCCTCTATGTAAATTAAATGCGACCTCCAGGCTCTTGGTAAGGTGCCAATGCATCCTTCAGCTGAGCAAATATTGGAGACCTGATCTAAACCTGTATTTTTTGAGGCTGTTGCATGTTAATAACGTATTTATTTGTGACATTCAATTCACTCAGTTTTCTGAAATCAATAAAATAATCCCTGTTGGAAAGGTCTGGATAGAGAATATAATTCCTTCTGGCTCATAAAGAGATATGTTGTCATTAGCCACTCCTGCCTAGCAGTGTTTGTGGATTCTGTGGCTTTCTGCATTCGGTCAGAGGCACAACCAGTTCTGTAGAGAAACTTAGTTTTCATTTACAGAAATAAGAGCATTCTCTAAAGACTTTCTACAGAGAACTTTTATGGGGAAAGGCTGATGTCTCTCCCAATATTGCCATCAAGAACAGTCTTAAGAGATGTATACCACATGAACTTGCTTTTATTTAAAGTAGAGCACATGGACGTAACAGTAAAAAATAGATACATTTTAAGGAAAATGACTAGATATTTATGACTTAATGTTATTTTATGTTTATACATTTAAAGGCTCTTAAAAATATATATCAAAACATTTTTCAAATAAAGACTCCCTAATGTGTCAAAAAAATTGTCATTTCCAACCTGCACGTTTTCTAAATTTTGTACTAAATCATTCTGAGCTTGTTGTGTGAAAGCATTAGTAGCCATCCCATGTGCTAACTAATTATAGTGTGGACGTGGGCTGAGAAGTGTCCTGGCATGATGGAGATAGAACGGCTTTCTCGCTCTTTCTGAAGTATTCGCTTCATCTCTCACTACGGTTACATTATACCATCTGCTTTCAGTTCTTTCCAATCTTGCTTGATAGAGGATAAGGGTATTTCCACTTTTGGAAGAAGGAAAATGTCAACCCCTAAATCTTTCCTGTGTTAAAAAAAACCCACACCAAAACCCCAGACCAATGAGGGCAAACAATCCCCTAATGTATAACAGTTTGCTTGCGCATGAGTGTGTCCATGCACATGTGGCTTGTGGTTTTTTGACAACAGTACTTGCCAATGTTCTTTTTTGTATCCATACACACTTCCAAAAAAATTTGGAAAGTCTCCATTGAGACCATATAATTTTTTTCTCATTCCACTATATCCATAGTGGAAATTATATATTAGTTTGAATCAGATATATACTACACATATTTTATATGAAGTGTACCTCATATAAAGTTATAAGCGTCCATGCTTTGACTTCTCCAGGAGTTATTATGTCTATATGGTTAAGTGGCTTTAAATTTAATCATTCAGAACCCTGCAAAAATCTGGTCTTAATACTGTATCTTGCAGAGAAGAATGGATGTTATTTTCAAGCACTTTCTGTAAATTCAGTATGCTGGAGTTTCTCTTTTAACTTTAGTAAAATTATTGCATTTATCCCATCTAATATGAATTTTATAATTCACACTGTGGTAATTTGTTGGTGGTTAGAATAAAAATTTCATATATGCAGGAACTTCCCAACAGTAGATAGATTGGGGGAAAAACCAAAATAAACCAAAGAAACAGAACAAACAAAAATGCCAAAAACCCCACAGAAAAAAATCTTTAGCAATGTGCTGCAGAGTGCATCTAGAATAATATTTTTTTTCTATACTATACGAGTTTCTTGATTTGCTCTCTCCCTGTAGCTTTCTGAGACTAGTTTTAACAGTTTTTAGATAAAACTTTGAATTCTGATTTTGAAGTATAATATGTCCACAGAGTTCAAACATGCTTCCGAACCTGGACAGGAAAGGGGTTAAGGATAATTCTGTAAATCTGAAATGAAGGAGCATCTCTCCATCAGCCTCTGTCAGTTCTGTGATGCCAGATAAAGCTGGGAGTTCAGAAGCAGTCTGGGTTCAGAGAGATACCTATCTGACATGACAAAATGAGCACAAAAAGTCAAATGTTGGTGAAAGCAAATTTTTCTGATAAAGTAGTATCACCAAATAATAAGATCACCACCATATGCAGATAAGCAGGTCAATATGTTGTATTTAATCGAACCTGAGAGTTCTTTGTCCACCACAATTCTTTAGGCATTTGAATCCAAGAATCATGTTGTATTCACATACTGCAATTGAATTATCTCAGACTTACCATAGGGTAGAAGTTGAACGTAGCTATCAGGGAAGCACTTTGCCACACATCAGCTATTTCATTAGGACGGCCTTAGCTCACTTAGCTAGTGAATGTAATGTAATTCAAGCTATCTTGCCCTAATAATATTACTCTCAATAGAAGCAAAGTGTATTTAATTGTCATCAATAAGGGAAATTTAAAATATATTTTGGGCTTCATAAATTTAGAATGTATGGGTTTCCTTAAACTCAGGTTTGTCTTTTACCCAGGCAAATATGACTGCATCTGTACATTATAAAACATATTAATATTTGTGTCTCAGGCTACTTAAAGAGCATTGTTTCCAAGATAATACCAGTGCTTAATGCTGAATTCTGTGAGATATTTTAGCCTTTTCTAAGGAAATGAAGGGTCACAGAAATTTACTGCATTATATTAATGCAATGATCTCTCCATATGCAGCTTCTCTGCAGTGAAATAAAGAGTAATGCTAGATGAATTTTCTCCATTGTAATCTTACATTCCTTACTCTGAAAATCATTGCCAATGGCAAGGGAAGCTATTAAGGTGCTTAGAGAATATCTTGTATTTATAACAAAGCATAGCAGATCATTATTTTGCTTATAGAATCATAGAATACTTAGGGTTGGAGGGTGGGTTGCTGACGTAAACACATAATGTTTAATGTTGATTTTTTGTGTTGATTGAATAGCAAAATCCTTGCAAATTTTTGCCATTTACATAAGATGGATGGATCTCTTTTTAAAAACAGTTTACATCTGTTTTTAAAGCAGTTAAATAGCAGAGACATCTATGTGCCATTGAAACACACTAAGACTATCTGGAAAATGTCTATAAAATGCATTTCCATCAGCAGTACAGTTAGGACAATTTTTCTGGGAGTTTACTAATAATATTTTTCATTATGAAGTATGAAAATAAAATTTTTTCATGTAGAAGATCTACTTTAGGGGGAAACTAACATTTATAAATTCAACTTATTTTGGTTTATTGAGTCTCAACATGCCACTACTGTATGTCCTGTTGCAGAATACAGTCAGCCCAAACTTCTTATATTGTTTTCATTTGGGTTTGGATTTAGTTGAAGCACACAAATAACCATCTCAGTTGGTACAGATGCAACTGCTTTGCTTTGTTAGAAATTGAATTGCTCCCTGCTCATTTTCAAACTCTAGAGAGTTTCCCAATACTCCCATGCTTTTAGTTTAGATATATTAATTCACATTTAGATACAGCCAACATTTATGCTGGGTGCAGAGTCCCACACATAAATTTTAAAAATCCCCTTTTCCTGCAGTAATTTTTGCAAATATTCAAAGGAGTTTAAACTGTGGAGGAATACAAGGGGACCCTGCTGACCTGTGCCAGAGCAGTCAAGCATGCTTAAAATCTCCTTTGAAAGCCCACCCAGATCCTGTGTTCAGGAATGAGGGTTGTGCAGAGAGGAAATCCTACTACTTCCTCTAAATTGCCTGTAAAAAATTATTAAATTCCTTGATTTATAAAAGCAGATTTTTTTTTTTTTTTTACACAGTGCATTTCCTTCCTGCTTTATATCTTTCCCATTCTCAGTCAGATTTATTTTTAGGTAAAACAGAAACAACCTTTTCTAAGTGTTTGGTAGTTAATTTCAGTGCAAGCACATGTTCAGCTATGCTCAGTTTTAATCCCATTTACCAGGGGACACCACCACTGGGCTCAGGCATCTGTAGCAGCCTCCACACCTTCCTGTTTATCACTCTGCCATGAGCAGCACATGGTAATGCTTAGTAATTCTGCCCTCTCCCATAAGCTCGTGTCATCCTGCTGCTGATTTATTTGGAGCCATTGCCTGTACAGGACAGCAGCACTCCTGTTGCTCCCTCAGAAGTCTTCAAGGTCGATGCGAGTCGAGGACAGAAGGGCCATTTTGAAACGGTGTGGCATAACAAATGGAAGTGTCCCATTTCAGCAAGTCGGCATGAAGTTTACTCCTGTCATTGGTGTCACCAAATCAAATTTACTCGCAAAAGTCAAAGCTATCAAAGCCTCGCTTGTTTCCTTGCTTATAATTCAGGAACTACAGAGCCATCTACTGGTGCTTTTCATACCTTTAGATACATCTCTAAGGCATTTGGTAGCAATATAAATGAGTCCTGAATCCATAAGGATGTTCATTCAAATTAAACTGGTGAATTTGCCTTTGTGATTGTAACTCTAGGGTGAAAGGGCAATTGGGCAACCATTCTTCACCTGTGAAAATTCATAACAATAATAAGCAAACTGATAAAATAAGGACAAGTTAGAGAGAGTCATAACAATGAAATATTAAAGCTTCAGGGGAGGCTTCAAGGGCTTCTAAATCCTCTGTGTGTGTGTGTGTGTGTGACTACTAATGACAGATATTAGGTTAACTCCTGTCTTAAAATGTAGTAAATATAGACTCCTTTACAACCAATTCTGCTATTTCAGTCAGTCCTTACTGAAACAAAAATAATAAAACTTGAGGGTCTTCAGTGGAAGATAAGCTCTTTTTTAGGCACAAGAAAAATAAGGCAATCTACACATAGATTAAGTTTCCACCAAAAACCAGCTTCACATCCTTAAATAAGCATCACTGCAATTTCACTGTTGCTTTTCTGTGTCTATTGCAGAGCTGTGCTCTGGTAGGTCTGATTGAAACCCCACATTCAGGTGCCAGGGCCTGTTCAGTGAAAGATCTACTTACATTTGTGAAGTTTAACATTATGGTGACTAGCTATGGCCACTATGAGGGACTTCTTCAAGGCACCAGTAAGACAGCTTGCTCCAGGCCACTTTCTCCTCTGGAGAGTCTCTGGCACATCCCTCCTGCTAAGGGTGCCAGAATAGGGGATGCAGCTGAGAAAACTAGAGGTATTTCCAAAGCCAATCATTGTCTGTCCTTTGGGTAAATCTACAGCAGTATGTAAAACAAGTTGAGGATGATTTCTCATTTGAGACTGAGTGGCACAGACAGGCTCACAGCAAGAGTGCACTTTCTAAAGCAGAGTATTTTGTAATATACATTACAGCTTGTCCCTGGACCTTGTCTCAGATCTGTATCCTAAGGTATTGCAAAATCCTATTATATTGTAAAATATAAATATATGTTTGGTCAGTTCAGAACTTAAATCATGTATGGGTTGTCCAGTAACCAATCAGCATTCCCTGATCTCTGTCATGAGGGTGCCTGGAGGTGTTAGAGGGGTCAAAGTCATAGTCCTGAATGACTGTAGGACATGAGAATCAAACTGGTCTGACCTTGGTTTTTCTGCATGTGGAGAATATCCTTGGCATTTGCTGTGGCTTGAGCCATGCCTGAGTACTGCCCTCGAAAGAATGAACAGGGATGAGCAAAGAACAAACTGCATCTAGGTGCTTGGCTGCTATTAAGCCATTCTGAGGATCATGGATCAGTGTTTAGGCACATGATACGTGGGGTTTTTTTGGTTTTTTATTATGGGCAGACAGAATTTCTGGAGCAAAAGTAGGTCAGACATTGGTTGGAAATGATAAGGAAAAAAAGAAATATAGAGTGGAGAGTGGAAGTAATTTGGCACAGATTCAGAGAAAAATTGCTATGAAAGGGGAGGGAAAGAAATTAAGAAAAAAAGTAGATACCAGTTGTAAGACTGGAAAGGACATAATAAGGGTGCTTACACAGATAAAAAATGAGGAACTAGAAGGAAAAGGACATAAGGGTAAGCCAAGAACTGACAGAGGAAACAGAAGGGGCCTAACTGAACTCAGCATACAGAGATCTCTAGTCAAGCATGTGCTCTCTAGGCGTTTCCCTAATTCCTATGGTCTTTCATAATGATAAACTTTAATCCTTACTAGACCAGAGATATTTGTTTCATTTATCAGTAGACCTAAGAAGGCTTTTCCCACCTTCAGGATGCAGACAAATATTCTCAAAGGCCAATCATGGCACATTAGCTATGTGGGAAATAATAGTAGTGGGGTTTTTTTTACAAGTGCTTTTGCAGCAAAGCTCTTCATCACACCAATGCAAGTAATCAATCTATTGGCAAAATATTTAAGCACTTGTTTAATATTAGACACTGACTTTAAGAGTTCCATTTTAAGGAGTTTCATCTCAACTCTGTGTTTGATTTAAAGCTGTACCTATGCGTTTTCTTTGAATGGGACCTTTAGGTGTGTGCTTGACTATCTCTAACTTAGTCCTGTATTTCTGAATCCAGAATCTATCACATTATATAACCAGAGACCGGTTCAAGAATCAGCCATATCAGAAATCTGACTAATTCTGGAAGGTACAATTTACATCATGAGCTTCCACTCAGATCAGAGAGGGCTGGATGACTGCCTTCTCAGAGACCATCTGTTTCAGCTAATGCTCTTTCAACAGCACTGTGCTGCCAGAACTTGCAAGCAAGGACTAAGGAGCAGGTGGGATTGCACTGGAGAGTCACCAGTCCCATTTTTCACCCACTCTGCATTCTGTAATATCAGAAGACACATCTACAGAGATGCCAGGCTCTTCCCCACACAGTCTCCATCAACACCTTATCTGCTGACTGTTCTTTCCCAGGGGAAACATGCAGATAAAGCTCTCTCTTACTTGTACACAGTGGATTTCAAAGGGTACAGCACTGATTTCACCTCTTGTACAGATTGCAAAACGTATATAAAATTACGCTTCAAAAAAAATTGAAAATTGTCTTGATTTTTTCACTCTTTTATATTTTACTTTTTTAAATCTGTGCTTTGCTGGATTTCATTAGACAAATTGATCTGAAAACTACAAGGACCATGGTTTCTGAGACTGCTAAAGAACTGCTACTACATGCCACTAGAGCCAAGAGGATCTCTAAGGGGGCTTATCTTCACACTTTTGTACACTTTTAAATGCTCTGAGAATGAGTGGTGAAGTGTTATTGGATTTGCTAAATATACCCATATGCTGATATCTGCAGTACAGTTAAAACACCTCCATGTACTTTATTGCTGTTGACAGAGCATAATCTATAATTAAAAGTGAAGGCAAAAAAAGTCAGAAGAGGAAAAAAAGCCCCATCTTAAAGACTTCTTATAATGAAGCATTTAGATCTTTGTGGATGTGTTTAACATGTGTTTAAAATTCAAATCTACAAAATAATTTCCTTGGGTGAGATTTCAATATTCTCTTAATACAATAATAAATAACTTTTATTTAATTGTGCTAGAGCAGCACTGAAAAGCATGAGCAGAAAAAAGCTTTTTGTCTACTATGAATGGACATTAAGAAGCAATCCTTCCACTACAGAGTAAACTGACAAGACAGAGAGACTGCCTGTGCCACAGACTGAATATATTTGTATACTGCATTTTGTAAGAAATATTCTGATAGAAGTGCTTAAAAAACTGATAAATCAGTTTCAATCCAACATTTTACTGGACTGACATTCATTGACAGTACACATGGCCAATATAATCATCAGCAGTACATATGCAAACAGTTAATCCTTGAACTTTTATATTAAATCAGCCAAAGGTGAACAATCCTACAAATCTCCAGTTAAGGCAAGTTAGGGCTCATGACCGAGGTACCCAGTCACCAAGATGGAGATGGCCAGGATTCAGAGCATTTTGGTGAAGAAAACTGGTGCCCAGTATGGATGTTTCTATTTCTCCATTTTCCTTACTCATGTTTTGTTCTGCTCAATGTTTTCTACAAAATAAAGGGGGTGATGTAAGCTGCTTTTGACATAGTTTTTCTATTTGGGGATGGACAGAACTTGTTCTGTTTTCACCAAACATCCTCCCTGCTTGTTTTGCAGTTACTCTATCAGACATCTCTCACTTTGTTCTTACCTTGTAGATTTTGCTACTTGCACAAAATACCATGTTGGAGAAAATATACCACAAATCTCCATTTACCTGTTTGCAGTTATATACCATTTCCATATTTAGCTGTGTTTAAAAATGTTTATTGCTGGTTCTGCTATTGGTAGTGTTACTATGTTAAAAAAGGTCTACACACTGTCACATATTTTAATGTCCTTAAATCTGCATTTACGTCAAGCAAGTATCAGTCATATCTTTCTTATCCAGCTAACAGACACTTCATCTTTTCCTGGAAACTCCTTTATTTGTACAGTTGACTGAACTCCCGTAAATAAACTGCATGCAGTCAATGACTTCAACAGAAGATATGTAGACAAAAATGTGACCAATAGAACAGAGAAAATCAGATTTGGTTTCCAGTGTTTCCTAGAATGAGCACAGTTCACACTCAGCAAATCTTGTTCATCACCGTGCTTTCCCTGAATGCCCAAGGCCAGGGGTAGGCACAGGCATGTGCAGAAGGTACCACGTGCAGCAGTTTTTCCCTTCAGCCGCAGAACTGGGACTTAATCTGCAGTTGCCTTCTGTGTGTTTTCTCTCACACGGGAGAACCAGGAGGTTTGAAATTGTAGCTTTGTCTGGTAGCTACCCACGGAATTTGTAAACACTCAGGGGAAGCTTCAATCAATTAGAAGAACATCTCCAACTAGCAATTACTCCAACAGTTTATTCTCCAGAATCTTCTTCTTTTCTGCTTCTGTCATCAATACTGTAAAGGGAAATTACTGCCTATTTTACTGTCTTTTTTTTTCTTTTTCTTTTGTGATTTCTTCGTGTCCATTTTTTGGTTTTTTTTTTTAATAAAAAATAATACTTTTAAGTGTTTTTCATTTTTCTCTTAATCAATCAGAAAGCATTTTTTATTTACATTCCACTGTTTCTTTTGACTAGTGAAGATTTATTTGTGCACCTGGAGTTTATGTAATTTTTTTGAAGTTGGGAGAAGTCTTGAAAAATTACAGAAAATATATTTTTCATTCTGAAATTCTGTAATTTTTTATAAAATTAAGAGATATAATGCCTTTTTTTTCCTACTATATAAAGCATTTTTTGTTTTATCTTATAGGTTTTTTTAGGAGACAGATTAAGGCCATGATCAGATTTAAATTCATCATGTATCTCATGATGCTCCAGGGATTCCTAGAGTAGAAGTTGATGGGGCTAGTCTTCACTCCCATCCTGATAAAATGAACAATCATGATCATGAAAAATTTCATACTGACAACAGGGTTAAAGTCTGTTAATATTCACAACAGTTGGGCAAGAGGTGCAGCTGTTAAAGATTTCTCTTATATGCTCATGTCTTTTTAACACCATAACTAACTAATATGGAAAAGGAATATTTGAAACAGACAAAAAGAAAAATCCTCAGCTGGTATAATCTGGCATAGTTTTGTCACTTTCTTGGTATATATGCCATCTTTCATGCTCCTGGATCCAATTTAAACATGAAAAGGAGAAGCTGGTAGGAAAGATCACTAAGTAGCCTAATGCAGGAGAGAAATTAGGGTACTGCAGGAACCTGAGTTTGCATATGTAACACTTTATACTGTAATTCTCAGAAGCAAGCCTAAACTTAGTAAAGCACAGATGTAAAGACAGATTGCGAGTACATCTGAATTTAATTCTTCTCAAATTAGCTGTTCCGATGACTCATTATATATATATATATTTTTGTTTTAAAGGTATATATATCTCAAATAAATACTAAAAAGCCTAGTTCACCTCTATTAAAAATAACAGTAAATTGTTCAACATTATTGGCAACTCTGTTTGTTTGTTTCAGTCTTCAAAAAACCAAAACCTGTTGCTTGGGGTTTGGGATTGGAGTTGGCTAGATGTGTATTCCCCCTGCCTAGACACCACATCTTGGAAACAGCATAATTGCTGCTGATTGAGTACATCCTACTGAAACAAAAAATTATGTCAAGCTTCAAAGATTTGTATTATGAACAAGACTGAAAAGATGAATGTCTGTTCACTGGATGCAAGGGAGCATTAAAGCTGTCCATGCAAGGGTTATAAAGTTGTAACAGAGATTAAATCAAATCCAAGCCCAACCCTAAAATTTAAAGATGAATAAACAGACACTAAAGAGATTGTTCTCTCAAAAATTAAGGAATTAGAGAACAAATGGATTTTAGAAATGCCATTTCTAAAGGGCTAATAAACCAGAAATATTTAAAAGGAGGAACTATCACAACCATGAGCTCTAGCAATCATAAAACGGAAGCTGGAACAAAAACTATTAGACAAAGAGGAGTCAAAGGGAAAAGATAAAGATATGGTTTCAAGGTGAAGAAAAATCACCACAAGGAGGTAAAACAGAAGACTAGATGTTATCAGCATATATTTTTATCCAGTCTCCTAAAGTAAGTTTACAGGCTATTTTGTATTTATGTGTTTGTTCAAATACTTGGATTTGCTAATTTTTGTGTTGTTGTGTTTATTATATTTATTTGAGAGTTTATTCCTATCATGCCCCAGTACAATCAGTAGAGGTGCCATCTGTATTAAACCAGAGCAAAACAACACAATTGTCAGCTTCTCTCCTCTTCCCTCTCCCTTGTTTGTTAATTCTAGCATCCTTGACAACCAACACCACAATCTGTAAACAAGATTTATTACAAACCAGCAAAGAGTTTAAAAGTATGTTTGTCTCTAACCATGCAAGCTCTTTTATGTCTTTAATGATTCTTTGTGGTTTGATTGTAGCCTTAATTATTCATACTGTAAATACTTAATCATTGATCAGATTATTTAAATGGCACATTTCAGAACAATCAGTCAATTTGGGGCATTCATTTATCATATACAGTCTTTTGCTTAAGTCTTATAGTATTGTTTTTGGAGCCCAATGAATATGTGATCCTTTTTAAACAAGCATGTAACAAGGACAACTAGAGAAAGCCATAGAATATATTACTAGTATGGGCTTTTGGATGAACAACACTGGTTTTCACTTGTGGGATTTGCACTCATTTTCATGAACAAAGTGTCAGTTGTCAGAATACTGTCAAATAATATACAATAAGGTATACAGAATAACAGCATAGCAACTCTATTTATTCATTAAAATATTCATGAGGGATTTTTTTGTTATGTGAAAAGCTCTGAATAGGAATGAAAAACAGCAATTAGGATGAAAATTGTAAGGATAGCCAGTTAATGCACACCTAAAATGACCACCAATATCTTTTAAAAATATTTTTCTAAGTGTATTAGCTAGGATAAAATATAATATTCACTGATTTCATTGTAGCATTATATTTACATTATTAGTGTATTCTTGTTATAAATTTATTTGCAGGATTTTTTTTTTAATAGCAAGTTTTGTATAACTATGGGAGAGGGCTTTAACTTATGCTTATATGAATAGTTATACTGAAATTCTGAACCTATTTCTCCAGATTTACTTCAATATAATATAGGACAGGAAAGGATATCTTCAGTCAAGTCCTGTTCTTTTCTCTCACTACAGTATGTTCTGCAATTCCTTTTATGTATATATATTTATATATACATATATATATATATGTGTCCCAGCTCCAGTTTTAAAAATGGTGAAGTTTTTCATCTTTTCTGATTATGAACTCCCATTTAGACAAGCGTCTTCAGTTAGATCTCTAGTATATAGTGTATTCCCCTTTCTCTAGTTTTTCACTCTAGACAGTGCAAATTTTCCTGATATAAAGGGATTACTATGATTTAGATTATCTATGATGCCATATCTATCCAAGCTCAACTGACTGCAGAGGGTCCCATTGTAGCCAAGAAGATCCAGTTAATACAGTCAGAGGAGTTTACGGAATTAATCCTTTGTCCAGTGCAGGCATATACTGAAGGATGAATCAAATTTTAAATGTGATTACTCAAATGTGCACTCCCTCATTTCAGCAGCTAAACTCCATCATCTTTGTCTAACATCCTTCTAAGCAAAGTACCTTCTCAGCATAATTGCTTCCCTTTGAAGACCCAAGATAAGTGAAGATGAATTCTAAATACTTTTAATTGATCTCTACCTACACTCTCTCACTCTCACACTTTTCTACTTTTATTCCCAGAAACCTGATCATTTGAAAATTGATAACAGTGTACTAGGAAACATTTCTGCTGTACAGGCAGGCAGCAGCAACACAAGGTTGGTAGCAAAAGCTTTAACACATTTTTCCAACATTATTTGGATATTCACAAATTCAAGCTCTGTAGTAAATTGAAATATTCAATTCGGCTGACACCTGCACAAGTGCTACTTTAAATTGCCATTTCTTCTGGGGTAGGCACATCAAATATATTGTAATGGAAATCTTCCATCCACTCTTAGTTAACAAGCCTGTAGGGATAATTTTCAGAACAGAAAAAGGCAAAAATATCCATTTATAAGAATAACTGAGGCAGGAGGGCAATAATACAGTAATTTAAGTATTCTAGAAGTAGTAGGTTCCTACCCAGAATTTTCTACCTGACATCAAGGAGCAAGAGCTGATGGCTTATAAGTATACAGATTCAGATTCAGATATGGCAACATAGAAGTCTGTGAAAGTTTTCTTGAGAATCAGCAGCAGCTCTGTATTTTCCGCAATGTTCTGATATTGACCTGAAGCTCACTGTGGAATTACAACTCACAAGAGACTTGCTTGTGAAAGAACCAATAAAAATTTTGGGTCACTTTGTGGTTATCCCCATTCCTCAGTTAGGGCCCTCTAACGTTTCTCCAAGGCTTCTGCAGCATAAAGGTTTTATAATTTCTTTGAATTCCATCAGTCTTCTAAAATCTCCATATTCATTTTTGCAAATATCAAGTTTACTTCAAAACTGATCAAAATAAAACTAGCTTGGTCTTTAACATTTACTTTAATATTTATTGTATTTGTATTTTTGCCTGTAATGCCAAGAGACCCTTCTTTACTTTTCAGTAAGCTTATAAAAACATTTATTATTTTTTCCTTATATATAATATCCCAACCAACATAGGATATTATATATATTATATATAATGTCCTATTTATATTATATTATATTATATTATATTATATTATATTATATTATATTATATTATATTATATTATATTTCTCCAGAGCCTAAAAAAAATGTTGGTGGCTAATGGGAACACTGTTCTTGGAAGTTATCCTTTAAGTTCATTGAGGTAGATACTGTTATTACTTATTTAAGAGACATTTTAGAAACACTGAATGACACTGAAAAGTATTAAGTAAAGAATGCGTTCAAATTTTAGTAACTAATGATGGTTTGTTTAATGCATGTTTTTAACATTTTAACATCAGTTGGAAATACTCATTCACTTGCAGATTAATAGTGGGGTGCATTTAATATTTTATACTTCCCTCATATTATTAGAGGCTAAGAACACAGAGACTTGCTTTAGGCAAGTTTGTTTAACCAGTGACAAATCTGCTATAATAAAATATGGATGTCCTCTGGAATTTTAGAAAGAAGAGATGGTTTTTCCCAGATGTACACTAGGTAATTACAAGGGAAGATGAAAAGTCAAGTGGTTTCCTAGAAGATGCACCTTTGACTTCATATATTTTAAACTCCCATTTCCATGTTCCCTGACTTCTGATATCATGAGGAAGTCAGTAATATCTGAATTTCTGTTTGTCACTGATGAATCAGCACTTTTTTTGCCAAGTTTTCATTCATGTTCTGGCCAATAACAAATGTTGATGATTTCTCTAACATTGATATGTCTGTATTTGTAATGGTTTGTTTGGTCCAACGTAAATGCAAATGAGTTGACATTTCTAGAGGCAATTGTCACCTCAGAAAACTCCAATATAGGAAAGTGCATAGGGGTATAAGTCACTGAAAGGTTTGGTTTTTCTGTCTTCCCTTTAAAAGCTTGCTTTAAATTAAGATACCATGCTTTAAAAAAAAACCCAAATCAACACTATCAAATTCTTCAGGGATGCAAGCATGACTAACTGAAGAAGTCTTTTTTAATAGTAACTAGTTGAAGATATCTCTTTTTTCATCGGTGAGGTATCAAATTACAACATCAGAGATGAAAAATATTTTTATCCTAATCACAATCCATGTTTTGTCCCACATGAAATTCAAATTCTTCCTGGGTTTCAATAATGCAGTCTGAAAATACTCCATTTTACTGATAGTAAAAATTCTTTCATTTTGATGAGAATGGGTTAATTTTACAAAGTATTTATCTATAACAAATTTTAAAGGTTCAAAAGTATCACTAGACTCAATACAGAAATAATCACTTTTTACTGCTAATGAAATGTGAAAGTTTGGTTTTGGGTTGGGTTCAAACTAAATTTTTTGTAAATGACAGAATTTCCTGAGAGATAGGAATTGTATTTCTCAGTGACCTCAAGCAAGGATATAAAACTGTCTCTCCAGTGCTCTAGTTGTTTGGCTTGCAAGTCAGCACTAATATATTACGTAGTCAAGTTGAAATTCACAGCATTCACTACTTTCATTCTTTGTAACTACAGATGGATAAAGATATTGCAGATAAATATCCTTTACATTCCATATCTAGAGTTGTCATTATTAATTGTAATAATATAAACCTTGTAAACAATGTAAATTGAGCATCAATATTATATTTAAATGCTGTCCTTACTGAAACTGATAGAGAGGTGCATCAAAGGCAGGAATGGTACTGAGGTACCTAACTAAAGTATATTTTGGTGGGAATTAGTCAGAATTAGTTGCCTGAATATCTTTGATGATCTGGGTCTAAATTCATATACATGTGCTGGTTTTGAAGAACTTCTCACTCCCTAGCAATGTGGCTACATGAAAATTATTCTGGAACGTGTTGGAACATACAGGACAACAACCGTGTTGCAGATGGCCACACAGCATTCTGGAACAAAAGCACAACCACTTCCATGTATACATACAGGACTTAATACCACCTTCTTTTCTTGGGCTGAAATCAAACTGAATTTTGCACCACTCTTCCCCCATCTAATTTCTTAGATTAGTAGAAAGCTATTGTGTGACCTTGTACCTTGGTATACAGCCCAGCTGTCAAGTCTGAGATAAGTTTAGCATCAGAGAGGGCAATACACATCACCTAAAAGTCAGGAGCTTGTTCCATGCACAAGCCTCGTTCCATCCTGCTCTGCCTGAGGCCCCATGGCAGCTGTGGAGAGGCCATACTGACACACTCCAGACCAGTGGTCAGCACACAGCTACCACTGCACAGGCTCAGCAGTGCAAAGGAACCTGTAAGTGCATCCCAACATTCTGCAAATCTACTGCACAGATGAATTGTAACAAATGTCCTTTGCATTCAGAAGAAGTAAACTGCAGCTAAGGTCTCCTGGCTGATTTTGAAGGAACTGAAAACCAAATCACGTCTAGATTTACTCCACTAACCTGACTGCCATTTAATGATCTTTTTAAAGCTAAGGAAGCATTCTTCTCTTCAGTTTACTTTTCATTTTATCTGCATTACAGTGATGTAGCAAAGTCCTCCGAGACCAGCTGAAGAAACTTACTGCATAAATGTATTTTAAAGTGTATAAATTTCCAGATGGTATCCAACTTTGTGTTGGCAACCCACACCAAACAAGGGTTACTGCAAGACATCTCAGTAGTTTCCTTTCATTCAAAGTTGTTGTACTATGGTAACTGCTCTTCTACTTCTCTTTCACCATATTCTCTGAGAGCATCTCTAACTTGCAATGCTAGTCTCTTATGCTACAAAAAAGAAAAAAAAAAAAAACCAAAGCCTATGCTGACTCCAGTTTTGCTAATGCATATAAAATAAAATAACATAACTTTCTGTCAAACCATGAGAAGTGTTTTTTTCTTCCTCTTTTCTATTCTCTGAGTAGCTCATCCAAAAAATATTATTTTTAGACAGACAGATTTTTAGATGAGTGCACTTTGCATTCATTAAACACAAAAAAATAATGGAGGGATTTGCTACAAGCTGAGAGAATATTAAAAGCTTTTAGCATATCCTTGTAAGAAGCTTCAAACCTATTGGGTATACTATGATGATCACTGTTCACTCAGCAGTCACTGTCTTTAGCTCATGAATAAAGTAATGCCCTGAAATATTCTCAGGAGCCTCATTGCATTTCTGGCCATGAAGTCTACAGTACTTATCCCAATGCCTCCCATCTCTCATCTTTTAAGGATCTTAATAAATGTCTTAGAAAACCAGGACAAACTGCACCACTTTTGAAAGAGAAACAGAAAAAGGAAAGGGACAAAATACAATAGTGTCTTGTGATAAACATGCATTTCTTGGTATGTTAAATGTGTTTGCATTAACAGAGCCAGGTGCTGGAGACATGAGGTATGAAAGTCAAGTATGCTTGGCTTGAGGTATCAGAGACTAGGAAAGAAACAGAGCAGATTGTCATTAATCTGACATTGAATTGACTGCCACAGTGAAATATTTGGCTCAGACCCTGTCATAGATGTTTACTTAAAAAACAAACTAACCCAATTTCCCAGAGTACCTCAGGAGCAATTTTCATATAGGTGACCTGAGACAAAATCCAACACCATTTTTAAGTGCTTAAAAGTTAACTTGCATCAGAAATAAATTTCTTCAATCCTGTGATGACATCCACAGCCAAAGTTAGCTTATAAAAAACAAGGCTAATTTGCTATAAAACACATAATGTATAAATTCAGAACTTACTTGACCTCACTTTTATCTTTACTACTTTCTCTGAAATCAGACAAGGTACCTACAAAGGGCAATTTAGTCCCCCCAGGATCTGACTCACATTGCAGAAGCAGATGTTCCTCTTTACTCACCACAGATAATACCTTTTGATTGGTATAGGGAATGCCAGGTAAGTTATATATAAATCATGTAGAAAGATACACATATGCTTAAAGGATTTCACGTCTACTTGATGGTATTCTGAGTTGGGATTTATCTATAAACCCCAAAACAAAGCATAAGATACCACAAGAGAAATTAAATTAAAGTCCTGCCATCTTTAAGGATGAAAAAACTACTCTGTGCATGAGGAAAACTATTATATTATGACAGCACTTATCAGCAGCTAATAGAAGCAGTGTTAAGGTTTTGTGGATGGGACAGCAAGAAGATACTCAGATCTTATCCCATGGAAGTAGGTGGATTAACAAAAGAATGGTGACATTTAATGATGAAAACTATTTTTAAAGTAGTTTTTGTCTTTCTTTCTGGAGAAATTGTAAAACCATATTGATTTTTTAAAATAAAAGTATGAAAAAACATCAGCCTGCATGCCAATGTTTTAATGAAAACTCAAGTTTTTCTTCAAAAGGTAAAAAGGAAAATCAAATTCTAGTAGCTTCACCCACAATCTTTCATTTGTAAGCAGACTTGGCAGAGTCATTAATCTATCATTAATGTTGTGTTCAGAGGTCACATTATTAAAAAGAGCATCAATAAAATAGAATGAGAACAGTAAATGCCTAGTTTTACTGTGCCAAAATGTGAAGTCTCACAGCATCCTACTAGGAAAAGGTTGGTCTCAGACTTCTACCAGTCTTTAATGTTTTCATATTCCTAAATGAAGTAAGGATCATTTCAAATTGTATTTAAGGTGACAATGCTTCAAAATATGCTGGAAAGTACTACAGCATTTAACAAAGCAAATGTAAATTCTTCATGCAATCCAACATTGTTTTCAGGACCAGCTGAATTTTTATCATTACTAGTTGGCAGGGTGATCTATTTCCCTCAATGAAAATGTTTCATGTGTGTAAACATTTTAATACAAAGACTATTACACCACAATAGTATCTAATTTTTTTAAATATCATCATCTGTTTGTGTAATATTTCCCCAGTCTGGTTAAGAATGGCAGATAAAATAAAATGTATTTAATAGCCCACTGTTTTTTCTTTCTCATTTTATTGACCATTGTCAGAATATTAGGAGATCCTACACATTCACACTGAATAAGAAGGACCAATGTGATTGTCATCTTATACAGTAGCAAAAAACTTCCATCAAAATGATGAATTCAAACACATACTTCACTCTCAGATCAAGTTATATTAATAAGGGACTTTTAGATTAAATTCTCTGCCCCAGTTATCTTAATAGCCAGTCCATATTTGTAGTCATTGCAGCAAAAATTGTTCAATTTATACTTCTGCAAATTCATGAACATTTATGCTTCAGGAAGTTTTTAGAAAATCAGATCGCACTAATAAGTAAGGCACAATTCCTTGGTTTAGCCAGTTATGGCCTAGTTTCTCCATAAAATGATCATAATGACCCAATTCTCTTTAAAATAGAAAATCACAATGACTTCTTCCTTCATGTAGATTTTTCTCTAAGGATTACTGTATTTGTCTTTCATATAAAACACATGTTTCCTGTAATCAAATAATATTATGACAATTACTAAAAATATATCTCCTGTTTATAATTTAATATAACAAGAGCTTATCAGACTGTATGCTGTAACAATTATAAAGTATTCCTATGGCCATCACTATATGTATATATCTTCAGCTTGCTGATGAGTATTTTACAATTAAAAGCTCCTATATTTTGTCATTATTTTTGACACATTAAGAATAGCCCTACAATCACCATAAAATTATCTATTGTAGTGGGAAGTTTGCTTTCAAAGCTCATTATAAGTTTTGAAAATATATAGTAGTTGCTATATTTCAGTTTCATTTTAAAGATGCTATCTACTTGAAAACATAAATCAGGCTTTTATCTAAATTTGTCTAGAACTTAGTAATGTTATAAACAGCTCTGAAGAGAACTGTGATTGGATGACTTTGGAGGAGGATCAGTTTACTTCAGCTAGCATAAATCCATGAAATATCATCAGCTGGCTCATTTTCTCATGTCAAGTGTGTTTACTCTACAGGCTTAATAGCACCTTATGCTATTGTTTACAGCCTGATGTTACTCCACTTTTAGACTATATGACACCATTTTCAGACATTTCTATTCATCAAGCCTGCAAGAGAATATATGTCAAAACCAGCAGCAGCATAGATGTCAGTGGTAAAACATTAGGCAAATGTTTTCACATACAGAGAAACAGCAGAAGAAAGAACAGGCATACTTATCTTTACTCAGTTCATCTTTCAGGAATATTTTCAGTGAGAAAGAAAATCTCCAGTGAATTTTTAGATATGAGGCATACACACCACCAAGTGATAGTATTGAAAAAGGCATTCTTTTTCTTTTTGACACAGTTTAAAGTCATACATGTTTTCTTGGCCATTACTACTGAAATCAGTGCAGTATAAATGCTTTGTCTCTGTTTACGTATTATTTGTGTAGCTGAGCACACCTTAGTAACCACACAACAGGCCATCTGAGCCTTTGCAGGTAGAAGCAGCATGAGGAAATGGCCAGTGGGAGTGAGGTACAGCTTGTTACATGTGAGACTGCTCCAGAAATCACACCTTCACAGATGGCATGCAAAGGAAGCAATTTTGTATGATTTCTGAGGTAGAGAAAACAATTTCAGTTCTGTTAATGAATAAAATAATAATTTTTTAAAATGTTCAAAGGCTTGTTTCAGTTATTTGACTGACAGAGAAACTAATCCAAATGTTTTGGTCCTCAGGACACTGAAGAGAAAGGCATAGAGATACAGTGCTAAGATAATAAAAACTGTTTCTAATAACTTCTGGCATATTTTTTGCTTGAACAGTGTTTGTTTGTGTCTTTACTTCACTAATGCATCAATTCATAGCATTTTGAATACTTTCTGTTACTACTCTCCATCTCATAAAGAAGAGAGTAGAATTGAAGAAAGTTTAAGAAGAAGAGTAGTGACAGTCAAAAAAATTAGTCTATATAAAAAAGTAAGGATTCCGCTTCTAAAATTAAGTAACTGAAAGGGAAACTGTATAGGTCTTCAAAATCATGAATAACACAAGATAAGAGATGGTGATCAACTGTTTGTACTGTCTTGCAAATTTGGAGCAATGGAGCATTGGATGAAGCTGATAGAAAGCAATTTTCAATGGAAATGATTCTCCTTATAACAGGTCATTGAGCTATCTATCTCCTTTCCAAAAATGTGTTGGGAGCTCAAGGTCTGTTTTGGTAACAAGCGTATCTCCTCAGTTAAAGAGTTTTGAGCACAATAGTCATGCTAGATGTCAAAGAGCCCAAGAACCAAAAATAGCTGGAATCTGGAAAATATTAAATGGATGGAGCATCTGTGATGCTGGCTTTGTTTGTACTCTTCCCTAGCCATCTACTTTTGTCCATTATCAGGATAAATAGGCTGGATAGATTTTTGTCGTGGTTTTGGGTTAGTTTGTTGTCTGTTTGTTTGTTTTGCCTGATACAGGATATATGACTATTCTTACAGTTTTTATGTTTTCATTTTGGTTTTTAATAAAAAGGGAGAGGGTAAAACCCATTATTGTTTGGGTCTTTCTGTGTTCCTCTAACAAGTATGCAATTTAGAGCTAGTCCAATTCCCAATTACCTATGACTCATTTTAGAGAGCTCTCAAAAAGTTTTCAGAGGAAAAATAAAATACTATATCTTCAAAAAAGTCTCTCAAAAAAACATTCTGGTCATTTTACAGGAGCTAGATATTCTTGGTCTTCATTAAAGAGGAATACAATTGGCTTAAGCAACATTCTGGATTTTTGGTTTAAGGGTATAATTCACAATTAAGAGTATCAGTGAGGTAGAGGATTTCTAGCCACTGCTTTAAAATTAGTTTTCCAAAATAGATCACTCCAGGCATATCCAACAATAGAAGTTTATTTTTTTAATAAAATAAAATTAGGGGATTTTTTTTACAAGACTGCGGCTCAGGACATAGAAAGATCAGGGTTCCTGTGTAATATAGATGGACTAGAAGTAGCTTTTTAGAGAGAGAACAAACTTGAAAGCTAAGAAAGGTTTTGTAATGAGATACATCAGAAGATAGAGAACAGTAGTTTGCGGAGGGAGTTCAAATTGTAAGAGATGAAAATTCTGTGTAGAATATCTGTCCTTCACAGTTGCTCTGGCAATTACTACAGTCTTTGACATGATGAAATTAAGACAGAAAGGAAAGGCAATGGGCCTGTTTCAAATTTCAGTAGTCCATGTGTCTCATTTCAAGTATGAAAATATTTAAAGCATGTCAAAAATTGTTTAAGATTCCAATAACAATTGGAATAAATGTTCAGTAAGATTTCAGTTTCTATCAAATAATTATGGCTGGTTCAGCATATACTGCAAGTTTGATTCGATGAATTGTTTATCTAGAGGACTTTTTACTTTAACGTGCTTTCTAAAATTCAGAAAAGCCTCCCAGCATGTGCATTTTCAAGCTAATGAATTTTAATAGTGACCGTTTAACACCAACAAACATGATTTAATAAATAATTCAAGACTTCCTTTTGAGATGAAATCGAGATGGAATCTTACAAATGGTGTTTAGATTTCATAAAGGTTTCAGAAATATTTCTGATTTTAATAGGCTCCATGGATTTTAAGATATACATTTCTTTGCTATTATCAGCCTAATTCTGAAGGTCTGAGGGAAAGTTTAGCTGCATTAATTTCTCTGGGATTGTTCACAACTTCTTTGCAGCCTGGACCTCAAATTTCTGCATTGCTTCTGATAAAAAACCCCCATGCTTATGAAATTCTGTGCATGTTACAGAAGCACAGAGTTGGCCATAGGACAGGCCTTGCTAATCAGTGTTCCTTTTCTCACTTTTATGCTCTTTACATTCAGAGTTATTGCAATTGCTCTGACATACACTCTTCAAGAAAAGTGAGCACTTATGATTCCACAGCTCCGTGCCTTTACAATTTTTGTTTCATCAGTGTGCTGCAACAGACAAAAAGAGCGCTCAGTTAAATTGTGGAGATAAACCAGTATCCTGAGAGCTGGTGGGATAGCCTCACTAGACAGAGAGGTTGTGATGATTGGAGTGGGGTCTGAAATCTCTGAATCCTCCGTAAAAGCTGATCTGCATGATCCACATATGAAATGTAGCTTTTCTGTTTCACTGGAATCTCTTTCTACCCTGTACTTGGAGAAAGAAGGAACTGATTATCCAAGGAAACATTAAAAATTACTCTCTGATTTCATAAGTTTATCTCATTTAATCCTATTTTTTCCTGATGTTTCATATCCTTTACTCTTCACCCCAGTAACAGCACTCCAAAGCTTGTTTGAATGTTTAAAGAAAGAAATATCTTTCAAATAATGAAATCAACTCTTCTAATTCTTCTTCTCCCAAGACCCCAGATTATCTTACTATAGATTTTCTTCTCTCCCAAATGGCATGGAAATTGAAGCCGGACAGAAGAAATGAGGACTTAACCTTTCTTTTAAATCTCCCTATAAGTACAAAAAAATGTCCTTATCTCTGGCTCTGGAAAGACTTTCTTCTGATTTTCTTTGGCGATGAAAAGTTACCAAAAAGTAGTCAACTTTAAACATGAAATATGAAAATATTACTAAAGGATTTTTATGAAGGTGAAAAGTATCAACAAAAATACTGTGTCTTTTTTAAGATTTAGCCTTACATGCTACTAGCTATTCGGAAGTCGCTAAGTCAGCCATGCAAGAAACATATCCTGTGGATTTCACACAGGAAGAGATGACTGAGGAACATATTGTCATTTAATGCACTAAAGCATTTCTGCCTGTAAAGTACTCTTCATTTTATAATTATGAAACTGATAAAATCCCTAAAAGAAACATGGTTTTTTATAATATGCAAATATCACTAATTTCAAATACTATTTGCCAAAACACTCACCTGATAAAACTCCATCTACAAAAAGTTACACTAGTGTGCATTGTCTTTCTTTTTATCCACTCTATTCCCATGTTACATTTCTTTCCCCCCTGCTGAGCAATTTTTTTCACCTTGTTCTTTTTAGACACCATCATCTAGTTCTAGTATGAGAGTTTAGATCAATCAACTAGAACTATCAGATTTTGCAAGAAGCTGATTGCCTTGAGGATGGCAGGTGATATTTTTCAGTCTAATTGGAGCACAGCAGTGCAAGAAAGCTGAATCTGCCTATGGATCTGCTGAAGTCCTCTCAGTGTTAGGAGAGGAAGATTAGGGCTTAAACCAGACATTCGCCTAGTAAACAGCTGTGCAACTTCATGACACTACTGTCAGCCAGTAATTTGTTGTATTTCCTGTCTTCCAAAAGTTATCCCCCACAGAGCTTGTTGCAAGCAAATTTGCATGAGCGCCTTCAATTAAAATAAGCTGTGGTAGATTATTAATTTGAATTGATGCTTTAAGTGAACTTGCTGAGCTGACATCCAACTGGAAAGAAGCAAGGAAATTCTGGAGAAATTGTCAGCCTTTCCACAGGGATGCAGAAGATGTCATCTCTATCTGCTGGCTTTAAGCAGAAGCTTACTCCCAGCACTACCAGGGCTTTGTGCATGGCTTGTGCAGAAGACAACTGAAAACCTAGTATGGCAGTTAAAACACAACTTTAGAAGTGACAGTAGTACATTGAAATTTTTCAACCTAAGCAGAGAACTGAACTTGATTTTTCCCTCTCTAATTGTCTTCTGGGACCCTTAGACAGCAGAGAAGCTGGATCTGAGCACTTTTATCCAGTAAAGACACATACACTAAGCTCATGATTCTATACAGCATCTTAGCCTCAAAACACCTAAAGATGAGGTACCCCAGCAGCTAAATTCTGGGAGCTTAATATCTTTATTGTGCCTGGTGTTTTAAACCCTAATTTTTTATTCCTCTGAAGTTTCTGGATATTCCCAGAGAGGAATGAAATGGAGAAAGATATCAGAAGAGAAAGGGCACAATCTTGCAAACATATGTTATGTCTGCAAGACATATGCTATGTGGTAAACACATAACTTCATCTGAAGAAGCTACATCCTACTGGCTACAGACAGCATTCCCCAGTGTTAATGACTATTCAGAACACACCTCTAACCACTATAGGCCTTTATTTATGCCTATGCCATAAAGGTGGAGGTTTTCTAAATATTAAACTACTAAAATTTCATTACTATCTCAATGCCGAAGATTCTGCAAGGACTTCAGCCACTGAACAAAGATACTTCTCAGCATAAAGTAGAAGTTTTCAATGGGCTCATGCTCTCGGATAAAGCTCAATGCATTTTTTCTTACATAACAGACATAAAATGAAATAAAGTGCATTACTCTAAGAAGTTTCATCTCTGCAGACCACGACATTTCTTAGATTTCTCAAAAGGAAAATTTCTTTCCAGTGGAGGATGTGAAAAGTGTATCCGTCCTATCACTGTAGTTTAAATTGGATGAATGTCATACCAAATCATGAAAAAAGTGGCATTGGAAGTATATCGCCCTTTTTTTTTTTTTTTTTGGCAAGTTAAGAACTAGCACACAGAATGACATGGAAATACAGCAGAGGGTAGAGAGCTAAAACAGTCCACGAAGACTTGTTGATATTGTTAGCTGATCTGACCTACCCTCTTTTGACCTTCAATTCTCTGTGTTAATCTCTAAGCTACCTTACTTCTGCCCTAGTTATGACATTCAAGAAGAAAACTTGTTCAAAAAAGGAACAAAAATACCTTTGTACTTTTACATACACATTTAATGGCAGAGTCATAGCCTACAAAGTCTCCTGCTGCTATTGTTAAAGCTCAATATACTAGATAGCATATATGATATTTTATATCTGGTCCTCACAAATACCTAAGATGTTCAAACAAAAAATTTCAATCTGGTAAAAGAATTCTTTGCTTAGATCAAACAGAAGGACTCAATCCTAGCAAATCTAATGTCAGTTATGTAACCTAGGATCACAAACACAAATAGGTTTAGGCTTCTAAATTGGGAATTTAGTTAATTACACCTACAGTCCTGACCCTCAGCTGTCACCTTTTGGTTGTGACATTCAAGGCTCCCGGCACCTTCAGATTTCACTTCCGTGTGCCCATGAGGTGTCTCAGTTGTTAGAGAAGTGGGTAATTCTCACATGTTCTTACCTTACTGTTCCCTGTCCCTGTAGCTCCATGGTGGACAGGACTGACCTCCTCCCATAAGCAGGATAACGGATGATAAGAACAAGTCAGGAGCATTATCAGCAAACTGGGCTTCTCCACATGAAACATGAGAACAAAGAGATGACAATTATCAGGAGTCATGAGTACTAAAATGAGTGAGATTTTTAATGGCAAGTCTTACTTTGCCGGAGTAAAATGAGTGTAAACTATTTTGAAAATGCAAAGAAGGCTGATTATGCCTCTGACCTTTCCTTTATGTGTGCACACATGGCCCAAAACAACAAGGCTTTCCAATTCTTTGTTGTCAATTCACTATCAATAAATCATCTGAGAAAGAAAAGGTGAACGTTTTATTCTTATGCTGTTCCTGTCTCAGATAATTTTATGGTATATTGGTTATTTTCACCCTGCCAGACACCTAGTAACAGTTTTGCTTGAAGCAGAGGAAGCCTAAAATTTCAAGGTGCACTTTTCTTCTTTCATATAAGTTTTTAAAAGCAATGACAAATGCATAGCAAAACTCTCTTTGGCTCGTATAAGTTCACTAAAAAACCAGATGTGCTATGAATTAGTCCTTAGGGCCTAATATGCAAATATCGATGGTGCTAATAATCACTGGGCCCTACTTTTTATAATCGTTTTTACCTTCATTATTTTCTATTATGTCCCATAAGAAATCCATTTTCCACTATGATATCTGATGCGTGCAATGCAGCACGTATCAAGGGTTTAATGGTCTGCCTTTTGAACAATTGAATTTAATCTCTTTTATGATTCTTACGAAGGACCAGAAGATAATAAGAACATGACAATAGAAGAGTCAATGATCATTTTCAGCCACTGCAACCTAATACAGAGGCTAACTGGTCCCTTGAAGCATGTCCATCTATCTATGATGTACACACAAGATATTTCAACATAAATACTCTCATGGCGGTTTCCTAGTTTTAGGATTAAGAAAAGCTTTGCCATAATTATGTTAAAATGAAAAAACAATACAGATTACCAACAGCAGAACTCTGTTCAAACTCTGTTGAATCCTGCTGCAAATAGATGGTATTCAAGTATGTAGATCAATCCCCAAATGATGTCTTTGTAAAAAGGAGACACTAAATTATTATCATCTGCAAAGTAAACTTTATTTTTGCACGAACATTTTCCCTCCTTTCAAATATTTTTCTATCTTATTTGTTTTCTATTTTTTTCTCAGCTGCTAAAATTATGGCCTAATCCACCCACATATTTGCCTCTACAGGCCTTTTGTCCTGTACATTGTCTTTACAGAGATAAAGTGATTATGCACAAATAATTGAAAGTAATTGACAGGTCTTGCTCTGGCCTTACAGTGTAAGTCTGCTGCCACCTATAGATAAATCACAATTTTTGCAAGCAGATGCAATGTATCATTTGAAAAAGATTGTGAGGGGAGCAGTATTGCTGCTATAGGGACCTTTTGTGGCAGAAAAGATTAGTGGCTGACTGCACTACTGGGAATACTGTACAAAGTGTTATCAGTTCTCAGGTTGATAAATGAATCTGCCTACCATGTCAATGGAAGGTACCACTAGGGAATAGCAGTGATTATGTGCAATACCCAAAGACTAAATAAAAACAGAGAAAAAAGAGAGGAGGTCATGTTCTAGCAATGAGATTTTTGTTTTCTCTCTCAGAAACAGCAAGTTCACGTTAAAGGTTATCCGACATACATACATTATTAACTGGGGACAGCAAAAGAGGACAGGACAGAATAGGGAATATGATAACAAAGGCTATGTGCCAAATTCTTCTTCATCTTCCTTTAGCCAGCACTTCATCTGGCACTTCGTCATCTCAAGACTTCAGGTGCATCACAGGACTTTGAAAAATAGGGATTTTTGGGTTTTATTCACTATATATTGTAGTTACTTTCTGATTAGAAAGTTTCTGACAGGACAAGTTTGACAACATCTTAAAAATAATCACCATACTCAGAGCTTTCAATATTTATGAACATGAGATAATCAAGTCTTACTTCTAATCCACTAAAGAATTCCATTAGCAAGAATTGAAGCCAAAAAAATGAAGCTCCTGACTAATTACTTCAAAATCCTCTATTTCAAGCAACCAGGAGATCATTTCATCCCAACTTCCGGTAACCTAAGTAAAAGCATTTTTTATGGCTATTTTGTGATTGGTAAAACATCACTGAAACTGGCAAGTGAAATATTTGCCTTTAGTCTAGGGTTAGAGAAAAAAAACAGCACAGAGACTTTTTAGGGGTTTTGGGTTTTTTCATTATAATCAACAGTTCCTAAAGTTCCTTTTTATTATTATTATTTTGAAGGAAAAAAAAAAAAAGATGCAGTATAACAGCCATAATCCAAAACATAAATCCCATGCCAATCTGAATAGATGGGGATTCAGTAAGGGAGCCTGTAAAAAAATTGGTAACTGTAGATATGGGATTTGGTGTTAGAACATATTGGGTACTGGAAAAACAGAAAAGCAAAGGAAGGCAAACACTTTCTAGAGAAGACTTCATATAATACATTCCTGAGACAATACAGGACAAATTTCAAAAAATAATGGCTAGAATGATTAAAAAAAAAACCCAAAAAACTTTCCAGTCTTGGATTGCTGATATTTTTAAAAATAAAATTGTATTCCTTGGAAGCAGATATTATTGCATCAAGGAACTGCCTTTGTGTAAATCCTTTTTAAATGTGCATTGACCAATACCCTTCAGTGTGTTCAGTCCAGTTAAGTGGGGTATGATCACAATTACAAACTTGAGTAAATAGTGGCTGTTACAAAAAAAAAACCAAAAAAAATCAGATTATTAATAATATGAGCTCTTCCTATGAATTTTGCTACCTGATATGTACTAGAACAAGCTGTAATGGTAGGATGAAAGTCTTAAAGAGCATGATAAAGATCTAAGTCAGAACACAGTAGCTGTAGGGTACTGTATTTCATTGCAGATCTGCTGTTCTTAGTTCTTTTTGACATTCTATAATATTGAGGACTGAGAAAAATAGAGCAATAACCCAAATGCAAATCATTTTGGGGCTGAAGAGGATTCATCCTCTAATTCATTTTTATTGCATGCAAATGACTCAACTTTAGCACATTGGCTTCTCTTTTTTGTGACAACCAATCTTCCTTTTTCAAGTCAGTTATTTCCCTTGAATAATAAATATGGACTAGGGGTTAATAGCTGTATTGGAACAGAGCACCTGAGACAATTGGTTCCCATGACAACCAAACTCATTTATAAATACATTCTACTTATTTTCCCCTACTAGAGATTAGAGAACCTTAAAATATCTTACAGAAAATTCTTGCAGCCACGCCTTTCAGATAGGACATCATGGACTTTATACATAATCAATGATTTCTATCACCTGAAAATTAATTTTAAAAATGGTCCAACATGTGCTACCCAGAGACTGTTTGGGGACCTCACTTTGACACCTATCATATTTTGAATTCAGAAGTTATTGATATGGCAGACAGGCCTTGTAATTCTTCATATATTTTGGAAAACTATTTTATTTGTAAGAAGATAACGTCCTGGCTATTTTTGCTGCAGAGATACACTGAGCAAGCAAACAAAGTACATCTGAGGAAAAGCAGCATCTCATACCTTGACCAAAATCCTGGGAGGCACAGTACTTGGCTGCTGGTTGAACTTTGGACTGTTCCTGACTGCTTCTGACTTCCTATGGACTTTGAAATTTATCTAATTTCTGTACTGTGATAATTATTATAAGTTGTCATCCCACTAGTCATAGTCATCCTGGCATTTTACTTCACTGAGTTACATAACCTGCTCCAGAACACATGACTCCAGTGAAGTGATTAATGTTTCTAGAAAAAAGTACTTGTTTTATGTGAAACCATTCCTTTTACCATGGTTTTCTGCTTTTACATTTTTTTCTTCTCTTTCATTTAAAATAAACAAAGCCAGTATCCTGGGAGTTTCAGCAAGTATCACCCCCTTCTAGCTGTACACCCTTTAAACATAAATGTTACTCCTGTCCTGATGCATGCACACTGTATAAACTAAACACATGAATGGAATTGTCTTGAACTTAAATAAAGTGATTTCTGTGTAAATAAACTCATCAGAAAGGCCTGAATGACATTTTCTCTTGTCTTCTCCTGCAAGGAATCCTTGCAAGAATGTAAGACTCTGCATCCTATTTTATTTTAAAATTAAAATTACCCATCTGTAAAGACATCATCCTGCATCCTATAATAAAAAGAAATTAGTGTGGATGAGGATACCTTGTACTCTACCTACCTGTTTTTCTTTCCCTCACTAGAAAGCAGAAAAGCTGAAAAGCTCTATCCTACTCTCACTCTCTTCATTCATCTGTCTCACATGCACACATAGCAGTGTTCCTGTCAGAACACAAAGTGGTTACTGATCTGCTTCAATTTCCCCAGCTGAACATCATGTTCCACGATGAAAGCACCTTGACTGTATTCATCTGTCTCTGGCCCTTTCATCTACTCCTAGGAGAAAAGGGAATGAGAGAGAGCCCATTGATTTCTTCCACACCTTTCCTCTTCTTCCTCCTATTTCCCTGTGGCCACAACTGGAAATTCACTTCTCAGAGGGCTGAACTGCATTGGAGAAGGAGCATTCAAACCAGATCCTGCTGCAGTGCAGTCAGCATATGCAAACACTGCCAAAGCATTTCAAAGGACAGAGTGCTTCAGACTTTCTCAGAGGTGCACCAAATCCTCTCAGGATAACATTAAAGTCTGTTTGAGTTTGGTATGTCTCTGCCTCCTCTGGGCTTGCTCTCTCTCTCAGAAGCAGGCAAGGGGCAGGCCATAACTCCTGCCTTTATCTCAGTGTTTCTCTCATTCCCCTGTCATGGGGACTTGAGTTTAAGAAGGTCTTTCTAGATGCAGATAAAATACTAATGTGAGAAGAAATGTGTCAGTTCTCAGAGAAGTATGTGTAGGTGTCAGTGTGGCAATTTTTCAGCAGGGTTCCCATTTGGTTGGGATTCATTGCAGAGGTGTTGCCTGCAAGCAGAAGAGGAGGAGCATTGGAAAAGCAGGAATGTACCTCTTTTGGAAACTATATCTGACAGTGGTCACCTTGCTACCTAAAATATAGCCTATGCCACAGAAGGGTTATAAATTCAATACTAGAGAGGTATGACTGCAGTGGTTTATTCTGCTGAAAAGAAAAGCAGAAGCAACACTTGTTGTCAGATCTGGATAGATGAGTAGCACACAGCATAGCCATCCTGCACTGACGAGTGCTGCGGGTTTGCCAAAGCCACAACTTTCTACTATGACAAAGACCAGACAGCAATAACACAGAAGATTCCCAAATGCAGTTCTTGTAATGCACTGTGCATTTGGCAGAACTTAGTAGGAAAAAAAAAATAGTTTGCATACATATAGCCTAGGGAGCATCCTTCCCTGCAGCACATAATATGCTTCCCCACTTCCACATCTGACTCAATCTCACAAATTCTCCAATGCTATCAGCAGTCATAACTCAAAGATTTTTTCTTCTATTTAAATAATAAGTCTGAATGAAACTGCAAATATGCTCTGTCTGACACACTGATAGTATTAATTGCAGTCAAAAGATTTGCCAGTACTGTGTATGATAAATTGACATAATTGATTCTCCTATTTTCCATATTCCGCATCCTTGTTTTTGTACCTCCTGTTCTTACAGCAGCTCATTCTGGCCCTGATCCTGAGAGGAAGGCTCCCCTGGCTATTTCACTCACTTTGGTAGATCCTTCCATAAATGCAGAAGTCTATTTATGCTGAGCTTCTTATGGGATTGGAACCATTATTTTTGCTACAAAAACTATTATTAGCATACATGCTCCATCTTTCTGCTTCTTTGTTTCTGCTTGACCCCTCTCAATAGCAGAACACACAGCTAATGGACACAAACTGGACATGTTGTTTGACTCTGGCCTGCTTTTGTTCAGATATCAACAGCAAATCAGTCTACATTGCTTATCTTAAATACCCATCATCACCAAGTGAAAGCTGGTCCTGGACTGTTAGCTCTAAATTTCTAGCTAATGTCTATCTCAAATATAACTCCACAGGAACAGTTCAGATGCAAACTCCTTGAGCCACCTTTATAGTGTAAATCACTACGTGGAGTAAGTGAAGGACAGTTCACAGCTGAGTGGTAATTATACTGTCACCCTTTGAAAGGAGGGCTTAGGAAAGACTTTTCTACGCCCTCCTTTCAAAGAGTTTTTAAAGCAAAAGACTGGTGTATTTTTAATTCTACAGATTGCTTTACAGGTCTCACATTGCAGGGTGTTCATTCACTTGGGTTCACTATGATACTGTGTCTGCACACAGACAACTACAAAGAAAGCTGATTTTCAGACCTTTAAATTGTCTGAATTTTTGTGTCCCTTTTATTGGTTACTACTTTTAAACAGTTCAATTAAAATTTAGATTAAATATAGGAAATCTAAAAATAATTTGTCACATAAAAGATAAAATTCTATAGAAAACAACAAAAAGTATTTGGAAATACTTCAGAGATAAAGCTAAGCAAAGGAAGTTCAAAAGTCTGCAAGAGAAAGTTTTGCCACACCAGATGTTTAACAGTCCTATGAATTCTGTCTTGCAACTTCAACAGGATGAGTTTGAGCCTGCACAGTGGTTGGCCAAGATATGAAGTCTGGGCAGCAGAGAACGGGGTTGATAACTCATCAGGCCACAGTTTTTGCAGTCATTACTGATTCTCTGTCAAACAATTTGGCCTACTGAATAGTGTCTTTTCAAAGATACACAAAGCCCACATTTAGATTTATAGGTTTATTATCTTTTTTTTTTCTGTATTGCCCTAGATAAATTCCATATTTCTGCAATTTTTTTCCTTCATTTACATGCCTTTAAACATAACTTCTCTTAACCCTTCCATAGTATGTTTTCAGCTGGAGACACTTATCCATCATTATCTCCAAGACATCTGTTTTAAGTCAAAGTCCTGAGCAAAACAATATTATTGTATTTTTTCCCTTCAGAAAAACAAAAGTTTTTTTAAAGGCAAACTAATCAGTTGCAGAAAAATATTCTTTTTACTGTTCATCTCTTCCATAGATGATGGGAAAGATCCTAGACATTTATTCAGGACACAG
The DNA here is from genome assembly GCF_965178545.1 of Coloeus monedula. NCBI lineage: Eukaryota > Metazoa > Chordata > Aves > Passeriformes > Corvidae > Coloeus > Coloeus monedula. The sequence continues at coordinate 46,625,896 of NC_138786.1, forward strand.
GCAAAATTTTCACTGCAAAACTAGACTGGATTCAGTCATTTGGAGAGACTGTCATTGCAAGAAATCCAGTATTGGAGTATCCCTTGGAGTATTTTATGTAGCTGCGATGTTGATCAGTGTTACCCACTCAGATTCCAGTCAAACTATTTTTTTCACTCACTGCTGAAATGATCACAGAAAAGTCCTGGTAGGTAGAACAATCTTTAAATAGTTTGGAAAATAAAATTTGAAAAATATGTACATCTATCTCAGTGCACGTCATTTTACTTCCACTTAGATCAGAGAGAAGTATTTAAGCAGAGAGAGTTCTTCATGACACAAAACTGTTCAGGGAAACCAGCAAGGAATCTCCGTGGAAAACCAAACCTGACACTGACATGGATTACCCATCACCTAGGAGTACACAACACCTAGAAGAATGCTGCATGAGCAAAGGAGTGGAATCCTATTAAATACCTGCACTTATGCTACAACATTTGTAAGAGCATCCGGAGTAGAGAAAATGTACTAATGATAGTTGTGTATCAACAGTATAAACTGGTGAAAGTCAAGTCTGACTTTAAAATGCCAGATCATTGCCTTCTGACATGTTACAGAATAACCTGGAGAATGACTTGTATGGTATGTGTCATCTGCTGGGCAATCTCAAATTATTATTCTCATACTGTTTTATATGCAGAACCAAAAAAAATCCAAACTTACCTAAAATACGGTCTCTGGTAAAAGATACGGTCTTAAGAGAGTAACAGTTTGCTAGCGATAAGTCAGCATGCTTATTTTCCAATTTTAAACCAAGTCATTTATATAGAAATAGGGAGAAAAGGAAGTTTTGTTATTTCAGAATAAATTCATTCTCCTGTCTCCATTAGCACATGTCCTGGGGTGATGTTACGAAGCCGCTTTATTCCTTAACCGGCCGCTCAATGCCCCAGGACGCTGTGCCTTTAAGACGGACCCGGGGGGTGGGGCCGGAGCCAGGGACCGGAGGGGGCGGCTGAACGGTTCAGCCCAAGGGCTCAGGGGTCTGGGCAGGGCTCGGGAGGGAGTGAGCCAGGAGTGCTGTGCTGCTTTTTGGTCTCCTTTGTGTTCCAGCTAGCTGGCAAAAGGTTCTGATGGTTTTCCTTGTTCTTTTTTCCCTTTCCTTCCCCTTGCCTCACTGCCTCCCTGCCCTCCTCACTGGTCTGGGAAGCCTGCGGGGGTGGCCCCAGCTGGTCTGAGCCTGAGTGTCTGTTCCCTCTACAGGAATTTGTTGTATTTTGAGGGGTTCGTTTTATCCTGTTCTATCCTGTTTTGTTTGTTTTAATAAACAGTTTGGTTTCTTTTTCCCACTTTCACTCCTTGTGACCCATTTGTCTCATTGAGAAAGGAAAAGAGGAGGAACACTCATTCTGGAGTGTTTCCTCCTGAAGTTTTGTCTCAAAAACCGAGGCAGCACATAAAATGGAAATAGGGGAGTAGTATTTTTTCAAACTATCCCTAGTCCCTGAGACAATAATCCCTTAACCATGCAGCTCACCATAAATGGATTGCAAAACTGATGATTTCATGAATTATAGCAGTCTTTCAAGTAGCAAGAAGTAAAGTTGCAGCAATTTTCCATGTCTTTAATTTTACTGTCAAAAGGTATAAGGGCTATGTCCTGGAACTGATGGATTTCCAGCAGAAAAATTAAATTTCATGTATTAATAGGTAAAAAGAGGAGCTTTGCTGTTATAATTTTAATCTAATTATTAACTCAAGGAAAGCTTTTGTGAATCTGAATTTAACATTAGAATATACTGCACAATGATATTAATGCTCTACATGCTGTCTAGATTGTAGTATTGATAGAATTGTATTTCTTTCAGAAAGTAGATTTAGGTTCTTACAATAAGAAAGAATGGGAGAGATGAGGAGAAGAGTTATTTTTAAGCATAGCAACACTTTAATTTCTCTGCCAGGGGACAATTTATTTCAGCCTTTTCATCCTTCTTTGCTGCTATTGTTACAATGAATGAGTGAACTTAATTAGTTCAAGGAAAGGGCTATGGTTCCAAAGCTCTCTAAATGGGAAAAATATTTAATGAACATGGAGCAGAAAAAGAATACTAAATTTCTGGAAAGAACGAAAGAGCTACAGAAGCTTTAGTCTCATTATTGGAAACACAGTTGCACATAATATCTTCAAAGTACAGTCTCAGAAATGTCTTTTGAGATTTTCCTAAAAATAACAGTTGACAACCTTCTGCATACATGACACTCATTAAAAAGTGTCTAGATAAATTAATAAAGTAATCACTCCATTCTAAATTTTAAAAAAATTAACTTTATACCTGATGACACAACTGGACGTATATTGGATCTCTTTATCCTATTCATTAGAGCTCATGTCTAAGAGGGAATACACTATGGACTCCTGATTATTATGAATTAAATATAGAGTCAAGCTAAAACAGCTTGTGAAGAAACCAGGAAATTCAAGGTCTTTCCTCAGATCTACTTTGAATATGATTGTGCAACAGGTTCTGAAGAAACTAAAGTTCTTTCCATTTATTTCAGAATTACACCGGGCAATTCAGGTGTTGATCCCCATCTATAGAAGAGAGTTAACACTTTTTCTCTGAAACATGCCTATTCTTTTGGTTTAGTATTTTAACACTGTGGTACAGGAAGAAATGTTGTGTCTGTTGAGGAACTCAGCTGAAGCCTCACAGAGTCTACTCCTATCAATGAAAAGGATCTCTCTATACTGTACTACACTACATCAAACAGTGGGGCCTCAACCCACTTGACACCACAAAAAGAAATATGAAGATGGATTTTGGAGCATCAGGATTGAAAATGTTTCTAAGTGAAATAAAAACATGACAAAGCTATGAAGCCCTCATCCACATTCTTGTAAATATGAAAGATATAGCTGATATATACATATATATATATATGTATAGATATATATATTTGACAATTTTCTACCTGATACTCCGTAAGAATAGTGAAATATTTACCTGACAGCAGCAACTATAACAAAAATCCCTCCATGAATTGGTTTGGAAGGCTTCCAGAACCACGCAGTAGATATTTCGTTGCAGTTTTGTTTTATATTATCTTTAAGTCATGTCAATGTTATATCTCATACAGCAATGTTCAGAGTTATCTTTAAATAAGTGACTTTCATTTCAAATACTTGTGGCACACAGTAGGGAGCTCATTTTAAGCATCTGGTCATGGGTCTTCCTTAGACAGATGATTTGATGGCAAGCAACGATGGTGGTACTGGTGATGAAAATAGGGCTGGTATAAGTGTCTTCTGTTATACAAACAGTAAATTATAAGTGTAAAATTCTGCTTACAATCAGAAAAAAACATCTGCTAGAAGCAAAGTAATATGTATAAAAACATATGTCAACCTTTGGGGGGAAGAAAAATGCCACAAAAGGACACAGGCACAACTTCGGTCATGTCCATACTAAGAGAAGCTGACCATGACTAAATGATGTGATATCAGTATAATCATCCTGATGGCTGCAATGAGGAAAGTCATTACCTGCAAAGTGAAGTTGAGGAAACCTAATAAAATCTAACTTCCTTGTACATTTTATAATCTTCCCTAAATAGTATTATAATGCCATGTCCAATTTGCATCTCTCTTCCCACATATTTAAACAGAACAGGTAGTGACACACTGTTCTCTTTTCAAATGAAACAGCTCAATGACCTGTCTTATTTTGCATTCAAAAGTAAATGTCCAGTTCTCTATAAAAAGGCTATTCTGAGCTGATATATTTTCTTCTTTGGAAAAGGAACTCAACCAGTCTCTTTCTGTAAGGTCTCTTATATCTCTTCTGACATTACTGTAATTTTCATTCTGTTATAAGGCAGGTAACATGAAAACAATATTCAGCTTATCAATGTTGCCATTACCTTCAGGCCTCATTATTGCTCAGATACCATTTTAAACTCCCCAAACCATCCAGTCATGCCTCCTCCAAACCCACCCTCCTCCCTCCGGCTAATCATCTGTTGCCCTTCAGCCCTGGACACCAGGAAGCTTCATCTTCCAACAGGCCCCCAATGTCTCAGCACACCAAAGGCAATTACTTTCACCTATGATTAACTGCTGTTTTGTCTCCTCCACATGAACCTTGCTGAGCTGGTCTGTCCCTCCTTAACTTCCAGTGAAGGCATTTATAATATTTTAATGACTTCTTCTGCTCAAGCAATGAATATGCTGCTCTGTTAGACATCTAGTAAACCCAATATGGTATCTCCTCTCTGAACTTTTAGAGGATTTCTACTTCTAGAAGTCAGCCATCAAACATTTCTAGTGCTGTTCATCAATTTTTTTTTTTTTTCAGGGAAATTCCTATATTTTGGTTAGTTTCAAATAGTTATCAGCAACATCACGTACTGGTCTGAGAGATTAAACAGATCCAGGTGAATAACTAATTAAAAAATGTATGGTCTGTTGCCGTTTTCTCCTATAATGAAGTGCTGAAGTACTAATTTTCTCACTGTCTTGAATATTTGATTTCTCATAAGCTATAATGTCACTCCCATTAATAGCTGCATAAAGAAATGACAGGTGGTCAGCAGAGCTTGTGCAGGGATTCTTTAATGTCCGTGCATTACTCCCTGAAAGCTGTGAGATTAACACATTTACTTTGGACACAAGAATGGCTGGCCTCTAATGGATTGTCTGTTTATTTTGCCACTTCTCTATAAATCCTATAAAAGGTAGCCTTTTACAGCTTAAATAAATATTCACTTTTTGAAACCCATTAAAAAGGCTAATTGCCACTCTTCCCCATCAGCATCTAGGACTAAATTTGCCTCATCTGTTTTACGTGGGAAGGCACAGATACAGTTTTCCTCCTTTGCAATGGTGCTGGGCTGAGAGGACCCTGGCACCATGAGGGTTCCCATGGATGATGGTGATTTCCCCAGCACCCTGGCGTGTGCAAAGGCCTATCACAGCAGACACACAAACCCAGATGTCCCGCTGTAGGCAATAGTGATGGCATACCCATGTCAGGACTCTCAGAGTGATGGGCTCAGTGTGGGAAAGGACTGTCTCATGTACCATTCTGTATCATATCAGCTGTACTTAGGAGTAAATATGATATTAAATCCCCATGTTACATAACATTATGCAAAGCAAAAGAAGCTTCATCAATGTAAATGCAAATGCTGGCTCAAGAAAATGTCTATGCTATGATTAGTGATTTGCAAGACTTGCTTATATGCCTTAGGTGAACAAAGAGGAATGGTCATACTTTGGAATATTTAATATGTTCAACAACTGACAGTGATTTTTAAGTCAAGGTGCATTTTAAACTCCTCTTCAAAACTTAAAGACATCACCATCTGTGTCATTTGCATGTCTATCACACCAATAAAACAAGATTCTCAGCATGTCCAACAATAGTTCAGTAGAGAATATCTTACAGTATTAGAGCTGTGAGAGTCATACTTGTCCTGCCTTACGTTTTAACTTTTATATTGTTCAAATCCTGCCTAGTGTGTAACTCCGAAGTTTTGTGTGCCCTGTTAACTACTGTTCTCTCATGCTGGTTAGACATAACAAACCCTCTCTAGGCTTCCACTTCAAGGACACCTTGATTGTCTCAGGCTCCAAACTGTGTAAACTAAAAGCCTTTGAGAGGAGGGATAAACTTGGGGTAATTACATCATTAACTGAAATTAGAATTGGAGAATTAACCCTTATATGCAAATGGACCAAACTTATAAAAGTGTGAAGAATCCATGACCTAGGGTCCATCTCGGGTGGAGCCCCACGTAGGCTTTAAACTCCCAAGGTGTACCTTTGAAGGCCCTTCAACTAAATACCTACTTTTATTCTGTTATTTTTGTCTAGCCTCTGTTTTCAGGTAGCCACTTCAAGGCATCACTTGAAGGAGAGAATTTCACATTTTAAGGACCAAATTTCCTATGTCAAACCCATGTAAATTTTATGTTAGCTCTTAATGAAATGAGTCTTAAGCTATCACAGCTCAAAAGTATTGAAAAAGAGAAGTTAAAAATAAAGTATTGGCAAACTAAGTTTAGTTTTCCATTTTACACAAAGAATTAACTCAGGCTGTGAAAAAGCAGCTTTTTAATACAATACAGTGAACAATCGCTTATTCTGAATATAATGTAGGCAAAAAAAAGTCTCTGATTACTGTCACTTAGGACTGTACCTGGTTCATAATAACTGCATTCCAGTTCAAGCATGTGACCTTTAATTAAAGTGTGTTAATATTTGAAGAGTATGAGGAAGGTTTCTGAAGCCTTAAAAGACTCTTTGTTCCATTTGTTAAAACAATATAGTAATAACAAATCAGCCTCATGGCTAAAGAACAAAATTTTGACAAAACATAAAAAATGGTTCAGCAAAAAGTGCAGAGATGACATCTGTTGAAACCCATGGTTGTGTTTGTGTAAAAATATGCATGTGTGCTTCTGTGTGTCTGGGTATGTTCCTCATTGATAGGAACAGTGATAGAGAGAGCTATTTACCAGTGATTACATTTTCCAGAGACCTCAGTGTTCTTGTATTTATAAACTATTCAAATGTATGAGAAAATGGAATGAGGAGGGGGGAAGGGTCAGCAAGGATATAACTTAAAAATTAAAAGAGGTACTGTAGCACTTTGTATCAATTTTTAGCACACAGGAACATGTCAGGTAGCATTTATACCATCTCCTGGAAACATCTGGGTAATTCTCATCATCACATTATTTCCCAGGTAGCATTTCCTCCAATAAATAAAAGAACTCTGTGTTTAAAGATAAAAGTCAGAGTAATTATTAACTTGTTCAAAGGATCCATTTATGGACACTTACTTCCAGGGTTCTTCTCTGCATGTTTATTCTTCCTTTTTGTTACATTCAGCTGTAATTTCCTTGCTGAAGTTCTTTGTTGGTTTTAGGGTAATTATGGACTCTTACAATGGCTTCTGACCCAGGTAATTTCCCACTCATCTGGGCAACAAAAAATCCATTCACATTTCTCTTTATTTTTTTCTGTAAAGATGACATACAGCATCTCACTGCATTCAATCTGCAGAGTTTTCTAAAATCTATATTTGCCTTGTGCTCTAAAAACAGATGAAGGGAATCAGAAGGGAATTATGAAAGCAGCTTTCATCTTTGGCCTCTCTTCAAGAAGGACGGACACACTTTCTAGTCCTGTGCTTATGGCATGAGAGGAACTTAAGCCAGCAGTACTGCTGGAAAGAAATGTAAATGTTCCTTAACTTGAGATGGTCATGTTAAGGCACATTTAAGCCATAGATGCCTTTTTACTGAACATTTTTGAGCCCACTTCAAGGATAGCATTTAATATATCTGCTTTATATATAAGAGATAGGGGTAATGAGTAGCCAGGCTGGGTCATTTGGTATTATATGTTTTCAATGATGATGTAGGAATCAAAAATGAAAACCATAACCAGTGCTAGAGATAAATAATAAAATTCAGCATGAATTCACAGAAGATTATAATTGTATAAGAATTGTTTGGTTGGGGTTTTTTAAGTAAATAGTCTTTTGCATGACTCTGGAATTTCATAATTATTTTTATTCTCATTCTTACTCTTATTCTTACTATGTCTGATCCATTACAAAAAAGATTTCTCTCCTATCCCACCAAAGACATGTTAGGAGATTATATTTGTGACATAGTACTGTCATCATTGTGATACAGTAGTGTCATGATTCCTAGCTATTACAAGATGAAAAATATGCCATACTACTTGTGACGTACATGATGACTACAGAACACACTATACCTTGGGAGGCATTTTGTATTTTATAAAATTGAATCTGGTCACTGAGAGAGCTATGATGAATAAAATCATGTAGCAGAAAATATTGTTCACTAGAGGATACAGTTCATAATTTTTTCTTACAGCATTTTTGAAAAATGAAATTGCCCATAACTAGAAAACCTAGCTCTTGATCAGCTCTCTGCATCCAGTAATCCCATTCTTTCAAGAGGTACTCCCTGTATCCATCAATTCTAAACTTCCCTTCTTAATCAGTTCTAATCATTACAAGTTTTGTAGCACTTCCCTTTAAAACTTGATGTTAACAGAGTATCTTTGACAAAGTCCACCTTATTTAATTATTGTCTGTGAAGAATTTCTTTCTTTCTTTCAATTTGGGTAAACTAGTCTTATATTCCTGAAGTAATTAATAATAAATATCCTCAAACCACTTCTGCCTTCCTCTCAAGCCACGACTCTTCAGCTCCCATTTTGATTTGGTCTGGTACATTTTTCATCTACTTCAGCAGAAGATGTGAAGAGTAAGTCAATTCCAATAAACTTTTTAGATTCTGGAAGCCTTTCTATTTATATATTTATCTTGTCATTTATATCACTTTTATAAAAGACTAATTAGGTAGTTTATTAAAATAGCTAGGGTTATCCTGGCAACTGTAGTACAAAAATGATTACATTTTTTTATATTTATACATATATATATGTATGTGTGTGTGTGTGTGTGTGTGTGTGTGTGTGTGTGACAATAATAATTCAATGTTTCAATCTAGACTGGAAGACCGGACCTATTAACTTAAGAGATAACATTCATATACAGAGGGTTAACAATTTAGATATGCAACATGACAGCAAAACCTTTTTTTATTGTTATAATTGTGTTCTTGCTTTACTCCCTTTTTACCGGTCTTCAGATAATCATGCAATGTCACTCCTGTCTAAGTATACAGAGAGCATATGTTGGGATCTGAAAAGGACATTGCCTAAACTAGTGATCTAAATTCATTAAAATCCATAGTGTGAAGCACCCTACGTGAACAACTAATAGTGTCTAACAGAAAGAATGGGTCAGCCATTCCAGCCTAGCTTTGGATGGCTAAAATGAGATCCCACATTAAGTGACCTGTCAAAGATCACAAGGGAAGACTATAAAAAAAGAAGCCAAAAGCGTGAGTCCTATCTGAATGCTTTAGCTAAAATTTCTTCACATGGCCCTTAAAAAAATGTGAAATAAGTATTTATATTTATTTAAATGAATGACACAAAACATGTATATTCACTGATGAAAATAAAATGAATGAAACAATTCACCACTGTTTTTTTCAGTTTGCCTCGTAATTTGAAAAGCTTGTCCAAAACATTAACAATGTTAATACCTGCAATCCTTGCTGAAAAATAGTAATTGCCTTTTTCCTTATAAATGTATAACACTGAATACAATGTGTTCTCCAGTTCCTTCACAGGGGAGGGGGGATTTCTCCCCTTTTCTATACATGGTGCATTAGTTCTTTAAAGTACACATACATAAACACACACTTAAAAAAAGTTACATCTGGGTTTCACATTTCTGAGTCACCCTTTTTATAGGCTAACCCATGCAGAGCTGCCCTTGGCAAAGTCCATTTTTTAGTGATGTGTCTGTATCAATGTGGGATTCCTGTATTATATGTTACTTGTTATACACAACTGCTAACTGTGTTCTGCCCGCCCAGAGGGAACTCATCAGCTACAATCCAGCTGCTTATTCACATCTCCCTCATTGATTATTCATGAAGCTGCCTTAAAAATCAGGTATTGGTCATATTAACATGCATCACAAACCTAAGTGTTACCATCTCTGCTTTTGGCATATGTGACCTTGAGAGTCACTGGGCTCTGTGGAACAGCCTTGGGTTCCATATGCACTCAGGAGTTGCTTTGCTGTGTTGCATCAGTAACTTTACCCGTTAGCATGGGTTTCTGCACATATGGATGATGTTCCACCTGCTTTCATTCAACAAGGGAAGAAATAATACTCATGTTGCCTGGAAAATAAGGCAACAGAATAAAACTAAACAAAAAAACCCAACCAAACAAACAAAAACAGAAATAAATAAAAAACACCATCCCAGAACTTCCATAAGACTCAGATCTATGTAAAGATTGAATTAAAATCAATGTTGAAAAGAAAAAAAACCCAAACAACCAAAACTGGAAAACCCCCACACAACTGACGCACTAAACAAAGAAATACCCCTAAACACCAGCTGTGGAGATTAGCTGAAAGATACAGTTCTGGTGAATTAACATGTGATCTTTTGCCTTATGTATTTGCCTAGACACCCACCCCTTCTCCTGTGTATCTCTAACCTGTGTGTTGTTTAGTGTAACATACTCCTTTTTCTTGCCTTGAGGCCTTTCCACTGCTTTTCAATACCAAGATCAAATCATAGCATCATGCAATTATAGAATCACAGAATGTTAATGGGTTGGAAGAGACCCCAAAGATCATCTAGTTCCAACACCCTGTAATGGACAGAGACATCTTCCACTAGACCAGGTTGCTCAAACCTCGTCTAGTGTGGTCTTTAAAAATTCTAGGGATTGGGCATCCACAGCTTCTCTGTGCAGCCTCTTCCAGTGTCTCACCATGGTGCTAAATCTCTTTCAAATTACCAATATACAAATAAATGGTTTTGATATTCAGATGTTCTAAGAAAAATGTGCCTCATTAATAAAAAATAGGAAAAATAAATTTTTGCTTATATTTCAGTTGGTAATCCTTTCTTTCTTTTCTTCTGGGGTAAAAAGAAGTCCATCAACCTGTTCTTCAAAGCACTGCCTACAAATTCATTTTGTTAAAAGATAAAAGGATGAATGTTAGCCAAGAGAGACAATACAGTTGGATTTTCTTGGCAGAGATAATTCTTACACATGTCATCATTGATTACTGGCATTTTCCATTACAGCTGCCATATAGCAGCATTTCACTGGTTAACTTTGTGTCCCTCTTATAGTCATAGACTAAATTTTTTCCTACAGTTAAGCTTCTAGGTTGAAAGGTAATGATGCCTCAGCACCTGGGTGTAAATTCCTCTAAGAAGGAGGGGCAAATACTTCCTTGTTTCATTTACATTCCAAGAAATATTTGAAAGGAATTTATCAGTCCAGTCATATCTCGGTTTATCTTAGATTATATTCTGAAATATCATTCACTGTGCATCAAGACTGTTCATTAAAATATGGCATTTACAGTGGTTGAAATATAAAGAGCAAAGTCTCATCATAAATCCAAAATTATATGGCAGATATTGCACTAAACTTAATCTACATACTAAAAAGCACCAGTACACTTCCTGGAAAAGTGATCAGCCTGCTTCAATCTGTAGGCAATACTGCCAGAACAATGGTGATTTTAACTCAAAAGGCTACTTTGATTAAGATGAGTTTAGCTCACAGTGAAAGGGGTCTCCGCTAAGCTGAATTAGTCCACACTGGTGGTGTACTCAAGCTCAGCAGATGTGCCATGACTCTTGCATATCTTTCATAAGCCCATGTGCATGTTATACTTACTCCAAGGGACAGAGCAGTGGTGCAGTTTAAGCTAGTTCACAGGTGAAGGAAAGATTGTGAGACGAAATAAAAGTAGATAAAAATGTTTATTAAAAGAGGGGTTTAGAACACAGGTGTACTGGTTAGACTGAGAAGGGAATAACAGATTACGCTACAACAGAATCATGACAGGCCTTAAAAATGGGTACAAAAAGCCTAAATACAAGTTGCAAGAAAAATACGTGAGGGTATACGAGATGAAAAATAATTTGACCTGATGGTCTTCTTTTACTTTATCTGCATCCCTAAGACCTCTAGAAGGTGAAGAGAATACTGCCAGATCAGGTAGAGAGAGGGAAGAAAGGCAGAAATATAAGTTTTTCGCCACACCACATGAGAGAACATCAGGAGATGCCTGATGTCAGAGATAACAATTTTTACTATATGATTCTAGACAAATGGCAAGAATGAGTCATGGTGGTGATCCTAAACATGAGCTGAACAGCTCATTTCCCCGAGGAATAAAGTTTCTTCTCTTGGCCACTTCTCCTTACAACCATTTCTGTAGTGTCTGCTATGCACTATCAGAACATAATAAAGTTTCTTCCGCTTCTTCTCATTTTACAAAACCTTTCATTTTCTTACCATCTCCTTTTCATCCATCTTCTTTTTGGTAAATGTAATCTTAAGTCAACAGTAAATAAAAGTCTACAGAAAGGAACCAGTATCTATATTTTAAGAAGACAGACAGGAGTATCTTGTTTCATAATATTTTCTGACATTTTATTTATTGATTTTCTGAGTCTATCTGAAGAGAGTTTTAAATTCATTAGAGAGGGTATCTTTTTAGTAAGTGATCAATCAATAAAGTGCACTAATCACTGTTGATGACACCAATTTAAAGTAGAATCACATTTTTTTAAATTTAGGTAGCATGTAAGAATGTTATTAATAAATTGCAGAGATAACTTTTCATCTATTTGGCAAATAGATTAGGAAAATATATGAGGATTTTAATGTTAATTGTAATAAACATTTTTATTCCAGCACTGCTGAAAACTACCAAATGAGTGTTGTTGTTCTATCTACAAAAAATAGCAATTTGAGCTGTACAAGTTTTCTCATATTGCCCTCAAAATACTGTTCAGTGTTGCTCTGGAGGAACATCATAAGAAATAAATCTTATTTTTCATGCCTCTCTCCATCCTGTAACTCACTCTTTTAGACTACCATAGCTTCTGAACCATGAAAAGGCTAGAGGATGTTCTTGTGCTTTTGCTGGAGTCTGGACTGAGGTCACTCCACAACCATCAGTTACTAAGAGGTTTGACTTATCAGTAAGCATAAATTTGAGTGCAGAATGGTGAAAGTCTTCATGTCTCATTCTCACATCCTAAGCCTCTGGATTTCAACCTTCCTTCATGAGATAAATTGTATCTTTATCATCTTGTTTCCAGGCATTTTAACCAGACTTCTTTCTTAAGATAATGGTAGAGAATGTTTATGCTACTTCCTACATTAACAGCAATTACAGCTTGTCAGTACTGTGGGCTCTGTTTCCTCTGTGGTTCTGGTACCCAGATGTGCATCTTAGTTGTGTCCCACCCAACTGCATAAGGGGAAGAAACAGGGATGTTCCCCATCCCCCATTTGTCCTGATTTTCCATGAAAAGAAACTCGAGTGTCTGAAAAGGAGGGATCTGTGCTTCAGCAGTGGGGAACCAGGAACATGGGATGCTGCAGGGAGTGCAGCTGCACCTGAGCATAGCTGCAGTCTTTGAGGGGGCACTACAGAAAGAACAACTGACAGATGTGGGCTCCTTGAGGAAACACCAACCACCAAGGATTCATTTACAAGCTAGTGACCTTTGTGCTTAAAAGGAAGGTGTTTCTAATTAGGTGTGACTGATTTCTGCAGTGAACTAACACATTTTCTCAAAACCAGATTCATATCCTTGTTCTTATCCATTTTTTGGTAAATGAGATACATGTAAAGACTTTGCATTGTTTTTCTTTTTTTCTTCTGAATTAGCTTCCTAATATATTTTGTCTGCCTGCTCATACTGATTTCTGTTATCACAGACAGAAATACAGCTTCTTCTAACAATGAATATTTAAATGTAATGAATTTTTTATATCATATAAAATTGGATCTCAACTTGCCATAAACATGTGTAGATTATGATTAAATTTACTGACTAAGTACAGTCTCTGCTGGATGACATTAAAAAAGAGTGAATCCAAATCCTCCTACAGAAAAGCAGGGTAATAAATAAATCCAAAGACAAGTTGCAGCATCTGGTTTGGTTATTTGGAGGTTTCTATTTACTGTTTCATGAGGGGAGGTTTTGGGACTGTTTAAACTACACTGTTTGGGGCCCTGACCCTGCTACTTTTGCTCAGGTGTGTCATCCCATTCATGACATTAGCCTGAATGGGAACTACAGAATTTGGATGTTGGACCTGATCCAGAGGGGGATTCCTGTTCTCTAGAAAGGACTTTAAAACAAGCCTTTAGAGAGACAAAATGGTTTATCACGCACGGCTGCTCCCAGAGCCAAGCAGCTGCCCTGAAGGCTGTTCTGAGCTCACCTGCTCAGTACCAGAGTGCCGGGCATACAATGGGACTGTAGTCAGCACAGCAAGATCTTTCACCACGGCATAGTTAAGGCAGTACCACAGTGTCAAGGAGCATTTTCTTTTAGCCCACAAAATCTTATGATCAGGTTAATAAACTCAGGAATGGAGGAATCCTGTTAAAACAATGTGAGCCCTATTATAAAAATGTCATGTGAGATTCACAGTACCATCCTACAGAAAGCACGAACTGTTAGCCCTGGCCAGCCTCTATCATCTCTCATGGATATGTACATCTTTTGGACTTTGAACTCCCTGTAACCTTCCTCTGTGGCTCCCAGTGGATATGTGAGTCCAGGCAGCTTAAAGGCACTGGAAGTTTGTGTGCAAGCTTCCATCTGCCCCTGCCTATTCTTGATAAATCATGTGTTGAGTACTACCACATTCTAGATCTGGTTTATGTCTGGTTCTCCACTAAGAACACTAAAAAAATACTGCACCTAGACATACGGCTGCAAAACCATAAACAAAACAAACTAAAATAAAAGAATTTAGGACAGCATGTTTTGATGCTGTGGGTTTGTTTGGGGGTTTTTTTGTGAAATCCACAAATTTATAAATCTGTCCTTTGCCTATAGAAGAGATGAAGTTTTAGTGCACTCAGATTCAGAGAACAGATATCTGAGTTACTTATTCTGTCTATACACAAATGCACAACAGCAAAAATATGTGTTCCCATTCAAATCCAGAAAGAGGTTCTGTATGGCTTGGCTCAGTTAATAACAGAAGAGCACAGTTCAGACAGGAATCCAGCAGTGCAATATTAATGAACTTTGATGTCTTCTTGAAGTATAAAAATTCCAACTCTTTGAGACAATGATTATGTCTGAGGAAATCACAGTCCAGGTGTTGTGGTTTAACCCGGTAGGCAGCTGAACACCCACCAGAGGGCTATGAGAGAGTGTTGGAAAAAAGGTAGAACTCATGGGTGGAGTTAAAGACAATAGTACATAAAAGGAAGGGAGAATAATAATTATGATAAAAAAATCTACAAAACAAGCAATGCACAGTGCAACTGCTCACCATCCACTGACCAGCATCCAGCCCCTCACAGCTAACTCCTCACAGTTTTATTGTTCAGCATGATATCATATTGTATGAAATGTCCCTTAAATCAGTTGGGGTCAACTATTCTGGCCATGTCCCCTCCCAGTCTCTTGTGTCCTGCCAGCTTCTTTACTGGCAGGGCAGCATGAGAAGCTGAAAAGCCCTTGGTTTAGAGCAAGCACTGCACAGCACAACTAAACCATCAGCATGCTATCAACATTATTCTCATCCTAAAATCAAAATACAGCTCTGTACCAGCTACTAGGAAGACATTAACTAGATCCCAACTGACACCAGGGTACAAAAAGAGGCAAAAATCAAGGTATTGATGTGAATTGCTGCTTGTTATAGGACCATCTGTTATGAAAATTTAAGTCCCCAAAAGGTCTGAAATTTTCCTTCTGTAGCCACGCAGATGCGGAGATTGTCAAAAACTTTTGTAAGCAAAACTTTGTTTTACTGCTTCTGCTTCCTTGGAGCTTTTGTATTGTACAAAAGAACTATTGTTTTGAGTCAAATTAACTCCAGTGGGTTTATGTAAAGATTTTTCAGGGACAAATGACACTTCATAACAAGAGAATTAAGAGGCTACTTAAGGCATTGTTAAACATAGTCAATTTAAAAAACATTTTCACCTATTCCATTGCATTTTATCCCCACACTCTTTGGATTAAGTTAATGAAATGCACTCAGAAATTCCATATCCTTGGGCCACATAAAATTGTATTGTTTATAAAATATATATTGGTAGTTTTCAGGAAGGATTTAAATTAATATTCTCAGTTCACAGATTTTTAATTAATTATCAGATTTTTTTAAAAATTAAGGATACTGCTTTAAAATCTAGATCTGCTTGTTTATTTTTCTTCTTTTTTGAATGCTTAGTCATCTGGTGTATAATATGTATATGTATTAAGATTTGTATCTAGTAAATACAATGTGAAAACAAGAAAAGCTAGGATCCCCACCTAATTACAGTACACAGATCACTGTGATTTTAAGAACGCTTAATTTTTATGAGACGCGTGCTATAACAATGACATTTGACAACTTTTATAAAACTCTAAACCATTATGTCTTGATCTTTATCACTTCAGTTCCAAAACATTTATATTTCTAAACATTCATTTTAGATGTAGTACTATTTTTATTGTCTTATTTCTCTTTTGTCTTTTTTTTTTTTCATTTTGTGCTTCACTGAAGTTAAATATGAACAAAGAAAAAGTTAATGACTAGCAGGAATCCACATTACAAAATCATTCCATTTCCTTTCCTTACAATCAAAAAGCCTGAATGACCAAAGAGTAGAAGTAATTTGGCAACCTTGCTATTATTTGTTGCCTTTTTATTGCTAATTGTGATAGAGTAGAAAGTCTTCCCTTACACAAGTCTTGCCCCTGTGCCCTACAGTTGGGCAAATAAATGGTCAATCTTGGGCTTAATTTGCAGACTAGTGAAAGTATATTTTTCCTTTCTGCTTCATAAACAAATAATGCATTTTTTCTAAATATTTCAATGTCATTTATGCTTCAAATTTATACCGTTGTAACTGTTTCAATAATTTTTCTTTAGAGATTAAAAATTCTCATTGAATAATACATTGAATCATCCACTTATTCCTGTACTCTGTTGCCAAACAGCCAAAGGCACAACAAATCGTTATTGAGTGTGCTGGTTACTTGAATAAATATGATATAAGCATCTTTATATTTGGGTTTTTTTTAATGTACAGAATGAAAACAAGTGTTTGACTGTGAATAGTCAGTCAGTCACCTGGAACAGTTAATGAACAAATGATGAAACAAAACCACTCCTAGAAAAATTACTAGTGCATTTTCAGTCTATATTATGTAAAGCACTATTTACCATTGTATCTGAAGATTCATGAATGTAGCTGTTTGCACCCATTACTGCCATGACCACAGGTTCAGAACTCCTAGTACTAATATCCTTACTATTAGCCTAATGTATTCTTCTAATCAGTAGATCTCACTGTATTCACAAAGGGAGGCAGTGTTATTATTTTTATTTAATAGCTTTGGACACTGAGATGCTTGGTATTGACACAACTTGTTCAAAGCTTCTTCTCCCATTCTTACCATGATTATTCAGTTTCTTCCTTTTGCAGCAATTTTTACAGATGCTTCCTAAAAAAGCAGATAATTGTGCCACAGCATTTTTCTTTAAGCTTTCCTATAGCCATGATATAATTTTGTGCAGAAATGCAATACTGCATGTTCATCTGCAGATTTGTCATTCCCTTGAAGAAACCAGCTAATGGAAGAGATGACAAGCAGGAAATATTACTGTAAATTTTTGCCTTTGATTGCATAATGAGCAGTTACTGGATATTATACTTCTGGATTATAGCTTTGTCTTCTGACTCAGGGATATTTAGCAAATAACTTAGTCCTTGATTTTGCTAGTCATGACTTCCATCCTTTTTAATCTTTCATTAGGTTGTTTCTTAAATCTCGTTAGGGTAATTCATAAATTGTATAGTCAGCTGAAGAGCAGGAAGAATCTAGTGACTACGTTGCAAAGGTGAGGAAATACAGAGTTCAGCCCAGGTCATTGTCCAGATAAAGGATCCATATTTAATTTCTGATGTTATGGCCCTTGCTAACTGTGCCATATGAACTGAATATTAGGTCTAACCATATGTGAGTAAATCATAACAAATAAGTTTAAGCACTGAAAACATACTGTGTTCTGATTGCATTTACTCAGTCATCATTTGTATTTCAGGATTACTTCACGTATTCTCATCCCAGGTCAGATGCATTTACTACCTTGAATTTACTCAGGTACAGGATGAAGAACCACACCAGGTATGCATACCAATGGAAACAAAGTCATCCACAATGAAACTCACAAATTATTCTGTTAAGAGCTTTTTTCAACTTGATTTAACACAAACAGGTTAATAGATCAGTCTATTTTATGGGGTTTTCCTTCTATAGCAGTACCTGTTCTTTCTTTCACTGTTTGGCTGAATTATTTGTCTGCACATTTCAGCTGTGGAGTTACAGACTTTTGATGTATGGGTTAAAATCATCTCTCACTCAGTTCTCATGACATATCTTAACTAGATTTTCTTAATTAACTAGCATTTCATTATGTTGTTTCTGTGCTCCCCAACCAACACCAGTAAATTCCAGCAGTTACCCTGTCTTCAATGGAGGGTTCGTTTATCATCTGTTTTTCCATCATATTTTATAGCCTAAAGTAGCAACATTGGGCAGCTGCATTCTGATGGCTCCCTTATGAAGGAACAGTTTCCTAACAACAGAACTGACACAAACTGAAGAAAAGGGACTTTCCCCCAGTACATTGATTTCAGTATCATCTGTGAAAAAGAGGGTGTGACCTAGTGCCCACAGAGGCACAGGGGCACAGATGGGCTTGATCCATTTGCTTTGAGGGTTCTAACTTCTACCAAGTCACAGGAGTAAAATCCCAGACCACTCTGACTGATGAAGGAGTTACAGTATCTTTATTTCCTCTGTACAACACTGAATTTCCATGAAAAGGAAAATTAACTTCAAAACACTGAAGAAGAAAAAAAGAGTCATGATACCTACATCTGGGAACGTAACCTCAGCGTGGCTCTGCCCCTGGTTAACACTGAGTTTGCTCTTCCACTTTCCCTTTGTACAACTCCATACCAGCTCACCTTAGCTGACACTTGATCTGCTTTGTAAATGTCACTGTTAAAGGTGTTCTTTGTGCTCCAGTGTGATACACTCAACACTATTAATATTTATATCAGGAAGAATGGGTGAACATGGCTGTTTTTTTCCTTTCATTTCAGCATACCTGAGTGTTCTGTGAAAGACTGCTTCAAAATGATTCAAAATGAAAACTGTGGGACAAAAATAAATATGAGAAGACAATAAAACCTTTTCTCCAAAACCAAACCATCCTGAACACCAATATTTTATGAAACATACATATATAAATGAAGACTCGCCCTCAGATTGATGGCATAGCTTTAAAAGCAGAGCATCCTTTTTTTCAATTGTTTTTTAAATCTCCATTTTTTCTATTAGTGAAATCTGTATTTATTGCATATTTGTAAATAATTATCCCATCAAAGAAAACAGTTTTTAAAGTGCTGGGCATTTTCCATAAACTGATAATACTGATGACATCACCAGGAGAGGAATTGTTTTAACTACAGGACACACTAAATTTCCCCAGCTCCTGGAAGGAAAGTTGTCTGCAACACAAGCATTAATTTAGAAACATATCTGTAAAATAAGTTCACATGAATGGATTTCAAAGAGCAGGAACACTTTGATAGGAAAGTGACAATTCACTGGCTTAGGTTTTGCCGTGCTAGAGGGAAAAGACCTTTGAAGTATCTCTTGGACACATACACTTTGCTGCTTTCTGTCTTTCATGCACCAATGTTTTTCTTGTTGATCAATGGTCACATAATCAATTGATCACCACAATAATCTCAGAAATGTTGCATACTCTTATCCAAAGGCTGAGAGTCTGAAATCCATCAAAGTTGCTGTAGCTCTGCTTAATCTACTTCAGGCTCTAGGAGCAGTCTGTATAGGCAAGACTGGAGACCCTGCCAAGTTAATTTATCCTGTTGAGTCTACATAGACCAGCTTAGCACCACATGATGACAGAGTACTTCTCCATGAGCATATGAAGTTGTCACTGCAGTCACCAAGGATGTGGTTATACCTGTCTAAAATGTCTATTTATATGACCTCTGCAAAGTCTTTGAATAGTCCCAGAGATGTCAATAGAGAATTTATGTTCTCCAACCTCCTAAATTTTTTTTTCACATCTTGTATAACTCTGAAAGTGCATTTTCTCTGATATTTAATGGATATTGTCATTTAATCCAATATAATAACCACATATTTTCTAAGCTGCAAGACTTTTCTCTCTATAATTTGAACTGCAGGGTTCAGAATCTTGTCTAGCCCCCCAGGGGTGAGAAAGCACTCTCAGAAATTTTATCTGGAATGCAACTTCTATCATTTAGACATCTATGCTGTCAAGTGTTGCAGTTTTACAGATGCTTTAAATTATTATCAACCATTTATTCATTAGTTTTATTATATAGTTTATGCTCTACTCATCTCCCTTGCATAACTACCATGGTGTTAGTGCCAATACAAGTTAGTTAAATACTGAAGCAGAGCTATGAAGCTCTAGGAGTTTCAGCATAAAGCCACTATCTGTGCCCATAAAGGTGCTAAATAAAATCAATGCACTGTGCTAAGAATTCACAGTGTAATAAAAACAGGGGAAAAGCTCTTAACCCTCCTTTTGAAGACATCCCTGCTGATTCTGTGGTTTAGAGAACAAAAACGCTTCATATGCACAGAAAGGCAAAGATCCAGGAAACACAACTCCCCTCACCTTCTGAAATTTGAGTTCCCCATGGGGAGCAGGGGAGGCCTGCAACTCCCAGGCTCCATGGGAGGACTTGCTACCATTCCAATAGCCAGTCTCCACAAAGAGTGATAGTGTGATGTGGCTTGCTTTTCACTTTCTCTGTTTTTCCTTCTTTCCCTTCCTTTTTGCCAGATGTTTTGAATCAGCTCTTTCCTCCCCAACTTCAAACACTTAGAGAGGAAATGCTTTCAGGTGTCTTTAATTATACTCAGCCTGTCTTTAACAGCCTGTATCAACATCATCTGAAACACTGATGTTTTCCAGGGAAAGTTTAAAGAGCTTGCAAAGATGTCAAAGATATGTATTTAAGAGCTCCCGAGAAAACACCAGTTTACATATGAATTCACTCACATCAATTACCACTATCATTTCAAAGATGCAATTCTGCATTTGTGAACTCAAAGACATCATGTGGAAAAGTGTATCATGAAAATTATTACACTCAAACGAAATCTTATTTTTTATTTTTGCTAGAATTTAAAAATGAGAATATATTAAACCATTTCATATTTAACAACATCTTCATCTGCCTACTGCACAAGAAATATTTTTATTTATATAGCATTGAAATTATTCTGGCAAATTATTACAGGTTTTCACATATATACAATCCTTGTTATCTTCCAGGCAACTAAGATGAATTAATCAATATCAGGTCTCAGATCTCTTCTGAAGTAATGGAAAGGATATTTTGCTTTTTTTCTTAAATGTATTAATGGATATTGTTAGCACTGGTATCAACAATTTGTACTCAGCAGTGTAAGTTTCCGACATTCAAAACCACACAAGTGAGCATCCCTGTCACTAATAAGACCAGCAGGAGCAAACATTTTCATGCTTCAGTGTGGACAAGAACTCTGAGTCAGCGTGCCTAATACTCTGTTCCCCTCTCCTGACACAGTCCAGTTTACATGACACTCCTAATCCAGGACTGCATCTACCATCAAACTGCAGCCTTGCTGCTGCCAAAGCACGCCAGGCCATGGGGTCCTGGATACACTTCTTCGCTCAAGTCTAAACCACTCAAACTAACTCAAGAGGTTAAAAAAATATTAACCCACAATGGATGAAACCTCAGGGACAAATTCCCCATTGCTTTCAACAGACACAGATTTAATGAAATTTTAACTTTATTTCTAGTTCCCCCCAAACTCGAGGTTTTTTACACTATGACATTCCATCATGCATTATAATATTATTCCATCCACTGCAGAACCCTTCTGTAGTTTAGAGCCTCTCTAGAGGCTTTAGATTAAAGGTCTGTCTAAATCATGACTGAACAGTGATGGAAAGGTTTTCACGGTTTTTTCTCTTCTTCTTTTTTGAATATCCCATTTTAGCATTGCTATAATGAAGCAATTCAAAGCTAATACACAATTCTGAGACTGATGAGTTATTTTAACCCACATAACAAGAGGAGATGGGAAAGGAATGCACTGTGATTAGAATGACAGCTTTCATGGACTAGGAGTAGAATTTGAAAAAGAAGAAGCTGTTTTATCTATAAACTTAATTCAGCTTTATGGAGCAAATGTTGGTCTGAAACTCAGAAAAGTTTCTCAGACCTTGACCTACATAAAGAGTGAGGAATAAGAGCACACTCAACAAATGACATGCAATAGGCATATTATATTACCAAAAGAGGTACTATCAGCTAGAAAAAGAGCCTGATTTTAAAAAAATAGCAATGTTATCAGTATGTTTGGAAACTACTCAGGAGTCAGGTGAGCTAGAAAAGACAGACGGGCAACTGTGTAACATTCAGCTCAGGTTGTACCTTCTGAGCCTATCAGCATTCATAAAATAGTAGCACAGCTCTTGCCTTATCAATGGATTTCATTAAATAAACTCAACAAAATAATGTGCTCTTACAATAACAATTCAAAAATTATTTTTTAGGTAAAATATTTACCTGCGGAACTTCTGAAAATTGGAAACAGTCTATATGTGCCTTCCCTTCTTCATAACATTTTAAAGACACAATTTTTAAAAATACTTAAGAATCGTTATGTGTCCATAATGTACCAAAGTCATTCGAATTGAATCATTTTTCATATTCCCAAAATCTAACCTGATTTTTTTTTTGTTTTACTTCACAGTCCACTGTGACTAACATTTTTAAGGCAACAAATAGTTTCCACAGTTTTCCATGGGCAAAATCCTGTATCAGTACAGATCCTAGCAGGTTCCTAAATAGTGAAAGACTAGGATCACACAAAAATTCATGTTGAAAGGAACCTCTGGAGGTCTCTAGTTCAATTTCTTGCTTCTAAAAGGGTCAGCTATAAGATCAGACCATGTTGTTCAGGTCTTTATCCAGTCCTGTCTTGAAAACCTACAAGAATGAAGGGTACACAAACTCCCTGGACAAGCTGTATTACTGTTTGGCTGTACTCATAGGGAAAATATTTTTTCCTGATACACAGTGTGAAGTCTTCTTTTTCACCTTATGCCTGTTTTCTCCTGTTGTACCTCCATCTGCCTTGCTGAACAGCATGGCTTCATCTTCCCAGTAAGCTCTTCCCGGGTACTGAGTGGGGGGCTGCTGCTGGGTCTCCTCCCCTGGATGAATGAACTCCAGTTCCTCCTCCTCACAGGTCAAGTGCTCCAGCTCATGCCATTTTTGTAGCTTTCTGCTCAACACAATCCAGTTTATCACCTATGCCTTGTTTCAGGAGGCCATATACTGCACGCAGTATCTACATGCAGTCTGATGAGTGCTGAGAAGAGGAGGATAATCAAGTCTCCTTATCTACTGCCATAATCCTGTTAATACAGCCCAGGATCTTTGCTGCCTGTGCACACTGGTGGCTACCAGTTAGCTCACTGTGAACCAGAACATGGCTCATGAGTCATAAATCAGGGATATTTTCAGGAAAGCTCTTTCCCAGCCTATTTGTCTGCAAGGATTTCCTCCTCCTCAATTGCACAGTTGACTTTGTGCACAAGTCTTGTGCATGTCCTTGATTCCTGCTCACCCCCTTCATGCAACCCACCTATGTCTCTGTGGATGGCAGTCCCATCCTTGGATGTCTGACTGTCCCCAGTTTGGTGTCATTTGAAAACTTTATGAACAAACACTCTGTTACTTCCCCCATGTCACTGATTAAGATGTTCAATGGAACAGGTCCCAGGACAGTGCCCAGATTCTGGTACTCCATTTGTCACATGCAACCGGTTCAGCATAACCAATTAAATCTCTAATGCAAATTATTCACTTTTTTACTCAGTCATTTGTCTACTCAACCAAACCATAGCATCTTGACTTGAACATGAGAATATTGGGGAAGACAGCATCAAAGTCTTGCAAACATCAAGGTAAATTGCTCTCTACCCATCCACCGAGTCATTTTATCACAGAAGATAAAGAAATTTGTTAAGCATTGTTTATCCTGACAGTTCCCAAAGACGACTTCTTCACTTATCCAAAACCACGTTCCAAAAGAACTCACTCTGTTAATTTTGCAAGGACTGCAGTGACTTCTGAATGATTAAATCTGGTGGATAACAGACAACACTTTTAAATATCAAAACAATGCTTTTTGCCTTATATCTTTATCATACAATGTGACCCTTGTTTAGAAAAAGTGCCTTTTCTAAGTAGTTCACAAGGATATTTGATAGATATTTTATATATACTTGATAATTCTTGCTGGGTTCTTTTTTCCTTTTTTCTTTCTCTCCTTCTTTATAGCATTTAATTAGCAAAGAGGAAAATATTTTATTGAAGCTATAGCAAAAATAACAATCCAGATCTGCAGATATTCATATTTAATTATGGCTACATGTAATTAAGTGTGGCAATCTGGTGATAAAACGTTTAAATAATGACTCATAAAGAAATAAAAATAGAACATGTGTTTAATCAGTTTGGAGCCTTCCACAGAAGCTGGCATAGCTCAGGTGCTAATGAGACATCTGCTGCTCAGGACACCAGAGAAAGCAGAAATTCACTAATGAAAAAACAAACCAGTATGTTATAAAAGACAGAAATACTGGCCCAGAATTCTAGCCTAAATCTTAAACTTTGACTAAATTTCAGACTAGCAATATTGAACAAACAAACACTTTCTCTTACAACAGTGATTTTCTCTAGAAACAGGTGACCCAATGCTAATTTTGACAAATAACATAAAACGTAGACGTCTTCACAGCACTCCGAGGTTGTTCTAAGGTTGACCAGTTCCCATAAATAAGTAATAGAATAAAACAGAAAATCCTAAGTGAGAAAAATGGAACATGTTCATATCTGCCATTTGTGATAATGGGCCATATTATTGGTGAACATTTAAGGAAGCTCAGAGAAGCCTTGTTATAGCCCTCAACCTCTAACTGCTATTAAAAGGCAAAAGACAAGGGGGGAAAAAAACAAAAACTGAAACAAAAACAAACAAAAAAAGCCTAAACAAAAAAACCAAACAAACAACCCCAAATAAACAACAAAATCACACCCCCCCACAAATTTATATTTCTATGTCTGAAGCTGATGCAGCACACTTGGCACGAATTGCAGCCTCAAAAGCCATAGGACTGAATGATGTAAAGTGAAGTTTTCATACACTTTAAAGACAAAATTTAATTTAAATTCTTCAATAAAAATACAACACAATGTCCTATTCAAAAGAAAGGGACTGTCCTTTCTACAAGGCTTCCAATAAACACGGACTGTGGTTTATATGGTTCTTTCTAGATTTTATGGAACACTAAAATCTTACTAGGACACTAGACCTAAGAGCTGTCCTTCTGCCTTTCTGTATCAGTGTGGTCTCATGGAAAGCACACAAGAAAAAGCTAAGGAGTGCACAGGTTTCTAAGAGTAACTGCAGAAAGCACGAAAAAGGATCCTTGGACTCACAGAGAGCTACCCGCCCTTCTGGTATGATCTTAATGTGTGGTAAAAGTCTTTTTGGTTTAGTCTTCCCACATGCAACAGTTTTTATCTTGGCTTAAAATATGTTCTTCATTTTTAAAAGCAAGTAACTTAAGGCTTTGTAAAGAAACCAAACCTCCACAAGCTGAGCACCACCCATATCCTTCAGGGATGGCAGGCTTAGGGTAACACTGAACAGTTCTGAATCCCCTGTTGTGTATTGTGTATTAAGTATTGCTTTGTTTTCCTGTGGAAACTACTTTTTCTTTGTAGCCTCAGGTTGAACATTTCTTTTTATTTTCTTTTTTGTTAATGGGTTGCAAAAGAAACCTGTTGCTAAGCAATGTATTTCTAATATGATTAAGTTCTCCTTCCAGAATTCTGCTTCACAACTCTTAAGTACTTAATCAACGAGTGTTTTGACTACTTTACACTGAAACTGTAGGACAGAGATTTGATTTATAATTTAAATTGGCCTCTGAATTGGTATCCTTTCTCTCAACTGTGAAAGACAATCATCTTTCTTAATGATCATTGCAGAAAGGAATGGTAGCATGTCATCCTTTCACATCTCCCTTGTGAATTTGTTAGATTTGTTCATGTATTCCTTTAATACTAATGTGTCACATATTTATACAACACCTTTTGGTTTACATTTTGCTAATTTTAAAGCCTTTTCTTCCATATCTTCCATAATGATTTCTATAAAATGTAAGAATAAATTGCTCTCTTATTTATAAGTCAGAGAGACTGATTGTTCACTACCTCTGCAATCAAGTTTCGGTTTGTTAATGGAAATCTATTTGACATATATAAAGACACAGTTAATATCACAACTTCACATGGTATTTGTTTTTAACGTGATTAGTGTGTTTTTAAAATCCAGTGATGCTTTAGAACAATGTGACACATTGAGGAATAAATATTTAGTGTATACAAGGCTTGTTTTTATTCTCAGTTTATATTGAAAGAATTCATAGTAACCACACTGTTGCTCATACTCTGGCCATGAACTTTTCAGAACAGGTAATTTCAGTGCTGATGGAAGATATTAGAATGGAAGAGAATGGTAACTGCAACATGTCTATTACCAAAAATAGCACAAGAGAAGATTTTATCATTGGCTTCTCTTCCCTCAATATGCCTTTATAGTATCTGATGTCAATTCAGTCCTGAGAAGTAGCATGGTCTACTACTGAAAGAAGGGTCTGATGATGGTGTTACTGAACAAATTATATTTCTGTAAGAAATCTACGCAGAAGTGGGGAAAAATGTTGGAAAACTCTTTTAACTTTAGTGCAATTTCCCTATATTCGTGGTTTATGCTTAGTTTTGTACCCTACAGTGCTTAGTACAAATACCAGAGTTTAATGTAGCCTTGTGTTAATGCCCTACATCTGTGACCAAGCCATCTTGTGCTAGCTAATGCTTCCATATTTATTTATATTAGTGATTAATACATACTAGCAGATATCCTAGTTTTGAGAACAAGGATGGTGTGTCAGAACAAAGAATGGTAAGAAAAATACATTATGACCTGATGGCATATTTGAAATACTCTCAAGGAGAAAAGATTAATCAGAAGATGTAGAACCATATCCAAATAAATCCATGGAAATAATTAGCAAATATGCATGTAGTCAGGAAAGGTGATGAATATTTATTAGTTTCAGGAATACAACCTGGTCTGTTAGGATACTGGGCATGCATGAGGAGAATTCCCCATGCATCCAGCAACTGCTAATAAAGTAATGTCAGCTTTCTAACCTAGTAAACTGGCTGGAGAGTTTATTTCCCGGATTTTGGTGACAGTGAGCACTTAATACACATGTATAAGAAAACTTCTTAATCCTTCCCACTACTGAGAAACCTGCATTCCTCATCCTTCCTACAGTACAATCTGGATGCAGACACTCAAATATGTCTCTATATTTTGTAATGCTGATTTATCCCAAAAATCTGTAAGTTGAGGGTCAATATAATGCAATCATGGTGAAAAGTAATGGGAGGAATAAGATAATAATAATAATAATAATAATAATAATAAAATAATATTTTTCCATACCCTTATGAGATTCCTTTTATTGCCCTGGATGAAATATTTAAAAAGCAATATTATTTTCTCAGAATGTTAGACTGTTGTAGTGCTCAGCACTCCCTGAGTGCTCAGCAGAGCTGCTTAGGGCAGTGTGACCATTTCACCTCCTGTAGTCCATTTCGGATGGCTCTGCAGTTTTGCTCCAGCTAGCTATCAGCTCTACATCACAGTGGTGACAAAGGAGGCAGAAAAGGGTGCCTCACTGGGCTTCTGAAGATCTTTAATAGTTACACCTTGTCCCAGTGATCCCCAGAGGCAGAGAGATCTTTTGATCTGGGTGCAGGGGGTTTTCTCAGGGGCTATGGGGCGGTATATGGGCAGAGCTGGGGTACAGGAACGGATAGGGAGAACCCGAGGGAGTGGCCAGGGCTAGGGGCAGGGGAAAGCAGAGGAGAATAGTATGGGATCAGAAAAGCAGTGGGTAAACAGATCACCACATTAGACTTCATCACTGTAAAACATATCCCAAATTATGACTACTTTTCTCTCCAGTTTATCAAATATATAAAAACAAAACATTGTTCTATCTTAGAGGACAGTTGAACTCAATGCTTAAAGAATTAAATATTGATATTTTTCAAGTTCATAAGAGGCCTGAAGATAAGGGCCACTAAGATGATTAAGGCATTGGACCATATTTTATATCAGGAGCAGCTGAGAGAGCAGGAACTGTTCAGCCCAGAGATGAGAAGGGCTCAGGGGGATCAAATCAATGTGCACACCTAGCTGAAGGGAAAGAAGACGGAGCCAGGTTCTTTCCAGTTTCCAGTAACACAACAAGGGGACAAACTGAAACACAGAAAGCTCTGTCTGAAAATAAGGAGCACAGGCAAAGGTTTTCTAGAGACATTACAGAGTATCCATCTTTGCAGATATTCAGAAACAGTCTTGACATGGTCTATTCCCTGACTCTGCAATTCTGTTAATTTTGGTAGATTTTGCTTTTCCCCCACTGTGTTTCTGTAAGGTGGGGGAGAGGAGT
Source organism: Coloeus monedula (assembly GCF_965178545.1). NCBI lineage: Eukaryota > Metazoa > Chordata > Aves > Passeriformes > Corvidae > Coloeus > Coloeus monedula. Next base: position 46,654,250 of record NC_138786.1, read on the forward strand.
ATTCTATTTATGAATAAACATAAGCAGATAATTTAATATATCCCTTTTGTGGAGAAAGGATAATATAAAAGTTACAAGTGCACTTATGAATCAAAATACTAATGCTAGGAGGTACTGAGCACTAGTTGGGGTTAGTTCTCATCTCACTTCTGCTCTTTTTATTAGCATAAATCTGGAAAATTTGTGTCATTTTAGATCAACCTAACAATTACAAGTGAAATTGGAATCAGTAATACTACCCATTTTTCCCTTTTTATTGCAAAAGAGGATATTTTGATTACATAAAGATTTAGGCTTGATAGACTTTCAATAAAACCCTCATGTACTATTTAAATATCTCTGTATATTTATTAGATCATAATGCACTTCCACGCTTGCAACCTCAGTTTGAAGAGAACAAAAATTTTGTCCAATTTCAGTTGATTTAGAATGATTACAGATGTATTTCAGTCAATGTTAAAGTTTTATAAACAAGTAAATCCAATTTGGTATTTGTTGGTGTGACCCAGCTCGCTGCGGGGCTGGGGCTGCGTAATGCCAATCAATCCCAGCCCATCCCCTGGACTGAGTTTCCCGAAGAGGCAGATTCAGAGGGTGGGTCGAGGGGCGGCTCAGAAGCCTAAGCCGCACCCCCCAGGCGGTGCCCGGGTCCAAGCCGCCTCCCCTGGTTCGGGAAAATTCTCGCTTACTCGGTTGTTCATTGGCTCTGTTATAACTCCCACCTCTCGGTTTCGCCCAGTGGTTCTTGTTACATTGTATCCTCCCCTGGCTTGTAACTCATTGGTTGTTTTCCCCTTTCACCGCGGTTTTCAAATTCCCTATAAAACTGAGGGCAAGCCTCAGGGCACCATCCCATCATTCCCATCACATCGCATTCCAGCCTTCTGAGCTCGTTCGGGTTGCGAAATTTCTAATAATAAACCTATTAGAAGTCAGACCTGAACAGCCTCTCTCTTTGAGCTAACGTGAGCCTATACCATCAGCTCCTGCCGTGTTCCCTCTGCAAAGAAGCCAGCTAGCTAGCCCGGCAAGCAGCTCTTTTCCTGATGCCGAAGTCGCTTCTGTGATGGGCAGAAGTAACGCAGCTGGACTCTCTCTGACCTGGGGCACGCCAGAACTCGTGCTTCGGGCACTAAGAACTGCGTTAGGTATCATTTGTCAATCACTTTTAAAGACGTTCTAAACGCCAGTGAGCCTACTTTTGAATTAAAGAAACAGTTGCTTAGATGAGTAGTGACAACAATTTTACCACAGAAGAGAAAGCTATTGATAGCTTTAGCCTTTATAATGCAAGTGGGGATTTATTTTGTAATTTTAAAACAGAGAAGATTAGAAGATTTTTTTTCCATCAAGTGCTATACTGAAGGAGGAGAATGCTTGGTGAATGCAGTGATTGTGAAGGTAGAGGACCCAGTAAGAGCAACATATCCATGGTGGCATCCCTTTTGATTGCCTCTGGCTGTCAGACATTAAAGAGGAAGGCAACCTTTTCCTTTGAAGGAATGGAGTTCCTGAAAGTGATTTCTTGGCCCTGCTGTATGAATGCCAGCACAGTGGAAGATTTTTAATTTGTTTTTATTCTTAAAGCTCTGCATCCATTTCAGGTAATTTCAGATGTGTAACAAGAATATCATCAGACCCTCTGTCCAAAAAAAGTCTCTTCTGGGGACATAAAATATGGGCTTATCCTGTCACTTCCTTTTTGTACATGCTAAGATACTCTGAAAGCCTAGGAGATTAAAAAAAAAACCACAAGCACTAGGAAGAATGCCTTTCTACCTTTGAAAGTATCAGAGTACCAACTGCTCTGCAGTGTCACAATTCATCTGTATCTGCAGGTATGTGTGTATGAGTTTGTATCAGCTCATATTGCAAGTTCCACTCAGTGAATAAATAAATCCAAGAAGATGCAAAGAGATCAGTTGTGGTGAAAGAAGGAAAAATAATTTTTTAAATAAATAAATAAATAAATAACCAAAAACCAAACGAACAAAAAAACCCCCCTCAAATCACAAAAAAAAACCCAAAAAACTCAAACAAAAACAACAACAAAAAAACCAATGTAAAAAACCTCTTGACCACAAGCACTCTTGAAATTGAAGTAGTAAACTGTGATTTTGCTCATTAGACAAAGGTAATATATAATAAAGGAAGAATAAAGGAAGAAATTATATTTAATATTAACAAATGAGAAGATCATTTTATCTTCTCTTAAATAAGGCATGCACAACTGTTGTCACACTGTAAAAAGCTTTATCTAGGGAAGGTTGGGATGTTTTTACATAATAGAGAAAAAGAACAAATGCTAGAAACCAAAAAATCTTTTCAGAGGCTTTTGATAAATCTTTCATCATGAAGGTGACACAGAACAGAATTATTGTCCATCAAAAGAGACAAAAGGCTCATCTCACCCCGTACTCTGCCTGTCAAGGGACATTGAGGACCAAAGTGTGGGAAAAACAAGTCAGTCTTTCTACTCAAAGGTTATCATAATATTGACATTTTCTCCAGCCAAATGAACACTCTGACCATGAACTTGTTCTTTAAGTGGTCCCAGCTTCAGCTCAATTCAGAATAGGAAATTTGGGGGGAAAAAAAACATTCTAGTGAGATGAGAAAACCCTGAGCATGGAAATATTTTATGGATCTAATAAGCATTGGGTACTGTCCCAAACAAAAACTGAAACAGCAGTTGGAGGGAACAGACAAAGTATTGTAGTGCCTGAAAATTCTGCAACTGATCACCTACCTGTTAGTTTTGACTACAGTTCTACTTCTGCTTCTCCTCATAAGAATGTTGAAATACTTTCAGCAAACATTTTGTTAAATTATTTTGATTTGGGGTAGTTCCCTAACGAAGTGATGGCTCCTTTATGATATGAAAGCCTTGCTTGTTTCTTGAGAGAAGAGTTTAAAAAATAGCAACAGGAAAAAAGAATTCCTTTTATAACCAAAAAGGTTGCTCTCACTTTTTAAGCTCTTTTGGTTAAATATAAAGAATATTTAGATTTTTTTTTAAAACCTAATTGGTCTATTTCAATCTGTTCTGTTCAAAACAGTAAATTTTTTTATCAGTTGGTCATTCAGTGTGACAGATAAAAAACAGCTCCACCAGATGCAATTCAAAAGAGAATGTCTGAAATTTGTGAGTCTAAAGCTACAGGGAAAGACATAAAAGACAAGAGGAGGTAATTATTTCTTACTCTGCCTTGGATGTTAAAAGCTAATTTTCACAGACCAAACAATGGCACTTCCCAGAACATCCTCAAAAACAAAATTTTGATACAATGCTTATTATTATTACTTGTGTTTCAGGATAAATAAAAACAGCAGGATAAAGAAAATTATGTTTATGGGCTCTTTAGGGACATGCATTATAAAAGATTGCTTTTGTGGTGAAGAGATTAGTACAAGAGTTACTCAACACAGAGAGGAGACCATATCCTGAGGAAATTCGGCCTTTCTCCAAGGAAGTTTGCTAAAGAGTTGGAAATAGGCCTCTAATGTCATAAGTTACACCTCCAGTTCCTCAAAAAAAACCCCAAACATACAAACAAACAAAAGGCATTCTCTTTCACAGCCTTACCTCATTGACTGCTAGACATTACAACCCAATTTTCACTTTTACATGTCAAATTCAATGTACTGTGCCTATTATATCACTTTTGCCAGTCTAGACAATTGCTCTCCATTTCTGGTATTTATGTCTGTTAACTATCTCCAAATGTAGATCAGCCTCTGCTCTGCTTTCTCATCAGCATTCTTAGTCAAAAACACTTTCACATAACAAACTGAAATGCACAAAAGTACTTACATCTGTCTTATTTACTGTACATTTTACCTACACAGGTAAAGTCACTGATAGCCTTACAAAAACCTCTCATTTAAAATAATGTTTTCCACTTGTTTTCTTATGGGTGTGTATCAATTTGATTGAATACTGGGGGTTTGTAGTCATTTGCTTCATTTTATCTTCAATCAGTTTTGTAATCTTTAAGTCTGTAAAAACTAGAGGAAAAAGTGAGAATTATTTTTTTACCTTTATATTTATTTCTGCCATGAAGTTAAGTTGTCAGCCTGCTGACAGTTTGACACTAGACCTAGAGCAGAAATGCCATCATTTGACACTGACTAATAAGACAACTTCACAAGCTGCTGGAGTTGAACTGCCTAAGGCTGTTAGAGGACTGGTAAGTCTTTTTTGAGATGTTTTTTTCTTTTGCATCTCTCTGCTATGCTTTTGCTTCTAAAATGGAAGTGGAACTTTAAGGTTTAGGACTACTCCTTGAAAATTCTTTGTTCCTGTGTTTGACCCCAGAAATCAGTATCAATATAGCCAAAGTGCTCACAAATTCCTGTTACTGAGGCATTTCCAAAAGTAGCTATTTATAGGGCAAAACAAGAATATATTCCCATGATCTACTAAAGGCTGAATATTTCCAGCTGACAGATGTAAGCTCTTGAAATAACTTTTACAGTAGGCTGGAAAAATTATTTTGGGCTTGTAGAACTACTATTTGTGTGGAAATAGCTGACTCTAGCCTCCTAAAAAAGCCCAAATGTATTGGCTTCTTGGTGTTCTGAATCCACTGGAAACAAAAAGTCCCTTTACTGCAATCTTGCTTCCCACCAACTACGACAAAGCAGATAGCTGCAATTCCTTTCAGCAGACGTATCTCCTTTTGAAATGTGCAGGGAAGATGAGGAACTTTCAACAAGTATTTTGAACTATTATTTTTTCCTACTCACACAGGTGGAAAAGGAATATTTCAGGAATGTTGCTGCCTGTTCCGAGCTTCCCCTCCCCCCTCCCAAAGACATGTGCTCAGAGGTCCTTTGTTCCAAGCGCGGGCAAAGCCAAATGTAACTCAGACTCTTCAGCAGTGTCTGATTGGCCGCTCACCCCGGGTCCGCCCCCAGTCCTCCCCTTTCCCCTTCTCCTAATAAAAGATGGTCGAGGGGAGGCTCCGCCCTCTCACTCAGCTCAGCGACTTTCCTGCGAGCATCTCTGGTTGTCTGTCTCGTTTGAAAGCTTCTAACTGCAGGGAATTGAGCGGGCAGGGAGCTATATTTCTCCCTCTTTGCTTCTGCTGATGGTATTTGCTCTGCAGCTGATTCAGGTACCGATTTTAGAGCTACCAAAGTGCTAGATCGCCCTTGCTACCTCTCAAGGCTGCTCGGGGCTTTCTAAGGCATTGAAATACAAGCGCTAGCCGGTATAAAGCTGAAAAGATACCTTCCACACAGGAATTCTTCCTGAAATTCCTTCCATTCCTTCAGGAGTACATAGCAGCATATTACATACATCAGCTACAATTAATTTTTTGTGGTCACTGATGAACATTCTGGTTTGCTTTTTCTCCTTTTCTGTCAAGAAACACCATATTTCAAGGAAAGCTTTTCTATGTAAAGATGTGTACAGATGGTGCAGGAGGCTCATGAGTAAACTAGGCTCCTGGTCAGGATATGACTGTCTACATCTGCCTCTTCCACAAGTCTAACATTCTTCAAATCGCTACTTACTATCTGAGCACCTGACATATCAGGTGACATTGCAGTCCTGTCAAATCACAAGATTACAAAATTGTGGATGGAAAGTTGTAAAGCTGGAAAAAGTCATCTGCAGCTGACAGTCCACAGATTGTTTTGTAAGATGAGATACATTTGCAAATGAATTTTGTGCAGTTATCACTCTCCAACAGATCTGCAACAGCTGCACATGCACAGCATCTGAATCCCTGAACATTTGCCATGTGTGAACAACTGGTTATTTGAAAACTAAGCCCATTTGTTTCTTCCCTTCAAAAGCCTCTCTGCAGGTGTTGCAGTAATGGGGAAGAGGGGATGGGAGGAAAAGAGCAGCTTTAGTAGAATCTGTAAAAGAAACACATCATATTTCATGGGCAGCATGGGACAGCATGAAGATAGAGGCAGGCACAGATTCCCAGGGAGAAGGTAAACTCATGAGCTCCTTGCTGAGACAGGCCAATACATGCCCTCGCGGTGTGTTTACATCGTTTGAAGCCAAACCTCAAAGAAACCACCTCTGCCTTACCCCTGGCTGCTGCAGGTCTGGCTTCTTTTCCCTACCATGTTTTCCTATGCCAAAAAATGTGAAAGAAATACATGAGGATTTTATCTCAGATCTTCTTGAACACAAAATTACAGAAACACAGAATGACAGAATATGCTGAGTTGGAAGAGACACATCAGAATCATCAAGTCTGACTCTTTGTCCTGTGCAGGACCATCCCCAAGAGTCACACCATCTGCCTGAGAGCATTGTCCAAATGCTTCTTGAACTCCTCAGGCTTGGGGCTGTGACCACTTCCACGAGGAGCCCTTTCCAGTGCCCTACCACCCTTTGGCTGAAGAACCTTTTTCTAATATCCAACCTAACCCTCCCTTGACACAACTTCAGGCCACTCCCTGAGGTCTGGTCACTGGGCACCACAGAGATGAGATCAGTGCCAGCCCCTCCTCTTCCACTCACAAGGAAGTTGTAACTGCAGTGAGGTCTCCCCTCAGTCTCCCTTTCTCCAGTCTGAACAGACCAAGCTGTGTAGGTAATATCTGTCAAGAGTTATTGTTTAGATAGACTAGGAGCCAAAATACATAAATACAAGATCCACTCATCTTCTTAGGGATCACATTAATGATTGCCATAGTTCAAGGTAAAAGGAAAAAGCTCCAGATATTATTCTTAGCACTGTGGACTATGACACACTTCAAGCTAGGACTTTTGTATTCCGCCACAGACCTGCCTGATGTTCTCAGAAAATCTCCTGTATGAGTTATTTTCAAATGTCTTAAATAGTAATGTTGATATCTACTGATCAAAGCAGACTGAAGTATAAAGAGGCTGAGTTACACAAAAAAAAAGCATTCATTAAACTAACAATCATCCTTTCCTAATATGTCCTTAGGCAAATACTTTAATGTCTGAATACTTCCCATCAATAAAACTAAGGATAATTGAGTCCTTTCACCCTCCCTTAGTCTGTTCTATTTATTTAGCTTGCAAACCACTAACAGCAGTCCTTATATCTTAAACTAAATGCCTAAGATAATAGGTTACTGGTCTTTGTTTTAAATTAGACTTACTGCTTCCACACTGATTGTGAGTAAATTGTATTAAAATAAAATAAAGATCATGTTATTAATAAATTGCATTCCTCTTTTAGAGATTAAACTAATTTAAAACTGTTCTTCCAAACAGAAGCTTTTGGTGCAGCTATCCTGCTGCTCTGCAGGGTTTGGAGAAAGCTCAGCTAATTAGGACTGGTTTCCCTACAGTCTCCATAACAAGCAGAACTAAAGCTCCAGATCCAAAATCTTTCAACCCAGACCTTAGAACTGTTCATTTTGTCTATGTTTCCACCATGGAAACAGGATGAGGGTGTTAAGAGATGCTCCCCTGCTAGGTAAGGCAGCCAAAGATAATTTTTAGGCTACGGAGGCAATATAATACAGATAGGGTTAACATTTAGTATGCAGATTCATTACTTCTTATTAATATCCCAGAGGGGTAAGTGCCTAAAATAATGTCTACTTACATAATATTTATGTTTAAATATGTAATTAATTCATAAATATCAGTTCTGTTATTATCCTACATTTGAAATTCCTGTCAGGATCTCTGAGTTCAGCTTATTTTCATAAAAATATTTCATGCACTTTTTTTCTCACATATTTCTGCTGTAAGTCATGAGTTTACCGTAAATAATACAGTATTCAATAATGTAAAATGTTTCAAAACCGTTGTTTGTGGAATATGGGATTATATTTGTTAGAATGGTTGAGGCTTATGCTCACCAGAAGGCCCCGTTAAAGGCCCAGCTGCGGGTGGACGCTTGGGAGTCGGGTGAGGGGTGAGAGGCAGCCGCGAGTGAGGAGAGAGGCGGGTGAGTGACAGTTGGCAGTGAGACTGTGATTGGCTGGAGGAAGGCGTGGTCAGCATATGAGCGGGGAGCTGATTGGGCGATAGGACGCATGGACAGCAGCACCGCAGCTGTGTCAGCCAATGGGCGCCCTTCTGCCGTTAAATTCAGTTTGGTTCGGTTGTGTTCGGTTGAGATTAAGGGTGTAAAGAGGGGGCGATTTCTGGCGATAAACAGATCTTCTCTGGACGTATAAGGAGGTTTGTTGTCTTTGTTCCCCATTGCTACAATTGATGTCTTTCTTGGAGTATCTGTGATTAAGAATAGCTTTACATCTTTTTACTTAGCTTTTTAAATGCAGTCCAGTAAATTCCAAAACAAACATAAAAAACTCTTGAGCAGCTGCTTTAATGCCAAGGAAAAACTTTTTAGCAAAAAAACACATAGACACCATAAAATTCAAAAGAAATTTTAAAAACCTTATGAGGTCCACAGATGTTGTGACCTCTGTGGAGGAGAGAATATCTTGGCATTTTGGACCTCTGAAAAAGCAAGTCAATACATCTAGGTGAGGGTTTTTCCTTTGATGCATCATGTTTATAAACATGAAGACTGTTTATATTGCAAGCTGCAGATGGAGACAGAGAGATCAAAGCTCTTCAAAAACTGATGATTATTTTCAGGTATTTTTCCCTTTCTTGTTCTGTTTGATTAACTTGTTTGTTATTAGTGTTTTCTTTCTTAGTTTGTTGGTTTGTTATTCTGGGGCACAAGCTGTTTGCTACTAATGCAAATTTGTTTGGGTTTGTCATTTAAAAGTTTGTTTCCTTTAGAATTTTTTACTTTTCCTAGGCACGTTTGAGTCTGAGACTGAAGATGAATATGGCTGAGTTACAAAGAGAATGGAAGGACTCGAGAACAACTGTAGACCTCATACCTATACTATAACAACAAAAGCAATGCCTCAGAAACAGAAAAAAAATGACACTAATCAGCTGAAAGAACATGATTCATAGAAAGATAAGCGAAGGAGGCAGGAAAAATTGAAGAGCAGAACAGGGAAATGAGGAAAAGGCAGGAGATTCCAAGAGGGGAAGCAACAAAGGAAATAGTCATTAATATCTCATTGGAAAAGAGAAACAGAACTGCAACTTAACATTTACTATGTTTTTTGTTTCCCAGCTAGTTAGTAAATGTTTTTCATTTTAAAACAGACAAGGTAACCTCCTTCACTTTTTTTTTCTCCAATACACAAAGAAATTTTTCAGTAACAGGCTGAAAGATAGGAAAAATGAATTCTGAGGGTTATATGTATTTATCATCTTGTTAATCTGAGGATTGCATTTCAGTCATCCACAGTGCCCAGGAGCCGGCTCACATGCTGCTTAATTCTGGAGAGTCAACAGCAAGAAGTGAAAGCTGGCCAGGGCTCCTTTGTTTCCTGGCAGCCTATGTTCAGCTTCTCAGTAGAGAAGCCTCTTGTGCTTCCCTGACATTACCCTTAGGTGGGGACTTCCAGACACTATACAGGTGTCATAGTAATGGTCCATTCAGACACTGAGAAGATTTTAGGCTCAATTATCAGATTACAAGTAGAGAAGACAGTAACATAGTAAGAACATTCAGCTGTTTGGGAGCAGAAAAACTGCATTTATTTGGACAGGAGAAATGGATTACAGAAAGATCTGATCAAATCTTATTTAACAAGTATTTAAAGTATTTAATAACACACTAATTCCTTCTGAAAATTTTTAATAGAAAATACAAGATAGAAAAAGACTTGGAAAATTCTCTATGATTAACTGAATGTAACTATTATACTCAAATATATTCCATCTGGAATGAGACATGTTTTGAGCTCCCTTGCCTCCAGCCCATTTTGTGCCTGTCACAAAACATCAAATGAAATTTATTCTTGGATGTAGATTTGCCACCTGACCCACAGAAACATCACGGTTTCCAGGTATGGCCACAACCAAACATCCCTTTCATCAACCACTGGTAGCAAAGATCTCCATTGAAACCTTTTCCACTGAGGAAAAAAAGATGAGTGAGGCAGATGGGAATCATCAGTGCACTCCAAGTTTGGTCAATGTAAGGGAAAGAATAGTAGGGAAAAGCATGTAAAGCAAGGTTCAGGAAGCAATGAAAAGACTGCTTTACTTTTCCATGTGAACAGCAGAATCCTATAACTCTTTCCTTTGTACAAAGTAATCAAGTGAATGTTGCAAAATATATAGGCAAAAATTCCCACTGCCTGATTACATCAGTTTCAGATCTTTATGAAAGTCCAGCTGATGGCAGTTCTGATTCAATACAGTAGGTACACAAGTATAAAATTGCACATGCAAACCATTTTTATTATGCTCATTAGCTGAACACATGCCCTCCAAAGAGTATGGAAGTGTATAGGGATAAAACCAGGGAGTTTCTATGGAAATTATACTGGAAATCCGTACATTCACTACTTTAACTCATAGAAATGTTGGTTGTAATCACCTCTATAGACTCTAACCTCCATAGCCCAACAGCATGGGGGGCTAATCTGGTGAGATAATGCAAATTCCCCGTGAGAAATAGCAATGCACCTTTTAATTTATTACTTTCTATACTTTCTCATTTATTTTCTTAAGAAGCAGTGCCAAACTTTTTGATTTCCTCATACAGAAGTATTTCCAGCCACTAATAATTTTCATCACCATTCCCTTAATTCCTGCAATTTCCCTTGCCAGGTGGAATAAAACATGGGCACAGCACACAGTCGCAGGATAAATCTGTTAATGGAGTGAGGACATAAACTATACCCAAATGCTTATCCATAGCTGTAACATCTAAGTAAACTAGAAAAATATTTCTGCTAATGAACCTCACAGTCCAAGCTGCAGATGAAAACACTTTGATTACCATTATTAACCACAGAGATTGTATTACTTAAAGTTAACCTCTGCCAATTGTATAAACCAGCTACATAAAATGCCATTAATATGGACTTGAAAGAGGGGATGAGCTAAACAGTCAGCATTTGTTGTTGTGAACAGGGGTAATGGAATTCAATTAATCTTTTAATGGAAGAAAATCATAATTACTAAAGTTGCAATATCCTGTCACGGTATTGACTGTTGTCTAAACCTTTGGGAATCTTGCTATCCTTTTGTAATCCTCTTGAGACCATTCAGCAGCAGGTTTTTAACACTTCTTCTGTGAAAGATGGCATAATATAAGGTAAGAAAGAGCTGGAAGAAGCTGGAATCACCACCTATCCACAGTGCCCTTGGCTTGTCACTGCGTATATCCATTCTTACAATGAATATTCCATTACCAAAATTTAGTGCTATTGAAGTTCGCAAACCAGCAATGTTTAAATTTTTCTTTTTTATTGTTTTCAGGTAGTGGTTCTTCTCTTTGTTAATATCACCAAGCAATACATTGTCCCCCCACCAGCCATTTGACAATGTGTTAATATATTGCTTTCTGTGTAATTATGTACTTGTATCCAAATTCTGTGAAGTTTGTCTTTAAGCAAACACTGTTTTATCCAAGAGATTTTTTTTGTAAATAAAATAGTGTGTTTTGCACTACATGGAGAAGGCTAGAAAATGCATGCCATGATTGGTACATATAGGACTGTTAGTGACCTGATACAGAGAATGAATTTTGCAAACAGGAGTCATATAACATGGGCCATGTACATCTTTGGTTTGTACTTCTGCTAACTTTTTTGCATATCATTACCATGCACAGGATGCCGCCGGCAAACTGCACAACCAATATAATTTGTATTCCCAGAGAAATTGCTCAAGCAGGCTCACAAACAGTGACAAACACTAAGAACAAATATCATTATTCAGCATTCTGGTCCCAAATGGAGCTCATAGATCTTGAAGTGGCAGGTTTTTACTGTACAAGTTAAGAATCCCATGACAAAGAAAGTCTAAACATCAGGAGTATTAAAATAATTGCTGACACTATGCACTCGTAAACAAAACACAGCAATCAATATTCATACTTAAAATCCTTTTGGCTTGTACAGACAAGTTTTGCAGATTCTTTCTGCAATTATGTACAGTGAGTGACCTCATATATATTTACTGCATCATAAAGGCACATATGAAGCAAGTATATGCTTCCAAATGTGAAACATATTGTTCATACTCTTAAACCTTACTGCCCCAGAGCAAGGATATTTATTTCACAAATTTTGAGATGGCTGATAGGAGTTAATGTACCCCTAAACCTTTGTCTCTGGTAGCAGATGTACTTTTCCAAAAAATTATTTAAAGAGATTACCTATGGGCTTCCTGCTTTACACCAGGAACAAAAGTAACCCTAATAGCTAAGCAGGGACCCTGAATCCAGGAATTTCTAATAAATGTCTAAAATCTCTTCTGGATAAGTTTTAAGAACCTTTGCTAAGATAATTGCTGTATCTTCCTGGCAGCCAACTCACATAGGCCAAAGTGGGGTATTGGCAACCCTTGATTTGCATGACATCAGAGCTATTATCCATGCCTGCATGTTGACACTACTAGCTGTTAAATGTGCTCACATCTCCAAACCAAATATCAGCATCTGCATTTGGCCACACTGGAATTGTCTATAGACAAACAGTCAGCTCTTGCGGGGCATAGTTTGCAAGTTAAGAAGTTTAATCAGATGTCAGGGAAATACAGATCTTGTTTAGAAGTCAGAGAAAAGTAACTGGAATATGTGGAAGAGGAATTCATGGCCTTTACCTGTTACTGATTGTCCTTACCCCACTTGGACTCAAAAGTAACTAAGCAGGTGCCAGCATTCGATTAATATGACTGACATCCCAGCCTCCCATCAGACTACTACAGGCTGGATTAGAGCTTGAATATGTAACATAAGAGTTCTAAAATACTATTATTTTTAAGCACACCATCATTTTCTGAGAACTCTGAACTTTTCAATGACACCTGTATAAGCACAACGATGTCCAAGTTGTTCACTGAAGGGAGGCTACACATTCTGAAAAAAAAATCTAAATTGCTATCTGTGTGCAACTGGGCCAAAAATGTAAATTTGCGCATCTCTCACATACTGAACAAGAAGCAAAACTTTGAGTCTCATTGAAACCTTCATTGACCTTCCCTTTCATAATATTTTGACTGTCTCATGAATAGTATTACTTACCTTTCTCAAACCTGTCACTTCTGCTGTCTACCAGATTGACCTTTACTACCTTCAAACCACATTACCCAAAAAGTGTCAAGTTAACTTGATGTCTTGGAGTGGTTTTATGATGATGCTTTATTCCCTTACTGTCTGCTCTATGCCCAGAAAACTGTTGCTGTATCTTTTAAGACGGACCCAGGGGGTCGGGCAGGGAGCCTTGGGCTCCTGAGTGGGCCCTGTTCAATCTCTGTCTCTCCCAGTGCTCTCAACACTGTGGACCAGGACATTGTTCCTTTTGTTGGATTTATTTTTTCCTAGAGTGAAGCAAAAAGTTTTTCCCCTCCTTTCCCCTAGCCTGGAGGCCTCACCAGGAATCCTCCCAGCATTTGTTTGTTTGTTTGTTTTGTTTTTTTCACCTTGAACTGTTTCGTCTTGGCTTGATTTTTTCTTTTTGGCCCGTCCAGGGAGCTGGCAGGACCACCCCGAACCCGATACCTCAGAGGAGCTGAACCAAACGAGAAATTATATTAAAATCCACCAGCTTCGGCTGCTGCAAGGGGAAGACCCACACCAGAAATCCAACAGGCTCCCAGCTGCTGTGAACTCTTTTTCTCCCTGCTTCTCAGAGGCAAAGACAGGAAGTCACCATCTGGGCCTCTCAGCCACGCGGTGAGGTGGGGGCAGGGTGTAAGGTTCAAATTGGGTTTTTTTTAATTTCTTTTTCTGTGCCTTGAGGGCACCCTTATCTTTTTGTTAATAAACAGTTTTACTTTTTTTTCACTTTCATCCCCTAGTATCCATTTCCCTCATTGGCAGAAGAGAGGGAGTTATTGAAGCTCTCTCTCTCTTTAAAGGAAAAATACTCATTTTAAAGCATTTTCTCCTAGAATTTGTCTCCAAACCAAGACACTTGCAATGAGAATGACCTTTGATTGAAAGGAAATCTATTTTAATTCTTTGCATCTGATGTCAGTAAAAGCACTCAATATCTCAAGAACCTGCAACACTGACCCCAGAATCTAAATGTGCACAGCATCATTACATAAATACAAGAAACTTCTGTGAGACCTGCAACTGAGGACCTATAATCAATAGTGCCCCTGTTTTCTTGGCCTTAGAAACTAAAGCCAATCCACATCCTCGGCCTTAATCAGAAGTTACCCCCCTACAGCAAACAACCAGTACCTCTGTGTTCACATTAAACACTTCTGGCAGACAGACTCTCACCTGAAATTACTGTTTGCTATTTTCTACAGTCACTGGAACCCCAGGAGAATATATGGAATGGGTGGGATGGGGGAAAGGGTGGAGGCCTTTCTGTAAATCCAGGATGACAGATAGTGGGATTCCATGCCTCTGCTTAGGGAATTTTATGTAAGGGTCAAGTTCAGGCTCGGGATCAAGCTCAGGTTTAGGGTTAGGATTAGGGTTGGAGTTGGGGTTAAGGTTAGGGTGAGGGTTAGGGTTGGGGTTAGTGTTAGGGTAAGGGTTATGGTAAGTGTTAGGGTTAGGCTAAGCATTATGTTTAGGGTTAGGGTTAGGCTTTGGGTTGGGGTTAAGTTTGGGATTAGGGTTAGGGTTAGGGTTAGTGTTGGTTAAGGGTTAGGGTTAGGATTAGGGTAGGGCTAGCTTTTGGGAAAGGGTTTGGGCACAGGCTAGGGTTAGGGTCGGGTTAGGGATAGTGTTAATGTTAGGGTTATGGTTAGGATTGGGTTATGGTTAGGGTTAGGGTTAAATTTAGGGTTCAGTTTAGGGGTAGGCTTCAGGTTAGCGTTAGGGTTAGGGTTTAGGTTTAGGATTAGGGTCAGGATTAAATTTAGGTTTATGGTTTGGTATTAGGGTTAGGTTTAGGGTTGCTTTAGGGTTTTGGTTATGGTTAGGGTTAAGTTTAGGGCTAGGTTTATGTTTAGGGTTATGATTTTTGGTAGGTTTATGTGTTTCGGTTTTCGAGACAATGTTTTAGGATTAAACCCTCTTTAATGAGCACCTCCTCCAAAGGGAAAGGGCCTTGTCCTTTCCTCTGCCAATAAGATAGTAACGGCAAGTGAAATTAATAGAAAGCAAACTGTGTATTAACACGAAATAAAATTGGAAATAGAAAGGAAAAATTTGGGGGCTGGGTTGTGTGGAAGCAACCGAAAAGGACTGAGTCAAACAGTTAGATGTTAACCCCCGCAAACTTATTCCCACACACCTACACACCCACCCACAGCAGAACTGAAAAACGTAAAAACACAATAAATGCCCAGAGAAGGAAAATACAAATGTTGGAAGTGGTGCCCCCTGTCTCCAAGGAGGGGAAGGGGAGTCCACACTACGCCTGCAGAATATAGATTTAGGAAAAAACCTGTTGATCCTCGGGTCCAGGTGCTCCTTCTCACAGCAGGCGAAACTGGAGAACTGATGGAAAAGCCTATTGCTTCTCCATTGCCAGACCTGCTCCTCCTCGCAGCAGGCAAAGCTGGTGTATTTCTGTGTCCTTTCGCTCACTGCGTTGGCCTTCCTCGGGGTTCGGGCCAGCTGGGGCCACCCCACGGGCTCCTTGGGCTGGAGATAAGGGAAGGAAGGTAGGGAGGACAGGGAGAGGAAATAAAAAACCAAAACCTTTTTCCAAGCTAGAGGAAATGAAAAATCACCAAAGGAGCAGTGCAGTGTCCCCGGTGCTCTCTCCAGAGCACGGTGGAGTGCCATTGGAGACAGAGTCATTGGACAGACCTGTTGAATTGACCCCACACTCAGGGTCCATCTTAAAGATACAGCAGCCCTGGGCATTAAGCGGACGGTTGAGGAATAGGGTTAGGGTTAGGGTTGGATTAGGGTTAGGTTTAGGGTTAAATTGAGTTAGGGTTAGGGTTAGGGATAGGGTTAGGTTTAGGGGTTCTGGTTCAGGTTTGGGTTAGGCTTAAGGTTAGGTTTAGGTTTAGGGTTTAGGGTTAGGGTTAGGTTTAAGGTTAGGGTTAGGGTTAGAGTTAGGGTTAGGGCTTGATTAAGGGTTAGGTTTAGGGCTAGGGTTTGGTCAGTGTTAGGGTTGGCTTTAGTGTTAAGGCTGGGGTTAGGATTGGTATAGGTTTCATGTTATGGTTAGGGTTTGAGTCAGGTTTTGGTTTAGTGTTAGGGTTAGTTTTAGCCTTAGTTTTAGTTATTTGTGTTAGGGTTATGATTTTGTTTAGGAGTGTATTTAGGTTTTTGTTTATTTTTACAGGGTTTTTTTAGGTTTAGTGTTTGATTTCGTTTTACAATTATGATTAGTTTTATGGGAGTTTTTTTTGTATTTCACACCTACTCCAAATGGTATCGAGCAAACCAGTCTCTTAAGCTCTTCATTTTTACCATGGATATGTTATAGTGTTAGGGTTATTATTATGGTTAGCTTCGGGCTGGGGCTAGACCTTTTTTGGGATTATGGTTCAGGGCTAGTGTTAGGGCTTGATTTAGGTTTAATGTTTGGTTTTGGGTTTCCATTTTTCGGGGTTAGGTTTAAAGGTTAGTTTTATTTTTATGCTTATGGTTTCGGTTGGGTTTGTGGTTAGTTTTGGGTTTAGTGTTAGGGTTTGGTTGAGGGTTAGGCTTACGTTTAGATTTTGGGTTACGGTAAGGGTTAGGCTCAGAGTTAGGGTTAGGTTTAGTGTTAGTGTTAGGTTTATATTTGGTGTATTTAAAGCCTACATCAAGAGATATGGAGCAACCAACTGTCTTAAGGTCTTCATTTTTACCATGAAAAGAATATAGGGTTAGTGTTAGGGTAAGGTTTAATCTGAGGGTTAGGGTAAGGTTCAGTTTTAAGTTTAAGGTTCTGTGTTAGGGTTTAGGGTTAGTGTTAGGGATAGTGTTAGGGTTATGGTTGGGTTAGGGTTAGGTTTTAGCGTTAGGTTTTAATATTAGCATTATGGTTGGGGTTGTATTTCGAATCAGTGTCAGGGTTTGTCTAAGGTTTAGGCTTAGAGTTAGGGCTTGGTTCGGGGTTAGGTTTTGGGTTAAGTTTAGGGTTAGTTTTGGTTTTGGGTTAGGGTTTGTGTTCGAGTTTGGATTAAGGTTAGGATTGGGTTTAGGTTTATTATTAGGGTTTTTGTGGGGTTAGGCTTATCCTTAGGCTTAGGTTTATGCTTACGTTTAGGGTTAGGCTTAGGATTAGATTTACGGTCACAGGTGGTTTTCTTGAATCCTACTGCAATTGAAATGGAGCAAATCACTCTCTTAAGCTCTTCATTTTTACCTTGAATAGAATATATTACTAATCCATTTGCCTTGCCTCCTGAAAATACTTCAACATAACTTTCTGTATGGCTATTTGTGGCAGTTTTTCCTGGGTTTGGTGAGTGTTTTATTTCTTTGTTTGTTTGTGGTATGTCTTTTTAAATGCATTTTTTCTAGATAGCTGATGTAGTGATGTAGTCTGTCTGGATGGGATGGTGTTAGCTCATTGCATAGCAGCCCATATGTTGCTTGTTTTGGACTTGTGAATAAAAGTGCTGGTGACATACAAATATTTTAGCTATTGCTAAACAGTGCTTACACAAGGACAAATCTTTCTCTGACTAAGTTTTTCACTACAATCCCTCAGTGAGTAGGCAGGAAGTGGGCAAGTATTTGGGAAGGGACAACTAGAAGCCAGAATAGCTGACCCAAACCGACAAAAGGGGTACTCACTACTATGTCATTCCATGCTCAGCAACAGAAACTTTGGATGTATTTTGTCCAAAGCAGTCATTGCTCAGACACGTCTGGGCACTGGTCTTGCTTGTGGGGCATGATAAACAATTGCCTTTTCATCGCTCTTCTTCTCTCTTTCTTTCATGAATTTAACTGTCTTTATCTCAACCTGTGAGTAGTTTCTCACTTTTGGTCAGATTTTCTTCCCCACCCCACTGGAGAATGGAGAGAACAAAACAGTTGGGTGACTGCCAAGTTTCTGACCAGGGTAAACACACCACAAGTGATATTCAAGGAATGTCAGTGGTTTTGACAAGACATGAATTACTTCTGTAACAGAGAGGTCAGTATACATTATGTTACCTGTTTCTCTCTGGTTCCTTATACATAGGTTGGCAACAGTAGGCAAGTCTTAGCCTAAGGACTCCTTGGAAGTAAAACCATTTTCTTGCTTCTATAGAACTGTACACAATGATGTTTGAAATTATAACTGGATAATTCAATAGTAAAAATAACTGGCCTTTAGAAAACATTGCTCAAGAAGGCTCCTTTCCTCAACAGAGGTCTTATAAGTTAGAAATCTGTGGGTGTTCCTCCCCAGCACTGGACATCTTCACATCGTTCTCACAGGGACCCCTTCCTTCTAAAGCACAAGTTCAAATTTTCAAATATTTCACCTCCAGAAATTAACTGATTGTGATGTGCTTAAAAGTCTTCTGATTACTGTGCAAGAGAGCAGGACAATGTGTTCCATTTTGATGTATATATTACTCTTCCTAGTACAACTATATAAAACTATCTGTGATATGATCAAAAACCCTGCTATGAAAGCTTCTCCCTGAATTTAGCTTAGAATGTGAGAATAAGAACCTGAAAGCCATATAGTGAATAGAATTCAAACAGTGTCGCAGTGACCGCTAACGACCACTGTCCAGGCTGGCTCCAGCGGTGTGCGGCAGGAGTGGGGAGCAGCCGGAGGCACAGAGCTTTAAAGCTGCTCCTCTGAAGCCTCTGCTCTACCCTGCGGAGCACAGGCTCCAGACAGCGTAGCAGCCAGCAGCCCTCGACCAAGGGAGAGATAAAAAGTAGCAGGGAGGCTTGCCACGGGAGGTAATCCAACGTTATTGAACGGTATCCACAAAGGACAACCAACAGTTGCAACGCGACCGTGCCTTATAAAGGAGGGCTGAACACGGGGAGTAAACCAACTAGGGACCAATAAGGATCTTTAGGGGAGGGATGTAGACAGGGATGGACATTCACATGGGCCAATAGTCTTGAGGGGTGGAGGGAAAGGGGTCACATGCCCCAATGGGGCGTGGAGGTTTAGGGGATTTCCAGAGTGGAGGTATCAGAAGGGGCAGGATCTAGGGGTTTGACAAGGACCATATAAGGATAAACAGGGAGGGCTTAGGTGATAGACACTGAATCTTTGGGAATAATGGGAGGGGTTTGGGTGATTGATAGGGAAGGAGCCAGAACAAAGGGGAGGGGATCACCAATTGGGAGCACCGGGGGAGCGGCTTGGATCTGGGACAAACCAACTGGGAGTAGGAGTGGGGAAGGTAGGGATGAAACATCAGGGTACAAAGAGCATATGAAAATGCAATAAAAGCATTGCATCACCACAAAACAGCAACAAAATGATGGTAAATAAATGGGAACAGCTGCCACTATTTAAAACTCTAAGAGCACATTTATGGCGAACAAGATTGCTTTTTAAAACTGTCAATTTTAGCAGGGTAGAAAGTAGTGTTTGTTCTAGTTCATTTCAGAGTTTTTCATAACTAATAAATGTCTTGGCCATAAAAATTACTATTGGAACTGAACAGCTAACAGCCTGACTATCGAACAATAAGGCTACTTAAAAAGTTATTTATCAACATAAATGATTTTGCATAACTGAGACATTTTTATGCAGAAAATGATGAAGTAATATACCACTGATTTTTATAGTGTAATACCCTGTAACTAATGCTTTTTTTGAAAAATCATTTCACATTTCTAACAATTTTAGGAGGGAGCTAATGATTTTATATGACAAATAGTTATGCAAAATAGAATGATTTTGTGCAGTTAATGGCTTCATACAACTAATGAGTGAATACCACTCCTACAATTTTAGTGCACATTACTTTAATAGTGATCATTCATCCTAAAGATATTTTATGTCTTTTGTAAAATTTATTGTATCCTAGTCCTTTGAAGGATGTATTTCCATATGCTTCTCTTGGTTTTCTGCATACTAATGAATTTCCAATATGGTTATCACATATTAAAGAGTATACCATGAAAGGCATTATAAAACCACTTTCTTTTTATGTTGATTTGATATTGATAGTCCTCTTAATTCACCTTACTGAGTTCTGTTAAATTAATTTAAAGTTCTGCTCTAGCCCTCTGCTTGTAATTTCTTTAGTATGTAATTTTCTATTCATTTGAGTTTTGCTAAGTTAATTTTTTATTTAGAATAAAAGTTATAAAATCTCCTTCTCTAGCTTCAAAGAATACTAATATAACGCTTCACAACATCCAAGTATGTGCCAAGGTGCAAACACTTTTCTGTAGCTAACCAGACTGGCTATATATTCCTTTAGTGTTTGGAAAACATTAAATATGCTGCAAAATGTCATAACTACATTGAGAAGAAATTTTGCAAGATATTTTCCAGTTAAACACATGAGCAACAAGTGTAAAGGGATGTCACTTTAACATCACGGAAAAAAATCCAAAGAAAATGTGTGATTCCACCCACAACTACTTGGTAGGCTCCTTCGTTTAACCAGCCAGCAAGGAGATATAATACTCCTACACTGTTACCAGAAAGGAGCTGAAAGGAACTAGCTCCTCTATGACAGCTGTCAGCAAACTTCCTCTGAGACCTCACAAGCCACTGCAATATTGGTGACCTTTTATCACCCTTGTGATGGGCTGGGGAGAAGAGACAAAGGATCAGGCTTGAATGACCTCAGCACCAGTCCAGGTTTTGACTAAATCCTCTGGTAAGCAAGTAAATCTGGAGCCTTTTCTCCCTGACACTGACTTTCTGACTGTCTTGCCACAGTCTCTTCTTGTCTCTGTCTTCAGTTTCCCCTGCACTTTAATAAAGATTTGATTGAACTGACCAGAATTGTATCTCCTGCAGCTTTCCTGTCAAAACATGTGCCAAATGAAGACAACAGCTTAAATAACTTTGCTGAGCACAGGTTTGCCCCATTTCAGACTGAATGAAAAGTTATGCTTTGCACCTGTGACACCTCAGCAGTAAGATCTGGAAAAAGTCACTGTGAAAGATAGAAGCTGTTTTTTCATCTTTTTAGCTGCCTTCTAAAACTGTTTTTACACTCGCTTTCTTTCTTCAGGAAAATGAAGTTCTGTTAAAGTTAGTCAGATGTAAAAACAAGAGACTTCTAGCCCTCTAGAACGATTCTTTTTTGTTTTCTTCCAAAAAGGATAGCCATTGCCATCATTAAAACACATTGAAATGGTAAAAGGGAAATGAGAGGATTCCCTGTAAAAATTTTGGTAGCTACAGAGGATGTACAAGTGATATTTTTAAAATAAAGGCCTTTAAAGATTTCCTTTCTTACCTCTTTTGCCATTTTTGACTGTCTGAGACCTTTGCTTTAACTGAAGTATTTTACACTGGTTTCCATGGTGTCCTCAAAATCTGGCACTAGCTAACATAGATCAATCTATGTTTCTGATAAATATAGTCTCCACCTATCCTTGCAATATCTGCAGTACTTTCATATTCTTTTCTTACAATGTAAAGATATATTCTGATCAAGACCTGGGAAACATTTATACAGCCAGATTTGTGCAATTTGAAAGCACTTTCACTGAGCTGTGAGCTGCTGTAGCTATTCAGCTTCTAACATCACCCTAACTAGACCCAAGCAAGCATTTCCCACCATACTGCAGCATCCAGCATAGAAATAACTTTCCTCATAAAGCTCTAGACAACAGCGTAGATATAACTCATAGAAGTAGACATTGTTTTCCACCAAGCCTATTTATTAATTTAATTGGGCAACTTTTTTTAGTATTGAAAACACTATAAATAAAATTTTAAAAAAATACTTAACAGGAGATGTTTATTCAGTTGCTGTATATCTCCCTGCTCCCCCCAAGCTAATTTGACCTTGAATCATCTCTACTCAGCTATAAGTATTCACCCAGGTTTATCTCCTGATAGCTAGGGAAGGAAAAGGATGAACTAAGGAGGAAGCTAAAAATGTTCAACAGGAGAACAACAGCTTACAAATTTGAACTGCTTAGTGCTTCATCTCCCTTTCCAATAGAAAATCTGAACACTTATTGAGCCAAATATGAGAACTAGCATTTTTTGTTGTTAAAGCAAAGCAAAAAAAAGCAAACCAAAGCAAACCAAATATCTGCATTTGAGCTTTACTCATTACTCGCAGTAAAATTAGGATTGTATGAGGTGTATTTTATCAGTAGTTACAAGTCCATCCTTAAATGTGCACAAGTGGAAATATTTTTCTCTGATTTGTAATAAGTATTTTGCAATTTTAGTTTTCTCACTAAATATCATGAGAAGCAATTAACTCAGTCTACTGCTTTCAATGCCTTTGACATTTGCCTAGCCAGAAGTCAGCCACTGGTAGCACCCCTGCTAGATTTAGTTACCAGCATGATGCAATCCTGGGTATTCCCTTAGAGGAAAATTATGAGATAAGCATAAAGAGAAGTTTCCAGTTTTAGTTAGGTGTTGGTTTTCATAGATATTAGTATTTTAATATGCCTAATAAAGTGTGCTCGTTCAACAATGCAGAAAGATGAAAACTACTCATTGCAGAAAAACAATTTGTTGTGGAATTTTCTTCTCTGGAAAAAGCTTTTCCCTCTGAAGGCCTCCTTTGGTATAATTCCACATGAGATGCCTATGTAAGACTGATACATACAGCCCAGAGGAGATACATAGAACACTGCAGGATCAAAGGAGGAGGCTTTGCCTATGAGAATCCTTCTTTTCATTTGCTCATGTTATATCCCTTTGCTCACTCATGTGCCTTTATTTATGCACCCTGAACCAAAATAAACTGGTAGATGTGCATATATAAATCTTTGGTGGTCTACTCTCCTGAAAGCTCTCAACAGCGTATTTTAATAATTACATATTATTTATGACTCTATCTAGTACCAGTGGAAACTGAAGGAAAAATACTGAGGCATCTGATCAAATTTGTCAGTCTTGTGTTAATGTAAATTAGCTTTAGCAACTCAAGTATGCTTTTTAAACAATTTACACATTTCATATCAGTGGAAGCCTTATTTTCATTGAATTAATAATGAACTTATTATCATAGAATCATAGAACAGTCTGGGTTGGAAGGTACCTTAAAAATCATCTACTTCCAACCCCTCTGCCATGGGAGGGCTGCCACCCACTAAATTCAAGTTGCTCAGGGCCCCATCCAGTCTGGCCTGGAAGACTTCCAGAAATGGGGCATCCACAACTTCTGCGGCCAACTTGGTCTAGTGCCATATATTAAATGCTGTTGTTGCCTCATCCTGCACAAAGAAGTGTAAAGATCTGTTGTTTACAGTAAGATAAATTCCATAAAGGATGAAAATTTTAATTTCAATTTTGGAATCTGTAGCAGAAAGCACTTGCACATGATACACATATTCATAGCATGCAGATTTATAGGTTACAGTTTGCTTGACCTTTAAAATATTGGTGGACTTATCATTACAGCAGAGTGAAATCAATATTCTTATTAGAAAAATATGCCGTTGGCATCAATTTCCAGTCATTAATTCTTTTGAGATACTCTATATTTATTATTGACAGGGTTGATTTGTTTAGACCTACAACCCAATCCTGCAAAGGCAAATCTACAGATGCCATTAAGAAAACATTTAAGGACAAGTCAAGCATAGCTGGGCATAGAAGTGAAAAGGCAAGGCAGAACATTCTCTTTTATTCCAGTGCATGAATTAATTCCTGGAAAATAGCTTAAAAATAAAGCAAGAGTAGCAGGGCACAGAGAGTGAGTCTCTAAGTGCTGGCATCACAGGACCAGTTGACCTTGAGTGAGGCACATGTCACATGCCAATTTTGAAAATGTCTTGAGTGCTTTTACTGGCTTTAATTGCTTCAGCATATGCTGTTTCTCAAATAGGATTTTATGATGACTAATAATACACTGTCAATTTTTTAAATCCTACCTAAACTGCAGCAGGACAAAACAGTTGCTGAATCCTTTCTTTTGGAGTGAATCCCTTCCTTTTTTTTATCTCTCTTAGACTCTAACATAACAAATAGAGGGAAGTCTGACACAGAAGAGAGAATACATCTGGCAAATTCAATGCTGAACTGCTGAAGTAGCTACAAGTCTCTCAGTCTGCAATGCTAGCCATAGATATGCATGAATGCATGGCTGTTTTCTTGGTCTGTTTCTCAGAACTCACTTTCCACACTGCCTTCTCCACTCTCCTGTGTTCACTCTGAGCCAGCCAATCAAAGACCCTAAATACCGTCCTAAACTGGAAAAGGGAAAAAACCACTGGCGTGCTGGAAGAGGAGGACAAAAGGTAGGCTTTGCTATCACTGAAACTCTTTTCTATTAATCCCGTCATTCTAAAACAACCAGTGATTAACCATCTTGCAGGCAGCTGCTCAGACTGCCACACAAGAGTCTCTGTATTTTGCAGAAGTACAATTATATGCAAATGTTGTCAGAGCTGCTGGAGATAAAGACATGCAGCAAGCTCCTTTGTAGGTTTTATTTTTGTTCTTCCTGGCAGTTTTCATTAGCCTACAAGTCATTAGGCTACAGTCAGAATATAAGGAAAAACAATAATTAAAATGGAAAATGTTATGCAAAATTAGTTGTCAAATATATCTTGGAACAAACTCTGTATAAAGGTTTCTTTATGAACAACTGTACACATAATTTATTCTTACTGTCACAAGTACATCTTACCATATAAATCAGCTCAGGCTGAATCAATTGAATCTCAATACTTAGCTCTTTATTTCACTCATTATTTTATTATCTATAAACGTACTGCCTTCTGCATGTCCCTCATTCCAGAGTTTTTTGCATTGCTATCTGACATTTTTTGTACGTCCTTGACTTTTAATACTGTGATATTTTTTATTTTCACAGAATCATAGAATACCAGGTTGAAAAGGACCTCAAGCATCATCTGATCCAACCTTTTTTGGTCTTGGCAAGATGGTCTGGCACCCTGTCTTTCTGGATCTTAAAGGTGTCCAACACTGGGGAATTGACCAGTGGGAAGATTATTCCAACGGTTGATTGCTCTCATTGTGAAAATGTTTTCTCTTGTGACCAGTTGGAATCTCCCCAGGAGTAACTAGTACCCATTACTCCTCCCCTTTTCTTTTGAATAGGGAGTCTCCATCTTCTTTGTAGTCACCCTTTAAATACAGGAGCATGGTGAGAATGTCTTATCTAAGCCTTCTTTTCTCAAAGCTGATAAAACCCAGCTCTCTGAGCCTTTCCTCCAGCTTCCTAGTCCTCAGATCATCTTGTGGCCCTTCTCTGGACTCTTTCCAACCTGTGCACAGCTTTTTTGTATAGTAGGGACCAAAACTGAACACACTGTTCCAGCTGTGGCCTGACAAGCACAGAGTAGAGGGTGATAATGACATTTTTGATGACCATCATCTGCTGGTGATGCTGTTGTTGATGCAGCCCAGCATTCTCTTGGTTCTCTTTGCCACAGCAGCATGGTGCTTTCTCATACTGAGTTGCCTGCCCACCAGGACTTTCAGAATAAATAATGCTTTATTATGTTTTCCCACGTACATGACCTTAAAATTGTCATTGTTGAACTCCTCAAGGTTCTTGTTAGCCCACTCTTCCAGCCTATCCAGGTATTCCTACAGGGTGGCTCTCACTTCTGAAGTGTCCACTTCCCCACCCAGTTTAGGCCCACTGACAAACTTTGTCAGCATACAATTGATCACACCATCCAGCTTGCTTATTAAGATATTGAGCAGCGTTGGGCCTAATATCAACAGCTGAGGAACCCCCCACATGACAGGCTGCCAGTTTGAAAAGAAGCTACTTACCCCTCCACTCTGGGTATCTCCTGTCAGCCTGTTCCCCACCCATTACACAGACCTCTTTTTCTTAATCTTCTCCAGATTCATGGTTACTTGAAAACCTTGCCTACTTACTAAAACATATGTCAAGAGGGTTTTGGCATCTGGATTTTTATTATTTACCCAACAGTCTTATAATTTCATTTCAACTGCACTACCTGAAAAAATGCCAGTCAGTTTTCCCTGATTGTTATATTCTCCAATGGCTTTTATTCATGTATTTGTAGACAGAGGTCACTTCATATGTCCATATAATTTCATTAACTGTAATCCTTACTGCAAGCTTCTGACTTATTTTTATTGTCCTCAAGATACCACACCTCACAGGTCTGGGGGGAGTGCCTTTGGTCCACTGCCAGATGATCAAAAGTTCTGTGCCCATTATCTTTGTAAATATTGAACACAGACTGCACAAATGTGGTAATTTTTCTTAGAAATGCAATAATCCTGCAGCAGTTTCCTCTAGAACATCAGAATTAACTATTCTCCATTTTTATGCATTAATGTGTTACAAATCTCTTGAATCTATCTCCATTCACATGAGTACAGATGGTTTGAGAAGTGAGCATGTATTTTCCCAGTTGGGAGTTACGTTTAGAGAGATGTAAGTCCTGCTCTAAATGCTACAAACATAAGGGACTCCAAGAATCAGTGGGATATCACTGTGCAAGAAGGGAAGGGACAGCAGACTAATGAGGCACTACACAGGAGTTCTTTATTCCCTCACAGTTTTTTGTTTCCTGGGTAAGAAATCAACTGCATGCAAAGGTAGGTTAGTGCTTGCCGCATTATTCACGTGTGGACTTCACAATGTCCATCCAACAGCAAAGACCGCACACCAGTCCCAAATGGCCCTGGAGGCACCTGCCATCAGTGCTCTGGGCAAGTAGGGGCCCTGGCTGAACCAATGGATGTCTGCTTGCAAAAAGCTGGCTTGCTCTGCTACTCAAGACAGTGTTTTTATTCCACTTAAAGCACTAGTCACTTGCCGGAACTTAAAATAGCTCTGCCAGCTTAACATACACCTTCAGGGCAGTGACACATGACGTCACCTAAGGTGTAACTCCATTGTAAATCACTGCAGAATACATCATATTAACTCCATGTCTGCTGGAAACCAGCAAAGCTCCTGGTAGGTGAGTTTTGACTATCTTCTATGAAACAGCAGGAGAGGCCACATACTAATATATGTTGGTCCTTGACCCTGTCTGAAAGGTACCTTTTTTCCCTATTTGCTTCTTCTCTCCCTTTCTAGCCAGTCTTCCTAAACTATTTGGTCCTATGCAGAACTAATTTATCATGTGCAATCGGAAGCTTTATCATGTTCATTACACATAGGTGATCTTCAGCTCAGTGATTACCTTCTGCTAATTTCAACCTTGAACACTATCTCAGTCAAGACCATGTGATCATGAGACAGACTAAAGGCAAGAATCACATTCTTTGCTAAAAGGTCATCCTCCTTCATTTTCAATCCTTTTGGTAAGTTGGTTGTAGAGCTCATAAATTATGTTGGAATAGCAAGGCCTTCCACTAATTTTATGAAGCCCATTTGTAATTATGCTCTTTCCTGCTTCTGGGCTGCAACTTGTCTAATTTTGTTACTTCACCTTGGACATGCTTAGATTTGATAAGGCCTCCTCTTTGGACATGGATTAAGATTTAACAAGCAATGAAGAGAGCTCAGTAATATTTTTCTGACCAATCTGACAAAAAATCAGTAACATTTTATTTCTTTTCAGTGTTTAACTGTGATTATTCTGACATTTCTGATTCTAACTCCCAAAAATATCTTGAAAACCACATAGCAAACAGAAGAAAGAAACACAGTGAAGAGAGAACTAGAAAGTGAACAGTGGAGTCAAGATCTTGTTTATAAAACAGCAGTAAGAAATTCACTGTGCATTTGGGCAAGTGTTCACAGAGGAGAGAGAAGAAAGATTTCATTTCTTCAGAAAAATATCATCTTAAGAAATAAGCACATGCTGACATTACAAATATATTGAAAAACTATAGAAAGGGATTTGATTTTATGTCTACAGAGAACATACAGAGAAGTAGAAACATACAGAAATGCAGAGTTGTAAAAGAAGTATACAGAAATACATTCACAGAACAGAGAAAAAAAAGTACATTCAGTAGTCAGGTAAGATCTTGCTACACAGAATGAAAAATGACTGCAGTGTCATTGTCAGCTGGGGAATTTAATTTTGCCTGACCAGTATCACCACCTACACAGTACTAAAAACTACAAGAAGATATAACATCTATGACTGCAAAAAAAATGTGATAGGTGTGTAATGGTTGTTAGTAAAACAACACATGAAAATAGCTATCCCACACATGGTATTTTGCCTCCTGCAGTTCTTTAGGTTTCAATTTTGATAGTGAAAATTTTCCATTGCAACTGTGGCCAATGAAGGAGGCTAATTCAAAACATCATCCTTTTAATCAGTAGATAGCATTAAGATCCACATCTGACTCCTTTCACTAAAGCAGCTAATGCAGTGGTTTGAAATAATTCTCTGATTGATTATGTCTGGAAGTTCAAAGCCCATTATCAAAAATGACAGAGCAGCAAGTGGAATGACATATATAGAAATCGTTGTAGGTCTGACAGACATGAAAAACACTGAGTAGTATTTGAAACTTTCAAATACTACAAATGAAATGTACCTTGATCTGACAAGCTGTCATTTTTCCAAGTCCAGTACTTTCTGGAAACATTTGGAGTCATATATGGATTGCATATCATGTCTTTCTGTTTAGATTGGTTTAAAAATGTGAAAAATTGAAATATATAGTTAGAATACCCTCTTGCAATAATGTAGTTCTTCTAGATCAAAGACTGTGCACATATAAATGAAAAGTAAGTTATAAAGATAATGGTAATATATTTCACCAGAGCTGACAGATACTTTACATAATGGAGGCCTTACAAATGTATGCTTATTAACATAGAAATAAAATATTTTTTCATCGTAATAGCAACTAAAGTGCTACCTGGGAGCTCCTCCCAGGATAAGCATGATTAATATGACTATACTACTACCCCCTCACTTTCTTTTTCAATTTTTCTCTCAAATTTTCTTTCTTACTGTTCTTTAACAGGCATTATTATAAAATTAGACTACCACATTATACTGCATAAGGAAACAGAGAGTTGAATACTGTATGGGATATAACTGCTCTGGAAAAGTTTCATGAAAATGTGTTTTTAATTTGAAAACACTGTTATAAGTTTTTGTAGGTTCTTTGAAGTTCAAATTTAATCAATCTTCTTTTGGAGAACAGTCTCAAATTTCTTGTCAAGACTCTACCTGACACTTTCAAACAAGAAAGCTCTAATTTTAATTTTTAATAAAACTTGTACACTTCTTCTGTAGAGGAATGATTTCCCTTTTATTAATGAATGTCAACATTTCATTGTAATTCAGCATAGAATTGTTTTTCAAAACTTATTTGATGGACTGAGAATATGCACCATGCCTATCTCAACATGTAATCTTTGAAGAAAATTTTTTCTCAGGTTAAGCCGTATGTCTGCACTGAGTGCCTCCTACAGGAGCAAGGCTTCCAGTAGGTCCCTTTCAGAGACTGTCACCATGATTTCACAACTTATCTGTCAAAGCAGAAAAGGGCCAGGAAACATAAGAGAGAGAAAGAAGGAAAAATTCTCACAGTCAAGATTCAAATGGTATGTTGATTTTGGTTAGGGTAGAGTTAACTTTCTTCACAGTGGCTGGTATGGGGCTATGTTTTGGATTTGTGCTGAACACAGGATTGATAATAAAGAGACATTTCTGTTACTGCAGAGCAGGGCCTTTTCTGCTTTTTTCTACTGACACACTGACAAGGAAGTTGGGGGTGCCTGGGAGGCTAGGAGGAGACACAGCCAGGACAGGTGACCCAAACTGACCAAAGGGATATTCCAAACCATATGGCACCATGCTCAGAACATAAAGTGGATGGAAGAAGGAGGAAGGGGGGACACATTTAGAGTGATGGTGTTTGTCTTCCCAAGTCACCATGACCTGTGATAGGGCCCTGCTCTCCTGGAGATGGCTGAACACCTGCCTATGACAAGCAGTGAATTCCTTGTTTTACTTTGCTTGCATGAACAGCTTTTGCTTTTCCTACTAAACTGTCTTTACCTCAACTCATGAGTTTTCCAGCTTTTATCCTTCCTATTCTCTCCCCAGTCCTGCTGGGGGAGTGAGTGATCAGCTGCACGGGGCTTGGCTGCTGGCTGGGGTTAAACCACAACAAATGGGTAAAATGTTATTAAATTGTTGTCCATGGAGTTAGTCCACCTAACGATGTCCAACATCATATTTATAAGCTGATTAGGAGTGTTTAAATGTATGGAACATAGCCTTTGTGTGTCTTTTATAAGTGTAACTCTAAGAAACCAGAGGACTCTAAATTATAGGTTTACCGAATATATTCCCTTAGAACAGCAGATCCCTCAGGAAGGCACTGACAGGGATATCTCAAACTTTAATTGGATTAATCCCCTCAAGTAATGAGAACAAACTGCTTTCTTCAATTGCCTGAAATGAAAGTGTATTTTTCATTACAAAGTATGAATATACCTCTCAAGATAAATACCAGGATGCTATCAGGAAAAAATGACAAATTAAATATTTTTGAGGTCAGCAAGTGGACAGTTGCCTTATCATCTTACAGATAACAGATGTACTTCTGCCTACCTCTTTTGTCACACTATTAATATGGGAGAGTTAATATGGTCAGAATGATAGACAATGTGAAGCAGCAAAAAGTGCTAAAAGAATAACAGAGATGTCACCTGGAAAAACTATATACAGAAAAGCATTAGTTTTACCGGACTACATGTCTAAAACAGCAGTTGCATTGGCAGATAGTTTGTGTAGGTTGGCTATGAAGACAAAAACTGAACAGTTTTGTGAAACTGGGGAACAAATAACCTTCAAGTTCTGTATGAAAGCATGCAGATCAGATTTGGCTTCTCACAGTCTATCAGAGTGATCTGGGAATTCAGATCTAAAAAACCCTGTGTAGCGGGTTGGGTTTGTAACCAGGTGGAAACACCAATTTAGTGTAGTGGTTTGGTCCAAAATACTCATTACTGTTTACCTTCTGTGAGATAAGAATTAGGAGAAATGCAAAGCAGGCACCAAACTTGAAAGAATATAAAGAAGTTTATTAACAGACCTAAAAGAAGGAAAAAAAAAAAAAAAATCATATCACGCCTTCAGAACTCTTCTCCTCCCCCCCACCTTTCTCCCTTCTCCCACTGACAATGTAAAAAGACAACCCTTGAGATGTTCAGTCTGTTTATCACTTCCATAATAACCTTGTTCAGTCCATTTAGGGAGAGGAGTCTCTCTTGCCCATGCTATGAAAACATTATCACAACGAGACAGCCGCCCACTTCCAAATATTGTTCAGTCCATTTAGGGAGAGGAGTCTCTCTTGCCCATGCTATGAAAACATTATCACAACGAGACAGCCGCCCGGGTTGGTTCTCTGCTTGCATGTGAGTCCCTTTCCCCGACTTGCAGCTTTTCCCACAACTGCTTTCGAGGGTTCACTCTTGAATTACTGGGGTACAATTTTAAGGTTGAGCTGTTCAGAAACAAAAGTTCTCTTCACCCATCTCTGGGAGCATTTCATCTCTAAGAACAGAGGCCCTTCTCCTTCCCTGGGAGCAAAGGGTCTTCCTCATCTTCATCTCTAGGACTATATCTGGGAGCATCTCTAGGAACTGAGGTTTTCTCCTTTTCCATTTGGAGCAAAAGTCCTCATCACTTCCATCTCTCCCTATTCAAACTGCTCATGAAATTACAGCTGCTTCAGCATCTGCCTATCTCAGCGCAGGTGCTTTTGCTCACGAGTTGAACACTCCACCCCCCATATCTTCATGGAATTACAACGGGATACTCTGATATATCATAGCTTCACAACAGAATTTCAGCTTTAAGCATCTCCTCTTTCTTCTCCCTCAGGTTTGCAGCTCTTCACAGCAATAAAAGGGTTAATCTCACCTCGGCCTTGCAGCTGGAATGTGGCTTATCACAGAGGAGGGGGGGGAGCCGAGCCGCTCCTGCTGCCCACAGCCCTGCTGGGGGGGAGGGGAGGGCGGGAGTTCCATGGCTGGAACAGGTCCATGGCTCCAGGATGGCCGTGGCCCGGCCCAGCCTGGCCCAAGCAGGGCCTGGCCGGGCCCGCTGGCCCCCACACGGGGCCCACAGCCACCTGTCCCAGCACCAGAAATGAGAGAGAGCTTGGGGAGGAGTTTGTCTATTCTCAAATGTGTATCACAGAGGTGGTCACAACTTTAAGTGGCTCAAAGAATTGTCCATATTCAAACTGGCCAGCTGATAGGTTCTGTCAGGTCATGGGGAAAGCTGTAAGCACTCCTTTGCGAGAACATCACTTCCGAGACTATGCTAGCTAACCCATGACACCCTGCAAAACAAAACAAACACAGATGAAAAATTGATTACCTTCCAAGCAGTAGACTCTATGCATATCATGTCTGCTCTTGGTATTTTTTTGATGCAATTCTGCTCCAGGCATGTTAATTCAAAAATTTTAAATCCTAGTCCTGATTTTGATCATTTTCTGATCCAAGTTAAACTTGAGAAATAGAGTGGACCCACTATAAGTTATAGAATCATAGAATTGTTTGGTTTGGAAGTTACTTTAAAGATGGTCTAGTTTCAACCCCTCTGCCATGAGCAGGGACACCTCCCACTAAACCAAGTTGCTCAAGGCCCCATCCAACTTAGCCTTTAAACGCTGCCAGGAATGGGGAATCCACAATTTCTCTGGGAAAAATATACCAAAATACTAGTTAATCTTTTGGTATAAAGGTTTTATCAAATGTAAAAACTTAGTTCTAAGTGTTAACTTTTTTGATTAATGAAAGATTTCAAGCAGCTTTCTGTGAAATGCTGCTGAAAATGTCTCTGAAGGAACTCAACAAAAGCTGACTAGCACATCTGGGCTATTTAAATATAGCGTCTGGGCAACAAATGTAGCAAAACTCAACCTTTCTGAGTTTGTATGCTTCCCCATGAAATTCTGATTCTTTATCCAGAATAACCCAGGTTTGAAGAGACCTCTAAAGATCTCATTCATGGGAGTCTAGATGAGATTATCTAGCAACCTCTAATGGCATTCTGAAAACCTCGACTGATGGGGCCTCTACATCTCTGGGGAGGTTGTTCCAGTGAATTGTTGCTCTCACTGTAAAAATATCTTTCTTATATCAAGATGAAACCTCTCCCAGTACAACTGGAACCTACTGCCACCTGTCCTCTGTGTGGCTCCTTGTGGACACAGAACCTCCATCCTTTTTGAAGCCATTCTTCAAGTACTGGAATCCTGACATGAGGTCCTGAGCCTTCTCTTCTTATACTGACATGGTTCTTCCCTGCTCTCTCAGATCTGCAACATGATTTAATGACTATTACAGTTCTTTACGTATATACATTTGTCGTGATCCCCGGTGCAGCTGGGCAGTGCCAGATAGCAAGGTGTCGCAACCTTCCCAAAAGTGTCTCCAAAGCGAAGCCGCTCGGCAGGACCACCACACACTCACACACACGTACACGCACACACGCACAGATAGCTCCTTAAAATGGGTCAATGGCAAAGAAGCAAGAAGGGTCTCCATATAGAGTTCCATGGGAGAGGTTTATTGCACCCACACACATGAAGTGTTCCAGGGATGAAGACAAAGAACACAGGAGGGTCCAGGTTTAAGTATGGGAGAGTATCAAGCATCAGAGACCAATGGTCTGAGGGCACAGGGGCAGTACACAGACTGGGCCAGGGTATGGGAGCCAATGGGGAACTCTGAGGGAGTGGTGATGGGGCAAGACCAATGGGCGAACATGGAGTGGAGAAGATTCTAGGGCAGGGACAAATAAGGTAACAAGGGGCGTGGAGGCCAAAGGGCCAACCAGGAAAGCAGAACTGGGGTACATTAACATACCAAAGCAGAGCATTCCAGGGGAAGCCTTTCCTGTTCACCCTAAGCTGGGGAGGATCTTTTGGTACTAGGGACTATCCCACCAGTGGACTCTCTTTGTCCCTTGTTCCGTAGGCTCACCAGCCACCACATACATTGACTATATATAATATACAGATACAATGTTGTGTACGTATAGTTACTAAAACAACAGAAAAAAGGTAGCAAGAAAATTCCTTTCAGTAACTTTTCCTTAAAAAAAGTACTAAGTGTGTATTTATTTTCATATTGACATAAATAGGACAGAAAGAGGATTGTAAATAACCCCATAAAACCTCTTTGCCAAAAAATGTCCATTTTGAACTGTGACAGCTTCCATGTTTGGGGGCCATGCATAATTTGGGTGAAATGCATAGGCTGTGTTACACAGCAATTTGGAGTTATCATAGCTGTCTCTTAGAGCATTAAGATAAGTGCATCTCAAGTTCTTTCCAGGGTAGCTGTTGCTGTTGCCAGAAATACAGAATATTTTGTATGAAGCCGCTGCACTTTCAACAGATGTATTTATTCAGAGTCAGTTAGTGTCCAAAACCTAGGTGAATTGCTCTGGGTTGTGGGAGGCAACAATTCCCAAGCTCCATTTTCAGCTCTGGGACTGTTTTGTATGGCTTGGTTGAGGGCAAATTACTTGAAAATCTCAGTTTGAATTTCCCATCTGTGCAAATGCAGATGATAAAACTAGCCTGTCTCTCAGAATGACAGCAGACACAATTAGCTAACATTTGCACAGTCATCTCAAAGCTCTTTCTGTCTAAGTGTGGTTCTTGCCAGCATGTCCGAAGAGATTTTTGAATAACATTGTTCGTTATAAAGCAACAGAAACATAGAAGTTTAAAAAGTCCTAAGAGTTTGTAAGAAAGGGGTCAGACAGTCTCAAAAGCAAAGATGGGAAAAACATTTTACAGGTAAGGTTGCATTACATAAATGTGAGAATCAGAGAACTCTCACTGAAGCAGTGCACTAAGAGAGATGGATGGGCTTCTAACACATGGGGAGAAAAAGGTTTATTGTTTACTGGAAATGCCAATCTAATGAGCAAAAATTTGGTAGAACAACAGTTCTTCAAAATCCTAAATGTAAACAAAAATTAACTGAAAGTATTTCTGTAATACAGTAAAAAGGACCCTTAATTCATTATTTATCTAAAGAAAGTTTGGCTAAAAAATACTTCTTTTTGTATAAGGCCACAGCTTAACTTCACAGAAAATGCTTTATAACACTTGAATAATATGGCAAAACATTAACTGTTAAATGGGACCCAGGTGTGAATTCCAACAGGGAGGACCAAGTGGCAAGTTAATGAAAGGAGTTTTACCTTCAGATGAGATGAGCTGCTGAATATCTCGAGATCAGCAGTTCAAATTACCATCTTGTGTGATAGCAAACAACAGTATATTAACTTCAGTTTTGAGAGATCAGTTTAATAGTGGCAATTACAAAACTACAGTGCAGAATACCTATTTCCCAGCTAACCACCACTTAAATTCATGCATAGAATATCTTAAGGCTTAAGTAAAGGTTTAGTGGCATGCTAACCAGACTGGCTGTGTGAAAAACGATGACTTCCAATGCAGGAAATTTATCAGTTCTACACACAAAGAACATTTTAATGACATAGAATCTCATATCTGAAAAGACATCTTGGAAAATAAATCAAAAATAACGGAAAACATTTTGGCTTATGTGAGTTCCCTAGCATCACATGGACAATGAAAAAGCTTGCATCATTACCTTTTTTTCATGGTCCAATTACAAATATTTTAGTGCTTCTGCATCTCAGAACTGCAACATAACCAGTGTGAAACTCTATCCCTTAGCTCTCCATGAGATAGCTATTCACAAGCTAGGGCATACTTATTTTCATACACTTACTTTCTTCCTTCCCCAGATCAGTGAAGCAGTAAATAGAGAGGGGAAAAAGAGGTTCTCTCCAAACAGCATCAGATCATTGGTGCAGGAAATAGCAAGCAACTCCCTGCAGGAGCATATGCATTCTTAGCAAATTCTACCACAAATGATAATCAGCCAGTTAATTATATTTAATTGCTCTCTGCATCAAAACAATAAATAATGAGAGAGATCAGTGCTGCTTGTTGGAGATTATAACTTGACATAAATGTGCAAAACACAAGGAAATGAATAAATATTAACTGAGTTCTTCAAAAATGAGTTTAAAAATAAATAAATAAAGGCTGGGTGTAAATTGTATCAATATTGGCCAACGCATATCTACAGAGCCAGAGATTTCAGTTTAAAAAAATCCCAGTTTTTCTGAGAAAATTGCTGCAAATGAATCTGTGTGACAAAGACACTATGTGTAGATCTTTAGGACATGAATATTTAAGGGAAGGAATAAATTTTTTAAGTTGTGTGGATGCAAGAGAAATGGAGAAGAGAGAAAAACTTAAGCAAAGGAAGGATGTTAATGATGGCAAGTGTTAGGTTTCCAGAAGATACAGAAGTCCCAGCAGGGATTTGCTTGAAATTATATTAGTCAAAGTGTTAGTAAATAGACTGCAGGGGCAACCCTGAATAGAGAAAGAGTTGGCTCAAGTCATACACTGTAGCTGGTCTATTCCAGTTTAACAATCAGTAGCAGACATGCTTGAACTCCACAGAACATGGATTGTTTAATTTATTGCAACATTCTCCTTGGCTTCTTTGAATAAAATTTAGAAGTTAAGTTATTTTTAGTACTTTTGTTTCAGATTCCATAATGACAGTGAATTCCCATTCTGGTTGCTCTTGCAACTGACAATCAATTCTGCAGCTGCAGAGAATCTTCTGTTTCAAATCAGAGAATTACTTCCATTTGCAAACTCTGTATTGCAAATTTCTTATTGTATTCTTTTTGTCATCTATGCATATGTGTAGATATTTATACACTAAAGGTTATTGTTCATTATTTAGTAAAAAATTGCATCTTTGAATGAGGGTCCCTTCAAGTTAAGTCAAAGTCAAGAGAAAAAACAGATAAAATCTCAGAAAACACAACCAGTTATGGTGCTAATATCTAAGAGTGGGAACTGATAGAAGTGTCTATGAAAAGCACTTTTAAAAATCTTATATATTCAAGACTATTTTGAGGAGAGAGAAGAAGTAAGAAAAGGCTTTTACTGAATGACTTAAATTTCCCCAAAGCTGAAGTAAAACTTCAGCCAAAATTGTTTGACAGAAGAGATTAGGGAGAAAAATGTGACATTTGTAAGAGAAGTTGTATCAAAAGAATTCATTAGAAAGCTAAAACAACATTCATTTTCAACAAGATTATAAAAGAACAGTTTGTGGATAAAAATCCCATCTTGGTTTTGTGGCAAAGTTATTAGCACCAAAAAAAAAAAAAAAAAAAGTGGGGAAGGAAGGCAAAATGTGCAAAAAAAATTGCACATTGGGAAAAAGAGATTAGTAATCAATCAGCTAGAATTTTCAATGTGCCTGCAGTTGGCAGAGAAACCTGACAGAATTAGAGGACTTATGGATGCCACAATTAAGAATAAAAATATTTTTAAAAATAATACAAAAAACGGAGAACAAAAGGCAGCCATGCAGCCTCATTAGAAGATGGAGAGTGTAATGTGATTTCAGGTTTTTTCACAACTGCTGCTTTATTTGGAAAGATGTTTGAGGTTGTCCTGCTCTCACAGGTTTGGGTGAAAAGTTTTCAGTATAAAAGCAACCATCTTTATATATCTGGAAGGTTCAAGTAACTTGAATCAATGGACTTTTAAGAGATGACAAAGGAGATGTCCAAGTCATTGGTACCAAGTCTGACAAATTTTCTGGGGTTTTTTTTCCACCGTTCCACCAGCAACACAGAGATTTAGTTGGTCAGTTAAGTCACAGGTGTGGCAACTCTGTGACATTACATGCAACAGGTTACAAGTGTTTTGGCTTAAAAGAGTACTTTGTTCATAATATGGAAGTACATTTATTTCCTTCACAAATATATAAGGTGGTATATTGATCTTAGTAATTTACTGGAGAAATACAGGATAAAATTCTAGAGATAGAAGCTGAAGCCAGACAATTTCTCATTTTAAACTGGGCTTGTATTTTTACCAGCAAAAATGAATGATCAGTGTAACAGAATACCAAGTGCAGCTATGGATTCTCCATCATCTTTGTTCTAATGAAGATCAGATACTCTTTAGAAAAAGAAGTTTCAGTCAGGCACAAGTCACTGCTGAACTCTGTACAAAGGTAAGAGTACAGGGAATACAAGCTCTGTAATCTAATGCAGATTTTTGGCCCTAAAATACAGGAAACAAGAAAGTTCTGAAAACCAAATTTTATTTCAAAATTTAAAGCAAATTTGAAACTATTTGATTCAAAATAGTTTCACTTTACAGACTGACGGAGTTACATGTTATTAGTTCAGAAGAGAATAATTTAAAAGCTT
This sequence comes from Coloeus monedula, assembly GCF_965178545.1. Lineage (NCBI taxonomy): Eukaryota > Metazoa > Chordata > Aves > Passeriformes > Corvidae > Coloeus > Coloeus monedula. Next base: position 46,692,445 of record NC_138786.1, read on the forward strand.
CAAAACAGTATCAGAGTTAACATTCTAATTTTAGTGAAGCACTAAAATCTCACAGCATGCCAACCCCACAGCAAGGGTACTTGCAATCATGCAAATTCATGCAGTGTTCACAAAGGAGGAGGAACAATGATCCCTGCTTATGGCTTGAGCCTCTCGGTTGAGCACTGGGCTTCCAGCTGCTGTATCTCAAACAGGCACACGCTGGGGAGCCAGAAAAATCACATCCACATTTTCACTTATGAGAAGGGAGCATACATGCCTCTGTGCACCTGCTCCTCCCTACTAACCCTTACTACAAAAATAGTGGGGGACTATCACTGGCATGGACTTTGCCTGTCTTTGCATCAATTGTGCTGCGAGTGTCCATGAAATAGCAGGGTTAGAGGTGTTGCTTCAACCCTCAAAGGGATAGCATATCATCAAGTCCAGAATCCAACTTCTGTTTTGCAGTGGTTGCAATTGTTTCTTATCCAGCTCTTTTCATGGGGAATGATCCTTAAATGATACCCAAGGGCACTAATTGAGGCTGGAAAAAAGTAAGATCTTAACCAGACTCAGCAAGAGATAAGATGCCACATTTTCCTTTTTGCATTTGAATCACTTTCACAATCTACATGTAGAAGATGTCTTTTTCTCCTTCCCTGCACTGCACTGCATAAAATGAGGATGAATGTGTGAATTGACTTGTAATCTGATCTACTGTTGTGAGGGTCCAAAAGAAACAGTAAAAGCAATTTTGAAAGGAGTGGGGCAAGAAGGATACCCCAAAACTGGAAAAGTTTTTGAGGAGACAGAGTGAGATTTGAAAAGAATCTGATGCAACTGTTTGCCACTTTAATTTTTTTTAATACTTCTTTTTGAATGTATTTACTTCACAGCATTATATAATTACTAAGGAAAATACTATAGATCCGTACGCAGGGTGCTAAATTTACCATCACCCCTTAATTCTATTCTATTTTTATTTGTATCTACATAAGAGTAGCCTGCTTTCTTTACAAACTCTAACTAGAATCTAAAATGTTTATTTACTTGAGTTCCTACATTTCTATTAAAGTCCTATATTTGAAACCTGTAATATAATCTTAGTTTATGTTTGCAAGTAAACAGCATTGGTACTTTCTATACTGAATATTTTAGCTCTCCCTATTTTAGAGATGCCATTTAGCAAAGAAAAATATTCAGCACACAGCACAGCTTCATCTCTAATGACAAGTATATGCAGCATTATTCACGAGCAAAGAATCCACAGTTATATTGTAAATACACTCCTCACTACCCTTTAAAGCACAAAAAGGACACAGGAATGTATAAAACCAAGCAAGCAGTTTTTGTGAATATTGTTAATATTCACAAAAACTTTCTTAAGGTTTGCAGGGAGAGTACTTTTTTTAGACCTTTACATTTCTGAAAGGGTGTTCAAACACAATCATTTTGCTGCCTCTACTGCTGGTCATTTTATTTGCTGGGAAGCCAGAGTCTTAGCTAAGGATCTGGAAGGATGCTTCTGTATAGCAAAACTAGCAAGCTTTGGCTGAAGTTTTTTCACGGTACTCTTTTATCCACAGAATCTACACCAGGGACCAAAGTAGAACAGTAATGAGAGGTCCTGGGATCTCTGGACACCACACAGTGAAGAAAGAAGGGAAGGAAAAGGACAAGGTATTTTTACTGCTGCCAAACATGTCAGACCTAATCTGGCTCTGTCAGCTCTAACCCCAGACCAAAGAGTGTGGGCAAGAAAGGAGCAGAGACACCCGAGACAGATAGACACAAGCCATTACTTTTCCGTGAGAAATCTAGACATGCTTACCAGGAGCTGTGCCCCAGCTAAGAAGTCTGGCCAGGAACTGGGTAACCAGAGCTTGCTGACTGCAGACAATAGAAGGCAAATTCACCTATGAACTGCACACAGTGCAGGGCTGACCTGGGGCTTCATTCTGCTTTGTGGACCTGGAATAGGATACGAGCACTGTTCATGTCCTTGCAGCCTATTTTTATTACCTCCAGCTCAAGAAACTGGCAACTTAGGTCTTTGTGTGTACTCAAGATCCCTTTAAGTTATAGAAGCTAATGTACCCATAAGCAATCCATTTTACACACCTTTTCATTGTCAGATGAATTGCATAGTGAAACAAATCTGGTTCCTTAGCCCACAGCTGCAACAGCCAGTGTATTACAGTAGTATGATCTCTGCATTTTGTCACACTCAGTACCCACATCTCAGCGCTCCCGTGTATCTGACTTTTACCATAGCTGTAGAAATGGCCTACACTAAAGTAATTTCTATACAAAAAGTTTCAGGTTCAGTAAAATTTTGAGCAAAACAGGAAAACCCTAAAACATTTATGCCACTTACTATGGCAATTTGCAATGCTCACCTTTTGCTCTTGTTCTTCTCCACAGAACCCTCTCCTTCAAAACACCACAGTAATTTGCCCTTCAGCTAACAGTCCTCCCCAAAGATGTAGGTTCACAATAGATCAGAAGACACACCTTTAGTCAGGAGATCTGGTTTCTGGAGCATACTTGGGATTCAGGAGTCAGCCAGAGCTATTCAATGTAGTATACATATTTGTTTCTTGTTGAAACAAAACCAGTTCTTCACTCTTTCTGCGCATCCTAGTTTCTGTAGTTAATGTTTGCTGGTTTCATAAAACTTAAAAAGTCATTAGTCATATCAGTTAGTCATACTCAACACCACTTTTATACTTGTAGTTGCTCAGTAACAATAGTAGTTAATCAATAAAGTTGCATAACAGTACTCAGTTCAGTACGCATTATATGCACCTGGTGTTCAAAACTAATTTTCCAAGTCAAGGCAATGAATGAATTTCCTAACATAGTGACATTTATAAAAACAGGTTAGTGAAAGCTGTACCATAAAAGTGTTCAGTGGTGCAAATTTTGATAAATAGAAGACTTAAATCAAGTCCCAGCACAGTGCATAAAAGGACAAGCCCAAATTAATGGGGCAAGTTCTCTCAATAAATGAGGTGTGATTCCATGGCTGATGGGCAGATGTTCAAATATTCCGCCTGCTGCTTTGCCAAAAAAATGAAATACTGATGTAGTAAGGTTTAATATAAATGTCAGTAATGCACAGCAAAGCCAAGATCCTGATGAGAAAACAGTTGCCCAAATCCCAGGGTTTCTATAATTAAACATTCAAATATCAGAGAAAAAACATTCCTCTCTAAATAGTTAGTTTAAAATAAAAGTTTATGTATGTAGGAAAAGGCACGTCTCATAAACCACAGGCCCATCTTCTTGGCTTACCTTCTTTTTACTGCAAGTCTTAGACCTCATTTTGTTCCCTTGTCTGTACATATCTAACCACTTATAAAACTGAAAGCAAAGGGTGAGAACTACTACTCAAGTAAATAAATAGTCCATGCAATCACAAAGTCAGAAGATTGTTTTAAATGGCTCAAGCCTTTGGTGGCTAAGCCTGAGAAGCAGAGTTCTGGAAATCATGGAAAAATGCATGGTAGTAATTTCTATTTAAAAATCAATAAACATCATGGAACCCCTCAACACTTGAAACAATGAGAAATTGATAGAAAAGCAAAAAAAGTCCAGTAGGAATTGCATTTCACCTACTGTCTAAGGTCATAAACATGCAGAAATGTCAATCACAATCTGGAAGGATTGGGGTTTATTTTCAAAGTTTAATGGATATTTCATTCCCAAGATAAAAGGTGTCCAAGTCTCAGACATAAGACAAACACTGGAAACTTATATGCAAATGTGGATGATGCCTCTAGAAGTGAATGACAGTTGTGAGACAGCTGCTCATTATCAGAAAGACAAAAGTAATTGAAAGCAGCAGAAAATTGATCAAACCTATCAAATGACAGAGAGCTCAACCTCCTAATGCCCACTCGCTTTGCCACTTCGAAAATCAGTGAACAAATGTGTAAACCTTTCATTTATTTCTAGGACTTAGTGAAAACACAGACTGGAACTTCTAGTGGTTTCAAAAGCATCTAAATGTCCAAAACCTTCTTAAGTCAGTTCTAAAATATTACATAATTGCATATCACATGTCTTCAGAATAGACTTGTTCATGTAGTATCTAGCTGAAGGGCAGCTCCCATATGCTTGGTTGAGACAGCTGCCTAACACTGAAACAATGAAGTTAATTACAATGATGATCGAAGTAACACAGTTTGCCTTCTGCCAAAGCTATTCTTCACCTCTCTGCTGGCCTGCCCTATTTAAGTTCACAGGAAGTTTGCAAACTGTGGGACTGCAGTACCTGAATGCCATCAAAGCCAGTGGCAGACTGGTAAGCAAATTACCACAACCTGCTTCTTTGAAGAGAGAACCTTTGGAAATAATCCAACTGAACCTCTCCAATGAGATGCAGTCTGAACTTTCAGCAGCAGCTTTCTGCTGTTTTCATCCCTTTTTGCCTGTAGGTCTTTTCTTTCATCTTTATTTCCTCTTACATTGAGAACAATGCCCTGGTTTTCAAAGCAGTTTACAAGCTTAAATAAAAGCCCTGCAAAAGGGAGTGAATTCTTAACAGACATATTGTCTTAAGATTTGCAGGAATCAGACACCAATAATCCTAGTGATTATTGGGAACTGGATCAGAACATTAGAAACATCATAAGGAATTCAGCTTATTGGATGTTGTCCCTTACCTTTTCAGCCATTAGTATCTTCAGCCTCTAGTTACCCCCCACCTTTTTAGCTGGTGGTATGTTCATTATTACTCTTCATTATTAATGTTATTCTAGATCCCAATCTTTCAAAATGACATGAATAGTTTTATTTCTTCCTTCAATTAGAATAATTTTCACTCTCTGTGGTCCGAATGGTCTTCATTAACTCAGCACAGCACTGGTTTTGTATAGGCAATTATTTATTTTCTCTTCTCTGCTCCCTAGCAACTTATTGCAGGCCAACTTTAAAGGTATTGCAAGCAAAAAGTAGACTGTAAATTAGGAGTTTGCCAGGTCTTATAGATAAACCATCATAGCAGGCAAGTAACTGAACAAAGAGCTCTAGCTGTTGTGTCTAACAGTGTCTCATCTCCTCTCTATCTCTGCCTGTTCATTTTAGTCTTGCTTTCAGCAGGAAACAACCCAGCTCTGTGAAGCTTCCTTGTCTAGTGACACATTTGGGCAAGGCAGGTCCTGAATGTAGCAGGGCTGAGTTTCTAAAGAGCTATGGCTTCAATATGCTCCAATTCACTTCTTTTTCCTGTTACTTTTACATTAGAAGAGCACATTAATCAAATTCCTTACTCCAGGTGCCTCCGATGCTGCCAGTGACAGCAACTTGACTCCATGGTAATCCAAGGTTTCATCTTTACCTGTGTTAACATCCATCACACATAAGCCAGTGTATGTACAGCATATTTTCAGGTTTGCTGCACCATCCAAAGTATACACATCAACTTCCTTTCATCTCATACAGGAAGCAGCTTAGGGTTAGTTTTCCTATTAATCTTCTTACAGATGTATTATTCTTTGATGCTCTAATTTATGAGGAAATCAGACAGACATTACAGTGATATTGATACACACACAAGACCTATACACCTTTACATATGCATTCTTGGGAAGAAACATTTTGCAGAAGTTGTGAAATAGAACATGGATATAGAAGGATGTCGGTTTTGGGATGAAGAGAATCAGACTGAAACTCATGCATTCACTACGGGATTGGAATGTCACTATAAAGCTGCAGAATTAGAGATTTGATTAGATACTGCTGGGCCCCTGTGATAGAATTTAGGCAATCTACAGACGAAGACTCCTGCCTTCTGGCTCAAAGCCCTTTAGATGTTTTGCACTATTAAAAGGAGGTCATTAGGATCTGCACCTAAGTATTAGGAGAGCAGTTTCTTACACGTCAGACTAGTGCCCATCTCACAAGGCTAATAGCTATTTCAGGGTTCCTTTTCTGTGGAATTCTGGAGGAAAATAGAAATTCCACACTCTAATTTTCACTAGAATACAAATTCTGCTGGGTTATATAACCTCAATAACACTTACTTAGCTCAGGAGTAGCTGAAAAGCTACAGCACTTCAATATTGTAGCTACAACGCTAAAATATTTTCCATCTGGAAATACACTTGCATTCAAAAGGAAGATGCAATTGGTGCAGATCAATAAAAAACAATCCTTCCCCAAAATATGGCTCAAATTCAAACTAGATCTGTTGCAAGCCGTTCTATCTGTTCAAAAGCACAAACACTACAGAGGTGCTATGGCTTAAATGCAGAAAAAGAAGGAAAAACACAGAGCATTTTTTGAATCTCATCAACATAGAGACATCTCTAAGACAAAGTAGATTATATTATGTTATCCTTAATTATATTTTAATGTTTAAGATGGTTTGTAAAGCTCTAAATTCCTTTCTTCCCCTGCAGGTTTAGCATCTAAATTGCTGTAACCTGGCATCAGCCTTAGCAAAGTTGTGCCAGCCTTTACAGCTGAAAATCAAATTTGTAATTTCCAGGATTCCAAGTAACAGTGCTTTTTGGTTTTGCTTCAAAGGCATTATGGAAGCCTCAGCAACTGGTAAAGTCAGCCACTGTGTTATGTGTGATAGTCACAATTCAGTGTTATTTGTGCAACAGGGAATGTGAAAGATGAGGTCAAAGGGTTCCTAGCACACTTGTCAAGAGAGAAAGTAAAATTGTCTGAAGGAAAGGGCAGCTAGTAAACTCCATTGCACCAAGATTTTCTTCTAAATAGCAAGCCCTGTGAGGAAAAGGAGCTTAAAACTGCACTTGATAGCAGGAATATCAACAGCAGTATGAGGCTTTCCTATACAGACCACACAAAGCTGTGAGAAAAAATCAGAAGTCAAAACATGTTGAAAAAATGTGTGTTTTCTCTGTGCTTCAGGACACAGGTTTTTGTTTACACTAGATCTGACCTTATGAATGTTTTCAGTTAGCTGAGAGCAAAATTAGCCATGTTTACTTGAGCAGACAAACCATGAATAAGATTATGTGGAAATGAAAAATTCACTCAATAGCTGGCTCCTTGGCAGTAAAAACTCGTATCTAACTTACTGCTAGCAGTAAAATTTAAACAAGGTAAAAATATTACTTCACTGAAGTACATTTTAAAAGTTGCTAAAATTGTCCCACATACCTTGTGCAGGTGTGATCAGATATGACCAGTGAACCCCAAAGCGGGAATAAATCTCTTCTAGATTTTGTAGGTGCTAGTGAGAATAAAAGATTTGCATAAAAACAAAATAAGCAAACAACTATTAAAATAATCCATATCCAACCTTTTCTGCTTTCAGAGACTAAGTACTACTGTGGTTGCCTGACACAAATAAGTCAGTAAGCCAAGCTAAGAAGAATGAGGAGTGACATGCCAAGTTTCTTTATCAAATTGCATGAAGCAGCAGAAAGATAAAACCATACGCTTGTCAACGCTTACAGTTTTATCTTTAATCTTGAGATGTATTACTGGAGCAGAACAAGACGGATCCACTAACTAGGCTGCTTTCAGGAAACCCTGGCACTGGACTACTGGCACTGTGGGATGTAGCATGGGTGGGAGCCAGGTCTCTTCTCTTGTGTATGATCTTCTGGTTCACAGTCTCACAACTGATAGGCTAGAAGGCAGCTTTGACAAGTTACTGAATATACTTTTAGAATAAAATGTTAGCAGAAAATACACACTTAAAGAAATCTTGACTTTGATGTTCCACTGTCTATGGTTTTTTTTACCAAGCTTTTAGGAAAGAACTGTGCATACAGGGAAAACCATTGTTTTTCTCCACATACCCCAGTTCACCTAAGTTTCTGTACATTTTTGCACAACAGTACTTTTCCTTTTACCCATTCCTGCTTTTATCCATCCAGAACTTCTTGTCTTCACTAAGTTCTCCAAATTTCAGTCATCTGCAGATATATTAGAGCAGATCTATAGCCTGATCTGATGTGTGGACAGCATCTCTAACAGTGCCACTACCCAGATTTATTTCATCAAGTATTTTGACTCTCATCCATACCATACAAAATACTGTTGATAAAGACATCTGCCAATTACTCGTTTCTTACCCCATCCTATAACTTTAGAAAGAACTGGGTAGAAAAGTGCAAAAGAACAGGCAAATTGAGTAAGTCATGCAAATTTCCCTACAAAATACAGAAATTTCCAACTATATTGGAAATTACAATACAGTGGCACTACACTAGTGCCACTTTAGCTGAATCCTTCAGACATAATTTTTAAGAAACAAAATTTAACATAGAGCATTCAGTAACATGTTAAAAATGTAATTCATATGTATTATAAGACCTCAAAAAGAGCTCTTGACCTTTTCTCTTAAAAAAAAGTACCAGAACTAACATTTGTACTCTAATTTAAGCTAGTCTAACATTTATTTTCTAGTTTATGAGTTTTTTAATATTTAAGGTTAACAACAGGAATAATTTTCCATTTATTACAGACTAATAAATTGGCTATTAGCACAAGGAAGGGTAAGCTTTCCCACTTAATACAGGCATACCTCTAACCTTTCATACAGGCATATCCAAACCTGACCTTGCTAAGAGGAAATCATAAAAACTTCACTTTTGTCGGTGTAGTAAAAGCAGTGTGCAACTGCTGTAAAGCAATCGGAGTCCTGAAGCTCGCAGTCAGCAAGAAGAAAATGGTCTCCAGAATGGAACAAAATGCAGTGAGTACTCAGTATATACATTGCAATTGTAAAGACAGCTGTTAATAATTGTGTACTGAGGATATATTTAACTATATATATAGTTATTTATAAGTATATATATAGGCAGGTATGTCCTGCACAGATTTACTAGGCTCTGCAGTAAGGGAAAGACTTCCCTTAAATTTCTTTTTACTCCTTCTTCTTTCTCAGCCTTTCCATGTCCCTGAAATAGTGCTGGAAGCCGTGTTTTCCACATCACTGGCTCTTTCCCAATTCTTTCCTCTTTGGAACAGAATCAACAGCCAAAGAATGGCTTCCAGGCTACTGAATGTATGGGACAGGACTGTCCCTACCTGTGAACTTGCGTGTGTCACATGACCTTTGACTGGGACGTGTCCATAATACACATATTGGGACAAGGCAAATTTTCCCCATTACATGACCCCACTAGGAGACAAGGAGGTGCCTTAGACTCCTAAAATCCAAGCCTTAGACTTGTAAGAGTTCTGCATCTGTACTGAAAGCATCAGAAAGTCCTTCACAGCAATCTCACAAGAACAGGCTTTGGCACTCCACTGCTAAATCCATTCTGGCCAAAATTCTTTCCAACTGGTGCTACAGACTTTTGAAATGGGTTCCCACTGAAAATAATTATAATAAGATTTTTTTCAAAGGCAGAGCCAGTTTCCCTGCTGGGGATTTTTAATTTATGGAAGTCATGTCTGTAGTTAGGAGCCACAAAAATAAGATGCCTTTATAACCAATTCTGAGGTAGTATATGTCAGAAAAGAATGGAAATTTGGAAAGGGTGATCCAGCATTTTAAAAGATTCACTTTTGCTAAACTAAGTAATATGTAAGCCCATTCTAGACATATAAATTGCTATATATAAATATGTATGGATCAACTCAATGTAATTTAGAGGTCTATGAATTTACCTGCTGAGTGTGTAATTCTAGATGCTGAAAGGGTTAAAACTGGGGTATTAGTCAACTTGTTCCAAGTAAATTTCCTTCTTAAAAGGCATATCTTTCATTATGAAGCAGGAAAAAATATAAATTAACCACATGGAGATTGAAATTTTCACTTTGCATTTGATAAAGAGCCTGAAAATGGCTTATAATAAAGGCCTAAGTGATTTTGGAAGTAAACATTGTGGCCAGGAAAGCACAAGCCATGAGGTCAACTAGTCACTGTCTTTACAGTATGATAAACAAACCATTATCAAAGTAGCTATAAGTGTGTTTGTTCAGTACTTTAATTTGCAGGGTTTAGTAGACCTGCATGTTCTGCTCAATATTTTGTCACATTTTTCTTGTAAAAATAATTAGCTATGTCTTTACTATATTTGTTGAGTGTGTTTTTAAGTACCACCTAATGCAATTCAAGCTCTGGAGCTTTTGACTTATCAGTAGTTTTAATAATCAGAATCTAACTTATCTGCCTTAAAAATCTGGATATCTAATCTTTGCTTTTAAAAACCCAGATATGGAGCTGCATGTTTAGGTAGCACTTCAACATGAGCACCAAGGGGAAAAGTTTAGACTATCTCCTGATTTCAGTGCTATGCAGAGTACACAAAAACTATCCCAGCCTTGTGATTTATATAATGACAAAAAAAAAAAAAAAAAAAGAAAGCATCTCAGACTCCCATTCTTCTTTCTAATACAATTTCCTAATTCCTAGTTTTTCATGACTTCCAGGCTACAACATCTTGACAAGATCTAGCTGACTCTCACATCTAATTCGTAGTCCCCAGAATCAAACATGAGTTAATACACCACATCACAATGACACACAGAGACATTTGAGCCTTTCTCCTTTTTTCCTAGCCTATTTCTGTTTAATGGTCAAACTTCCATGCATAAGACAGCTGGCCACTCAAAAAAACCCACAAGGCACAATCAGGACCGGGGCCTGGGCTCAGTTTCATCAAACACCTCTTGGAACATCCCATACTATCTCTGTTCAGAAATATTTAAGTCAAATAGAACAGCAACATTTTGCAGATCTCATGCAGCAAAATGTTACATTAGACCCTCTGGAGCTCAGTATTTGGAGCATAAGGACACTGCACAGCCTTCTGTTTGTCTACCTTTGTCCATAATGGACATGTCTTCTTTTCATTAGCTCGTTTTCCGGAGGCCTAACACATACTGCTCTATATATCTTGCTCACATTGTTTGATTTAATGGCATCATTGTATAAAGCAAATGCAGGTCTTAACTAGTAACTCTGGAGCTGCCTCCAGGGTAACTATTTTTTATTGTAAATGAACCATTGACACCCTTTTCACTGAATGAATTCTTCAGAAGAAACCTTTCTTATTTGGCACCTGTATTTTGCTATCAGCAATAAGAGGGAGTCACTTAATTCATGAAAGCACTTAAGAAATGAATCTATAGGTCTTTCCAACTCTAGCTTTCAAAGGGCTATACAACTGAGCACCAATTGGAGAACTATTCACAAAGGTCTGTGATGTATTTCCCAATACCATTACTTATAGAAGGTCAAGAAGGCAGTTTTATAGGAATTTTCCAGCCTAACATCATTCTTAAGTGACAAAGAAGGAGGTTTCTATGTAAGAAATGAGATTTGCATTTAAATCTTACTTAAACGAGTATTATTAATACTAAGCTTCTGGTGGTTGATAGGAACTTTAGACGAGTCTATAATCTCCCAATCACAATTCAGGTTTTTGATCTGCAATTGTAAAAGATAAAGATGTAACAAAATTTGAAACAGAGAGAAAGAAATAAACTGCTTTGGAAGTTCAAAACAGGAAAAGGCAGATCAAGCATGGAATCAGCATAGAAACAGGATAGAACAACTCATGCATTCAGTTCCTCATTCTGCTTTTGGCTGCATCTATCATTTCAACTCTTTTGAATAGAGTTTACCCTCCAGCCTTTGGTTTTCTTGTTTATAACAGTTGAGAGATCTAAAGGGAAATGATACTCAGCTGGTAATGGAAGAAACTGTCAGTTTGTGGAGCTACCATGAGCCTGGCTCAGGCTGGACTTAAAGCAGCAATATTCCTCACAGCTATTTGAGGAAGGACCCCAGATTATCTCATCTGCCTGATGCAAGCCACATGGCTTTTCCCCAAAGGTGAGGCAATGCCCAGAAGTGAAATCATCTTCCCCGGCATAAAACAGCTGAACCACAGCAAACACTACACTTGGCTTTAACTCTTCTCTTAATGGCCACTATACCTGCCTAGATACTAAAGCAACAGGTCTATTTTCTATTCATAATTCTGATTTCTTATAATAGTATTATCAAATAATATCAATCAAAGGAATCACTCACTTCTCTTTAGAAAAGACTGGAAATCAACAGGAATATATCTGTATCAAGACCCATTACCTACTTCATCTAGCAGCAATAGACCAGTAAACTGGTAATTCTCTAGAAAACTGTGATTCAGTTAGCCCTTGTTTTATGCTTTCATGAAGCTAAGCTAAAATTAATAATATGGAGTTGCAAAAACTTTCTACAAGACCTACTGAAATTCTAGTAAAGCTTACATAAAATAAAAATAAAGTGGCAGTTCAGATTTTAAATTAAATAGCATACGATTCACTAAACTCCAACATGTTATAATCTCATCTATTGTGATAGCTCTGAAGATCTCTCACCCTAACAGATTGACTCTCTGTATAATCTGAGATAAGTCTTTGGACTTCACATTATAAATCACACACCATGATTATATTCCTAAGAACAGTTCATCAAAATATTTTCTCTTATAAACCCCTAGGTTCCCAAATTATATTACATAAAACTTAAATAACATTTGCAAATCAACATCATAAATCAAAGTCAAGAATCACAACTCTGTCACTGTTCGGTCCCTCTGGAGGTGTATGCACACATTGTTTCTAAACCAAGAACAAGTATGAAGCACATGAAAGACCAGAAAGAATAAAAATATTGATACTGTGTTAAACGGTAAAAGAAATTTTTAAAATGAGTTGTGATTCTTTGCAGTAGTCAAAAAAATGTAGTCTTGGCATGGATAGAAGCCTCAGTAATTTTGTGGTTTATATATTCTTTGCAATGACACATTATTCCCCCAATAAGCTGATACTCTTTTCATTTCACCATTTCTCCTACCTGATTTAGTTAGAATGTATATGTCTTGCATGCTCAGAAAATTCATTTCAGAGGGTGCTAAATGACCACAGGTGGAGCAGCAAAACCCATTTTGGGGTCCATTTTTCTGCACTCTTTTCAGAGTTCAGCACTGTTTCTTACACAGGTGCAAAGATTCAATGCATCTTGCCTCCACTGATAAGGAGCATCCTGATTCCTCAGTAACCAGTACGATATTTTCATATTGGAAAGTTTCCTTTTAGGAGCAGCCCACAGGCTGCCAAAGTGTGTCTAATTCTGTTACAGCTGCAAATACCAAATGTGCACAGTGGGCAGCACCTCCCTAAGCTGTAACCATATTTCTTGCCATAAAAAACAGTCCTTTTATACTATTTAAAGGAGCTGTGATAACATTTACCAGGCACAGTGGTACTTTTCTCTAATTTAGATCTTTCCTGTGTCTGTATTTTGCCATGCTTATATCACACCCTAAATGGAGAGGGTAATAGAGCTTCTGGAGGTAAACATTTATTGTCCTTATAGCTTTTAGGTGGTGAACTTAGGGAGGCTGGGAGATGGACTAGATGTCATCCCACACTCTGAAGCCAGGTCTACATTGCAGGGCTGGAAGGAAGTCCAGGTTTGCTTTTGTCCACATTTCTGGCATCAGCTCAGTTTTTGCTGTCCTGTTGTTATGGTATGTGATGAATGTAGCTTAACAAGTTTTATAAACCAGTTAATTCACTCACTACTTTATTTATTTCCCCCCTTTTTATTCCTAGAAATCATAAGCTATTAATTACAGTTCCAAGCAAGAGTTTAATTCTATGTGAACACAACAGGTGGAATTGAACAGTATCAACAAATTGAGAAAACTGTTTATTGAATAAGAAATACTTCACTGTAGGTTGAAAAGGAATATAAAGGCAATATCACGCTGTGAGGATAAAAAAATTATGTTGCCAAGCATTTTGAGAGTCAGATGAGAACAGAAGCTATGGAAAAGGACATGTCTTGCTAGAGATACTTCAAAGTGAAAGGAAGCAAGCCTCTGAGGGCAAAGAAAGATCACTCTGTAAGATGACACTTTCACAATTAAAGGTTGGCAGCAAGGAGGGTGCATTCAGCAACTTTATCCATTTACAAGTGTTGGAATGAAAGCAAAAATAGAAGAATTCTCTGTCATTGAAAAATATCACCCTCTGCACCAAATATTGCAAAACATGCATGTGAAGGATAAGTTTTCATTTACTGCAGAAATACAGAACCTGGGTCAGAGATGACCAAACGAATTTCCTACCTGTCATGATGACACTTAACTTCTACAAATGCCCAGCTGTCACTGCTCAGGGCATCATCTCTTGAATCACTGACTGCTTCAAAGAATATCTCCTTGCATCTTATTCTGCCTTTAGGATTTTCTTGAGTTCATGATGTTCGAGACTGTTTTCTCAAATAACATCATCTTCTGTCAATAAATCCTTGGGTAAAGGTTTATAAAAAGACTTTAGGTTTGGGGGGTGTTTTTTGTTGCTAGCAATATCCTCTTACTAATTAATTTTATCCATTCCCCTTCAGGCAGAGAATAGAGCTGGAAAATGTTAGATTATCTACTTGAAGTTTTCAGAAATCTAAAGCTGCAAAATTGAGGCAATCAGAAAAGACAGTCTAATATATATGTTCTAACAAAAAAATTCCTGATACAAACTTTTCTAACCATTTAATCAGGTTATTCACCACTGACAACTAATTTAGGGACCAACACCAATATTTAAACAAATGTTAACTCATATTTCCAGTGAGTGCCTAACCTATTTTGGAGACAGAAGTACGGAGAGGATTCAGCATAATATATAACTGGCTGCTTCATTATGCAAAGTATAGTTGAACTGAAATAATTTACACAGAATTTTTTTTCCCTGGAAGTTAAGCACCCTTTCCTTATTTTACAGTATGTTCAATGCAATCACTGAAACGGTATCTTTCTAATATTTTCCCTGAACCATTAAATCTAATTTCAAGCTGTGTTTTATACAGCTGAGCTGTGACATATAGTTCAAGAGAGGAGCTCATCACGGTGGCTGTTCAGCTTCACCAATCATCTCCACTAACTTCACAAATCACAACACAGCACACCTCTCATTATCACCATGTTTTCTGATGTATAATGCAATTCATGTTGTGTTCTTGCCCTCTTCTCCTTGTAAATGTTAAAATATAATCTGGATTAAGTGTCATGGATTAATTTGTCACAGATACTGTCAGTCAGGTGAATTAGCCATGTTTGCTACTGTATCTGTGTTACGATCTGATTACAAGAGATGCCTCTGCCCGAATCAAGGAGCAAATGAGACTATATGCAGGCTCTTGTGTATTTCAGAAACCTTATTTTTCTAATCTGAAGCCAGATGAAACCGTTATGGTAATAGATCTTGGTTTTGTTTAGCTAGAAAATCTCTCCAATGGGCTTTCATGTCAATCTAGTTCAGTTTTTCCCCCCTCTGGTTTGTTTTTTTAAAACACGTGAAAGTCATATTTATGTCAAAAAATATTTAATCCCTTATTCATCTCTGCTCTCTGCTCTTACTCCAGTTATAACCTGTTCTTTATCTTAAGAAGTGATCATTAAACCAATCAGGATGCTGACTCATGATCTAAAGAGAGAGGCATGGTCCTGTTCTAGAGCCCTGAAGTGGAACTTACTATAATTGGTTTCCATCAATCTTTTGTAATACACTATGTATCTATATGACATATCTGTAATGGCAGGAGAAAGTACTAAAACATTTCTGAAGGGCAGTAGTTTTTTATGTGTTTGCTACACTACGAAAGTGTTACTACCAATACTCATGTAAAGAAATAATATATACCTATCTCTTTGGGTTATCTTAAAATAATATTTGCAATCCTCAGATTTTGCTGGTGATAAACACCACATAGCTCCATACAATGGCATTCAAGGTCATGATATTTCCTACTGACATTTCTTCTCCATAGGAGTGTTCCTGGGCCATCTGTGGAGACCAGGCTTTCCCACCTCTGATGCTTGAAGCACACCCTCCAATATACTGGGACCTGTGCAGTGAACAGGTCTCAGAGGATCATTTATTCCTCCTGCCCTATCAGTGGAAAAGCTTCTGGAGCCAAATAGCTGGCTGAGATCCTGATATCTTCCTTAGAATGGCAGGCAGCCTCATTCCAAACTTAGGTGGCCAAGAGATATGCAGGAGTTTGGACAAAGGCTCCAAGGCTCCCTAGTGTTCAAGTGTTCTTGGAAAAATATGTATTAAATAATTTCTTTATGATGTTGTGACTCAAGATATACTGAATGTCTTTCTACCCTCTCTTCACCTTTTCTCTATGGTAATATAGGAGAACAATCAGAGAGATAAAGATGTCAAAACATTTGTCAGCACCAGTGGTAGACCCACAAAGCTGCAAAATTCATTGGAAGTTTGTCATTAAACTTTATTTCCAGAAAATAAATCAAGTTATATGGTTATATTTATTGAAAATTTTGCAAGTGCCAAAGTTGCTCATTGCTCCAGGACTTATCTGCTGACTGGAAAGTTCCTGCCTAGGGCAAAGATATATACACACAGAAAAAATCCAGGGTTGATAATAAAAACACTGACCCATCCTTAGCTATTGCACTGTGCATCACATTGCTATCATCATCGCAGTGCTTTTCACTGATATTTGACAACAAAACCTCAGCGACAGCTGTTTTATTATTGTCTTTAATGGCCATAAAGCAGAAAATATTGCATAATGCAGAGGAAACATCCTGACAGTTCTGGCTCTGTGTGAGTATGTCAATTTAATAGCACTGTTTGGCTTCTGAGGGATTTCTTGACTAACAGGTGCATCATTATACACATCAGCAATTCACTAAGTAGGACAATAATACAGTGCACATTATGATGCTATAACTGACACCAAAAATGAACTCTCTTAAGAAGTGCAATAGATTGTTACTGTGCTTGTACAAGTGCTGTTTGAACCAACACAGTCTTTGGGGTTAGAAATTGTTTTGTATGTTACTGCAAAGATCTGTGGTTTGCCCTGATGAATTGGATAAAAGAAAGAGGAGAAAGAACTGACGCTCCTCATTAAGAAGAACCACCAAATGATGAATGTCTGATACTTGTCCAAGTTGGTCTCTGTTTTAATTTACTTTATACTTTCATATGCTTCATCAGGAAATACCAGGGGGTTTCAATTTCAGATAAAACAACGATATTTTAACATGTTCATGCCTTTCCAATTCCATTACTTTCTTCCAGGTAACAAGGTAGTCACATTTCCAGTAGGGAAAAGTAATCAGACAAGTTTGCAAAGGAGTACTGCCTCTCCACAAGGAACTCAGTCTCTATGCCTAAACACAAGCAAAAAAATCTCTTAAACTCTTGTCAAATTAAAGCTATATTTTGGTAAGATTCTAGCACTTCAGATGAGCAGAGTTTGTCTGCAGCTACTACAAGAACTATTTTTTTTTTCATAAAAACAGAAACAATTTGCTTTCATTTTCTTTGGATAAAAATCTAGATGTATCAGAGTTGGAAAAGAGCTGCCCATTCAAATTCATCCAACTACTAAACTAAAAATTAAGTGCAAACCAGATCATATAGAATGAATCAGTATGTATAAGGTGATTCCCCAATTCAAAATAATATTAAAGGCAGTCTTTGTGGTTTTGGGAAGTTCAGCACCTTCCTGTTAGTTTCCTTTTATGTTTTTAATTTATTAAATCTTCTTCAGAAGGATCTGTCTTGATAAATAAAATCCACACAAAGCCTCCAGCTCAATTTAATTAACCCAGAAATTTGGTTTAGATTTGAATTAACCATCAATCATCACTGGCATTTCCATTCTGAGTATTCAAAGGATTGTCCAGATCTTCCATATCCCTTGTTCAAACTTCCTTTCAGATGACTGCTCAGCCTAGAAAGTGCTTGAGTAGCAACCCATTGTTCAGTAATCCAGTAATTGTGTATGTGTTCATTTCACAGATGTGCAAGACATCTAAGGGTGGTAAGGTCACAAATAACACTCATATGTTCAGTGTATTCCACCTGAACCCTCTGTTCTGACCACACTCACACTGATTAAAACTATTTTTATCAAATCCTAGTGAAACTTTGATAAAAGTGATAAAGAAAGGGACAGTTTATAGCCTATTTGAAAAAAAAAAACCTCAGGTCATGTTGGGTGTACTTAGAAATGGGAATGGTAAAGTGTTACAGTGCAGAATACTGCAACACACATATCAATCAACGAGGCCGTGGAAAAGAAATATCTATGGACCGATTCTTGGTAGATGTTTCAGAGATGTTTATTTCTCCAGCCGCATGGCCGGGGCTCTGCCCAGGAACTGTTCCAGTCACCGGACCGAGGGTCCTTCTGCCCGCGCAGGGAACACAAACCAACCCATGGGAACGAGGCTGAGCAGGGGCAGGGAAACCCCGTGTCTGTGCCCAGGGCCCCTCTCTCAGGGCCACATGGCGGGGGGAGGGACCCCAGCATTTCACCCATTTATTTTTAATAAAAAGAGACTTAAAACTTAACATTGAAAACAACTGGATAAACATGAGATAACAAGGACAGTTTCAAAACAAAACAAGCCACCCTTCTGAGTCTTTAAATGTCCAAACAGATTCTCTGGAACATCTTAAGGCTGACAGAAGGGAGACAGGACTCTCTGGGCATCCTTTGTGGGGAAACTGAAGCAGGAGAGGGTTTCTTCCATTTGTACCTGTTGGAACTCTAAACAACAATTGTTAATTTCTTCCCTCCTCCTCTTCATCCCCCCTCGGCATCGGAGACAAGTTGTAGGGAAAGGGAATTGTATAGGGAAGCCATGGGGTGAAAAATGGATTAGGGATAAACTGGGGATGGAGTAAACCTAGGAAAGGGTTCATATTGGGTATAGGGTAAAAGGGGAAAGTAGGTTGTGGGTAGGGAAGCTGCTGGGATGGATATTGTTTATAATTTTGTGCATAACGGCTGCCTTTGACGGGAATACCTCCAGGCCCAGTAACATTCGCTGCTTGTAAACCCTTCTTTCCTTGCACTATATCAAATTGGACAACTTCCCCATCTCCTACACTTTGCAGGTAATTTTTAGGGTTATTCCTTTGAATGGCAGTTCTATGGATGAATAAATCTTCCCCTGTATCATCTCGTGTTATAAATCCATAGTTGTTTTTTACATTGTACCATTTCACAGTTCCCGTGATTTTCGTTGCTATAACTTCTCCTATCACGTGCTTGCGTGTTTGTCGTGGGTGCCAGTCCCACGTGGCTGCTGCCTCGCTGATTCCAATGTCTCGGCCGGGCCCCCGCGTTGCAGCTGCTCCGCGCTCTCCGAGCGGCGCTGCTCCGGCGTGTCTGGGCTCTGCGCGGCCCCGCGTTGCCATCGCCGCCGGCCCTGCGCCCTCCGAGCGCTTCCGCTCTGCCAACTCCACGCTGCTTTGGGTGCGGCCCCGTTCCGGCTCAGCGCTGCGCTGCGCGGCTTCTCGTGTCGCTGTGGAAACCGCCGCTTCTCCCTCCGCAGGGCTCTCCGAGCCGTGTGCTCAGAGCGGGCTGCCACGCCGATGCCGGTTCCTGGCTGCTCGTGGCCCACGGCACCCGCGGCGCCTGCGGCATCGCTCCCTCACTCGCGGCCGCGTGGCCGGGGACCCCGAGACAGGGATGGGGTCCGTGATAAGGAGCGCGCTCCCGAGGGGGCCGGGCGCATCCAGCACAGGCACCTCCGCCGGCACGGCTGCAGTCATGTGCTCCCGGGATGGCGGCCGCGCGGGCTTGGCCACGGGATTACGGCCATCCTCTGCTTTAGGGGTAATGGGACCATACAAATGCTCCTGAAGAGCTTCCCTGATTACAAGGGATGCATGGAGAGGTGCATGTTCTGTTTGATCCTTTATCTCACACAAGATCTCAGACCAAAAACACTCATGAATAGTTCCAGGAGAATCAACATCAAAAAGTAAGTCTCGAGAAATATAAAAGAAATTCTTGAAAAGCTGTTTAAAAAATGTTCTAGATCTCCCGGAACAAATACTTTCTTGTTTTGTTGTTCAAGGATTCCTTTAACTTCTAGATACATTTCTTTCTGTGGCTCAGAGAGCCACATTTCCCACGATTCTTCCATAGTCCAGAGAGAATATCCAAACCAACCTGAGAAGAGAGAGATCTAGAGTGGTTTTTACTCACGAATTTTCTGTCCTTAGGGATCGGTGCCTTGCCAGCATTTCTCTACCAGTTGTTACAGTGCGGAATACTGCAACACGCATATCAATCAACGAGGCCTGTGGAAAAGAAATATGTACGGACCGATTCTTGATAGATGTTTCAGAGATGTTTATTTCTCCAGCTGCATGGCTGGCGCTCTGCCGAGGAACTGAGGAAATCACGGGACCCGAGGGTCCTTGCCCGCACAGGGGAACACAAACCAACCAATGGAGAACGAGGCTGACCAGGGGCAGGGAAACCCCGTGTCTCCCCACCAGGGCCCCTCTCCCAGGGCTACATGGCAGGGTGGGGAGACCCCAACAGTAAAGCAGTAGCCATAATGGAATTTTCAGAGGTTTACTAGAAACCTGACAATTATTTTCTCGTAGTTCTTGTTTCTAAGTTCAGCCAAGAATGAGCACTCCTTTGTACTAGACCCCACAGCAACACACAACTGAGGCAGTTTTGTTCCCATAACTTTTAGAATCTAAATATGACACAAGAACCAACAGATGAATACAGGCAGGCAACCAGGAATAAAAGGACACAAGAATATGAGCATCAGTGGCTGCTTCTGTACATTTGTAGACTGTTGAATTTGAGGAACACCCTGAAATTCCCAATATCCTCATATGAACATTTCTTTACACAAGCTCCAGCTGTCCTTGCAGACAGTCTCTGTACCCATTAGTTACATGACATTTTCATGATGTAAGAAACCAAAAAAGCAGTATTGTGTTGGAACTATCAACATTATCAATCCTTTCTGGCTGCTGAAATGAAGAAGCTGCTAACTAGCTCTGCCTAGGAATGCAAAGTATGTGAAACAATGATGAAGAGGATGACAAACCTTCCTATCACTTGCATGCACCAAGGCTGGAGGTGCAGCCTTTATGGAAAACTGCCAAATAAAAAGTGTAGTTTGAGGCACAGCCAAGAAAATGCTGATCACTCTTTCAGAAGTTGTCAACCTCTACAAAAGACTTGCTACTTTCTTCAAGGACACAAAGAGCTGTCCTTCACAATGGAAAAAAGGATTTAAGTTGTGGGGGATTTAACAGAAAAAGGGAGCTCTTGTTGAGCCTTAATAAAGAATATAGCACTAATGATAAATTTGAAATACCTGTGCCTGTTTCTCTTTTATCTAATAGCACACTTTGATCTTTCAGTGAAAGAGTAGAAAAATTAAGGTATAAAAAGCCCCTGGTTTTAAGGATTAAGCGAGTAGGCAAGACTAACGTATTTGTTCAATATTCATGCCCCTAGGAGACCATTACCTTGAAATCATTACCTTTATTTATTCTCTGGTTTCATGGATCTTGTAAACTTTTAATGAAATAATACATAAAATTGGGTTCCATTCAGCTACAAATGCTCATTAATTGTTTGCTAATGCAACACATTTTTTTTTTCTATTTGCTCTCCTGGCATTATTATAATGAAGAGCAATTGCTTTATAAAGAAACTTGTGCAAATAGTGTAAATCATGGCTTCTTTACCATTCTACTAACTTGCCCTCTGGTGGACTTTTTTTTGTTAATTAACTTTCTATTGTTTGTCATTCCAATTAAATAGAGTAGAGCTAACACTTAAGGTTTACATGAAGGGCTGTAAAAGCTAAAAAGAAACAAACAAAAAAAAACCCAAACAACCCCAAGAAAACAAAAAAAATTTTAAAGGAAAAAAGTCTTTAAAAGAAATAAACAAAAAACTCCCCTTAAATGCCCTGAAACTTAGTGAAAGCTCCACAAAAGTTAGTAGGGAAAAAAAAAAAAAAACGCAGCTGATGCATCATCAGTGTAGCAGTAAAATTAAAAACTCATCTGTTTTGTGTTCATATCAGTCAGAAGGAAGTGAATCAAGTTTAGTATTGTTCACAGTGAAAGTACCTAGGATTTGCTCACCTGAACATATGTCTAATTACAGTACAGATAAAGACCAGCAGAAAAAACTTGGCATGCTGTGGAAATCTCATGACCTCATTCTGTCATTGAAATCCAGACTGACCACAGTCACCCACAGAACTCTTCATTTTTCTGCTGTGCCACTTCTGGTCATTTCATCTCATGTAAACATTAGAATTTTACCTGCAATTCTATATTAGCATATTACTATATAATTCTATATAGCATATTACTATGCTATAGTAACTTACCTTCAATAAATCCTAAGAACAGGGACATACCTAAATTGAAATGACTTAAGGAGATGTAATGTATATTTAAAGGACCACATGCATCTATTTGTGGTCATGACAGGTAACTTCATTATTCTGAAGCTTAAAGTGCTTATCTAATTGCTTATCTAAGCAAAGCAAGGTCTCTTGATCCAGTATTATGGAAAAATAGTTCATTAATTCATGATTCAAACGAGCACAGCTTTACCAGTCTAACAAGAAAACACCTTATTTATTTCTAATTTTGCCACTTTTGACTTCCAGAGATGCACATGGCTGAGTGAGCTCTATTTTCTTACCAGCTTACCTCTCATTCAGAAGAGAGATAATATTTTTATAGCACTTTGGTGTTGCATTTGTGAAGAAATTCTGTCACAGATTAATTAGGGATTACAATGCAGACAAGTAAAACAAATATTTATGACCATCAAATTTATTACACAGTTGCCACATTGTGTCAAGACATACGTACAGCAAAGGTACTGAAAAGCTCTCTGGGATCAGTTCAAAGGCTCTTTATCATTCTTGCTTCCTTCAACAAAGCAGCTCAGAAATTTTGTGGTGGGACAAAACACTATCTCTTGAAAATTAATTCTGAATACAGAGTGTGAGCAAAATGGAAAAATCAGAGCATGTCAGTAAGAAAACTCAATACGATTGATTTAACTTTGAAAAATTGTAAATAAGTCTGCCCACAAAAAGTGCAGATGCTTTCACACTTTACTTTGGAATTAGTTTGGAATTTTGACCATAATAACAATTATCATATTTTATTACAATTCATGGGGGTTTTTGTCATTAAAGAAAAATTCACAAATCCAAGCAATACAGTCTTATTGAAAGGGTTAAACAGGTGTTATTTTTGCAGCTTTTCTATCAGAACAGCGATAAATTCTTGAAGAATATATGAAGTTCAGATGTGATTTTATCGGGAAATCATTGGCATTTAAGCTCACAAAGCATTCTCTGAAAAATGCAAAAGCATTCAGAGAAAATATCAATAGAGATGTTACACAAGAGGATGAGTCACATGAAGAAATATGAGTTTTTGAGTCATGGCATATTCCTTTACAGAAGTAAAATGTACATCAAGTCACTGAATACAATCAGAATAAAATTCAGGGAAGTGGAAAGAAACAGATTTTGAAACTAATAGAGATGAATTTCTAACTAATTCCATATCAAGTGACAGGAATAAAAAAAACAGTAAAGGAAGGGTTCAGCTGTACACAAGGTGAGGAAATCCGTGGGTGACAACAAATCTTTTTGCACAGGCCTGGCTGCTTTAATAGGAATATTATCATACTGGATAAAATTTGAATTAAAAAAAAAAAAGAGAAGAAGAGCAATTCTACAAAATGGATTTGCTTGACAAATACTTTTGAGTATTTTTTTGTTTTGTGCATTTTGTACACCATGTTTGTACATACATGGTATGCTCTACTAAGGATTTGAAAAAGAAAATTATTATCTGCTTTCTGTGACTTATCCCAACTCTCTACTTTGTATCAATCTCTTTTTTCTCCAGAAGTAGCTGAAATATCTTGTTTGCTTGTCCAGATGGAAGGCACATTGAATGTCTATGAAAGTGACCATGCCCCTAGGAACTCCAGGACACCCTCTCCCTCACAGAACAAAAGAAGAATGAATCACACAAAAACACTCAATAAAATAATTCTAGAAAAATAAAAGGTGAACTTAACATCTATTTCCTAATCAGAGCAGACAGTGATATCACAGCTGCCCAGGTTTTGTGAGCATATTTGAAGGAAGTAGCAGCCCATCACCAGCACTTTACCAAATATTCAGGCTACCACAGTGCAGCGTCTATGAACACTTTCTCTTTTCAATCAGACACGGATTCAAACTTCCAATGAGATCACCAGAGTCTCCTAAACTTTCAGCATCTGCTTGATTGAAAAGCATTCCTTGGTATCTAAGGTAACGCTGACGATGTGTTTGCCTCAGACGTGGCCTATCCACTCATGTCCAGAGCCCTTGCCCACGACACCCAATCTGAGTGAGAGGTTCCTCTCCCCCCAGGTCAACACAAGCTCTTCAGGCTTGTAACATGGTGGGATTTTATACTACCCTTAATAGTATTTACAGACTAATAACTGTCCACCTTGGACTCCTTTTTGTCTTTCACAGCTCTCAGGTAGAGGCAGTAACTCCACTCAGCAAGGGTTTTTGGTTTTTTTTGGTGGCACAGTTAGCTGATGAAGTTCCCACCTCCAGGGCCTGCTTGGTGCTCCTGCAATGCTGCAACCCAAAGCAGTCCACACAGCCCTGCATGGAGCAATGATGGAAACAGGCACTGGGGAAGGAGCCTCTTGGGCTGGCCTCTGCCAAAGGCAAGCTTTGCAACCACGTCTTCTGGCACCCCTTTTCCCCAACACTCTTAATGAAGACTTACAAACCCTTCTTTGGAATCACAGGACCAAAGCCAAACTCCTCCACTGAGGTGAAGTAATTTATGATTCAGCACTGTTGAGCTTTGTTAGACATTAATTTAGGCACCTAAAGCTATTTTTTAAATAATGCCTTGAAGTCCTTTGCCGTAAGCTTTTAGTTAGAATTTTGTTATTAATTTGCTGTCTACAGACAGCACCATAGAAAAAAAATTCTTTACAGAAGTTTATTCAACTTTTTGTATTTATTAAAGCACCTGTATTTAAACTGTTGATGTAGCTCACCATGCACACTGTCTGAGAGAAGAGTGTTGCTATTCTTCGTAGTATATTTACAGTGATATGTATTAGTTTTACTGGTTATGAAAGTGGCTAATCTGACAGCTCCTTGGCACAGCAAGGGCAAGAAAGAGATGGTGGTAATGGAGCCTTCCAAAAATGTGCCATTAACACTTTCCAGTTTGACCCACAGGACCAGACTCAAAAGGAAAAAAAAAAAATTCTATCACTTTGGCTACTCACAGCCTGGTTTTTACAAGGAGATCACCACCAAAAATATCACATATGTTTGGTTTGTCGAGGGATTTTCACCCCTCTTTGATTCTGAGGATTTTTACATGTATAAAGCCAAATGACATAAATATAAAGCCAAATGATAAAGCTGACACTTCCAACTCCTGAGTTCTGAAAAATGTTTAGCTAAAGAGCAAAGTTATTCAGGTTATTAATGTCTCTGAAGTAAAGAGAAAAATTGGGCTACCTCAATTAAATAAAGTGTAGCAAGCCCAAGCAAACCACAATATCTTTAATGATGATAAATGTGTGGATTTACAGTGGTTTAGTAACCTGCAAAAAATACTGTCCTATTTTAGTAATAACAATAAGAATATGCAACACCCTTCATTTCTTAAAAATTTTACATTGATGGAAGATTTACTTGGTAAAGACTCAGAGGACCTTAGGTCCTGTTGTTCACAGGGAGTACTACATTTTAGTAAGTGCCATTTCTTTTTCATTAATGCAGTGGAAATTTTAGACTCATTCTGAGAATCACTTTCTGAAATCTATTATTAAATATGAAAGGGAAAGCCAAGGTGTAATTTTCCCTTCCGTAATATGTCTGAAGATCCCAGAAATAATATTTGCAAGAAAGCTTACACTGGAAGAGGAATTAGTTATTGTTCACTGCCTTATCAGGCACAGAAGATAAGGCTGAAAACATCTATAAAGAGCAGCATCAGATGAAGGTGGGTGTACATTTCAGAACTGACAGCATAAAGAAACAGCTGAGGCCCAATTAAAATAAGAGTAGAAAAAGGGACTCAAAGTTTGGAAAACTCAGAGAGAAAGGATAAATATGGGGCAAAGGATGGAACTAAGACCAAAATGTCAGAAGCATTAACAAAAACCTCATATTGTGGGAAAGTGTGGGTTACTAACAAACAAGAAGTCTTTTTCAACAGTTCAGCTACCATTTTAAGTCCTTAAATAAACGTCCTTGTGATGTGGATACTAGTCACTTGACTTTAACAAGAGAGAAACCTCAATTTACTCTGTTCCAAGGAGAAGTGAATCTTTCCAGCACTGAACTGTGAGAGCAAAGAAGTTACATGAGAAATATAAATCTACTCTGTGGTAGAAATTTTGGGGGTTGTGATACTACGTAAACAGGGAAAACAGAGCATTCAATCAATAACTGCTAGCACTAAAAGTTGCACAGTGAATTAATCTCATACCTCAAGTTTTCTCTAATGTCCAAGGAAGAACAAAAAAGGGACATTTACTTCTTTTAATGCCTATTTTATCTCTGGATTAGTGCTGATCTGCATAGCTTTTCATTTTCTACCAGTGTGTAAATGAATGCCAGAGGACATTATGCTTACTGGTAGGCCCAGTAACTTTAAATTCTTGGAAACAAAGTTGAGATTTTTTACTCAGGTATGACTTTAAAATAACATCACTCAGCATCTGGCAGAAATATTTCACTCATGTGACTTATTAAATACTCTAAAATAACATATAGCCTGCTCCCTTGGGTCCTCTGGGGTTTTCTATAAAGAAATAGCTTCCAGGGAACCAAAATACTTTCTGTGAGGACTCTCTGGTTTCTTCCTGACACTTACAATACTTGTGGCTTGGGGCAGGGTGATAGTAAAGTCAAAAGTTTATGGGAAAGTCTTGGGCTTTTTGAAATATCCATAAATCCATTCTAGCTGGACATTTTTTGTGCCTCCTGCTATAGTAAAGGACTCAAGTAAATGGTGCAGAGTCTTCCAGGCCTTCAGCATCCTTAGACCAACCTTTCATTAAAACAGGGATTGTAATTCAAGAGGAACCAATATAAGTATTTTATTCAACAGAAATATTTTATTAGGAATTAAGAGAAATGACGTATCTCAACCAACAAGTCTGTTTGGAAGTTACATATTAATAGACCATTCCTTAACTAAACTAGTTTTCTTACAACAGTTATTTTCTTATACTATGGAAATAATGAAATATAAATAAATTATTTTGGAAATAAGAAAATATTTCACCTAAGCATTCAAAATCTCTGTCCTTCCTCTGAGATCCCCAAACCAAATCCCTTGAAACTGTTTCTGTTTCATTACAAGATTCCCTTCCACTAAGTATACTTAGTATGCTAAAAGGAAACATAATTTTCAGAGCTTAAAGGTCTGGCTTAAAAAGACTTTTGGACCTAAAAGCCTGATACAAAACCCAGAAGAGTAAGTAAGAAATTACTGCTGACTCTGTTAGGCAAAACTCTTACATACATATATACAAACTAAAAGAACAGAGATGTAATGAAAAGAGCAGGTGTAACAAGGGGGGAAGAAAAACAGACAGATAACATCATCATTATTTCAGCTTTAAGAAAATTCCCAGAAAGTAGAACCTGCTAAATCAGGAAGTGGACAGATGTCAATCTATTAAAGATTACTCACATCATAACACAAAAAATTCCAGTGAACTTTTATTTTTAATGAAAAGTCCTATTCGCACAGACTAAATGAGTCCAGACAATTTTCAAACAGATTGTCTGAAATTCAGCTGTTCTTCCAATGGCTGTTTGCTACACTGGCAGAAATCATGTCTAAAGGACATATTTCTGCCTTTTCTACAATGGAGTCACTTTCATTACAAATCTAAAGTAAAGGGACAAAACTTGTACTTCAGTAGAGCAACATCATTTTCTGAAATAAATTGTAGACAGTTCTAGAACTGATAGGACAAGGGGTAATGGTTTTAAACTTCAAGAGGATAAGTTTAGATTAGATATGAGGACTAAATTCTTCATGTCAGGGTGGTGAGGCATGGGTTGCTCCGAGAAGTGGATGCCGCATCCTGGAAGTGTTCAAGGCCAGGTTGGAGCAACCTTGTCTCGTGCAAGGTGTCCCTGCTCATGGCAGCAGAGTTGGAAACAAATGATCTTTAAGGTCCCTTCCAACTGCAAACTGTTTTGTGATTCTATGATTTTGAAATGGTATTTGCATTAAGAAATTGTCTTATAATTTTCTCTATAATTTTAAAATAAATTTGTCCAAGCCTACTTCTGAAATTTTTTGAACTGAAACTATTAAAGCAAAGATTTTCTTATTAAAATAACTCATGTGTTCTGTTCAGGAGAAGCCACCAACTTTGGACTACTGGAAAAATATTTTTTGGCCCATATTCATGTCAGTCACTGAGGCCATTCCTTTCATCTGAACTCTGTACCAAAATATGAAATAAAAGCATGTGAGAGCAAAGAAGTGCCAAAAATAATAAAAGAAGTGCTGAGAAAAGTAAATGCACAAAGAGTGGAAAACAATTCTCCGTATTTGAAATCTGTGCATAAATATTGGATCACAGAAGACACCAGTCTTTCATTTTATTCTATTCATTTTAAATTGTTACTTGCAAGTTATACTTTCTTGCTTCTATTTTTCACTGTGTGAAATGCATCAATAAAGTCTTCACAAGACTATAAAACAAGCACCAAATCTTCAGCTATATATCTTCAAGAATACTGAAACATATCTAAGTTCTTAAAATAGTAGCAAAAGATAAAGAAAGACTTTTAACAACTTCTTTTATTCTTCTTGCTAGGAAAGAATATACAAAGCTTTGCAAAACTATCCAAAGACCATAAAGTCCTCATGAACTGATCACTGCCTATCTTGAGTAACTGCTAGACACTCAACAGACAAGTGTTAGTATTGTTTATTGCAATATATTTTGTCTAACAGAACAAGAACATTAATAACAAAAG
Organism: Coloeus monedula; assembly: GCF_965178545.1. NCBI lineage: Eukaryota > Metazoa > Chordata > Aves > Passeriformes > Corvidae > Coloeus > Coloeus monedula. The sequence continues at coordinate 46,721,268 of NC_138786.1, forward strand.
TGAAAACAAAGGTTATATTATCCAGTGTATTAGTATCTGGGAACTTATTGATATTTAAAATCGAATCACAGGAAAACAGCTTGGAAGAAACTCCTGAAGTCTCAAATCCAACTTCCTGCTCATAGCAGGGTCAACTATGAGATTAGACCATGTTATTCAAGGCTTTATTCAGTTTGGCTCTGAAAACCTCCAAGGATGGGGAGAATACAGTGTCTCTGGGAAGTTTCTTTCACTGTGTCACTTTCTTTATGTTGAAAAAGACTTTCTTTATATCCAGACATAATCTCCCTTGTTTCAATGTATGTACTGAAATCTTATCCTCCCATGGTGTGCTGTCTCTCATCACCTACCAAGCTGTGCAGCTTGCTGTCTACCCAGATTCCCAGATCCTTTTCAGCTGCTCCTCAGCCAGTCAGTCTCTAGACTGCATTGGTGCAAGTGATTATTTCTTCCCAGATACAGGACTTTATCTTCAACCTTGATGAATTTCCCAAGGTCCTGACAGCCCATTCTTCCAGCCTGTCTGGCTGTGTATGAATGACAGGCCTGACCTCTAGAATATAGAATACAGTCACTGGTAGCAGTTACAGAAGGAGTATATTCAGGATTTATTACACAAGTGCTATCTAAAATGTATGAAAGTATGTCAATTAGGCAAAAAAAGAAAAAAAAACACACAAAAAAAGGATGACACGTTGCCAATGATCCATTTATTTTGTGGAATGCTCCTTCAAGGCTCACGAAGGGACAAAAAAAACATTGCTCCATTTGTCTCTGACTTCATTAGAAGAGGATTTGTAAAACTTTTGCCCCCTGCTTTTTTTTATTATTATTTTTTTTTATTTGAAGGTTCTAATAATGTTCTGGAAGCATGTACAGTATGTTCAGTAACTCCTTGGGGAATTGTAGCTATCCCTTATTGAAAACAATGTCAAAGACAATCCTTCATATACTGTAAGAGAGACAGCATACTTTCCTCCAAAGCATATATGTCTTACATGACATGAAAGTTTCCTCTTTTCCAATAGCCCTTTTTCTAACCAAAAAAAAAAAATCATGAGTCAAGGAGACAGACACAGGAGTAAAATCACTCATCTCCTTGAACATTTTTTGCATTGAAATGATGGTTTTTTGTAAACTTAACAGACCTTTCAAAAATTCCTGTAATACACTATTCCACACAATCAGCTAGTCATGGACAACCCTACAGCAACAACCTGGCCTGGCCAGTTTGATGTTGACAGTAATGTAGCAATACAAAGAAATAAATACAACTTTTTTAAATAAACATACAGAAATTTTTAATTTTTAACTATGTGGGGCTTTTTTATTTCTCTAAAAGAAGTGAGATAAGGCAGGTTTTTTTCCAAAACTTATGAAAATCCACAGATGGTGTTCATTTCACTCTGTTTGCAGACACCTCAGATGGATGAGAGCCGTGATAAAAGACAAACCCCTCAAAACTCATCATTAATAAAGAAGAGAAATATAAAGGTGGGGCAGGAGGGGAGAGGGGGAGTATGCCTGTCCTGGTTGTGTGACAAATGGAGAAGATTGTTTTGGGTAATATTAGCATATAGAGAATTGTAGCCCAAATGAAGGACAACCTTGCATCCCAAGACTCTTTGACAGATATGCATTTAGTTCAGTTCTTCATTGATGCATAATTTCAGAACATAAAATTACATAATTTTTACAATTACAGTAGTGCTTGCGTCAGCCAGTGGCTGCCAAAGGATGATCAATTGTCAAAACACAGGGGTGGGTGCACCCATGTCAATAGATACTAAATCTTTCCAGAGCAGAACAGGTCAGAAGCTCAACTAATTAGTCATTCTGCCTACCACAAACTCTATTAAGCCCATATTTAATGCCTGGAGGCAGTGTAACATAAACAGAGGTTATACAAGAATCATGGATCACAGCACAATTCTCTTGGGAAAAAGGAAAGTCAATCTCATTTACATTGCTCTGATAAGTGACTAATATATTTCTTAACCTATTTAACAGTAGGTTTAGATAAATATGTGTTACGATCCCGTTTAAACCCAGAAATGCAAAGAAAGCTAAGTCTCCAGGAAGAACTCAGAGGGTTCAAAATATTCCCAGAAACGAGATTAAAACCAAACAAGGTTAGATGTTGATGCCAAAAAATTGATGTATTTTATTTAATAGTAAAAGAGGCAAAGAGAAGGGAAGAGAAAAGAAAGAAAGAAATAGAGAAAGAAGTGTGCATGGGGGTTTGGGGGGACAGGGAGAGGTGACAGGGGTTAGGTGGAAGCATACCAGCCATCTGAGGGTCCCAACGATGTCTTGTTGCTCCTCTCCATCTGGTCTGCGGGTGGTGAGGGTCCCCCATCGCCGCCATGGCCACACCGCCACACGCCACCTCACGCCAAAGAGTGCAGAATCCTGTGGGTTAATACACACTTGGGGCCAGGTGGGAATGCCCACGTGTCTCCCCTTGCAGGGGCCAGCTCGACACTGTCCCTTGCAACACTGAGGGTCTGTTGCATCATCTCTGGTGCTCTGGGGCAGGGTCTGGGGACCCCTTTGAGGGGGGCCCTGTGATGGGCCATGGCACCCCCTTCTGCTGTGGATATGCTGGGCTCCTCTGCACAGTGGAGGATGGGCAGTCACTGTGCCTCTGACCAGAGGCTTTTCCCAGATACCCAAAGCCTCTCCTCCTTCCACCCCTTGGTGCAAGGGTCTGTGGGAGCCTGGCAGCTGATAGCCCTGGGGCTGTGGTCTCCACCTTGGAGGCATTAAGCCCGTGCTTTATGAATGTCTCCAGCCCTGAGCTGTCACTTTATCTTATCTTCATCATCGAGCAGTGTAAGGCCTCAGTCAGGGCCCCATCCAGGGTGTGGTAGTCTTCTCTGCAGCTTTTGTAATACAGTTTAAAAGTCTTTTAAGAAAATATTTAAGTCATAAATTACAATATTTCAGTCTCTGACAATTCCTCTCTTTCCCTTAAGGGATCTTAAATTATTAAAAAGTTGCAGAAAAATATAGATAGAAAAATATATCCTATAACACATCTTACTTCTTAAACACATTTATTTCTGTTCCAAATGTAAAATTATACTCCCTAGGTTTATGCATTTTTTGCATGTCCTAGAGACTAATCTTTGCAAATTAGAATCAGGCAAGGATTTTTTATTAATACTACAGACCACAGTAGAATGTCAAGGATTTGTAACACAGCTTGTCTTAAAAGGTGCAAGTAGTCACAGTATGGTTCAATGAGATTCTATGACTTTCATTATCCTAACTCATTGCTCACTCTTATGTTAAATTGCCTTGGATTTCACAAACCTACTGATTTTTGAGAAATTCCTTTTTCCCTTTCCACTTCAGAACTGTTTAATTAAATCTTTCAAAGTTATCCTCAAAGAGCAAGATGACTTGGATGATATTTGTCCTTTGACTCCAGAAAAGGCAGAGGTTTCCTTACCTCTCCAGGGAGTAAGAAAGGTGCAGATTCAGTGACACTGGCTGCCCTGGCATATAGCTGTGCAAAGGATACACCTACATTCCTAACTCACAAAAGTTGCTACAAGAAAAAAGTTCCTATGCGTTGTGTATGGAAAGACATTACAGAGATCTGACCATCAGGTCAGATTCTAGATAGCACACTGCAAATTCTAAAATGAAAGAGAATTTCTGGTCTTTGTTAAAAGAGCTCATAAAGTACGGGAGGTACAAGAGCAGAAAGTAGAAAAAGTCTGGCAAAACAGTTGCCACTTAGTTTCCCTGAGACTTGTGATACATCTAACAGACCTGTATCCATTTCACTTATAGCATCTTACCAAAATAGAGTTGTTTAAAGCAGTGCACACACCCTTTCATCTTCACAGTTCCCAAATACTCACAAAAAATACAGGGAGTGGGGAGGGAGAAATACAATCTCCTTCTCTGTGTGGTGAACACATTTAAGATATTTCTATATAACCACAAGTTTTGGGGAACTTTAGAAGTTCTGCAACTTGTGAATAGGTTAAATAGGGCTACAGTCTGCACCTGCTCTGGAGCAACTCCAGAGCAGGCTACCCAAGTGAGAAGGACAGTCCTCTCTTTCCAGACATTAAAGCCACTGTGTTTAAAATGATACTAGACTGTACATTTGTCTTTCCTAGCCAATTATTGAACCACAGAATCATATAGATTGTAATAGACTTTCGCAATCATCAGTCCAAACTTTGACCAACCACCACCCTGTTAAGTAAATCATAAAACTAAGCACCAAATTCAGTTGTTTCTTGGGTTACCACACATTCAAAAATGTGCCCACATACAGATGGTAGGGCAAAGATGGATAATTGCAATGATATTCACAAGTCAGCAGCTGAAATTATTCCATTATTATGAATAATCATAACTCTTACATTAAAATTTTAATAGAGTATGGATTGTTGTCTTCCTCTTCTTTTCTGGTTTTGGTGGTTTTTTTTTTTTTTTTTTTTTTTTTTTTTTTTTTTTTTTTTTGTATTAAACTGACAAAAAGTTTAGTAAGAAAATCAGCTCTAGAGAGATATAATTTGCTGAGAAGCCATCATAGCTTTTTTCCCCACAGAGCAAAAATAGATATAATTTAGTAATTTAACTTTTTTATGAGAGTGTTAGACTTTCAAGACATGATATTTTATTTTACTCTGCTGGGAGTAGAGGTGAGAGAATGTGAAAAGAAACATTATCATTTGTTCTCCATTTCTTCATAAAATTTCAGAATAATAGTCAACAATATTGCAAAACCAATTTGCTTCTTACTTTTTCATCCCATAGATTAAAAGAGGCAGAACATAAGAGAAGTGATATGTTATCCTATTCTATTGAGAAAATAAAGACAATTCCACAAGAATGGTTAGGCAAGACTGAATACTAAACCAATCCAACCAAACCATTTGAATCAGAATTTCTATTTTCATTTTATGTCCCGACTTCTGACAATAAAGATTTGATAGTCCTATTATATAAGTGCATGTTTAAAAAGTTTACTGTTTTTTCTCATATTTAATTCAGACTTTACTCTCAGTATTTGATCATGAAAAACATAATGCCAGTCTTTTGACAACATAATCAGTCCTCTGTTATTGGCTCATGGTGTCAGCAACACAACTTTAGTATTCTAACATCAAATTTGTCTATTTGAATTATCTGGATTACACAAAATGAAGTCACAGAGACAGCTTTTATGAATTGTCCTTTGTATTCTATATATAGAAAAAAATGACATTTTACTTAGAGGGAGGGATGAGATTCAAGAAGTAACATAAAAAAGCTGTAGACTATTCTCTAGAAAAAGCTGTAAACCATGAAGATATCCAATTCCTAAAATTAGAGTGTAAAGAAAATCCATGTTAATTCCTGTATAAAACTTTAAATCTTCTAATGCCAGCCTGCATAGTACAATATGTCTAGAGGCATCACTGGTTTATTTTACAAGGTCAACATTCAACAGCTAAGCCATCTGTAGACCTTGATCTCTAAGGGTGGCTTATTATTAAACAGAGCTGGTTCCTGTAGAAAGCCAGGCTCTATGGAGTGTTTTGCCAAACCAAGTGACAGACTAAATGCTGGTGTCGGGCAGAAGTGAGCAGTAGGCACATGAAGTAACCCTTTAGCCAGAATCATCACATCATGTGAAACCAGCTTCTCAGAAAACTTTGCATGAAAAGCTCACATGAATACATTTCCTCAAACAATTCAGGCCATGGTCTGGTGATAATCATTTCATACTTCTGTACAAAAGCCTGTATTTCCTTACAGGCAGATTTAAGAACAAGAGCTCCAAAGAGTGGCAAGACTAAGTTATAGAATATAAACATGGTTTGGATTGGAAGGAACATCTAGTTCCAGTCCCCTGGCCATGGGCAGAGACACTACAGCAGGGTGCTGAAAGCCTCCTCCAACCTGACCTGGAACACTTCCAGAGATGGGGCATCCACAACTTCTCTAATCAACCTTTTCCAGTGTCTCACCACCCTTGCAGTAAAGAATTTCTTATTTATTGATTTATTTATTTATTTAGTATTAGCACCACTTACTGATTTATTGCACAGACTTATTTTTACTGACATACTACATAAAATAATTTGTGTTAAGTGTTCTATTGGCCCTTTCCATTCGGTGTACTGTAACATACAGCATATCTGAAATCAGGCAAAAGCTTTGTGCCAATATTTATGAGTACTTGTATAAGCCATATCTCTGTATAAGCCAATTAATATCAAGACATCACAACCTGTGAATGACTTCCAGGGGAAGGAAGGAGATCTATCTTATAAGGTGGACAGCAATTTGCTGAAAGCATACTCAAAACTGAGAGAGTGAGTCATAAGGATTTGTCAAAGGCCAAGGTAAAAGGATCAACAGAATTCCTGTCTGGAATTCAGAATTAAGGCTTAAGTCTGAATGAAACTCACTTATATTTATGGTATGACTTGTGCCAATATAGTTCTCCCAATAAAAACGCATCTTGTGTAAATGCATCCTGAGTACCAACATGCTTCTCAGAGATTAACAGTGCAGAAGGAGCTTTAACTTCTGAAACACGGTGTGTGCTTCTTTTCTGGTACATGTCTAACATTGTTGCTTACTTCCAAGTTTCATAAACAAACCCCTAGCATTCTTTGTGGCAGGGAACATTTCAGGGTAACCAGTACAGAAATATGCAATCCCTACAGCTGTAGAAATCCTTTAGAGCAGGATGCTCTTATAAGATTTCAAAAAATTGTAGGATGCACCCTCACACAGGTGCACAGACCTGCACTTTATCAGATACATAAAAGAAGTACCTTCTCTTGACCACTGTCAATCAGATAAGCCCTCCTGCAGCAGCCCATTGTTGCATACAACTGAAGAGTGCTCAAAATGTCTAGAACCATAAGGGTGTTATACTGACTCTAACTTTTGGTGCCTCTCTCCATGTATCCTGTAGGGAGTAAGACCCAAAGTCAAAGGTTTGATCCCATTAAGCACCCATTAGTCAAAGTAAAATCCTTTGGTTTTTATAACACATTTTATTTTCTACTCTTTTGTGGGATTCTCACATTGCCTTTACACAAGCTCAAAGAATTGAAATATTTCTGTTTGCCTTAGATCAATTTCTTCACTTCTAAAGGTCTCCAAGTTTTGCTTCTGATTGTACAATATAATAGTAATAATAGTAATATTCTTGAGAATGCAGTCTCTACCACTTACAGACCACCTGTGCTCTTGGAGAAAGCAACATCTAAATTCATACTACATGAAGTTATAAATTCAAGTCTCAGAAGAGTTTCCTACGGGTTTCAGGTATAAGTTTCACCAAGTAATGCATATAAAACATTGAGCTAGTGCAATACAAGACTGGACAACTTTACAGTTCTCCAAATCCATTCCAAAAATATATATGGTGTTCTCCTGATTGACCAGAGTACTGATGTATAAGGCTGAAGCCTCAACACTCTTCCTCAGCATTCACTCAAGGAAGAATGTAATAAGAACTAGTAAGCCTAAATTAGGTAATATAAGTATAGGAATTATTTTTCTAATGAAAAAAGCCACAGCACACTTCAGGTTCATGTTATCATTATACAATAATTTGGCCTTCCAGGATGTGGAAATACACACTCACCATCAGAGTGCCTAGAAACTCACATGAAGGACCTCCATTCACTAGGTACTCTACAATGGAACCAGGAGACATCCATCTCTGTCATGATAGAGATGAATTTTAAAAGTGTAAGTGGAAACTATGACAAACACAAAAGTGCTGCTGACAGTTTATGGGATGTCATTTTCAAAAGCTCCCAAAGGGTTAACTCCAGATGATGAGGAAAGAACCCATACTTGAGTGACTTGCTCAACATCACATACAGCACTCAACAGCTTTGAGAGGTGAAACCAGACCTCCAAAAAACCCTTTGCTGGATCTTTAACATCAAGAACATCCCTTCTCTCCATTAATGTTCCAAGCTGTCATTTCTTACACTTGGGTACCCCACATTTTCAGCAAAGTATGCCTCAAAACACTTTTTCACTAGATTATTATTCAACACGTGTCTTACAAATACTGTAGATGTTAGGCTATGAAAATAGAGGAAAAAGGTAATAAGATCTATCTAATAGATCAAGATGAATGTTTCCTTTCCCCTCCCTCCTACAGAGACATTCTTTCATTTCCATGAAATGAAACTGACCTGATGTACTTATCCACAGGTTCATCAGTTTCTATGCAATTTTAAGACACACGTCATTATTCCTTTGAGTCACTTGGCTGCCCTCTTGAAAACTGTCTGTAGTATTTGAATATTAATTCCATTTCCAAGAGTTCTACCCATGTTTTCTTCTCCCTTGTGTCTGCTTGGGCAGATCATTAATTAATGAATCACTACAGATAACAGGTTTATATTTAAGTACTCAGTGATGCAGATGCCTGAATCTATTCAGGAGGAAAGCCTACATTTTGCCTTTTTGCCTAGTGACTTTAACTAGGAAAGTCACTGAGTAAGCACAAAATAGATCAGGGTTGATTTTATTGCTTTTAATTTATTTCCATTCAGACTGAAGAAGTGTGAGACATCTGGTTAAACAAGAGGCACATGGAACAAAGGTGTAATTACAAGCCTCAAAAGACTTTTTACAGTAAAATTCATAATCTGACAAGTAGTAAATAAAGCTTTAAGCAAGGCAGAAGATACTTTATCCTGAAGGAACACTCCAAGTCTCTACTGCTGAAATACCATCAGATTTAACTCTCCTACTGCTCACACAGTGGGCAGAATCAAACCCTAGATCTCAGAAGTAGGCCAGTCAACCCAAAGCCTTATTTGCATCTTACGACATTTCATTTTACAAAGTCCTTGAATAGCAGCTTCTCTCAAAATATCATTTATTCAGAACTTCAAAGGAAGTGAAATACTGAAGGTTGCAGATTATTGATGTTATTTCTCTGTCCATGACAGGAGCAGCAAAGCTGAAAAAGAACTGGAAAATTCAATGCCAATTTAAAAAAAAAAAAAAAAACCAAAAAAAAACCACAAAACAAAACAAACAAAAAAAAAACCACCAAAACCACAAAAAACCTAAAACATAAGAACTAGGGCATGTTTGGAACTCCATTTGAACAATTCCAAGGTAGTAAAGTCTTATATCACTTAGAGGTTACAGAAGAAACTGATTAGATATTCAAATTGCAGACTGGATACTGAAAAATAGAACAATTAATACTTCATTTTCTCTTTACTAAGTGCAGTCATGGCCTGCCAATCTTAATTTCAAGCCCAAATGATCTTAGAACCATAACAAGAGAGTCTGTAATGTGTTTGATTTGTTTATACTTTAACAGTTAAATGGGGGGTTTATTATTATTTTCAACAGATTACTTAAAATTATTTTGCTGATATATTGACAAGGGTGAAGAAATATTTAGAATAACAAGATGTCTAAGCAAAGAAAAGTCAATTCCGTTTCCTCATACTTTATGCAAACAAATAGGTAAAACTTCCAGGATTTCTCTCTGTGACAGTGGAACCAATGGATTAATAACACATGATATTAAAAACAGTCAACACATATTGAGCAGTAACTCAGAAACTGTGGAAATCTCTTTGGTATTTTGCTGTTTAAACCAGATTTCACCCAGATGCGCGGTGCAACTAGTACTGCATAGTGATGTACGGGTCCCAAAGTAGTTCTAAGTCCTCTGGGCTCTCTGATCAGAGGGCAGAGAGCAGTAATGTATTCAAAGATTCTGGTTCAACTCAAGGTTTCAAGAAACAAGGATGTCCTGGCTATGTTTTCCTGGCTGTGAATGCAGCCCCTGCATTGACGAATAGGATGAATGAGGAGGGACAGAGAGCAAGATTCCAAGGCCATCCTTCAATGATTACCAAGGCACTGTAAAGAGGAGCAATCAGGAGACTTGCAACAAAAGTATAGCTGGGATCCTAAGCAACATGCAAAAATAGGTGTGCCATGGGACAATGTCATCTGAATTTTTCAGAGTACAGGAAAAAAAATCTATAAAAAATTGTAAAATCTATACAGAAATGTGTGTTTCCTGTGCCCTTCTTTCACCATTTTGACTACATTTCACAAGATGCACCAGTACACAGACTGTTGGGGGTTTTTAGTAATCCAAATACTGCCTTATCATTCATATAGAGTATACTCTAATTTAAAAATAAATTATATGAAGAGAACAGTGTTAAGCTGTCTGTCTTCTGTTGAGCATGAGGATACAGTTGCTCTCTATGAAAATGCGTAAGAAGTTTTCCACCTTTTTTTGTTTTATAAAACACTGTTTTCACAAATTTCCCTGTACGATAGCCTTTTTCTAACAACTGAAATAAAACAGATACACAAAGGTAGCACTACTGCTTGACAGACCTTTTTCTTTTCCCTCAAACACAAATATAGGTACATGTGGGATTTGCTACAGTAATACAAGGAACACTTAATTTTACCACTGTTTTCATTATATCTTCCTGGGCACAAGGGTATGAGAAGAAAATGGATGTAGGTCCAGAACACAGAGGAAGAATAATTTTATCAATCAAATTTTCATTTCACCTTTACCCATGTGAAACTTGCAATAATATGAGAAGTTTTGCCTAACCAGGCTGCCTAAAAGCCAAGGACTGGTTTCAATGTTTGTCTTGGATGAACTCCATTACCTATGCACCATATAATTCAAGTCACAGACTCAAAAAATTATTAGGGCTGGAAGGGATCTCTGGAGATAAAGTCCAACTCCCCTGCCAAAGAAGCGTCACCTAAAGCAGGCGACAGGAACTCATCCTGGAGGGATCTGAATGTTTCCAGCGAGGGAGACTCCACAACCTCCCTGGGCAGCCTGTTCCAGTACTCTGCCACACTCAATGTATAGAAATGCTTCCTTATGTTGAGGTGGAACTTCTTGTGTTCTAATTTATGGCCACTGCTCCTTGTCCTGTCGCTGGGCACCACTGAAGAGTCTGGCACCATTCTCTTGGCACCTGCCTTTGAGATATTTACATGCATTAATGAGATTCCCTCTCCGTCTTCTCCAGACTAAACCAGCCCAGCTCTGTGAGAAATGAAGTTACAGAGTTCTGTGACATCTCTCAGTCATCCCAATCCCATAATCCCGACAAGCTCCTGCAGTCTCTCCTCATAGGAGAGATGCTCCAGACTCATCATCATCTTTGTGGCCCTTTTCTGGACCCTCTCCAGTACCTCCTTGTCTTTGTTGTACTGAGGAGCCCAGAACTGGACATGGCAGTCTGGATGTGCTCTCACCAGGGCTGACTAGAGGGGAGGATCACCTCACTTCACCTGCTGGCCACACTCTTCCCGATGCACCCCAGGATATCATTGACCCTTCTGGCTGCAAGGGCACAGCCAGCTCATGGTCAGCTTGTCATCCACCAGGACTCCCACGTCCTTCCCAGCAGAGCTGCTGCCTAGTATGACAGCCCCCAGATTGTGCTGGTGTTTGGGGTTCTTCCTCCACAGGTGCAACACCCTGCACTTGCCCTTGCTGAACCTCATTAGGTTTCTCCCAGTCCAACTCTCCAGCCTATCAAGGACCCACTGAATGGCAGCACAGCCTTCAGGTGGATGAGCCACTCCCAAACTTGCTGATGGTGCACCTCTATCTCTTCCTCCAGGTTTTTGATAAACAAGTCAAGTAAGACCAGACACAGTATTGCTCCTTGGCGAACACCATTAACAACAGGCCTCCAAATGGATTCCACTCCACTGATCATGACCCTCTGATCTCTGCCATTCAGTTCTTGATCGATCTCACTGTCCATTCATCTAACTGACCTTTCCTGACCTGACCTATGAGGATGTTGTGGGAGACAGTGTCAAAAGACAAGGTAGACAACACCCACTGCTCTCATCAAGCCATTCTGCCACGTCACCATTGAAGGTTATGAGAAGCCAATTTACATAATAGCCAATTCTGTTGCATACTTCACAGACACACACGAGACATAGCCTCTGATCCACAAAGTTTGCAATCTAACTAAAGACAATGCGAATAAAAATAAATGCCTCAAAATCATACAGAGGGAGAGAAATTGTAACTACAGATGTAGGAGTTTGCTATATGAACAACTTAAAGCTGCTGATTTCTGTCCCTCTGCCGAAGAATAGCTATGCACAGCAGAACAATTAATATGCTGCTATTTTTTGTTACTTTTTCCCTCTTTTTCTTTTTTTTTGTTTTTATAAGATCTCTATGCAAATTCGCTTTCTGATAGTGAGAAGGATTTGTGCTTTCATGTCAGCAACCTTCAACAAAATTGTCTGCTAAGTGTGAGGTTTTAACAAATTATTATAAGGATTCTTGTAATCAATGATATCTTGACTAATGTGACTGTAAGAATGGACAAAAAAGAAAAAAAAGAGCGGGGTCAATTTGACATTTCATTTTCTACTCAGTGTTACCACTCTTTTAAAAACAGCCCTATCCAGATACTTCCTGATTATCACTTTTTCAGAAATCATAATGTTTAGCTACAAACCTGGAAAAGAAAGAGAAATATTGCAACTGCAGGAAAGGCTCTCTGTTTTAGACACAGTTTTTCTCCTGGAAACATTATAAACATGTTATTAGCAGGAAAAAAACAATCCTCTTAATTTCCTTTCTTTTCTAACACTCTTAAGAACACTTTCCTTTAGAGAGACCAGACATGTTAGGGACAATTTACCAGGGCATGAAGCCCCAAAACCCACTTTGGGTGCTAAAAAACATCATTTGTGAAGTCTCACTTTTGAAAATCTATTGATTTTTTCCTTTTTAAATTTCCACTATTATCAGTGCTTCATTGGCTGAGTAGTACCTAAGAGTTAGTAATTCCTCAGGCCTATGGGATGCACAACCTAGACATTTCTAGACTTCTGATGCGATTTGACTGTAGAGTACTGTCAAATTACATTTAATCCCACACAAAGCACCAGAGAAAGAGATGCCTCCTTTCACATCCAGAAATCTAATGATTTGAGCCTAGCACATAGGAGGCCACTGTACTAATTCCTTTTTCTGATCTGTGATAGAGCTCTGAACTTAGGTCTGCATCAGTGCACTGAAGAAAAGCTCTGGTCTGCCTCTGAAGTTGTTCTGTTTCATAGGATATTGTATTTTCATATGTTTTCTGTACCCCAATGGTTTATCCCTACCTTCCCCGCTCCTACTCCCAGTTGGTTTGCCCCCGTCCCAAGCAGCTCCCCCTACAACATAAGTGGGTGTTTAAGATAGAGATAATTAAGATATTTTCTCCTTTTGGTTTTTTTCAGTAAAGTGATGGTTTGATCTAAGTGGTATTGACATCAAGAAAAAAGAAAAAGAAAAGACTGTTAATAAGAGGAAATGGCACTTATTTAGTAGGAGACAGAAGGCCCCAAGTCACATCTTGTCTCAGCTGACTGCCACAGTTCCCTAAGTTTAGTTTCATACATGCTGCTTAGTGGCATGAATTCTAGTTGGAGGCCACTAACTAGCAGTATAACCCAGGGGTCAATACTGGGTCTGATCCCATTAAACACCTTCCTTAACGAACTGGATGACAAAGCAAACCATACCCTCAGAATGTTTGCTGATGATACAAAACTGGGGGGACTGGGTCATACACTAGAGGGTTCAGCCATCACCCAGAGGGACCTTGACAGGCTGGAGAAATAGGATGACAGGTACTTTGTGAAATTCAACAAGGAAAAGTACCAAGTCCTGTACCTGGGGAACCACAACCCCAGGCAACTGCTGGGGACCACTCAGCTGCAAAAGAACTTGGCAGAAAATGACCCAGAGTTCCCTGTGGACACCAAGTTTTACAGAAACCAGCAACATACCCCTTTGATTGAGAAGCCTAACAGTATCCTGGGCTGCATTAGGAGGAGTATTGCCATCAGGCTGAGGGGGATGATCCTTCCCATTTACTGGCAAGGCCTTGCCTGGAGTACTGTGTCCAATTCTGGCATCCTCAACACCAGACACAGATGGAGCTATGGGGATTTGGACTTGATGATCCTGCCTAACTTGAGATTTTCTTTGATCTTGTGATGCCAGAGAGGATCTAGCAAAGGGTGGCAAAGATGAGGAGGGGACTGGAGCATATCTCCTGCAAGGAAAGACTGAGAGGTGGGACAGTTCAGTCTGGATAAAAGAAGGCTCAGGGGGCGATCTCAGCAATGTCTACAAATACCCAAATGGAGACTGCAAAAACGATGGAGCCAGGCTCTTTTCAGTCGTGTCGAGGAGGCCAAAGGACCAGAGCAATAAGCATAACCCAGAAAACAGGAGGTCCCATCTGAACATCAGGTAACACTTTTTTACTGTGAGGGTGACTAAGCATTGGCACAGGCTGCCAAGGGAGATTGTGAAGTCTTCCTCCTTGGAGATACTCAAAAAACATCTGGACGTAGTCCTGGACAATCAGCTCTAGATGGCCCTGCCTGAGAAGGAGGATTGGACCAGATAATCCCCAGAGGCCCCTTCCAGTCTCAGTCATCCATATGATTAGATACTATATACTTATCATGTATAAAAATGTTCCAGGGTGCACTGGACTTCTTATCATTACAATGGCCTAAATCCCACAGCAAATGCCATTTCAGGGATTTCTAGTGTATTCAAGTGCCTTGTGCGGCATCTCCTTCTGAGATGTGGGGATGTCTGAATTGTTCATGTGAATTTTTACATACAGTTTTCCACCTGAACATGAAATCTTGCAGGGGTTCAAAGCCCTTGTGTGCTTTTACATTTTATTTATGACTTTCCACAGATCTGGGAACCAAATTCATAATTTGTGAGTGACCGAGACATGGACCCAGACGGGCAGGGAATCTGAATCATTTATTCAAAAGAAACAAGCTGGTTTTATACAGTTTTCCATGGCACAGTATTTCCTTACATGGTAATTTTCACTACGTGCCACATCAGCAACACGCTTTCCAAATGTCCTTCTATGGGATGATCACTCGCTGTTCACCCATCCATCAGCTCCCGGCAGGCTCCTCTCTGAAGGGGTCTGCCCTGTGACACCTCCTCCCCCAGGGTCTGGTGGAGACAAGCCTCTCTGTGCTGCCATGTGCTTCTTTGTGCTGCCATGGGCCTCTGCAGTCACGTCCCACAGCCTGCAGTTCAATTCCATCCCATCTCTTCCCACAACAATTGACATAGAAACATCCATTCTTTTAGCCTTGCCACTTTGCTTGCTGAGAAGTAACTACTGTCACTAGGGAGTGCAAGTTCTTGTGAGTATCTAGCTCAGTGCCAATGACCACCTGTGACAACCTGATCAAGAGTATCTGAAAGAAAAATACTCTTTAAAATGCATGAAAAAGACATTCATTCCTATCCTTTTGGAAGCTCATTTCTCCCAAATTCAGAAGAGCAACAAATCACTACTTCTGCCATTAACATTAAAAAAATTAATAAGTTTCGATAAATGTAGGTTTATCTGCTGGGCAACTTTAAATGCACACGTGTCCCTGTACTGACTCCAATTAAGACATCTCAGAGAGCACTTCTATTTCCCTCAGCAAATCAAATATTCACCAAGCTGGTCTCACACTGTGAGCTGCAGAAGATGGTTCAAGTCCTTCCCTTTGCAGCTCTCTGCAGAGAGATCAGCTTCAAGCATACTCTTGGCTCTTAAAGACTGATAAATAATTAACATGATGGGTGAAGTATATCCACCTGGAAGAATAATTCTTAAAAATGAAAGATTTGGGAGAACAAAAATATACTAGAATTGCTGAAGGGTGCTTGTCAGAGGAGATTCAAGGCTAAATCCAAGCTGACTCCAAAGATTCAAATAACAAGTCTTTACCTACATGAAGTAACATCCTTATTCCATCCGGTAGTGAGGTGATGGCCAGGATGAAAGAGAGTGCACTCTGCTTACAAATACACAAAATCATTATTCCACCATCAGCTCTTTTCTGTGTATATGCACTTCTGAAGAGATCACATGTAGATTCTCTAATCCTTCCTTTGGCTGTTTGTGTCCAAGTTGCAAACAGAATTGTGAGGCTATATTTAACCTTTCTCCTGCCTAGTCAGGCGTGCCTTGAGGCTTCAGCTCCAAGAACCAACCCTGATGCATTCGTATTGCCTCATGGTAAAATTTTGAGTCTGAGCTAGGGCACATCCTTCTGCAATCTCCCAGACTGGAGTGCTGGTCAATTCTGAGAGTGGAGCCAAAGTACAATGCCAACAGTAAGTGTGGTGGGTCACTTGGTAGAGAGAGAGTAGTCCAGTCCTGTCACAACATGACACCTCAGTATAGTCATTAGGTCCACAGCATGCCAATTCCTATTCCAGTGAGCCTAAATCACAGCAAGGGAGACAAGAAAGAAAATAGAGGGAATAAAGCAGACACTCCCTGTGAGGAACAGGGAAATAGAAGCAGAATGATGTGCAACAAAAATTTATATGCTCAGGCCTGCAGATTTTAAAATCAAATAAAAAAAAGATTCCTAAAACTTATTTGATGTTTAGCAGACAGTGTTTCTACCAACACAAATATTGCAGATGCAGCTGTAAGGTTGTTTTCTAACTGTATTCTACCTGGAAAGAAAATATTCCTGTGGCAAGAGGTGAAGTGAGGAGTACAGGGTAGTTGGACTAACTTAAATGTAACACTGGTTAGATTCTATACAAGCCTGTGAGACTCTGTCTTTGACGTGGTCTTAAGATCACCTGGATAGCTGCAGCCCACGCTTGGAAAAAATAATATTGCTCTCAGTTCCATGCCACAAAACTTTCAGCATGGAATAACATTTTCCTGTTTCAGTAGAAGCTTCAAGTAATGATTAATTCACGGATACAAATATGCTCTATTTGGTCCTTATGTTCCAGTGTTGGAGAGAATGTCATCCAGGACATAGACAGGTTAAGAGGAGCTGTCAAAGACTGGGACACACGAGAACCCACCAAAATCACTTCTGTGGATACATTAAACTGTTCTGTTCAGGCAGCAAGAAGACCCAGGCAGAAGCCACAGCTGTGTTGAAAAGTCCATGTGAAAGTAGATGAGGAGTACAATTTGGGATACTAACAGTCTGTAAAAATGGCCTCCCCCAAAACCTGCTCCCTTTTTTCTTTGTTTTTCTAAAGCAAAAAAGAAGTGACCTGCCAGGTAGAATCTGGTCTTCATATTTCTATTTGTAATTCAGTGCTCATTATTACATACTGACTGCTTAAGGATAAGGAGGAATTTTAACCCTGTTATACAGCTCGTTGCTCTGAATTAAATTGTGAAACACAAATACAACTGGTTTGAAGGTTCTTTCGTCCTGTAGCAAATACGAATAAAGAAATAAAGAAAAATTTATCCCTCTCTAATTTGTAACTTGTGATCAAAAGACCAAATAGGAGAAATTTATTAGGGCAAATAATATACGTGGAATGAATTAATACTACAATCATTTGCGTTGTCTAAGAAATTGAATCATGGAAGCTGTGCCTTAATTTGTAAAAGCAACTGCAATAAATGATTTAAAAATTAATGCACTTGATCCACAGGAAAAAATTAATTTATCCTTAATACAAAAAAGATCCAAAGGTTTCATTGTTATTCTAGGCAAGGTAAAGAATGAATACTCCTGAAACTGAAGCAATTATGAATCATGTGCTGAAAGGTTTAGATGAGAATTGTAATGGACTTCAAGAAAAGAAAGAAATTGACTGAGACTTTGTTTCATTAGAGGAATGCAGCTAAGATTTATGCATTAGAAATTGATGCATTTATCTGAAAGAGGATGTTTTATTTTGAAAAAAATAATGACCTTTAAAATTTTTTCATAAAAGTGACATCAAGGAGTCTACTCCTACCTGTTGCTCATTGCCACCATGAAACTACAAGTTTTTTGGTCACAGTCAGGGGTTAGCAGACCATTGTCCCAAACACTGGACAAGTGTTTCATACTGACAACACTTTACACATAGTTCAGCACCTCAGACCATATATCAAGATCAAATTCAGCAAAGCACTGGAACCCACCTTAATTTTGAATGTGCACATCAGTATCTTCCAATTCAGTAGAGCACAGGACTAATTCCATTACGTCTCATTCTGTTTCTTTGTCTGACTCCAGCCTAAGTCCATTTTGTCCTCTATGTCTTCAGAGAGTGGTTAAGTTCCAAAAGAAATTCTTCCTTTCAGGTGCAAATACATAAATTTTTAAAAGAAGACTAAGCTATTTAAGGCCCAAACCATTTGAACTAAAGCATACCGGATCATTTGGAAATTAAGTCTACTCACTTTTCTTTCTATTATAATCCTGCCATAACTACATAATTCAGAAGTGCAATATTGTGAATGTATATGATAATTATCATGATTACAATTAGTAGGACCCAGAGACATATAGCTCTAATAGTATGAAATTTTTCATGTTTAATGCTTCTTTAAGAAATCTCTAAAATGGCACTGCAGATTTCCATCTAATTCCCAGAATAATACTTTTTATCCTGTTATGAAATAAGTATTTTATACATATTTAGCTACTTCACTTTCTTATTTTAGAATACATTCACAAACTTAAGACACTATTCTATTAAACTCTTCCAAGAAACCTTATGCTTAGTGTGCAGCAGTATGCAGTTAGGTTTCTGCAGAATGTCATTAAGGTCATCACATTGAGGTTGTCTTAGTTAAAAGAGGAAAGACTTGCAGAGACAACAGATCCATATGTATTTGGTTCTACTTTAGTTTTACATACCCAGGGAGAAATCCAACTCCAACTGCTCCATTCACTTCATCTGTGCCATGCACAACATGCTAGGATTGTGAAAAGAAAATCACTACCACATTTAAAGCCTTATACACTTAAACTATTGGTCAAATTTCTCAGCTACTTCAGTACTTGTTATGTTTTGTTTCTTAGAGTATTTTCTTCTAGCCAGGACAGCTAATTCTGAGATATGAAGTCCTTTACAGCTGAACTGTGCAAAAACACCATCTGTCATATAACCAGCCAGTAACCCATAAGTCAATAGCCTGTCTTCCTGAAATTCTCTCCCCAGTTTGCAGTTTCACTGTCTTCAAAGGCTACTTCTTCAGAGAGAAGCAAACTCACTCAGCAATGGATATTTTCCCTGGAGAAGGGAACCATTCTTCCTAAGCATGCAACAAACCAAGTAGGAACTTGTCTGAGGATTTTTCCTTGTGAGAAGGGGGAAATGATGTACCTGAATGCAGATATATATATTCTAGCAGGAAAGTAGTGGGAGATTAGGAACAATCAGGCAATTTGGTGCACACAGATGTGATACTAAAAAGTTACATGAGCATATTTGTCACTTCTTCAGGAAAAAGCATACCAACAATTACAACAAAAGCTTAAAGGTATATATTAGACAATTTTTAGGCTGTACTAAGAGATGTTTAGAGATAGTTTCTATAATTGGTGTAGTAATCGAAGCTCCATACATAAGCAAAATACATTATTTCTTAATGTGAAGGAAATGGCTTTTAGTTTAGGGATCCTTCTGCCTCATGCACCTCAAAACTATTTTTACAGCATAGTTGCTATTTACTTCACTCCTCCTTGATGGTTCACTTGTACCCTATCCATCCACCAATACAGCTGACATACCATGACAGTTCTTGCTGCTGTTCCTCTAACTGTTGGTTAAATGTCTCTGGGTCCTCACTGATTTATAGACACTTTGAATTATTGAAGCATTCTTTTACTTGCTGCTTATTAAGTCTATTTCCTCATATTCCCAGACCTTCATTCCCATTTATCTCATTTAGCTGACTCCCATACTCTTTCTCTTTTCCCTTTGTGTTAAAGACTGAAACAAAGTGGATGCTGAAAATGTTATCTATCTTCATGCCATCCATTATTTAGATTCTTCATTTTAAAGAGACTGGATGACTCAGGGAAATTTTAATTGAATAAAACTTTCCCTGCTTTGTTACTGGGTCATGTCTATTATAGGTCACCAATGACTGAAAACTGACCTCTGCATAACAAGTCAGTGATTTCAGGTGTTCACAAAGATGATGGAGGAATAATTCAGTGTAGATCAAAAGTGTTCTGCTCAGTCAGACCTCTTGCTGAAAGTCTGAACTGAATTTCTGATCATACCAAGATCAGCTGAATAAAAACTAGCCACACAGATAGAGCTAATTGTATTTTCATTTCAGAAGAGCCTTGCTAAATGGAAAAGGAAATTAAACAACTTTGCAAAATAGAATGAGGGACACTCAGGCAGTATGTGAGTGATTAAACAAGTATCATTTGTGTTGTTATTTTTTTAATGTAAAAAAAATTATTTACAACAGCTGGAGGTCTGACATCTTTGACCTGTTTTGTACAAATTTTTAGTAAAAGTGTAAAAAGGTCTCGTTGCAACACAAAGCAACACCATCACAACTATCAGTTAATACCAAAGTCCTTTGTACAAATAGAAGAGGTATATAAAGAGAACATCAGATAAAGTTGGGCAGGTAGTTACAGGTAGACAAATGCTGAGAGGCAGAATCATGAGAGGAGAGCACTCTGCATGAGAACACATATCAAGCCTGGAGAGAGGGAGAATCCAGAAAGCCTGATGTCAAATCTGCTTTTACTTATTCATCTATTTTCATGATAATCTTCCATGAATTCAGCTTTGCTCCTGAATTTTCAGCTAGATATTTTCCCTGTGAATCATTAAAACACTGAAATTCAAATATATTTGTTCTGTAACCCTTTTGTTACATTGTCTTTGTTTCCCACACAGCAGTAGTACACTCTTACTGTACACTGCTGTTTAAAAGCAGAGTAGAAGCAGCCTTAACCACATCGTTTTTAAAAGTACAGAATCAGTGAAAAAATTGTCTTAATCACACACACAAAAAAAACCAAGACAACAACAACAAAAACTGAGATGACTGTACGAATTTTCTGAGATGGAATACATTTCATGAGTATCAATCAAGATATCATTCAAGAGGCATTTGGCTAGAAAGGTCAATACATGATGTTGAAAGTACATTCTATAACAGGTAAATAGAGTAAGAAATAGATATCATGCCCTCAGTATATACTGACTTCTGTAACAGAAAAGCAAAACAGTATTTGGTGAACAGATGCAGCCAAATTGCTATCATTAAAAATTAGTATACTATCATTGTACTCACCAGTCGATCCTTCTTAATGTAGGAAATGGAGGAAATAATTGGGGTTTTTTTTAAGCTGATGTTTAATCCTTACAAGAGAAATACAGTCTTTCATATGGGTCACTCTTAACAAAATATTGCATTATTTCTGCTACTAACAAATTTAGGTTTCAATTATAATTTATTTTTCCTACAAAGTGCTTTAAAATGAATGTTTTTTCAAAGTATGTTGCCTTTATGGCCATTCTAATGGCAGGGGAACAAGGCATGAAAAGATGAAGTTCCATGGCCACTGTCACCCATTGGTCATTGAATAAATAAAGCTTCCTAGCGCTACGCTCTATTAAACAGCACTTCTTTAGAAGAATTTTTAGTTTCATTCCCATCAACTTTACAAGCAAGATGGTGATTTTTAAACAAGTGTCTTACAGGAAAAAATAACCCTCAGAACAGGAACATAAATGTCAACAAAAGATAGCCTGGAGCAATGAATCCATCACCCATGTGTAATGACTTATTGAGAAGACAGCACTAGCACTTTTCTAGATGCAGCTAGAAGACATTTATCCCCCAAAAAATCAGTTTTCAGTACTTGTTCTGCTTCACAGGATGTTATGGTAACACCAGAAGATGCCTGCCCAGTCTGAGGAAGCAATTAGCAATGGAAGTTTTCAATTGCCTCAGTTTTTATAAAATTAGAACATTTTGCAAGGTTTAAAGAAAATAAAAGTAGAAAGGATTTAGGTGAGATCAGAAGCAATGGCACAGTGAAAATGTGAAACCAAGGCTGTGACTGGTTCTGTTTGTCACACTTGCCTTGACAGTTTTTGTATAGTAAGCATGGCCAGAGCTCTAATTTAGATAATTACATTTTTTTAGCTAAATTTCTCCCTCCAGTTTCAGTTGGCTGGGACTTTTCTTTCTTTCTAATATGAATCACATGCAGAGTTAAACTGAGTAGTGTTAAGCAGCTGCTGCATTTCATTCCAGGCAGGTTGCCATTGATGGATCTGGCTGTATGACATTGAGGGCCACTGAACTGAGAATAAGATGTGAGTACATGGATTAAATATCTAACCCCAATGAATCAATAGCAGAACTCACTTACAGTTAAGGTAGGATTTCATAACTTTTTGATTACTATATACTTTGAGCAAGTAATTGAACTTCTGTTTCCCTTTCTTACGCAATGTATATATTCCCTCTGGTACAAAAGCTTCTGCTTATGTTGTGGTAAATATCTAATACAGCTGGAGTCCAGATCTCAAATAAACATCAAGGCACAAACAGATTGTGCCTATTGCACTAAAGTACCAAGTCCAGAGAAATTCCTAAATTCAAATGTGGTTGCACACTATGATCCAGTGAATATTCTGCCAGAGAATAATTCTTTAGAGTTCTCAGTCCTGCTCTGGGCCATCAAAAGGCAGAAAAACACACAGTCAGTTGCTACCAGCAGTTAAGGCTAGCTGGCTAGGCTCCATCAAAACCAAAATGATCCAAAGAAAAAATTGATGCAAGTCTTGCACTACCAGAAGAAATCAAAGGGAACTCCATCTGTTTGGATGCACCTGCCAAATGGAGAATGTCCACTTTCTAAAGACCCTGTGCTCTTTGGCCTGAGAGCAAGCAGCACATCAGGAGGCAAACAACACAGGATTCAGCCGGATGATATAACCAAATGAACAGCAGGTAGACGGACACACTGCTATGCAAAACAAAACACAAAAACAAAAGACAAAGCTCAGCCTCCATAGTCATAACACTATGGAAGAAGGGAAGTAACACAAGAAAATAGGCATATTTAGACCCTTATTTAGTGATTGTGATAGTAGGGTGCTATTTCAGGACTTTAATCACCATTGAAAGAAGATTGTAATCACAGAGGGACTTGGCTAACTTGAGTGCTTGCCACTTCTTGAAAAGTTCTGCATTTTTTCCAGGGTGAAAAGGTGTGGGTAATCACAAAAGGTGGAAAGGATTTTAGGTGTGAGAAATAGAAGCAGGCCTCAGGAAATAAAGCGAGGGATTTAGAATTCAGCTTTGCCTGGGAAAATTAGAAGAAGATACAATTATAAGCAGCAAGGACATTAAAAGACAATGGTTAGTTCTTAGGCTTGGCCTAGATGGATGTTGAAGTTGCAAAAAGTATATTTAGGTAGAGATACGTTTAAGCTTAATAATGGGATGTTGTATGTTAATATATAAGGCATAACAAGTGACTATTGTGTACAACAGGTGTACGTGCGCTATTATAGATTTGTTAAGACAGATGTCTGTAACTTTAGAAGCACACTATTGGCCAAAAAGCTTTTAAGAATGCTTTGCAACCAGGAAATCTGGGGATGTCTCTCTGACAGCGAGAGCTCTGTACCAACTTTGTCTCAACTCTGTATGTGAGACTGATAAACTAATAAAAGTTCCTGGAACACTTGTCTGGGCCCCCAGTCCCGTTTGCCAGAGATTGCCGGCATAATGGTGCCCCATGTGAGGCAGAGGATACGTTTTAGAATCCTCCGGGACTACTCTGCAAGTCTCTCCAGCCGGAAGCCCCACATAGGAAAGTAGCTGCTGGAAGGAAACAGATCTCTCTCTTGAAACGAAAGAGCCTCTACCCTTTCACCTTCCTGGACTCCAGTGTGAGGAGAGAAAGGGGTCTCTAGGAAACTTAAAGGATGGGACAATGTTTGTCCAAAAATAAAGGGGACGCTTTTCACCTAATTATGACGCTTTTAAAAGAGAAGTCTTACACCAGTGTCCAGAGAAAAGAACTGATAGACTTCCTGGCCTGGGTTGATAAAAACTTCCCATCTGTAGACCCAAAATCTGCCTTAACCTATGATTTCTGGGACATGGTGAACTGGAAATTATATAATACCTCTGGACCAGGACAAGACAGTGGCAAAGCTATTTCCTATGTATAGAATACTGATGGAGGTTTTTAAAAGCACTGGATGCCAGGGGGAAGTTACAGGGACCCCTGAATCTCAAACCGTCCTGGGGACTCCGCCTGGGCTCCAAACTGACCCCCTAGAACCCTGCCCACATGTCTCTGACCAGCAGAGCATCCCTGCACTAGCCCCCGCAGACCCCACCTCTCATCCCGCAACTCTCACTGCATCCCCTCCTGTGTCTCCTCCCACGTCCCTTCCCAGGTCTCCTGCCGTGTTTTGCAGAATCCCTGGGGGTCTCTCCAGCATCCCAAAATGGTCTCCTGACCCTCTCCCGATCCCCATGGATGTGAAGCAGAGCCGTCTGGGATAACACTAAATCCCTTAGGGTTGTAAAACAACAAATTCACAAATTATAAGGAGTTATAAAATCTTTCTAAATTAGTATGGATTGCTAATTTTATTCCTTTTCTTTCTTTAATTTGCCTCTTTAATCCTTATTCTTAAATCACCAACCCAGCCTTAATTGTTTCAACTTCTGCTAAAATATAAGCACCTTTCAACTTCAGTATATGCATTTATTTGGAAGCACTGTGTATTTGCAAGTTTGTATTTGATCTTAATGCCTGATTACCTCCTTGCATGTCTGCCTGGTATCATTCTCCCTCAGCGTAAACTTAGTATGTTATTTCTAAAGGAATTTTATTTAAAAAGAAAAAATATCATAAACACTACATAAAATATGGAAAGCTATTCTAATTATCAATAAAGTACTTATGTAGTTATCCAAAGATGAACTGAAGCAAGCCGGTAACACCAAAGAGGAAGATGAGCTCCAATGTCATCACCTTCACAAAAATAAGTTTGTCAAATTTTTCAAAACATATTGTTTTATCTATACTAAATACATGTAGTGAACAGTCTCTGGTATGGAAAACCTCATTTGACATATGAAAGATGGTGGAAGGAACATCTTCCCTAAGGCTATTCTTTGCAGAAAAACAAGAAACAAAGCCTTTCTTGCTTCCAAGTGTTTAAATGAGCTCAGAATTACCTTATGCACAGTCTTCTGTCTTTCTCACAGACAAAATCAACTATAAAGCTGAGACACTAATTAAAATACCAAAAAGTGTCAGTAATGACATTCAGATATAATACAACACGTAGAATCTTAGATAGTGCTTACGAGTTCACTTCATCCCTTGATCAGAGAGGGCTCTGTTTTTGTAAGAGAAATTACATGTGGAACTTTCTAAAAATACAGTTACCTGGAGTAGGAGAGACTGCTTGTGCAGAGCATCCCTTCAGACAGAGGACTTCCCAACCTGGGGGATCATGGGGAGGTGAAGGGTCCCAGGAGCGGCTACTGGAAGGCATGGCCAGGTTTGTACAGTCCCTTACAAAGAATCCTTTGAGATAATTCCAAAATATTTTCCATTGTTCACCTGGAGCCTGCTCACACTTTTTTTTAAAGCAGTATGTATTGGTTTTCAGCTATGCCAAATATGAAGACCACTTTGTTGAATGTCAAGGCTTCTTATCAGCTCCTAGAGCCAGGACACAATATGTGGGTCTGAATTTAAAACATCCAAAATATCATGTTGATTTTACCTGTGTTTTCCTTCCATTCACTGGAGGAAAAAAGAACCAGGTTACATCTCCAAATAGTTCTTATATGATATTTTAAGCTCTGTGTTTTTAGCTCAGTTCCACCTAAAATTGTCAGCAACTAAGTCTTAAGGATGTGCAAGAGAAAAGCTGCAGCACTATAAATTAATCTTTGATTATGTGGTTTGTGTACCAAGAATTTGTGTTTTTATTTAATTTGCAGGCAGTCTTCCAAATGTCCTAGCTTTCTCTCCCAAAATTTATGGAAGTTTTGAAAACCAGTTTGGCAACATTTTTCTAAGCTTCAAGGAAGAAAAAGTAATTATTTTTATACCTGTCTGAATGATCAGCAGAAGCCCAGAAGCATGAGGCTACTGTAATACACTGCCAAAACCCATGATTATCAAGTAATGAATAAATCTCTTACTTCTCACTGTGCTGTGCACTGAATTTTTTTGCCTACTTCTTGCCATAAAAAAATATTGCAAGAAGCAAAGATTGATGTCCCTTTTCCCTGTCCCCTTGGTATCTGAATGAATCATCACCTTTTTCAAATTTTGCACTCATCCAAGATAAGAATCTCATACAACCATAGAGCTTTCTCTCTCGCAACTTTTGGTGTGACTAGTGATCTCACAGGCATATGCCAAGATCATCCGCATAATGCACTGGCAGCTCCCAAAATCCACATTTCATTGTAGTCTTTTCAAAGTAGACCTGCCAAGCACAAATTAATGCTGTTCTTCTTTACATCACTAGATATTAGGAGAGTAAGATCCACACGGATAACGTCCATGGATAATGGATTGCCTGAAGGCAAAATAAAAATGCTGAAGTCAAAATTATAAGACCAAGTGAAGGCTTAGGACATTATGCTTTGGCTGTACTTGTACAAACTTAGCTGGAAAAACATTGTAGACTGAGACTGCATCGTGTTTTTATTGGTGAACTGTGCATTAAGGAACTTGCATAAACCCCAAAATTTTCAACAGCTCTTGCTACATGGAGATCTAGAGAAAAAGAAAGCCTGGGAGCAATGCAGCTAACAAAGGAGCTCAGCAGCTTCCCTAGACCCCATAGCAGATGTAGCTAACTTTGTACAGAGTCAAGGCAATATCCATCTTTAAGTGGAAACAGTCTGAGAGCAAAGAAAATTTTACAGGTGGCTTGCTACCTGTTGCTACTCTTCCTGCTTCCTTAACCTTTAGAAGTGTGTAAAGAGCAGTCTGTCCTTATGTTTTTATTAAAATATTTTATACAAGGCATATGTGTACATTTAGGAAGAAAAAAACCACTTTTGCATTCATTGCCAATATTGAACAATCTTACCTTTTAAAAAGAAAAGAAAAAACCAAAACCAACACAGCCCTCAGGGAGATTTATCCACGATTTAGCAGGTAATTATTTTGGAGAGATAGTTTACTGTAAATGTAGTGGATGTGAAAGTCAAAAATGGAGAACTAGCATCACTATTTGCAATAATATATAATGGCACCTATAGTGTTACCAGATTTTTCCCAGGCAGTTTGTACAGTGCTTTTAATTTCAGAGGCATCATTCACTGCTATTCATATCCTTAAGTTTGTTGAGCAGAGATTTCTATTGGTCTATTTAATATAATCTAGTGTTTAAAAATTTCCTATTGGTATTTTATGATTATAATTTTTTTCTTAGATTCCATTAATTTCAATTATAATAAACTTTTTTTTTCTAAAAAGAGCAGTAGTTCAGAAATGTTTAAGACTACAATCTTCATGTTAACTCCTTGAGGAGTCTATACAATGAACCATCAAAAGGCTCTATTTGAAAGTGTTAGGAGTATAAAATTTGCACCTAATGAGTCATGTAAGCTTATGAAATAGAAGAAAAAAGAAACATTTTCTGACACCATAGTTCTGATTTGTCCTGAAAAAAAAGGATGCAAAACAATATCTTTTTTCAGAAAATCAAATTGAGTGAATTTAGCAAAGTAATTCAGAAGGACAGGTGCTTAGGACAAAACACTACCTTTTCTCTGTCTTCATGGAGATATTGAGACTGTCTAAATTGTCTCATCTGATGATAATTTTACATTGTTGGAAAATTACCAACATCTTCTAAAGAGTTGTGGCACAGGGAATTTTGTTGTTACTAATTATATTTCATACCACTGCTGCTAATCATAGTGTCTGTAGTGGTTTGGTCCAAAATACTCATTACTGTTTACCTTCTGTGAGATAAGAATTAGGAGAAACGCAAAGCAGGCACCAAACTTGAAAGAATATAAAGAAGTTTATTAACAGACCTAAAAGAAGGGAAAAAAAAAAAATCATACCACACCTTCAGAACTCTTCTCCTCCCCCCCACCTTTCTCCCTTCTCCCACTGACAATGTAAAAAGACAACCCTTGAGATGTTCAGTCTGTTTACCGCTGCCATAATAACCTTGTTCAGTCCATTTAGAAAGAGAAGTCTCTCTTGCCCATGCTATGAAAACATTATCACAACGAGACAGCCGCCCGGGTTGGTTCTCTGCTCGCATGTGAGTCCCTTCCCCCGACTTGCAGCTTTTCCCACAACTGCTTTCAAGGGTCCACTCTTGAATTACTGGGGTACAATTTTAAGGTTGAGCTGTTCAAAAACAAAAGTTCTCTTCACCCATCTCTGGGAGCATTTCATCTCTAAGAACAGAGGCCCTTCTCCTTCCCTGGGAGCAAAGGGTCCTCAACATCTTCATCTCTAGGACTATCTCTGGGAGCATCTCTAGGAACTGAGGTTTTCTCCTTTTCCATTTGGAGCAAAAGTCCTCATCACTTCCATCTCTCCCTGTTCAAACTTCTCATGAAATTACAGCTGCTTCAGCATCTGCCTATCTCAGCGCAGGTGCTTTTGCTCACAAGTACAAGTTGAATGCTCCACCCCCCACGCCTTCACGAAATTACAACGGCTACTCTGATAGATCATAGCTTTACAACAGAATTTCAGCTTTAAGCATCTCCTCTTTCTTCTCCCTCAGGTTTGCAGCTCTTCACAGCATTAAAAGGGTTAATCTCACCCAGGCCTTGCAGCTGGAATGTCACTTATCGCTGTTGGCCACATGATCTCTGCCGGACAGCGGTGCAGCTTCAGCTGAATCTTGGCTGCACTGGAGAGGGGGAGCCGAGCCGCTCCGGCTGCCCACAGCAGGGCTGGGCGGGGGTTCCGTGGGTGGAACAGGGCCCATCGGCTCCAGGATGGCCGTGGCCCGCTGGCCCCCGCAAGGGGCCCGCAGACACCTGTCCCAGCACCAGAAACGAGACAGAGAGGCTCTGCCCTGGGGTTTGTGTATTCTTTAGTGTGGATCACAGAGGTGGTCACAACTTTAAGTGGCTTAGAGAATTGTCCATATTCAAACTGGGCAGCTGATAGGTTCTATCAGGTCACAGAGGAAGCTGTAAGCACCCCTTTGCAAGAACATCACTTCTGAGACTATGCTTTGCTAACCCATGACAGTGTCTTTCCCTTTTTGGTAGACCATCAAGGCATAATTCATTTAACATGCAAGACAGGTTTTAAGAACACACTACACTTACTCCTAGTTCTATTGATTTATTTTTGGACACTTTAATAGTAGCCTGTATAGATTCTTGCAACCTCAACGTGTTAAATTCTGCTTAAAGACTGTTAATGGACAGGTATTACAACATTAATAAAGTCTTTGATACACCATAGAGTCAAAAGGCTTCCTCAAATTGCTTTATAATTTAGAAGAGTAACTTCATTAATCAGAAACATATCAATGTAAGATCAATCAAAGGGAATGTTATGGTGGAAGCAATAATTTGCCATGACAGAAATTTACTCCCTTCTAGATACCTCACGTAAATAAAATGTTCTCACTGCACTTGATCAGGACAAAATGAAATAATGCAGGAAAACTTGGTGACAACCAGGCAGACAGAAATTCGCAGATCTATTCCCAAATGCTGGGGAACCTTACACTAGATTCAGAAGGATTCACATATTCAATATTCATTATAAATACAAACTTGAAGCACACAATGAAGTTAAACAAGCTCATGCACCACAGTTTAGTATTCACAAAGGCTTTTAATTATATCAAAAAGCTTATGTTTTGAAAACCAAAGGCAATTATAAAAAGCTGGTTAGGAATTTTGAATAAGCAATAAATATTCATTCCATTCTTCCAGCTTACAGAAATACTACATCCTATTTATCAGTTTTATAAGAATTATTCTAATGTGCAAAAAGAAGAGATAAAGAAAACTTCAAATCTGAATTGTATTTAAACATTTTACTTAGAAGAAACAATACAGCTTTTAAAATGAGATGAAATTTCAATAACTGAAATAAAGCTTCATCTTTAAATCAGTTAAATTAATGTAAAAAAAGACTATTGGGATTTCATAAGCAGTTGTAAAAAATGATGGCTATGGTTGGTTATAAGCCCTGATGAAGATGTGATGATAAACTTAATGGAATTCAGGATTTGAGACAGATCAAATATTTTACTTCAGAATAAGTCAATGTGTAGTACCTAAACACTCGGAGCTATGCTGGCAAAAGCTCACCACAGTTGCATCTGCACTGCACTCTTGGGAGGGTGAATTCAGGGTGCCAGTCATTCAATGAGATTTTGCTCCTAGGCATACACAGACCTTGACACCCACAATATCAAAACATCTAATTATTTGGGAGGCAACACGGACCTTTGAGAATATGAATACTTTAGAAGTCCAAAGTCAACCTAAAAACCTGGTCAACTCTGATAATTCTCATTTTTCTTACAATATGAATTCTTTCACAAAAAGGGGATTGACAGTTATATATGAAAACAATGTTTGGTCAAGGGAAGGGATCTTCTCTTATGCCCTGCCAAACAAGAAAGTCTCTGCTGAAAGTCTCTGTGGAAGAGAAATATGAGTCTCATGATTTTAGAGCTCTGGCTGCTGAATTGACGGAT
Organism: Coloeus monedula; assembly: GCF_965178545.1. Lineage (NCBI taxonomy): Eukaryota > Metazoa > Chordata > Aves > Passeriformes > Corvidae > Coloeus > Coloeus monedula. The sequence continues at coordinate 46,751,800 of NC_138786.1, forward strand.
CAAAATGTACTGCAAGGCATCTAATTTCTGAGTCAAATGAGCAAATTAGTGCCATGTATAACTTAAATAGCTCTCCTCTGGACCAACTTTTTGTCAGAAGTAACCTGCTGCAAATGAAAGGTCTTCAGTTTCCTGAGAAGTTGCAGAAGCCTGTATCAGACAGTATAAGGACACTGAATAAGAATTTGCAGTATGGCTGAGGTAGCCAAAATTTTGTGAATATCTCTGGAGTTCTCATGTCCAACACAAGTTTCATACTTCCATGCTGCCAGTAGCATCTGCATTCAAACCACCCCACCTTAAATACCAATTCAATGCTGCATTCCAGTGGACCACTACATACTTGAGCCAGAATGCAAGACTGACTGAGGTATCAAATTGAACCCAGACATTTTGATGCAAACCAAGTTGGACAAGGTAATCAATTCTCTTCCAGTAAAATACTGGAAAGCACTTCCAAAGCATAAAGATACTTCTTAAAATATATATAAAAATTACCGGATAGCAGAATAACTTGCCCATACTAATCTGATAAACTCAAATATGTATTTTTTGACAAAAACAATCTTATTCCTTTTTACCTTGTGTTTACAAGTTGGTCAACTGTTGGGGTCCCTCCCCCTGCCGTGGGGTCCTGAGAGAGGGGCCCTGGTGGGGAGACACGGGGTTTCCCTGCCCCTGCTCAGCCTCGTTCCCCATTGGTTGTTTTGTGTTCCCCTGTGCGGGCAGAAGGACCCTCGGGTCCCGTGATTGCCTCAGTTCCTTGGCAGAGCTCCGGCCATGCGGCTGGAGAAATAAACATCTCTGAAACAGCTATCAAGAATCGGTCCATATATATTTCTTTCCCACGGGCCTCCTTGTTTGATACATCATTTTACAGAATCCCCACTGTAACAGTCAACTAATTCAAAATCCTTCAGACATAAGCAAGTGCAAGACCTGATTTTGAACCCTCAGTTGTGACTTACTGAAGTCTGAAGCATGTCATCCTTAACTAGAGCCAGTTATAGAAAGAAAACCCTAAGTACATTAGTATTTAAAATTTTCAGTATCTGTAGACATACTTTAAGAACATCTGCATTTTATCTTCTCCTGAAATGTGGAATTTGAGACCACTGAACATCTGACATGGTGTTTTTCTGATTAAAAACTAGTAATATGTCAAGGAGCTTACAGGAGTTTTGATCTCTGAAGCTTGAAGAAAGAGTAGGCAGCCTAGATATTTCCAACACAGCCAGTCTAAACCAGCCAGTTATTCATAAGTAATGCAGCAGCAACCTAAAGTATATACCTGTACATCTCATGCTGACATGTCAATCACCAAAACAATTTGTGGAAACCTTACAATCACAAAATGAGTTCTGAATCATACATCTTATTTTTTTTTAAATCTTGAGAGATAAAAGCTACATTATAAGCTCATAACATGAGACCATATGAGAAATTCCTTTTAAATAAAGGTCCAAATTAACACATGCAATTATCCCTTTAAAATATTTCCATTTATGACTTTCTTTCACTTCCTTCCCAAGAAGAGCGGATGTGATGTTGTGCCTTAGCTACCTTATTCTATTAACAATTTATTCAGTATGACATGTTCCAAAATTATACAACTTTAATATCATGCCAGGACAATATAATTTCCTCATCAATTAGGTTGAAAGGTAGATGTTTCTGTCTGCCATTCCAGCAAATCAAATTTGTAATATCAGCTTCACCTATTAATTTGGGGCCTGAGCGTGGTGTTGCTCTTTTCATTTCATTTCATTCTGGTTTTCGGTGAAGTCATGTTGCCTATTATGCAAATGTACAAAACTTACTCTTTGTCTCACTGCAAGACCATTTCTAACATTTCACACTCACAATTTCCTTTTAAATTTTAAAAACTCTTGCCCATGACTACTGAGCCATTATGTAAAATTGCTTCTGCATCTTGCACATGATATTTGGTCTCTCAAAGACTTTGAATTTTTTCAGGAATAATTTCTTGACTTCACACCTGAATCTGGCATATTTTTCAATTCCCCAAATGCCCTACTCCCAGCCTATGCAGCACATGGACACTAAAATCTGTTATTGGTTAGAGAGCTTCGGAAAATATTCAGTCATAATGTATGATTCTGACAATATAAGATTTTTAAATTCCCAGGTTTTGGGTTGCAGTTTAGTCTACAGAAAAGAGTTTATTATAGACCCTCAGTGAGTATCACAGAATCATAGAATGGGTTGTGATAGAAGGGATCTTAAAGATCCTCTAGTTCTAATCCCCCTGCTGTGGACAGGGACACTTTCCACTAGACCAGGTTGTGCAAATCCTCATCCAACCTGGCCTTGAACACTTCCAGGTATGGGACATCCACCACTTTACTGGACAATTTGTTCTAGTGTTTCACCACCATCTGAGAAAATAATTTCTTCCTAATAACTAATTCAAATCTGCCCTCTTTCAGTTTAAGACCTTTCCTCTTGCCTATCACTATCTGCCCATATAAAAAATTCTCCCATGTTTAGACAACCCACCACAAGGCACTGGAAAGCCTCAATGAGGTCCCCCCAAAACTTTCTCTTCTCTAGACTGAACCCTCATGCTGTCTCATCCTATCTTTGTTGGAGAAGTGTTCCAGGCCTCTTATCTTCTTCATGACCTCCTCTGGACTCGTGCCAACAGGTCCAAATCATTCCTGTGCTAAGGATCCCATAGCTGGATGCAGCACTGCAGGTGGGGTCCCACAAGGACAGAGTTGAGGGGCAGAATCTGCTCCCTCACCCTGCTGGCCACGCTGCTTTGGATGCAGCCCAGGATGTGTTTGGCCTTCTGGGCTGTGAGGGCACATTGCCGGTCATGCCCAGCTTTTCATCTGAGAGAACCCCCAAGTCCTCATGCACCATTTAAGATATAATTTCCTCAAACATCTCTCAAACATGCAAAGTGAGTTAAAATTAGCAGCAAAGCCCTTTAATGTTTATACAGCACCATGTTAGACTGTAAGCAAGCTGAAAAGATGAAACTGAGATACACAGGGATTAAAAAGCCCACAACACTATATGAATCATCTGTTGCTTGCTAACATGCAGGTGCATCTATGGAAAAGTATAACACTGTGGTAAATATCAACCTACATAACAAATTTTTTTGGGAGAGATTTTTCAGAAAATGTTTAGAATGTTCTAATGTCCAGAAAATACTACAGACTTTTTCTTTTCTTAAACATGCTTAAAATAGATTGGTTTTTTCCTTGTTCTTGTAAATACTATCAACTCTATGCAGCAACTGCCTCAGGTAAAGGATAAAAACCTTACTGATGGCTAAAACATTCATTTATTTCATAATGCAGTTAAACACTAAACAAATTGAATACAGGAACAAAAGCAGATCCTAGTCCTGTACAGATTAATGACCGTTCTTAAATATAGGAATATGTCCACAGTCCAACTAAGTCATTAGGGTTACTCACTTTAGGTAGCTGAGACTCTAATGTAATTGAGACTCTATCAGACATTTAAAATTTAGAGGCCTCTTTAATTTTCCCCCGATTTATTAACACTCCTGATGTGTCTGCTTCAGACATTAAAATTTGCTGAAAAATAATTCCATGTCTATTTCCTAAAACAAAACCTCATAAAAGCAGGAAGGATCAGATCATGCCATAGACATTGCAGTGGGACTCCTGATCCAGCAAAAATCCTTACTCAGAAATGCCATGCAGTGAAAAATTGTCATGTAAATAAAGCAGAAACTGATGAAGTCTTCTTCTCCTTTAGCCCATTGCAGATTTATGTTTTGGTTTCTTTCCTGAATTAAACACCTAACCAGAACAAAAGTGTGTTTCTTTGCATGAAGGATAAGAGACATAGATAACAGATAGTATGTCCCCATAAATAAACTACTCCAAGAGGCAATTAATTAATTAATCTTCACTACTGTGTACTGTAACGGCCTTGTGATTTATCTTGCTCTGCATGGCTCACAGAAGCTTGTTTTTCCTGCCACCTCATAGAAAGGTAATGACATCTGAGCTCTTATCTGCTTTTTCCTGACTAGTTACACTCCAGCTTAATGCCAGTTGTTCCACTTTGAACAAAGAAGATGGAGCTTGAAAAGGATAAAGACTTTTTAAACTGTGTTACTCTTTCAGCTTTAAAAATAAACTCAGGATATACAAGATGTCTATTCCTGTGTAACATGACTTCATTTGTTTATGGGACATTCTTGCAGGCAGGATTTTCTTGGGCAGGAAACAGGTCATTCTCAGCAAAGAATCAGAAACCCATTCAAGATTTATTACAGAGAATGACTTCTTAGCTACACAGGTTCATATAATCTTGATTTTGTTATTCTGTGATGGGAGAAGCAGGAAGCGAATAGAATTATTTGGTAGGTGAATTCTTCTGCCTGGTTGCTCAGCAAAAGCCTCAAAATATTAAATTTCTGGTCTCATGGGGTGAAGAACCACCTCAGCCAGAAGTACAAGTTGAGCACTGAAAGGAATTTCTCTTCTCCAGTTTGTCCCTGGAATAATGATTAATATTCATATTATGAGCAGGAAATGCCACAGCCACCCTGTCCCCTACAAACTCCACTAGCCTTAATAACAGATTTTATGAGAAATCACACTTCTATTTGACCTAATCCTTGACATCTCTGTCTATGAGTTCCTGAAACTTTCAAGTCCCATCCCAGCCTCTCAATGTTCATCCTCTAGCTTTCTAGCAGATGGCCCCCAATACAAGGCTGTGAGCTAAAGCCACTAAAGGAACTTTAGTAGCTGATTGGTTTTCCTGAGAATTTGCTTAGGATTAGCAGCGGTAACACGTCTGGGTGCCAAAGCCCAAGGCTGCAAACAATTTTTATGCTAAGTAAGAATAAACAGTGAAGCAGACAGGATGCTCCAGGTGCTTTTCTTACCACTTTCTGGATTTCTCTTCTATCAAGCAGCTTATCATCCCAAAGATGAAGGAAATGCTATGCAGCACACTGCAGTGCTATAGGGCAAGAGTGACTTATTATGTAGGAAATTATAAAAGTTCTCGTATTTTCTGAGTGTTATCTCATTTTGATAATCATGGAATGATAGTAAGTTTTGAATTTCTCTTCCCAGCAAAAATTCAAATTCATTACTTGCGAAAACACAAGCATAATGTTGCAGTTCAGCAAAGCTGATGAGAACATTTTTGCTTTGTTTACTTGCTCTACTTTTATGTTAGCATTGAAATGCTACTATATACTGCAAAGCAACCAGAATGCTGAGATAGCTTTGTACTGCAGAGCATAAATCACAAAACTGTACCTTCAAACTAAAAACAGCCAGCAGACGATAGAGGATGCACTTGGCTGAAACACATAAGTATTACATGACTACATTGGGTGAGGTGTCAGAACCAGTGTACAGCACTGACTTCAGGCAAGTTCCTAGCAAAATCGTTGACAGTAACATCAACTATTTAGGAAGTTTAGTCAGGATCCATGTTTTTTCCACACTTAGTTAAATCTGCAAATATCAGACTTTTCTACTTTTCCTATTGTTCTTGTATAAAACACAACAGCACTTATATAACCTGAAAGCACCTTGAAATTTTGGGATGCACAACTAAGTACTAAACAGGAGAAATATGCATTAGCAAAAAAATGTAGTTTTCTGTGACAGACTGATGAGAGCAAATCAGAGAGACAAAGGCATTAACACATAAAGACGAGTTGCTTTGTAAAAAGGTAATGATACCATGAAGTTCTGTTCCTTGTGTGGCTACAGATGCCACATCAAAAGACAAAAAAAAAGAGACCATTTATGTTCAGCAGTTGCTTGTGAATCCAGATAGTCACTGTATATGGGACAACAGAGCATAAAGCTTTAATATAGTGCAAGATGCCAGCAAATGTATGCCAAAGAATCACTTGTGCAATGGGTAGGAGGCAAACACAGACAAGAACTCTTAACTTGAAAGGAACAGGTTTGTGACATGATGGCCTTGAGTACATAGATGGAATATTACAACCTGGAGACTACTGCATCCCTGTTTACCCTGGTGCAAACACTTTTGCAATGAGGAGCTTTCATCACTTCATATTGCCTGCACTTTTATTGCTGTCTTCAGGTTGGAACAGGTCATCACACCACTCTGTTCACCAGGCTAGTTTTTACCATTTTCCCAGACTAACCTCAAAGTGTTGGTATTCATGCTAAATTAGGAGTATTTCATTCATATGGAAAACGCCTACTAAATCCTAACATGACAGGGGCAGTTATGCTATCAGCTGCAGAGGGACAAGTCTTCTCTTAGAATTAGGACAAAGCTTAAAGCACATTGCTTCACCAACTTCAAAATGGAGTAAAAAATTCATTTTTGGAATCAAGAATTTCTACTACTAATTCTTCAAGATGCAGAAGAGACTGTGGAAGCAAAAGAAGGGTTTGAAAGAACTGTATGGCATTAGAGGAAAGGAAAAAAGAAGGTGTGATTGAATATTGCCTGCAAGTGGCGTCTGTACAGGAACAGAAGGACTCGAAGAGGAGACACTAGGTCAGGGAGTATGAACAGCATACAGCATTTCTGCACTCTGAGAAGTAAAATTAAAAGCCTGAAGTTATTACTTTGTGAATAAATATTTCAGATAATCTTCTGAAAAGCCCAGCTCTTCCCCTTTGTAACATTTCCCTTCATGCCATGGAAAAGAATTCCATATACACCTCTCCCAGCACCACGTCTCTCCAGTAGAGTGGGACAGACAGCCTATAACAAAAGCAACACAATTCAACTAATTGCCCTTTGGGAAGCTCTTGGATCTTTGGATTGCTCTTTTGGCCCCACTTTTTTTAACCTGTAACATTTGGGGCTTCTATATTTTTAATATATCTGTTACTGATTCATTTATATTCTATGTACTTGATGATCTTGATGTTGCAGTGGGGATACTGCAACAAGCATATATCAAATAGGAGTCCCGTGGAAAGGAAATATATATGGACAGGCAGATTCTTGATAGCTGTTTCAGAGAGATGTTTGTTTCTCCAGCCGCATGGCCGGGGCTCTGCCGAGGAACTGTTACAGTCACGGGACCCGAGGGTCCTTCTGCCCGCGCAGGGAACACAAAACAACCAATGGAGAACGAGGCTGAGCAGGGGCAGGGAAACCCCGTGTCTCCCCCCCCAGGGCCCATCTCCCAGGGCTCCATGGCAGGGGGGAGGAGACCCCAACATCTCACCCGTTTTATTTTAATAAAGGAGAATGAAAACGACTGGATAACAAGAACAGTTTCAGGACAAAACAAGCCACCCTCCTGAGTCTTTAAATGTCCAAACAGATTCTGTGGAACATCTTAGGGCTGACAGAAGGGAGACAGAACTCTCCGGGCATGCTTTGTGGGGAAACTGAGGCAGGAGAGGGTTTAATTTCTTCCCTCCCTCTTTTCATCCCCCCCTCGGCATCGGAGAGGAATTCTAGGGAAATGGAATTGTATAGGGAAGCCATGGGGTGAAAAACGGATTAGGAATAAACTGGGGATAGGGTAAACTTAGGAAGGGGTTCATATTGGGTGTAGGGTAAAAGGGGAAAGTAGGCTGTGGGTAGGGAAGCTGCTGGGATGGATATTGTTTATAATTTTGTGCATAATGGCTGCCTTTGACGGGAATACCTCCAGGCCCAGTAACATTCGCTGCTTGTAAACCCTTCTTTCCTTGCACTATATCAAATTGGACAACTTCCCCATCTCCTACACTTTGCAGGTAATTTTTAGGGTTATTCCTTTGAATGGCAGTTCTATGGATGAATAGATCTCCCCCGTATCATCTCATGTTATAAATCCATAGTTGTTTTCGACATTGTACCATTTCACAGTTCCTGTGACTGTCGTGGCTATAACTCCTCCTATCACGTGCTTGCGTGTTCGTCGTGGCTGCTGGTCCCACGTGGCCGCCGCCTCGCCGACTCCGACGTCTCGGCCGGGCCCCCGCGTTGTGGCTGCTCCGCGCTCTCCGAGCGGCGCTGCTCCGGAGCGTGTCTGGGCTCTGCGCGGCCCCGCGTTGCCATCGCCGCTGGCTCCGTGCCCTCCGAGCGCTTCCGCTCTGCCAACTCCACGCTGCTTTGGGTGCGGCCCCATTCCAGCTCAGCGCTGCGCGGCTTCTCGTGTCGCTGTGGAAACCGCCGCTTCTCCCTCCGCAGGGCTCTCCGAGCCGTGTGCTCAGAGCGGGCTGCCACGCCGATGCCGGTTCCTGGCTGCTCGTGGCCCACGGCACCCGCGGCGCCTGCGGCATCGCTCCCTCACTCGCGGCCGCGTGGCCGGGGACCCCGAGACAGGGATGGGGTCCGTGATAAGGAGCGCGCTCCTGAAGGGGCCGGGTGCATCCAGCGCAGGCACCTCCGCCGGCACGGCTGCAGTCATGTGCTCCCGGGATGGCGGCCACGCGGGCTTGGCCAGGGGATAAGTAGGATCCTCTGCTTTAGGGGTAATGGGACCATACAAATGCTCCTCAAGAGCTTCCCTGATTATAAGGTATGCACGGAAAGCTCTTTGATCCCATACTTTATCCCATATCTTGTCCCAGAAACACCCCTCACAAGATACAGGAGGTTCGATATCAAAAAGTAAGTCTCGAGAAATATAGGAGAACCTTTTGAAAAGCCAGATGAAGAAATGTTCTAGATCTCCCGGTTGCATTATTTTTTTGTTTTGTTGTTCAAAGATTGCTTTTACTTCTAGATACATTTTTTTCTGTGGCTCGGAGAGCTCCATTTCCCACAATTCTTCCATAGTCCAGAGAGAATATCCAAACCAAGATGAGAAGAGAGGTCTAGAGTGGTTATTTTACTCACGAATCTTCCTCAGGGATCAGTGTCTTGCCCGCATTCCTCCACCAGTTTGTTGCAGCGGGGATTACTGCAACAAGCATATTTCAAACCAGGAGTCCTGTGGAAAGGAAATATATACGGACAGACAGATTCTTGCTAGATGTTTCAGAGATGTTTGTTTCTCCAGCCGCATGGCCGGGGCTCTGCCCAGGAACTGTTCCAGTCACGGGACCAAGGGTCCTTCTGCCCGCGCAGGGAACACAAACCAACCCATGGGAACGAGGCTGAGCAGGGGCAGGGAAACCCCGTGCCTGTGCCCTCAGGGCCCCTCTCCCAGGGCTCCATGGCAGGGGGGAGGAGACCCCAACATCTTGATATACAACATATTGTATCTAACACTACATTGTCACTTACTTTTTACTTTTTATTTTTTCAAGCCTTTCTTTGAATTCCTTACTTCAGTCTTGTATCTAGGGACCAAGAAAGCTGATTTGCCCTCAGTAATTTAACATGAGAACTGCTGAACTCTGCTTCTGGATCCATAAAAGTGAAGGGTATTGGTCTACAATATAATTTAAGTAGATGTTATAGAATAGGCAGATGTTTTTAAGGCAATAATAATTAGTAAGACAGAGGTAATCAACTGCTTTTGGAGTGATGTTAGCTACCTCACAGTTTTAATAATGAATGCTAAAGGAAAGGTCTGTTTTTACAACAGTGAATAAAATTCCCTGAAGAACTAATCCTATAAAACAGTAATTCCCTGTTATTCAAATTAGAAAATCAGATTATCATTATAAAGGCATCACTATATTCCATGACAGGATTTCTAAAAACAGAAATTACTTAGAAACACAGACTTCTTGAAGAAAGCCACTCAAAAGTTAAGAATCATCATAAGAGACTGAACTAGGAATTAACTACAGCAGCTCCACTACTCCTTAACTTATGTCCAGAATTGTGCCTTAGATTATGATGTATCTGTTTTCTAATAAAATCTTGATTTCACGCTAGAGCTTTGTTGAGAAAGATAAATCCATTTTATGGAGGAACTTGGTATTTCGCAATTTGATTTTGTCCCCATTAGCTCAAACCTACTGTCAGCATAACTGTCAGATAAAGAGAAATGTTAAAAAAACCTGGGGACTATCTGAAGCCATCCCAGGAAAAACTGTGAAATCATGTCTTTCAAACAAACAGAAAAATCTACTGCCACCATGTAGTTTTGCTGAGCAAAAACAGATGCAGAAGCAACAATGAATTTTAAAAAAATTACTTCAGAGAGAAACAGAAAAACAAGTCAATGGTGAAAAAAACAGACAAAAACAAACCCATGAGACTAACAAAAGAGGATAAAGAAATCATTGAAATGTCAGTGCTAAACAAATCTGAAATATCAAAAGGCATTTTTTAAATGATTAAGAACAAAAAAGTCTATTTTGGCTATGTGTAGGTTAGCTCCTTGGAGTAAATAATTAAGGAACAACCAGTGTGTTCATTAGCTAGGGTTTTTTTTTGTTCTTGGAACAAAATAGGAATCTGTATCCAGCTCATGCTGTCAGGGACAGGACAAACAGATTACTATCTGTAACTGTACTTAGTAGGAAGCATTTTAAACACATTTCACAGAAAGAATGAAAACCACACAATTGATATAATGGTTGTAGCTAGGAACTTTGTATACTACTAATTTTTCTTTTAAGTAATCCTGGAAAATGGGGACATCTCCAGAAAATTGCAGGAGCACCATTCTTAAAAGTGTAAGAGTATCAGGAAGCAATCAGTGTCAGTTAGAGTTGTCTCATAGAAATAAATCCAATCAAATATTGTTGGCTTTTTTTAAGGATTACTGAACAAAGGATTACTTATTCATTATTTAGAATCACAGAATTATAGAAAGGTTTATGTTGGAAGGGACCTTAAAGATCATCTGGTTTCAATCTCCCAGTCATGTGCAGGGACAACTTTCACTCAACCAGGTTACTCAGAGCTCCATCCAACCTGATCTTAAACAGCTCCAGGAATGGGGAGCCCACAACCTCCCTGGGCAACCTGTTGCAATGCCTCACCACCCTCACAGTAAAGAATTTCATCCTAGTATCTAATCTGAACCTACTCTCTTTCAGTTTGAAGCCGTTCCCCCTTAGCCTATCACTACATGTCCTTGTGAAAAGTCTCTCTAACAGCTTTCTTTAAGGACTCCCTTTCTTTAAGTAAGGTCCCTTTAGGCACTGGGAGGGATTTGATTGCTCATATCCTCTTTGGTAATAGCAGATTTCTGCAAGCCATTTGATTTAATGTCACATGAATCTTGATTTTAAAAACCTACATGGAATTAACAGAATATCTTTTAAAATGGTTTGAATACCAACTCACTGAAAGATTTTTAGAAGCTTTTAATAGGAAGATATTGATGTAAAAAAAGCATTTCAAGCATAACTTCAGAGGCTGTATCTGTACTATGTGAGTACCTGTGTTTCTACTGAACTGTGCATATCACAAAGTGCACACCTTTGTCCACCCTGATTCCTTAGTACCTTTCTCTTTTCAGGAGCACATTCCATCACACACCAGCTATCTCACATACCTCTGTGCCTTGCCCCCAGACCCTTCTTGCAAACATGTTCCAAATCATGCTAAGTTCTGCTGTTGCTGCTGAGTTCAGTGAGGAATTTCATTTGGCCACATGCACGCCTGGGAAAAGATTAGATGAACTAGAAAGGAGTGGTCTGAGCACCTCAAAATCCATCTTTGACAATGGAAGAAATTACAGACATCTGAATGCCATGGAAATCAAACTAGGCTTCAGCTGTTGCAGCATCCAACACAACATCCAGTAAATTTTCTTTTATGGCAAGTACTGTTCCAGAGGAAGTTGATTGGAAGCTACTGTTGAGACATTTTAGTTGCTAGATATGGGATAAGATCAGAGTTCTCAGAATAAGGAATATACCTTTCAAAACATGTGCTACAATCTGATACTCTTCTCCCACATGGAGCACTCTTGGTACAAGGCATTCTCTGGGAGACAAAATTAATCATAAGTTGCATATGATTCTCCCTTGACTGTTTTCTATCTCTAATACTAGCAGACATAATAACCCATCTGTGTGAGACAGATCTCAGCCCTCAGAAGCTTAGGGTGTCATAATGTCAGATCCCAAGAAAGACTGTGCAAATGTGTAGATACACAGGAAAACTGGAGATCCCTTGGGAAAATTAGATTTTCCTGAAGCCTGCAGATAACAGACACACATCTTTGGATACAAGATATTTTTTTTTTCTGCCAGACTCAACCATGTTCAACATTAAAGGTATTTGTCTATCATTGTAATCTTGAAATATTATTCTATTACAGTAAAAGCTTTATTAGAAGGCAGCCATTATCAATATTAAAGTTCAGATTGAACTGCTGCTACTGCCAGAAATCCTAACTCCCATAGTACCTGGGACATTTCAGACTGCATCTAGCTCTGATGCATGATATCCAAGGAACTCTCAGAAACAAATTCAGGGTTTCTTTTTTTAAGAGGGTTTCTTTTTTCATTTTTTATTGCTCACTGTAAGCAACTAAAATCAGAGAGGTCACTTTTGAGCATCAAGCCTTACAAAAACATCAGTTAGACATGGTCTCATGGGCTATTCTGACAGAAAATAATAATTAAATAAGGAAGGAATATGTGAAAGGAAAAAAATTACAAGTGAGAACAAGAATTCTTATTAATAGAAAGATTAAAAACCAACTTCTAAAGTGACCCAGACATATTTAAGACATATCTACTGATTTTTATGTACTTCAGTACATTCTTATTATCTTTATGTTTTTTTATTATCAGATATATATTTCTAAATGTTATCCTTTTTTTAAGTGTTCTCTTTGCAATGGTTGAAGATAAAAGAATGGTAAAAGATATATTTTTCTAACCTATGTTGTACACACGTTGAAACAAACACTCAGCTTGTACTTAGCAGTATCCATGGTCCAAAGGGTCAAACCTTGTAACAGCTATGATTTCTCATAACATTAAAACCAGCAGGCATCCACAACAGGTATATAAAAGATGAGAGAGTTTATACTGGGAAGAGAAACATATCCTCATGGAAACTTCCTTTTCTTTATGCATAGCCATCACCCCAAACTTTATATCTCAGCTGACTGAAATTACTAGGTAGATTGTATAGGCAGAGAAATTACTTTTTTTTTCTTTTTTTTTTTAAAGTAAATCATAAGGAAAAGAGCAGCACAGATTACTACATTTCCTGCCTCATATCGTCCCACAGGTACAAAAGCCATCATTATTGTGATGCTGGTAAATTGCACTTCCTAGCACAGAAGGTCCTTCTCTTTATGAAGGAGCACTTGGCAAAGGAAGCCGAACCCTCATAGCCAGAAAGGCCACTCCACAATAATAATTTTGCCCATCAAACAAGGCTCTGTCAGCTGCACTGAGCATCACCTGCAGCCTGATTGATCTCAGTTAGCATTCCCCTTTAATTTTCTGGCATTTTGGCTGTCTTAACCCTATCGTTTAATGGGCTTTTTTGTTTCCCAATTCACCCTGCTAGTGAGATAGCAACATAGAAAAAAATATATTTGTGAAATCTATCAGGGGTTTGGCAGCTTGGACTCTCTCCTTATGTTAAAATTATTCTGATTTGATAAAAGTTCACAGAACCAACAATAAATGCTGTTGCAAAAAGTCACTTTAAGTTTTCCTTGTAATAATATATTAACCCAGTAATAATATATTACTGCATTAATATAATGGTTAGCATTTCCACAATGACTGGCTAATGCCAAATTGAATATCCCTCTAACTCTGATATGCCATAAAGCAAGTTCCCAATCCACTGTGAAAGTATCTCTTGTTGAGTATCAACATGTATTCTGTTTATATTGAACATCACTATTACTGTATTAACACCTACTGTGAAAGAAAGCCTAATAACCTCTATGTCTAAAGTGATCAATACTTGTTAGAAAAGTGTAAGACGCAGATAGCTGTGGTCAGCTTTTGAGATTATTCTGGAATATATATATATACACATTCATTTTGCCAGTAATTAAATGAAGCAAAAGTACTTCTAGAATCTTTTTCCTCCCACATATACAGATGCAATTTGTGTTCCTTGCTTCCATGCTTCAACATGGAAAGAAAGCTGATTTTAAAAACTGAAAAGTTGGACAAATATCCCTAAAGGAAGAAGTTGACCAGTGATGGACACAGAGGCAACACACCAGGCACTGTGTGATTATTTTCTAGAATAATTTTCAATTCTAATGGTCTGTAGCACAAGAATTTTTCAAAGTAGAGCTGATATCCTTGTCCTAAGCAGACCATAATAGCTTTTTCTTCCTCAAGTGTGCCCAATAACTTTTAGATGTATGTCATATTACAGCACCCACAGTCACTGCTGGCAAATAATTACCTCTCCATGTAGCAGAAACTCCATAGTAGCTTATTCTTTTTTTGTCACTCTTTTATCTTTTTTTTTAACCTTACCAGCCACTAGTTTCAATGGATAATAATAGGGGCTTGTATTGAAAGAGACAGAGAACAATCATTCCCAATTGCTCCAGATTTTATAAGCCTTCATATCCCCTCAATACTTTCTGAGCCTGAGGCACACTAGTTTATTTAATTAATCCTCAAACAGAAATCATTTAACCTCTCTAATCATTCTTATTTCCTTTCTCCATAAATTTCTTATTTCTTTTTTCTTCAAATAGGGAAATTAATATTATAAATGCTTCTGAAAACACCAGAAGACTGACACATTTTTTTTTATTATTCCTTTACCTAATATTCCTAATGACCTAACATTTTTAGACTAAAATTATTTTCTTTCAGCACCAGTGTGTATAAATTAAACAATGTCTGGCTCGTAGATATAAGTGTAGAGTACATAAGAACCTGTAACAAAGTAAAAATTAGAAGAATTTACACCCTTGTACTCTAAAGCTTTGGTAAGGATTCCTTTCTGCTCTGGAAGTTCATGCACACAGCAGGAATAAACCAATAAACCTGTGCTTTGAGACCATTCAGAATTCAGAAAACTAACAGGCATCAAAATTAAATGGTCTGCCCACATCATGATGTATGTGGCAAATTTAGGATTGAACTTCAACATTCTTCATGCCAAACTAACAGCTTAACCAGGACACAATCCTATCTATAAAATATGATAATAAGTAAAAATCTGGCATATTATCTCAGATAAGAAATTATACAATTCATGTGTTGAAGTGAAAATGGCTGCCAGTGACAAAATACATAGATGACTTAAAAGCCCTGCTCAATAGTTAACATTAAAATCAATTGTCAATTCATACAGTTCTGCAAGTGACTTGCTGCTTATTGTCATTTGGCGACTTTATCTTTCTATTGTTAAAGAAAGGGATTATGAAATATAGTGCAGGCAAGAAAACAAAATGTGTTGAAAGTTTTTCAGATGTTGAAAAATACAAACTCACAGAGTATTAATTCCTTTGTGACAGTTACATAAGGCCAAATTAATATTCAACACAAAGAAGAAAACACCCTTAAAGAGAGATATTACTTGGGCAGTTATAGCTTTTTAGAGACTAGCTTGCAGAAAGAAGTGTGGAATACCTGCTGCTGATAGGTCATGAAATATTTACAACTTCTTGCAACTTCTATTGTATTCCAAACTTTTTTCATCAGTTAAACAATCCCCCAAATGTAACCCTCTAAGAAAAAAGAAAGAAAAACTCCAAAAGCCTTCTCAAGGTAAAAAAAAAATATATATTTAGCATCAGAACTCTGAAAATAGTCTGCAGTAAAGTCACAGACCTTGTAAAGCCAAAGGCAAGACTTAAAATTATTTGTTTAATGGCAGTCTCACTTACAGCTTCAGTAAACTACCACTCAAATGCAAATGCAATATTCCTCTGCATATGTTACCTTTCCTTTGCAATTCCAGGTGCAAGGGACATTTTTAAACCTTTCATGGCCATGCATCCATTTGTTTTCCTACATGTACACTGGCAAGCTGGATTGGGCCTAATATGAAGTGTGCCGTGTTCCAGGTGTTACTCTGACATCAATAACACATTATTGCTAGAGAGGAACTTCAGCCATGGTATTTTAAATCAGGATCCAAACTCTGCTCAGCCCTTGGGACCCAGCTTCAAGACCATGCCCTTAGGAAGTCGCTGATCTTGCGCCCAGCTCAACTCTCATCACTGAGGATCGCCTCCCAGTCAAACCCAACCCGCACCACAGCCCAAGTACCATTAGTTAACAGGATCCTTTCTCACATCTAATGGCTTTCCAATACCATTTTCAAAGCAGACATTTATATAAAGTAGCACAGTCTCCATGTTTGTATTAACATCGGTCTGGACAAGTGTTAGCCGTTTACTTCAGTGCAATTTATGATTACTGACACTATAAAAATGCTATAAATCTCTCTGAAAACTTTCTTATAATTTATCTCTATTCACTGTGATGTTTTGCAGATAACATCTTGGGACAGTAAACATGGACATTTAAGAAAAACATGGTCCTATCAAAAAATCAGCTTACAATTTCAGGCACACAATTTGGTTGAAATTTTGTTTCTGTAGCAAGTGTCCTTTAATTAATGAAAAGTTATTTAGCCTTCAGCTACATCAGTAGTTTGGGTGTTTATTTTTTTTTAATAAAATGTATTATTTTGATTTGTCTCAGGGCTGATCTCAGGAATGTTACACAGAATTATTTGGCTCCTTCTATATAGTCAAAAATTTTACCACCATACCAGCATTACTCTCACAGTTAATTAATGTTGGTTTTCCAAGAGATAAAATTTCTATTAATCCCTCATATTTACTATTGACAGTGCCAACATTTCAGAGCCATTGTCAGGCCTAAATCTGAAGAAATATCAGGTTTATGGGACTATTTACAGTCTCTTTATCCTTCTACTTTTCCACCAACATTATTAACAATAGTGCAAAATGCAGTGTTGATTTTGTAAACAGAAAGGTACCAAACTGAGACCAGCCTGTAACCCTGGCCCTGAAATGGGAGCAGTGTTCAATATTGTATTGACTCAGACTGAGCTAAACTGAAGTAGAATGTAGCAAAAAACAGTAGTACATATATTTCCAGGTCACCAAGTAAACCATTCTTCCAGCCCTCTATTACGTATTTATTTTCTAACATTTCTGACTTTTAGTTGTATTAGCTGTAGAAAACTGTGTCCAATGAACAGGCTGTAGTTACTCTTTATACAAGGTTTAGGCTTCATTTGAAAAGGGAAAATTATATTTCAAACCTTTTATGCCACAATTCCCTTCCTGATTTTTCAAAGGGTAATATACTTACAAAGCTTCTATTAAATTTTTAATAAATCTATTTCCCACATGTAAAAAACATTTAATTGGGAATTGGAATCATTTACGAGCTAATTCCAGACAGCACAGATAGTGTATTTTTCAGTCCAATAATTTTCAGATGCTCAACAAAAGAGCAAAATAAGAGTTTCAATAAAACTCAGCAAGGCAAGAAACTGCAAATAACATGGGTGAAAAAGGCTTGAAATGTCAATATGTTTTGTTATGAGTTATTCAATTCAGCCTTTCTGCAGTAAGTGAATTATAATGGGAATCAAGAAGATGCCAAGTCTTTGAGAAGCTTGTTGAAAATATGAGTTATCTTTTAAGCTTGTTCCACCTATTATAGGAAAGAGTAGCCACTGGGGAAAGTGCTCTGCACAGTCACCTAAGCATCTCTCTAAATCCTTTATATGCCTATACACACATATATATATGGTAGTCAATACTTTCCAAAGCAAAGTTAGTAAATTCATACATAATCAGTACTCTGTTCCTCTGGGATTAATTCATGCAGGGGAGAAGCAGTCCATGTCTGCTCACACTGTTTGAATACTGGCAGCAGCAGCATAGGGCTGGCTGTAGGCCAGCTGGTGTGAGCTGGCTCATGTCCCATTCCCCAGGACTCATGTGCTCTGAAGTAGAGAACTGCATAACGCTTGATCCAATTCTCCTCTGGGCCTTTGAAGCAATTACTTTTTTGGTCATTTTCCACTTCAAACTTCCCAAAATAATGAAACAGTACTTCAAACCTGACAGAGGAATGTTTTAGTAAGGTGCTGGTTTTTTCAATAATAATTTGACATTAAGGGTGCTTTTACTGTGGCCCAGAGCAAGGCACGTAATACCCACATTCAGCTAATTAGTCCTTCTTTGCAAGGTTAATTAGGTTGTGTTTGTTTAAAGCTAGCTCAGATATAGCTTTTCAGTCATGAGATACGCCACGTTCACAGAAATTAAAACAAGAGGAGAAGATACTTCCCTTCCTATCCTGTAGCACATATCTTGCACTGCAGAGCCACCTGTTTGCACATATAGGCGCAAAGATGAAGCCTGGAGCTACGACCTTCTAGTACTGTACAACGCTCCTTTCGGAGAATGGTTGTTGCCAAAAGTGGCCTTGGGGAAATGTTTCTGTAGAATACATCTGTATCTTGGGCTTCCTTTCACTGGGATTCCTCTTCCCCATTTGTAGAAACAAAGTTATGAACTCCATTTGCACATTCTCCCAACTACGGTCTCTGTGGACCATCACAAAAAGAAACAAGACAAAAACCTCCAACCCTCTTCTCAGAACACTTCCAGGAAAAAAAGAGAGATGAAAAAAAAAAGCAAACCCCAATTTATAGCCAAGGGAATTCCTGCGTGAAGGACTTGGGTGAACAGGAAAGTGGGCCAGCCAACCAGCTTGCACAGCCTCTACTGTGTGGATGCGAAAGAAGCAACATCTCCAAGAAAATGAAAATAGGAAAGGCTGCACTATGAATGTATTAGTATGGCCTTCCGCCTCTGTCCAGCCATCTGCTGATACAACAAGTTTGTAAATTCATGGTGATAAGATCCCTACCCTTTCAAGAAATGTGACTGAACTAGATTGGTAGAACTCAAGCTCAGAGATCCTTCTCACAGTACTGTAAGAGATTCCTAAGGATGTAGAAACTCAATCCAAAAGACTAAAGTGACCACTGTCCTTGCTAGTCCCTGAAGATACAAATCTGTAATATTCCCCATTGCCCATAAATATCCTTTTTCTCCCTTTAAGCTATTTATTATTTAGGACTAAGTTTATTTACTTACCTGCCAAAACCAATCTTTTAGTCTTCAACATTGTCATTGTCTACTCACAGAATTAAGTACAGGGAACATTCCTAGAGTTGATAGAGGTGGATATGGTACACTTTATCTGTGAGAGAAGAGGAGGATCTCAGGTAACCCTCTAAGAGCAAAAGCCCTGCAAAGCTAGAATTTTAAACCTATATTTAGGGAATGTGGAAACTCATCTGTTTTAATGTGCTTAGAGACCTACAAATGATATGGGATACTTGAAATTCAGATACCATTATAATATTAAATAAATCTTAATTAAACTAGCATGATTTGGCAGTAAATGCACTAAAATTAATACCACTATACCAGAGCAACTGAAAACTGAAGCATGTTTTCAATAATTACTGCCAAAAATTGCCTTCTCTGCAACTCATTTTGTACAGATTAGCCAAGCAGTGAAATACAGGAATCAAATATATCCATTAACTGGCCTTCAGAAATTAGTATAATTGATCAAGTGAGACATAACTGACCCTAAGCAATTTTTAAGATCTTCTAAGCTTATATGGTTTTCATTTGGTCATGATTCTAATGCAACCCAGTTGAGCCTGACAGGTAAAGGATGGCATCCCCAGATGATGCCAAAAGTAACACAGTATTATTCCATATGAGAAAAAAAATCACCACCTAAGTCACCACAAAGAAAAAAAAGTGAAGATCTTAACAGTCAGGTGGTGGCAACAATCTTACACAGTACTCAAAACATGGTAAGATAGGACTCACTTCCATTCTTTTATTTAGGAGACTCTTTATGTTATTCAGTGTGGAAACTGTATTTAAAATCTCCCTGAAAGGAGATCAATTCCACAACAGCAAAGATTTATGATGCTTGATACCACAAATAAAGAAAAAAAAATTAAAACAAGTTTTAACTAAATAATACAAAGCTAAACATCTTCTAACTTACCTTATGATACCCAAGAGGTATCAGGGTGCACAACACCTTGATAAAAGCAACTGTTTTGCTTTTAATACTCTCAGTAGAATTATTCTGAGGCACGTCACTGCATAGCAGTAGGCAGAGAGAAAAGCAAGCAAGGTAAAGTGGTGACATGCTGAGGTTTTCTGCAAATAGTACACTGGGTTTTTTTGTCAAAATTCAATGGTATTTGTTTGACATTTAATTAAAACTCAGGGCCATTAAACTCAAAGGCCTAGCAATGTCATCGCACTTAATTTGTTAGAAAATACACTTCTAGTGGCTCTTTAGTTTAAGGAGAAGAATGAAAGATAAAAGGTCAACAGGGGAATTTTTTGAGATGTCTCTAACTTATTGCCTTATCAATAAAAATAGCCATTCAGCTTTCTAAAATGGAATACATGGAAAGCCATGGGCATGAAAATGCAATTACTTTCCTGTAAATTGGTAGCACATTAGTATGCTGGAAGGGAGAAAGAAGTATAGCTTGGGCTTGGAGAGCCATGAGATTGATAGCCACCAGGAAAATGGTTTCTTTAATTAATTTTCTTCTGAAAATTATCCAGACCATTAAAACATCTTTAATACTTGCATGGAGTGAGAATTGGCTCTTATGAAAAGCTGATGAAACACACAAGACAACACAGCAAGAAGTTCTGAAGGCAAATTAATTAAAGCAGGTTTTAAATAATTTTCTTACTAACAAATATCCATTTTCTTAGGGTTTTTTTTGTTCCCTTGAGAATTTAGAAGCATAATTACAGGCAAATAGTCATTATTTCCCTTTTTTGATGAAGAATTTTAGTGTGTTCTATCACTGTCTAAAAAATGAGCATGGAATCAGAAATATTTAAGTATTGGTGCATTAACTTAGAGAAGTGAGAATTTTTAGGGCTGATACCAGTATTTATTATAGAGTACACGGAGAACTCGAGCACTCCAGAAAATGTAGGCAGAATATCTGTTCTCTAAATCCCAGTCAGGGTTCAGTAGGATCCAGGAGCCAACAACTGTGAGTATGCTCAGAGCACAGGATTAGGCATCTAGGAAAATTTTGTATTGATGAGGGAAATTTAGCTGTCACCAGTATCAACTGAGTGGGGGGAGTTCCAAAAGGAATCTTTTAAACTTAGCATGAACAGGTTCTTATTCCAGCCTTAGAATAACTACAGTATTTTTTTTTTAACTACAAAACAGAAATATTTTCAAAAATATAATTTACTAGATTCAAGTTCTATTTTAAATCACTCACATATACCTGATTTTTGCTTCGGAAGTGTCAATATGTCTAGCTATAATCCTGAAGGGGAAAAGAAAATGACACCAAAAGGGCAGCAGTCAAAAAATACTAAAAAAATTGTTAACTTGATCTTGAAAATTAATATGAAAAAGACAATCCAGCTCCTTTTCTAGTCTTACCGAGACCTGTTCCCTATAAGGTGTTTTCTGTTTCTGAAACATATCTTTCATATGACTCATATGGAAAACTGGCCAGACTGGGGTCTGGACTATACTTTCTGTAACATGAAGAGATATTTTCTTAAGACCTATAGCTAGCAGATAAATACAACCATATAAATACAGCCCAGTAATTCCATGTTCTCTGGTTTTGGTAACATATGCTGCCTGGAAACATAAATTGTAAAATAAACTGACCAGAAAAAAAAAAATTGCAAATGCTTTCCAGGGTTGGAGGCAGCATCCAAGATCTACAGCAAGGCATTAGCACCACTGCATTTGGGCAGGGGCAGCCACCATGCTCTTAAAGGAAGTCAGAACTATCACTTCTATATGTAAGAGGCACAGAGTGATTCCATGCTGTGGATGACCTCTTTTCAAAAAACACCACTACACAGGATTCTCCTGTTTTCTAGTTTCTGAATAGTGCAGTTTGCCTAGTTCAAAGTCAATACAAGATGAAAATCTTTCTCTTACAAAATCAAGTTACACATTTACCTTGCATTGTGCTACAAAACATGCCTGGTTTGAACAGCAGGGCACAGAGAAGCAGGGGAACAATGTGACAGGGAAGAACTTTGTGGCTGGATAAAACACAGAAACACCTGTCTTTTTTTCTCCACTGCAGTATGAGACTTCAGGTCTGAAGGAAGATACATAAATAAGTAGTCTGAGAAAGCATAAAGCAAGCTTCTGGGATCGGCCTGGCACTCTTGAGGAGTATCACTGGTTTGCTGCGTACAAAGATAAAAATACAGGAAATGGGCCAGATCCCTGTCAGAAATAAATCAGAACCTGCCTGTTTTGACCTGAGCGAAAGCTTCAGGGTAAGTGGCAAATTAGGTGTAGGACCAGAAAGGTCAGATTTAAAATATTAATTCCTTTAAAAAAATTAAAATTACTAATTCTATTTATATCCACAAAAGAATTTTCACTAAAAGCCAAATTTTATTTCTCTAGCAAATATGTAGCATAACAATGAAGTGATGTACCATGTATTTTCTAATAAACACTTGATGTAATAATGGGAAAGGAAACATGCTCTTAGTGCTTCAGATAAAGAACCAGGCATCCAAACAACAGCTTTCTGAAAAATTTCTTTGTGGCAATAGAAAATCCACCAAAATCATAATTGTCAAGAATCAGCCATTCTTAGTGTGTCACTCTGTGGGCAGAGCTGAAAGTACTCTAAACAAAGAAGGGTACCATGCACAACAGCACAGCAAAAAATTATCTGCCAGACAGCCTGCTCTTGAGTGGCAGTGAACACTGGGTAAGGTTAGGAGAAACAGGTATTCACTGGCTTTATAGTCTAAATCAGGATTTTACAAAATTCCTCACATTTAATAGGAGCTTAACAGATAAAGCTACCCAACCACTCTACCAGATACCCACGAGTATTTTTAATATTAAAGTAGATATCATTATATGTGGGCACTGTTAGCAAAACAGAGAGGTATGTCTAATTCTCTCAATTTTCAGCCCTTTTTTGCAGTTGTTTATAACTTTTCAAAATTGTCTGAACTCAGTATTTCCCATGCTTTCTCTTCACTTTGGGAAATTTTGCTTTAATTTGAGAATTTAAGTTAAAGTGCTTCAGCTGCTAAAGAAATTTGTTAGGAAAAGAGTATTGCTTTGGAGAATTCCTTCTGGAATGTAGATTAGGCAATCCTAGGGTGTAAAAGCATTAGCTTTTTGGTTCAAATCCATAGTTGTCTTTTTGAAACTAACCCCCTATAGTTAGTGCCTTTGTTTACATCATTAAGTGGCCTTGACATTCAAACTACATACACTTGTTTGAGGTGAAAGTAAACCCAAAAAACAGTTTTCTGCAGCATATCTAGTGCACTCCAACTGCTAAAGGTGTTTCACTGCACTGCACGCAGACAGGAATATCCAACACAAAACCACATCATGGAGACATCAGGTCTGCAGCATTATCTGTTTGACTCTCCAGATCCTCTTTGACATTTGACATTACTAAATTATGTGAGTACACCCTAACACAGAAATTGGCTCACAGAGTGGTTGTGGTTGACCCTGGCTGGACAACTGATACACACCAAAGCCTTTGTATCTCTCCTTTCCTCACTGGTCAGGGGAGAGAAAATATAAGAAATTACTCATGGGTCAAGATAGGGACCCATGTGTGTGTCAGTGAGCGATCACTCACCAATTAGTGGCAGAGGCAAAACAGACTCAACTTAGGGAAATTAGTATGACATATTACCAATCGAATCAGGGTAGGATAATGAGAAATAAACCTCAAATCTTAAAGCACCTTTTCCCCCTTCTTCTCTTCTTCCCAGGCTTTATTCCCGATTCTCTACCTCCTCCCCCCAAGCAGCAAGGGAACCGGAAATGAGACTTACAGTCAGTTCCTCACACATTGTCTCTGCCACTGCTTCTTCATCAGGGGGAGGAGTCCTTCCCCTGCTCAAGCATGGGTCCCTCCCACAGGCGACAGTCCTCCATGAATTTCTCCACTGTGACTCCTTCCCACGGGCTGCACTTCAGGAACTGCCCCAGCATGTGTCCATTCCACAGGATGCAGTCCTTGAGGAACAGGGGCTCCAGTGTGGGTCCCCCATTAAGTCACAAGTCCTGCCAGCAAACCTGCTCCAGTGTGGGCTTCTGTCTCCATGGGTCCGCAGGTCCTGCCAAAAACCTGCTTCAGCACAGATTTTTCAGAAGTTGAAATCTTAATACCATAAAATGGTCCCCAACTCATTTACACTCTGTAGGGACAAACTTAATATGTGTATGTTGGGTTCTATTCACACAGGGTTTGTATAAGCTTTACTCAAATAAAGCTCAGATTATTCCCATCAGAAAAATACTTACCAAGTATAATGATTGCAGTGTTATTTCTCCATAAGAGATACATTTTCTTTTGTGTCCTGGAGGATAAAAATGCTGAACTACAATAATAATATAGCAGCTCCTATTCAGGTTATTCAAAGAGACAACTTATTTATTTTTTTAACAATTTTCCATGCATTTTCTTTCTTCTAATATAATTGTTTCTAAAATAAAATAAAAAAAGAATAAATAATCCTACCAGGTTAATCTAATAGCATTAATCTTTCTGGTTGTCTATGTGCACTTGAGCAGCCAAAGCTATAGAAATGGTGAAAAATTGCAAGTGTACCTTTGGACAGAACTTCAAATGCTGTTCCAGACATATGCCTCCTCCAAAACTGTAACCCTCTAATAACCTGAATCAAATGATGTCACAGTCAGATTCATTGTTGAGAAGCAGGTCATACTGCAGGCAACACAGCAGTGAGAGTAAAGCAGAGATAAACAGGGAAAGAAAGGAGCAACATCCTAATTTCCATGCCACAAAGTTGAGAACCAGCTGAAAGAATTGGCCATATTGCACTAGAGTCCTGCATATAAATGTGGATCTGATGACACACCCACACAACCTGACAGAAAGCCCATGAAGCACATTTAACCTTTCAGAGTTTGTTTCCCTGTGTCCAAGAGTATGTCTTCATACCCTAATCTCCTCTCTAATGGCTGTCTGAATGGATTTTTTTTTTGTTACAGTCCCTCTCAAAAAGAATCAAGATCAGTTTTAGCCTTTCCAACGAAAGTTAAATTTGGTTCATATGCACAGTTTATAGATTGGATCCAGCATTCAAGCACCATCTTGAGATGACCTTAGAAGATAGATTAGTGTGTGCCCAGGTGTGCAGTTGTTTATTTGTAGTCTATCTGCCCCACAGAATCATCCCTTACTGCATGAGCCTCTACTACAAATAGCTCATCGTAATCCACTACAAGAACAAAAAGGATGTGTAGGTGTTCCAAGTTCACTGTGGATGGCAGCAGATAAATTATAGGCAGACTATTAAGAGCAATATGGACACGAAATGATAGATGAGGGGGCACACTAACCTTGAACTTACTCTCAGACCAGGCAATTTAAGTTAAACAGAGTGAATCTGTTAGACATTGAAGGTTCAAGTGCAATTGACGATACACAGCTCCATGTATTCGCCAACAGAGGTTCAACAACCCACACAGTTACCAGGGCCTCGATGGAATAAATTAATGAATTAATAAATGAATAGATGAAACCAAGCAAGACAGAGACAACCTTGGTGAGCAGAAGAAAGCCTTTGGGAGGGCACTCACAGCTCAATCTCCTTTGGTTAAAACCATATGTCTATAATTAGTCACTTTAAATCCCTGCTAACAGTAATGTCTCCTGCTCTGAAGTCTGGTAGCAATAGTTTTCACCGCTTCAATCCCATACTCACAGAAAAAGACAGGTCACCATTTGTTCATGACTTCAACCCCTTCTGGTTGGAAAACCACAACATACTACAGATTATGTTAAAATATCCATGTCTCCAAAGCAGGGTATGTGGAAATCCCAAACATAACAGAGATCTGAAACCCATCCCTAGCAACACAGATGGCAATAAGACCTGTGGGCCATTCCTTCACTCTAAACCAGCAAAAATATGAGAACAAACGTGAAGTGTCAGCTATACTTAACACACTTATACTAAATATTACCAGATAATATGCCTGATAAAAGAAACCAAATTCTATTCAAGACCTCACCAATGCAGAAATGTAAAATATTCTAACCTAGAGCTGTCTAAATCTAAATTATGCTACTGAATCCATCTTCCAAGCAGCTGTGATACTGCTTCACATCAAATGGATGATGACATATTAGATCTCTTTAACATCATCCCTAGCATTTAAGGACAAAAATGGGTTCTGCATTATCCTAGGAAGACACCATATATTTAAAATAAAGTTTCCAACATTGATAAAACTTCATTTTTGTACACCTCACTCCACACTTTCACTTTAAAGCATGGTTGATATTCTACTGATCGTTTCTTTGGCCTTCCCTGCTAACAGGCTTTCTGCAAGAGTGGGTATCTTGAACACAGAACTAATACAGAGTGCATGACAGATCTCATTTGCACAACAGATCTGCAGTGCAAACAAAAGCCAAAAATCCTTCTCTATTCATTCTATAACAGAAGAAGGATTCACTAGGTGAATAAATACTGGTGAGGTTTTGCATTAACAAACAAATATATTTATCTGTGTACTTTCTCAATCTACTGCCAAACACTTGCAGAATTCCTGATCTCTTTGTAGTGATACTATTTAAAAAGGGACCAATGCAAATCTCTTTTTCTGCATACCACCAAGAATACAAGCTTAGTTTCCAGGAGACAGTAAGGACTATTTTGAGAAACGTTTTCATGTGACTGAAAGAAAAAAAGCATGATAGGGAGAGGGAAAAATATTCTACACAAAGAGGACTCAAACAGGCGTTTCATTAGACACAAAACAAGATATTCCTTTTATTTGGATATGTTTGAGTGAAGTTCCATTATCCACAAGTACCCAGAGTAAACCAAAATGCATACATCATTTGGAGGCAATACTTACACACTGATATTTAGGTGAGGCAAATAAAAATAATTTTTAAAAATTAGGGGGTCGTAGCATCATAGAAAGGCTTGAGTTGGAAGGGACCTTAAAGATCATCTAGTTCTAATTCACCTGCCACGGGCAGAGATGCCACCCAGTAGATCGGGTTGCTTAAAGTCTCATCCCTCCTGGCCTTTAACATCTTCATCCACATGAGGCATCCACTACCTCTCTGGGCAACCTGCACTGGTTCCTCACTACCCTCACACTGAAAAATTTCCTCCTGGTATCTCATCTAAATACCTCCTCTTTTAGTTTAAAGCCATTCCCCCTAGTTCTATCATTACATGCCCATGTAAAAACTTGATCTCCCTCTTTTCTATAAGCCCCGGTAGGTACTGAAAGGCAGCTCTAAAATCCGGAGCTTTCAGCCTTCTCCAGGCTAAACAACCCCAGCTCTCCCAGTCTGAGCTCCTTTGAGGGCACATATTCATAGCCCTCCTCTGGACCTATTCCAAGAGCTACATGTTTTTCCTGTTCTGAGGATCTCAGAGCTGGACCCAGAATTTATGAGAGCAAAGTAAGGGGAAGGATCACTTCCCTCAACCCACCAGCCATGCTTCATTAGAAGCAGCCCAGCACAGAGGCAGCGTTCTGGGCTGTGAGCACGCATTGCCAGGTCATGTCCAGCTTTTCATTCACGAGAAGCCCCAAATCCTTCTCCTCAGGGCTGCTCTCAGTGAGTTCTTCTCCAAGCCTGTGCTCATGCCTGGGATTGCCCTGACCCAGGTGCAGCATCCTGCATTTGGACTTGTTGAGCCTTTTTAGGTTCTTGTGGGATGCAGAAAACAAGAAACACACTTGTGCTTTTTGCAAGCAGGAGGAAACTGCTCATGTAAGCAGAGTAGTAAGTAGCATAATTCATAATATAAAGGAAATCCTGAAGTGTCTTCACAGACAAGGATAAAATGTAAATATCCTCTAGTCTGACCTCCACTCAAACACTGACCAGAGTTAATTTCTCTCTGAATTAAAATACTACTTTTAAAAAAGATTTTTTTTAAATTATGGAAATATATTGTTTTAGTACGTACCTAACTTACCTACCCTCTACATTATTTCCAAAATGAGCTTATCCAAGTTCTAGCTCTGGTACTTATGTTTTACACCTTTATAATTTGTTATTGATTTTCTCTTTATTAATTCAGTCACAGTATCATCTTCCTCTTGGTGACAGCCATAAACCTGAGGAAATGAATGGGTGACAGAAGAATCCAGTGATGAAACACTATCAAAAAATTGTATACCTTTCAAGACATTGAATGCTAGAGAAGCACAGTAAGTAAGGGTTGTCTAAAGTGATGTAAGATAGACCTTGTGGATAATTCCTTCCTCTAAACCAAGCACCATGATATCTAAACTCAGCAGCAGTCAGTAATGTGCAGTAGAAATTAATTTCATATATGTGACTATGATTTCATATTATTAATCCTAGCCCTAAAAAGCACTATGCCTCTCAGTGCCTACAAGTAAGTCTAGAGTTTGGGCTCTAGTAATACAGAAGTCATCATCTGATTCAGATTTATCACCCCAGCAGGAGACAGATCATATAGAAGTTCCATGGATATTTAAACAGTAGCAAGCAGTCAGAGGTCTGGTAGAAAGACTAAAACTTCCTTTGGAGGAATTAAGAAAATGGGGCAACAGGGGATGAGGGAGGGAGGGCTAGAGGTGAAGAAATAAATAAGGAAGAAAAACACTTTCCCTGTGAAATATTTCTAAGAGCAAAAGCAGAAGCAGCTGAATCAAGTTTTCAGTGAATCCAGCATGCAGAAATACAGTTGCACAAGACCTACACAAATCATTTTGCTATGATCTCCTCAGAGCTTCTGATCTTGGCCGTATTTGGTTTGAGGTATTATTTTGATTTTTATTTCCACTTCTACTCACCTGTTTCCATAAACTTTGTAAAACTTGCCAGCTAATTACAATACCCAATACAGACTTGTATTAAGAATAGTTGCTAATATTGGTAAATACCAAATATCATTTCTTTAAGGTTTTGTTACATTTTCCAGGATCTAGCAACCAAGCATTCTTCCTTCTGATTTTGACAGGTCAATATGGTATGCTATGCTTGGTTTAACAGACAATTTTGAAGAAATCTTATCTAAAGAGGTTTTCAGTGGTTGATACTTGCCACGGACAATCCCAAACAGGCAGTATAGTAATTTCAAATATAATTCTAGATGTCTTAATAGCATCATAGCACATGACATGCTAGGGAGAAAAAATAACAATTCTCAAGATTGTGTGTACAGAGCATGAAGGATAAAAATCATAGCAGCAATGATACTGATACACAAAACTACTCTCTTGCCAACAAGATCTCGTCTTTTACCTTCGAGCATGAATAGGGTCAGCACAGTTACTACAAACAGCTTACTAGGAACATTGGTAGATCATAAAGCCAGATGGACAGGATAACTGCTTAATCTCTTTTTGAGATAAAGGCAGATATCATTATTCTTAGTAAAGGTTTCAGCAAAAATCATAGTACAACTAAACATGGTGAATAGAAAATACATTTGCACATTTTTCTACACCAGGTACAAAGACTACTGTCATGCAATTTTGTAGCTCAAAGACAATCTGATAAATGAGGAGAAAGGTGAATTTTACAGTTCAGTATGAGACGTGCTAAACAACATCCAAAGGAATGCTGTTGCACCACTAATGGGAGATTTAAGCAGGTTATGCACAATGTCTAGAGAACTGCTGAGAGCTTACTCAGTATCTGCAATAGTGCATGAAAAGAAGAAAAATATCAAGTGACTGGGAAAAAAAGCTTAATTGTCAAACTGCCAGAGAGAGCAGTTCTGCCAGGTTGTAATAAGGAAGTTATTGGGACCTGCTGATTTAAGGATTTCTAGTTTAGTAGCTGTTACTTAATCTCCTTAATTACTGCAGGAAAGCAAAGCATATTACATCATCGAGTTCCTTTGCCCTCTTCACCAAATACTTATTCAATGTATTTCAATAGTCAGTATTTATTGAACATCTCTGTCATTCCTGCATTCACATGATCAACTCCACTACTGCCATCCAGAAACATACTGATAAAATTGTCAGAATTTATTTTGTTCTTCATATATTTAATCCTCTTATTTTTATTTCTGCTGACTATAAATGTCACCTTCTGTCCTTTCTTTATCACTTGTGTACAATTTCCAGTTTTTGATTTACATTATTAAAGTCCTTTTTCATCTATTTTTTACATACACTTATTATTCATAAGAGCATTTGCATCCCCGCAGAGTCACTTTCTAATCAATGTGACTCACACTCTGCTATGGATTTTTGGACATTTAGTAAAGTGAACATTTACCAATTGCCATTGCTATTTTCAGTCATAACTGCTTTCTGTTTTGCTGCAACTGTTCCTTCCAGGGCATGAAGACACAGACATTTAACATCCAGTCCAGAGCAAATGACACCCATTTCCTCCAAAACTACTAAGAGGTTCTAAGACTGTGATCAGTTCTTTGATCCATCAAAAGGAAAGTATCAAACTTTGCATAACACTTTGAGTTAAGAAACAGCTAGATTTATTCTGTTACATCAAGATGCAACACTTATTATGGAAAATCATCATCTGCAATTTCATAAATTCAAAGATTTCAGGATTGGCAGGATGGTCCATCTGCACAAGTTCAGATGGAAGTCAATCACCATAATTCAGGTAAGACATTGCACACTATATCGGGACATAAAGAAGAGAAAAGCACAATAAAGAAAGTAAGCAAGCAGCCAAGCTTTTATTTTTGTCCACATTTTTCTGGTCCCTAGACAGTTTCAAGTCCAGTGAAGACACATTTTTTTAATTTTAAATGCAATTAGACCTGGCCATTTACAGAAACCAAAGTTTTAGGAACCTGACAGGTAGACAGCTTTACTAAGCTGCCATCTATAACTTCATATAGGTACACCACAACACTGTCCTCAGGGCCAGTGTTTAGCACTGCCTTGCTGTTGCAGAATTATTGTTCCAATAGATCCCAGTTATGAGCAAGTTCTGAGACATGACTGCCTCTGACAGGTACTATAGATATAACTCAGCTACATCTTTTTCCTTCCTCATACTCTTCTCCCAGTAAATTTGATCCTTGCTACCCTAAATCAAACTTTTTTTACTGTAATCATTGTGTCTTTTGCCTACCTACCTCACACAGCATTTGCAGATACCTTCATGTCACATTTAGAAAACAAAGGAAAATTCTGGCCACCTAAAAGTCTCAAAATGCAACAAACTAAACAAAATAAATATCATGAGGTGGTCAGGAAAGTACAAATAGGAACTTTTTTCCCATGTTGATTTTCTGAACCTTGCAGCAGTGGGACATACATGAGTATCATACAGGGCAGACCAACAAAACCTATTCTAGCATGATAAACTTATTTCATCAGAAGGCACCATGAAACTTGGTTTTTCAGGCAAACAGTAATTTTTTCTTCATCTAGGTACATCGAAAAGTTGTCAAGAAAAAGTAACATTTCGCTTTCTTGGCAAACTCTCATTAAAAGTGGCATGGGCAATAATGGAAGATGTTCTACTGTAATACTAGACCTGAAATGCAATAAAACCTAAAGCACTGAGAGGATAGAAGAAAAGGATTTGGTTTAAAACACCTGATTCTATGGAACTTGTATGAAGCTCCCTAGATGCACAGAATGGTGATTTCAGAGGAAGACTCTTGCTTTCATATTATTTCAGATTAAATGTCTATATGCATACACAAACATGCACTCCAAGGCATGCCTCCTTACCAGTTCTGCTACTACTTTTTTAGTAAAATTATTTAAATTTTTAGGTTTGACAGTAAAGTTAATAGGTTGATTTGGTTTGACTGTTTTTATTTTAGTAGAGATATTGTCTAAAATTCGTTTAGCATGTAAAAAATGTCACAGCCTGATTTAAAAGAAGTTTTTACATTGAATCATACCAATCAAGAACTTCAGCTACTGTTACTAACAACCAAGTTAGCTATGTATCCGCAATACTCTCATCAATCAGAGGATTTGAATATTTGGCTTTACTTTTTGAGTAAGACTCAAATATTTTTAAAAGTCTTTAGGTATTTAAAGTAGCAGAAAATCTCAAATACTAGCAGTCAAGAAGTGCAGCTTTCAATTACTCTTAAATTATTAATAATTTTGGTCAATATTAAGAAGGGGTGGATGACTAAATATATTACTGACTGTAGCGCTGATGGGGAATAGGGAAGGAAGACTTTAGGTGTGCTATTACTGACCTTATAACTGCAAATCTAAAAAAACCTCAAACAAGTTTAATACTAAAACAAGGCTTTACTGTTTAAAGACATTCTTTCAGATTTGTTCCAGGGGCTGTGCCAGTTTCCATGCCACCTTATCATAAGACTAGCTGGATTGTTTAGCACTATGGAAAGACAGGAACAGCTGAGAGATTTCACCTTCCTATGGAACATTAAGCAAAGCAAAATTATACCCTACATCTAAGCTAAGCTAACGAAAGCCAAAACTTACTAAATTATCTTCAATCATGGCCAGAGGTATATATTTGTTTGTCTCTAAAAGGAACAGAATTTTTCTCCTTCTTTAGTAGAATAGCTCAAGTAATCATTTACTTACTTCAGAATTTAGAGGTGCCAAGTCCTTTCCCACTCCAAACCTGCTTATCACACTAGGAGAGGCAATAGCTTGCCTGTTGTGGGTTTGGTTTTTTTTGTCGTTTTTCATTAGCATGTCTGAAGATCTACTTTATTATATATACAAATTAGGCAAATATAGTTTGAAGTCTTGTCATAGACTTTATTTGATGCTATTTCCATAAAGAACCATATTAATTCCTAACACAGAATAGGTCCAGTTTGGTCCCTGCATTGTGTTAATAAGCACTTCAGGCAACACAGAGGAAACTGAGACACTTATTACATTTCTTTTGACAGACATACCATTGTCTGCTACAACTCATTCTTTCATAATAGTGCATCTGCATTCTTCCTTCTGGAATTTCAGCCACAGGTTTATGTTTTCAGACTTATATTTCTCCTTCCTTGGCAGTTATGTCTTTTCAAATGCTTATATTCACTAGAGCTTGACCTCATACCAATACAAAAATTGTACGCAGTGAGCCTTAAAATAATTTATAGAAATGCTTCCAGTCTGTGGTTGTAACAACATCATAATTATTTCCCAAAAGCACAACCACACCATCACTCAACTTTAAAAAGAGAGCTTGTAGACATTTTCAAAATGTCTGTATCCTTACATAATTCTTTCAGATATTTCTAAATATCTGGTCATACAACCATAAACTTAACTGCAGCCTCATCTACCACCATATATCAGCACCAGTTTCTCTCTTTGACCAGGCCATTTTCCAGATATTGATAAAGAGTAAAATGTTCTAACCTTTGTATATAAATATAATTATCAAAGTTTAAAACTTGAAACTAATGCATTTAGTGGTCAGTGAAATTTTGCTTTTAAATGCTGAAATAACATATACTATAGAAGTCAAAATATACCAATAAGAGATTTTAAGTCCCACAGATTTCAAAGGCATTACAAACCTCCCATATTTTTCAATGCACAACAAAATTAACTATGTGAGATTTCCAAAAGTCTTGTCATTCATAGATTTTGGCATTTAAGAAAACAAAATTTCCAACTTAATCTGTCCCTAGCACAGGACATAAAAGGAATCTGCATGCTTAGACTGTTTGACATTTCACAATATCTACTTCTCCACTGGCACATTTTTAGAATTTTCCTTTTTTACCTGACTGCCTATTTTCACAAGCCTTTTATGCACACATAAATTTGGAGAGTTTTTTAGGAGACATGTACTTCTACCAACTTCTGCTGAAATAATTCAGTAAAGTCAGTAATTTTAGAAATTTTAAAACTGACAACTTAAGAGAAGCTGATTTGCCTGCTCAAATTCACATACACAGAAAGTCTGATTGGTTAGTCACATATCCATAGAAAAATGAACTTAAAAAGCAGCAAAGAATGAAGGAATTCAAAAAGTCTATCTAGTTGTTCAGCATAGAGCACTAGGGAAAAATCAGCTTTACTGAAATCATCTCTATGCTCTTTGAGGCACTCAATATATACACTAGCATGCAGACTTCCATGTTTTGTATGACTTCTTGAGCTAACTCAGTTACTGGTAGCAGTCTAATTACAGAAGCATGGAGTTCACAGTTCACCATCCATTAAATTACCCTTCTTCCTACAGCTGAATTAGACCATTTAAATGTAGCTTGGATAACCTCAGGATCAGGATGAACTGAAACATTTCTTTAGCTGGTGATGAAGAAGCAGGATAAATTAACCAGAGAAGCCTGGGATTTCAGTGATTTAGGGAGGTCGCATGGTTTTCTAAGTGAACAGCGCAAACTGTTCCTACAATGATCTCTACTTCTCAGAAGTTTCTAGAAACTTACAGAAAAAACACACCAAAATGATCAATACCTGTGACTTACTCCACAGTGCCAGGTGCAGAAGAATGACTCTTTAGAACTGCACCATAAATTGGTTTTAGAAAAGTACCACACAAAGGGCTGGATTGTGTCTCTCCTCTACCACATTTAAACTTTAGAAAGTACAAAGAATTATATATAAAGATATTTCATTTATTATGGACAATATGGGTAACAGCTGATGCTAGAAAATCATACTTTCTTAAAAATCCAGTCAGGACTGAGATTCCAGAGCTGGCTGAGGCTGCATGTGTTGCCTGGAAAGGCTGGCAGTGGCTAAGGGAAGGAGTACCAAAGCAGGGGCTCATCCATAGCAGCTGCCATGTTCCAAGACTGTGTTCAAACACACACCACAGCACCCCCTTGCTTAGCCCACAGCCCTTTACTTGAACTTCTGGCAAATAAACCCCGCCCAGTTTTTCCAGATGGCATGGATTACAAATGCAGGATATGCTGGCTTCCTACATGAGAGCAATACAGTTAGCCAGTGTGAATCTGTGCATTAGTTTCAAAAAATGCTTTGAAAGATGGTATCATTTCTTATAAACATTTACTCTTCCTGTTTAGGACATATTCCAAAACTTGAAGAATTTTAGCACTGTAGCTATGGGTGCACTGCTTCACAAACCATATCCACTTACAATCTCCAATTTATCTCATTTAAATGTAAAATGTTCCTTTTCCCCATCACATTCAGCCAGAGCTTATGTCTCCATCTTCTTTTGACCAAATATCTAGAGTATCTAGAGATTTTTAGAAACACTAACAATTATTTTCACTGCCACACTGAGTTCTGAAATAACTTCTTCAAAGACAAAATATTAATGAAATATTCCAGAGCCTACATCTTCCATCAACATATATTAAACAAGTCAATTAAAATAAATATATAGTACTGAAATAAGTCACATTGAACTCATAATGAATGGCATGACAAGAGTCCAATAAAACTTTATCACTTAAACCACCAAGTAACGGTAATGATGGACTAATCAAACCTCTAAATACTTCGGTCTTAGGACTGACAGCTTGCAGGTGGTAATGTTATGGTTTGGACCTATCAACAAGACTGCCCTCCACCTCTTCTTTGAATTGTTATAATAAAAATGTGGCATTTGACTATTTTAAGATTTGAAAGAGGATAAGTAATGGATAGCAATAAGAATATTTGCCATCATCTTATATTTATAAAGTCAATGCTACATTTCACTACAGTAACTTGACAAGTCTTTAATGACTGCTATGCAGCAAAAACATTTAAAAGAGAGAAATAAAAATTTTCTTTTGTAGAACTCCATGTCTTTGCATTTCAGCTGGCATAGTAATACAGTTCTGATTACTGTCCTGAAAGAGAAGGTAACAGGTCCCACCGAGGATATGGGACAAAATAGCAATAAAAAAGAAAACTAGGATCTTCAAAAGTTAGGAATTAACAGCTTTGAGGCTAGAGAGTCTTGAAAGATATGAAAATAGTTCTGCAGTGAAGAAAAGAAGAAGTCTAGCATGGCGTTTCATAGTTAGGGTTGGGATTCAAAGCGGGAAAGAAGGGAGGGTATTTATATACACGCATGCTTATTTTTTTTATCTACATACACACAACATGAAGTTTCACCTAACTTAAACATGGTTATAAAATTCCTTGTAGCTACCTCAAACCTCTCCAGAGCACAGCATATTATGGAAAAAGACATCCTGGATCTAAACAGAATCACGACTTTGAAAATGTAACAAGGCAAAGGCAGCAGTATTGACACTGCTGGAAAATGGAAATATGTCACTGCCAGCAGTACAGCCATCAAAAGGACTGCAGTGTTCACTTAGATTCTCTTTATTATTCTAATACACATTCCATATTAGTAGCTGTATTAAAATTTTTCTCTTCAAAAAACATCTGATAGTATTCTGTCAACTGGACCTTTTACACCATAGTGGTTCTCATACTCCAGGGTATGATAAAATAAACTGATTTTAATACCAGGCACATGAAAATAACTTTTACATTTTATTGAAACAATTTATTTGCTCCAATAGGAAAATATTGCTGTTATCTGTAGAAACTGTAATGCTTCACACAAAGAAGCTACATCTCTATTTCATCAACACAGGAAATACAACCCTCTCAAAATACACCACAAAAATGGTAACAAATGATCTTTGGTAGCACCTGAGGTAGCCACTCTTGTGACCTACTCAGTGTCCTGGAAAAGACTAACATTAAAGTTTCCAACTCCCAGTTGGTGCTGTTTGCTGTTGTGTTTTTTCCTTCCCAACCCAGACCCCCTATCTGTGCCTGCTCCTTTTTTGATGACGTCTCTTCTCAGCAAGGTCTTCTAGTGCGTTCATCTCTTAGAGCAGTGCCTGCTGATTTCTCCAGCCCATAAATCACCAACATCTGAGACTACTAACAGGAAGCTCATCCTAACAACCTCTCTAGGCTCCAGTGCTAGAACCCTATTTAAAAAAAAAAAACAACATGCTATTATTTATTGGTATACCAGCAGGCCCATCATCAGCCTTTCTCTAGGTAGCTATCCTGCAGCCTGCTCTGATAGGAAACACCTATTAAATCCGCACCAAAACAACCTCTCCACCACCAATTTATCTACACCTCCTATTTACTGCATCTGGCAGGAATAACGAGGCACAGGTGGGCTTACAGCTCAAACAAGGGTAGATTAAGTTTCCACTCCATCCAGGGTTCTGGATGTTTGCTTTACATGGCTTTTTCTTCTACTTCCCATACTTAACTATTGCACTGTTTTTTAAAAATATGTAAAGTTCCCTGATACTCTATCTGGCAGCCTGAGTAAGAAGTTTATCACAGGCCCACACATGCTGAAAGCACTCTTCTGCTTTTGAATTTGTACTGTCTTAAATGTTGCTGCTTACGTTTTAGAGTGGAAGAAGGGTTCTTTTTACAACTGCACCTGTTTATATAATAGACATTACCTCTTTCCACAGACTTCACTTGTCCTTGAATAAACAAATACTAAGTGTGTCAACTTCACAAAAATCTTGGTGAGAGCTTTAAATGACTGAATCAAATACACATTAGGAAATACATTTTAAATGCTAACATGCACTAAGATGAAACTGTCTAACAGATGGTGAACAAGGGGAGCTTTTAGAGTAACACAAACAGAGCGAGATCACCCTTTGTACCTGTGAAAACAAGAGAAAATGCAAAAAGGAATCAATTTAATGCTCTTTGTTTAAATAGTATCTTCAATAATACACTAAAACTTGGAAATACATATATTGTGAGTTAACTGAAGTTCAAGCAAGTGTCACAAAGGTATCTTTTAAGATGTAATAGACAAATCGATAATAAATGCTGCATGTTTATTAATCATTCCACAATACATTCTGGATGTTCAAGATACCTTCTAGTAGTTAGCAGGTACAGTCACATCCCAGCACACAGTGCTTGCACACTGTCACTCAGAATGAGCTCAGTAAAGTATCAGGATTCACTGGCAAGTGCACAGCCTCCAGTGAACAAACTCAAACTCACATCTGACTTGCTAGCTGACATCAGGGAACCATCTTTCTGTCCCTGTTCCCTCTCTCCATGAATGAATGGGAATAATGGCAAAATAAATGCTGCTAATGGCCCTTTATTTTATTCTAGAAACTATAGTATTGGCATTCCCCCGTATCACCACCTCATCTTTTAACAGCTGCATTGCAGGAAATCCAAGCCCTGACAGAAGACATATGTGTATATATTACTGTTACTTATATGTTCAATTAAATGTTGATTATATAAAACTTTGGCTTGTAATCAGCTTAGAGGGATATAAATTTAAAAAATGAGATGTCACGCTATTCTTTCTGAAGTGTTCAGAGTTGTGGATATGTAACATAGTGTTGAAGCATAATTGAAAGTGTCTTTAAAGTCAATATCATGAAAAATAATTGCTCATGTCAAGGAAAAGTTGGTTATTACAGGAGACTGAAATAAGAGTTAATGTGTTCTCCTGCCCAGGAATAAGGGTTCATCTATGAAAAGCAAAGGAAAAACACATCTGAAACCAAGATTCTTTCTTTCACCTGTTTATAGAGTTAGGATTAAATGATTTTGAGTTGTTATCCAAACACAAAGGCAGTACTACAGTGACTGCAGCAGAAATATGGCAAAAAAAATGTAATAATTCCTAAAAGGAAATACCAAACCACCATCCACATTATCAGGACATGACTCAAAGCAATAGTTTTAAATATATATCTGTGTTAAACATATATATAGTGTGTGTATATATACAGCTATTAAATCTAGAAATGAATGAACACAACTTTGGACACTGAATGGCTAGTGGGAAGATCAGGTTCTATTCTATTTCGAAAGCTATTACTAGTCCTCTCTGCTGTCCTGAATAATGTTTTTTGCCACCAGTTGTTTTCACTTTTCAACCCTGAACAGAATAGTATATAATATGATCTCAGGTCTGTCAAATAACCATTCAGGTTAAACCACTCTTCTCTGTCCAGTGACTTTCTATAAAAGTCTTTAACAGATTCATAGCCCTTAGAGCTTTTAAATGGTCTTTCTTTAACATGAAAAGCACATTTACACCCCATACAGAAATGTCTGACTACGACACTTTTCTGGAGATAAGAAATTATTATTATTCCTAATGGTAACCCTGGTAAGCATAGGTGATTTCAGGACTCAAATTATGACAGCAGTTCAAGAAATACCATGTTTAAATACAAGATTCTACATAAAATGGAAAGATAAAAAAACCAGAAGCACAATAATTCAACGGCCATTCTACAATAAATGAAATCTAGTTCCACTAAAAGAGACTACTCCCCTCTTAATTTATGTATAACAAATTGGATGTATCAAGTTAGACATTAATATATTTAGAAAGCAACATCATACTATCATAGGTAACTGATATCTGATTATATTTATATGTTCTCCCATTACACTAAAATATGTTGATAGATACCAAAAATATATACACTTTTAGAGGTCTCTAATTTTGAATTAATTACTTAACATCTAGCTTTGCTGTCTATTCCTACTGTGAACATACACTTAGTGGTTCTCATAGCAACCAATTTGTACTTATTAATGGAGCAGAATGACTTATTAGACCTACATTAAAAAGCTATATTTGATACATGCAGTAGCACATAATAATAATAGTTGCCGATTAAATTAGCCAGCTTGGTACAGAAAAGACTTGAATCACAGAATCTCACACATCAGAGAAAGAAAAAGACACATTATTTCAGCCAGTACATCTACCTACTAATGCATAATTTATCCCAGGATATATTTTGAAATTTTTGTCTAGCTCAATTTTAAATGTTTCCAATAATGTTACTTTCATTACTTTTCTACAAAGCTTAGCAAATCTTTTCAAGAGAAAGTTTTTTTCAAGTGATGATTTACTGAACTAACCTAAGAAATTATTTTTGTTCTATTTATAATCTTTAGGTATTAATAGATAGCAACAATCTCATCAAATCAATCCCCGGTTTTGTCCTATTTTTTCATATATTAAAAATAGTAGTTAAAATAAAACAAAATAGATCAATGACAGATTTTTTTCTCCAAATTACTGGAAAGGATGTTGAAATTGCAATCAGATGAGCATCTGTCTTACAAATAAGCTCTACTCCTTTAGCTAGACTCTCCACAAAGACAGCATAATTCAAAGACCTTAACTTATGATGAAAAAGAAGATTTTACAATAACCACCACAGTTTGGTAAGTATTATTTTAAAGGAAATTAAAAATAGCATTAAATGAGGGAGCTGTGATCAAAAGGGAGAGATCATTCTCCCAGGCAACAGACAAAACTGACTAGTCAAAAATTCTCATTAGAACATACACATATTTTAAACCTGAAAACTTTGCCAAATGGTGTTCTCCTAATCAGATTCTCTTGTGTACAGTGCAAGAGATATCTTTGTTAAAAAAGATCTAAACCCCTGAAAGAACATGAGTAGTTGAAATGACAAAGATGTCTAGCTCCTTAAATATTCAAGCTTCATAACCCTCACTTAACACCTTACATCCCAAAATTCCTAGGAATACAAGCTTTTGGTGGAAGGTTTTGGATTCTGCTAACAGGTTTCCTTCCCCTTTCAGTCCTTATCTCCCATGAAATCCCAAAACTTTCCATGTTCCTTGAACAACGTGGTTTAGGAACTTCATTAAAATACTGTCTTGGCACAAAGTCAGGAAAGCAAAATGAAAGCAAAGCACCTGAGTATCTTCATGTAAGAAGATTCAGGCTCAACTCTTCCCCCTCTTACAAAATACACCCCCATACACAGTGATAGAGGTTCATGTGGGACAAAGGATGCTCGAGATCTCTCCATGAAGGCACAGTGCTTTACAAGGAGTGCAAGATTTGCTGGACTAGAAAAATAGCTTAGTAGAAGCCACAATTCACTTCACAGGGGTCCAGATACTCAAGAGAGAGAAGTCCTTGGCCTTCATCATTACACCAAAACCTATTTCAGTGATAACTCCAATCATTGCTTAACATAAGGTGCATAAAGCTGTCCTGGGAGCAAGGGTTAGAGTCAACCACTCTTCTCTGTCCAGTGACTTTCTATAAAAGTCTTTAACAGATTCATAGCCCTTAGAGCTTTTAAATGGTCTTTCTTTAACATGAAAAGCACATTTACACCCCATATAGAAATGTCTGACTACGACACTTTTCTGGAGATAAGAAATTATTTTTAAACTTTCAGATGAAGCTTTGAAATTGAATACCTGAATGACTGCTGAAATTGCTATGCTGTTGGATAAAAAAAAGCAGCAATATAGGTGCTTGTGACCATAAGTTACAGATCTTGAGAGTATGTGGAATATACTTTAGATATAAAGAGAGAATGGCAAAGCAGAATGGAAGAAGGCAGTGGCAGCATTTTTATGAAAAGTGAACTAATGCAAAATCGGGGGGTGTGTATGATTGAGGATGTTAGGAAAATTAGATTATGCAATAATAGCTGTGGTTGCAATCCTTCTTTAGGAATGTCAATAAATTTTAATGATCTTTTTGCCAATCAATTTTATTGTACTTAATTTCTGGAGTAAAAGAATCTATCCCCAAAATAAACCAGAAAAGACCAAAACCTACCAATATAAAGATCTAGATATAAAGATTACTGCAATAAATACATACATTGTCCTTATTCAATGTCAAAGGAAATAGTACAGGCACAGCAGGTCCTCCTGCTTCCAAAATCCAGGGAGGGCTAACTCTAATTGTGGTCCTACCCAGGAAAGAAAGTCTCAATTTGAGCTTGTATCACCATCTCAGACAAAGGCCATGTAGTCTTACCAGACAGCTAAGCTTGTACTTCATGTTTCAAAATATATATCACAGGTGGCTCGCCCAAAATTGTAAACTTCTGTGAAACTTCTGTGAATCCCATCTGAAGGACCCGACTCAGCCCACAAACTGCACAGTTTAGACATTTAGCTCAGGCCTGTGAGAAACAGCTGAGAAACTGAGAAACCGCTGAAACTAAAGCACCATCAAACATCACATGTAACATTTCTCTGTTCCTTAATTCCAAGGTCTTTACGACAACTAATGCTGAAATCTCACCCTAGGTAATGGCCAAATGACAAGGAGATAGTCTCTCTCTTACTGCACTACAGTAATTGGTAATTACATTCTCATTGCCAGGAATCCTGCCCTCAGGTATAATTAATTAAAACATTTGTCGAGAGGAGTTAATAATAATACAGGGACTCACAACCAGGTTTGATGCAAATAGATAAAAGGCAGGGCAGAAGAAAACATAAAAATTGCACAA
Organism: Coloeus monedula; assembly: GCF_965178545.1. Classification (NCBI taxonomy): domain Eukaryota; kingdom Metazoa; phylum Chordata; class Aves; order Passeriformes; family Corvidae; genus Coloeus; species Coloeus monedula. The sequence continues at coordinate 46,793,867 of NC_138786.1, forward strand.
CCCAGGTTCAGTTTGCAAAGATGAAAATTATTTTTAAAAAATCACCCTCCTCCCAAGCAAAAACTTTCTGCTTGTAATTGAGAAAATCTAAACTGAAAGACAATAAATCTGAAACAAAATCAATATAACCTTATAGTGTGATTTATAATGAGACACTTTTCAAAGGAAACTGGCACTTTAGAAGCCAGGCTGTTCTCTCTGATTGAAGGTTTTCACCATGAAAATGTCTGGCTAAGAAATGGCTGATTTACAGGGTAGGCAGCAATTGTTCATTAGGTGAAAGCAAAGCTTAATCCAAAATTACTTTCTCAGAGTTTTATATAGCCCATTTGAAACAAGTTTTTGGGGCTTCCTATCAAGTGTATTCTTGTTCACAGAAAAGAAGCAGAAATCTTATGTTAAGCAATTGCTTCTCTTAGTATATATCTGAACAGTTTCTTGAACACAAATGTTACTATTTTAGTAAAAATATTAAAAACAGTGTAGTGTATTTATTTAATTTATTTATTATACAAATAAATGGAGAAACAAATTCCATGCATTTAAGTGGGCAAATTCTTGCAAAAAACTTAACAAAATTTTAGTAAAAAATTCAGAGGGTTAAGATTCTTTTATATTTTTACTTAAGATTTTTTTTTCTGCAAAGGATAAAAATATCCAAAATATCTGTTATAATTAACAGGTGGCTCTTTATAGCAAAAACACTAAAACAGAAGTAGCAACAGCTGTGAAGAAGGATATCAGAATCAAGAATATTAAGATGAAGCATCATTTGTTTTTATAAAGAGATGTTTATTTTGTGATAATGGATGCAATTAATACCAGCATATGCTAGAGTGTTCGTGGAATCAGTAATTAATGTAGCATTAATTTCAATGGGTTTTTAAATGCATTTGCAATGCTTCACATACTCAGATCTCACATCAAACACAAACCAATTTTGCTTAATAAATCAACAGCCTTGAACATATTTTTCTATAACATGAATGTTACAGGTATGTCAGTTAAGGCTTGATTTTAATAGTAATAACAGAAGGGAATGCTTTGTGCTCCTAATTGAATAGTTCAGACATTTAAAATATTGATCATAGGGAGTGAGAGGTAATTACTTAAGCTAAGAACAGCTGTGAACAGACTTCATTAATGTTCATCTACCACAATTTATGCTTGTAGCAATATGGCTCTTTTCAGCAAAATTTAAATTAAAGAAAGCTAGATTTTAATCTGAAAGTGAAGACAGTGAAGATCGTTGCATGAAAAATTATACCATACTGAGTTATAAATGGCATAACCCCACCACAATTATTGGAGCCTCTAAAGTTTAACTCTAGAGCTCTCAGCTCGTAGAGTGAAAACAATTAAACCTGTAGCCATCTAACAGTAATTAAGACTTTTTCCTTCTGTTATGCACCTATTAAATGGTCTCAGTGGTCTTTCCAAACATTAATGAATGAACTGAAACACACTGTGAGGTACAGTAGGTTAGTAAGGGTTTGTTCCCATCATACAGAGGAGAAAACTCAGGCATAAATGCAGTGCAGGGTGGTCTGAAAATTAATAAATTGATAAGTGGCTACAAGTGGCTACAAAGCAGTATTATATCTAGTGCCTTAACATTTATTGGGTGTGCAAAACACATGTAATCCACACCAGCTTCTATTCTGTGGAAGTCAAAATTAGATCCTGCTATAAACAAAGGTATTTCTCTGGAGAGATATTTGCACTCTATCTGGACTAATGTCAGTGAATTATATGGTGCATTGGTTCTTTTTCACTTTTGAAAAAAGACTCCTGTCAGACTTCACTACCCCTGTGGCCTGCCATGTATCTTTAACTGCAAATTAAATGATTGAAAGCAATCCTTACTGCAAAACAGTCAAGCTGCAGACTATGCACTGTGACCTTAAATACCAGCAGTCCAAACCAGAATTTGGGAATTTGTTTTTTTAGAGTAAGTCTGTCTGTGTGTTGCGGATCTCTTCCCTACAGCCAGTTTCCCCCCTGCCTCCCAAAAGTCAGAAATCTCCGTCTTTCTCCATCTTGGCACACGGGGTTGCCTGCTAAGAGCAGTGATAAGACTCCCGCCTGCAAACTGAAGCTAAAAATAGCTGAAACATGCCCTGAAGAATCAGAAGAAATCCCCACTCTTGAATCCAGCCCCAAAATTATTAAACAGGGCAGACTGCTTAGACTGCCTACAAGACACCTGTGTTTGATAAGTGTTTTTAATTAGATTCTGAAACTCTGTCAAAAAGTCACATTTGGCACCTTGACAAGGGTCACACCTGGGACATACAGTGCATGCGCAAAACCAACCACAGTGAAATTATGGCTACAGCAGACATCCTGAGCTCACATTTTCCCTGTAGTGAAACCAGGCTAGTATTTAAGCAGAGAATGTTTAATGTCTTCTACAGCCTGGGACCACAATATGTCCTTAACCTAGCAGTACAGGTATGGTCCAACTCTTCAGAGCTGCCTACGCACACAGGCGTCAACTCATGGAGTTTTGACCATTGTGAGAATTAGATAGAGTAGGAAAAAAGAAGCTTGAGTTGCTCTGTGGTCAGTCTGATAGGGTTGAGGTAGTTCATGAATCCCAAATTATTTCATTTTAAGAAGAAGGATCTCTTGCCTAAGACTGCAGCTGGGGAACCATTTTCTGATGTAGAGTTGTAATAACTCACACTAAACGCTTACTTACTCCCAGGGAGGCAACAGACACAGAGAATGATGCCTTTTTCCCCAGCAAGACATTTTTATCATGGAAAAGATCTCTTCTTAAATTTCTTAAAAGTGATGAGGTATTCTGATTCAGAAACTTCAATGACTCAGGAATTTAAACTGGGAGAAGTTAATAAATTCCTTTCCTGTCTGACACAAACTACATTTTTTCCCTTGTGTTGGGGGCTTTTTTGGTTGTGTTTTTTCTTTCTTTTGTGAAGAGGAGAGCAATAATTCATTACATTTCATGTTACCTTGCAAGAATTGAACAATAACTATGAAACTACAGAGACATTACCAGAAGCTTCTAGCTCAGAAATATTTCAGGGAGGCAGCAGATATTGTATGTATAGTATCCTGAAAGCTCTTTTTTGTCTTCTTGGAAATTTAGTACATTTTAACTTTTAGACACATGGACAGGATTGCATGTGCTTAAGATTCAGATGCAAGAAATGCAACTTGACCTCTAAATTCAGCAATAAAGACGACTGGGTTTTGTTAGCATACAGACAAAGTAAGTTGTTCGTTGCAGTTGGTTAAGGAAAGAATCACATTAAAAATGTGAAAGAATGATTTTCAAACTGTATTCTGTTCTTCAGTTCTTTGGTGTTTTGAGTATATACTTTCCCAACATCATACAATATGGAGTATTTGAATGAGAACATTAGCTGTGAACTTATCTGTATAAATATTTAACATTTCCATGTTCTCTTGGAAACTAAATGCCAATGAAATCAAAAAGTTACTGGAATGGCTCAAACTACATCATTAGATAAGAGAAAATGTCCATTCTTTTATGCTTATAGAAAAATATGGTTATTACATATTATGATTACTATAGTTTCATTTTGAGACAACGTTCACCTGAACAAGTATAAATATTTTAACAGAGACTTCTGAAAGATTTATCCTCACTTTATTTGCAGGAAGCAACTAGACATTTCGAGGATACTGCTGGAGGCCATGTGACAGTGGTTTGAATTGCCTGAGGCAGGCCAGCCCTGGACAAAGGAGCAATCAACAAGATTTGGCATTTCCTTCAGACCTTTGTTTAGGAATATGAAAGGAAGGGCCTGAGCTCCTGAGAGGGGCACATGTGAAAGCACTGTCCTTGCTGCCTCTGTGCCATCGTGCTTTGTTGTTATTTCTACTTTGTGGCAAATGGCAGGAGAAAGATCATCACCAAGAACTACTGCACTCACAACTAGGGGGTACCTAGACAACTGGACATTATGTCTTTTCAATGAAAAGTACATGTGTGAGCACAGGTGAGGGGAAAAAAAAGGAGAGATGAAAGAATTCCCCCCAGAATAATATCTGAGAATAGCATTGCTCACCACCACTGACCAATGCCCAGCCTGTCTCACAGCAGCAATTGGCCTCTCCCAGCCAATTCCCTCCACCTTATATACTGAACATGACAATCTATGGTACTGAATATCCCTTGGCCAGTTTGGGTCACCTTGCTCCCCTCCAGCTTCTTGTGCACCTCTTCACTGGCAGAACCTGAGACCCTGAAAAGTCCTTGACTTAAGGTAAACTCTACTTAGCCACAAATAGAACATCAGTATGTTGTCAACATTATACTGGATCCAAAACACAGCTCTTTACCAGCTGCTAAGGAGAAAATGAACTCTATCCCAGCTGAAACCAGGGCAGATACATTTGGAAGCTGTCAACCCTGAGGTGTAAGCACGCATCTATCCTCGTGCCACAGCAAAGCCCTTGTGGCTGGCTGTAAGTCAACTCAGAACCATAGTCTTGCTAGTTCATGAATAACATCAAATAGAAGAAATAACCATTGAAAACCGTAAGACATGGACAAATGGATAGGTAAATAGGAGTGGTCAGCCTGGAGAGGTCCCCAGTTACCAGTGCAGGGAGTAAGGCAGCTGTCGACGTGAGTCAGGGACAGTCTTTTTCAGAGAGAATCCAGTATGGAAGCCCTCACTTCTCTGTTCTAAAAATAGTAAAGCTATACTGAAAGTGTGTGGAGGTAATTATTCATAAGGGGTTTCTTCCACAATTTAAGCATAAAGACAAGCTACAATGGGGGGTTGGCTTTTGGTGCCCATATCTCAGCATCTGCCACTAGACTGTCCCAAAAATGAGTAAGAACCAAACCATCACAGGCTATTCAAATTCCACACACTGATGTGGTTCCTACATGGCTCTCAACTTTATACATACTGAGAATTTCATTCAATATCTCTTCTAGCATGTGAGGTGAACCATGAATTGTACTTCCCTGTGAACAAAGCTTTCTTCACATGTATCTATCTGTCAATCATCCTTCTTTAAATGAAAACCAGCTTTCTGGCAGATAAAAATGACTGTAGATAGAACTGCACACATTAAGAATTTAATCTAGTAGTCCTAGAGCCCAATCCATGCAGATGTAATTGAAAGATTAGGTTCATAAAATATGACCACAGTACCTTCCAGATTCTTGGGTTTTTTTATGAAGATGATTCAATGGCTTCTTTTGTAATTATAGTTTCCTTGACTCAAAACAGCCTCTTGCTGAAAGCCGCAAGTAGTTGAAGGTCTTTATTAAATACTTAAGAAAAAAATAAATCAAGAGCTACTACCTACTACTGTAACCTATTTATTGCAAATAGACCTTTCAATATTAGAGTTAGCCTTTTGCTAATAATCTTACAAAAAAGTAATTTCTATTCAACAATATGAGACCAATAGACATTTTTTTATTATTTCATTGTGATGGCATTTCAATTTAACACATTTGAATCCATCAAAATGTTTCTCATTTTTGGCCTTAAAATTCTTGATTCTCTTATGCTCTGATAATATTTCAAAACAATTGGCGTATCATTTATCTCCAAATAGCCCAAGAATCAGATAGCCAAGTATCATGTTGAGGAAAATAATGTTTGTTACTGGTCTTTACTGTCACCTATTTACCAGTTTTAACAGGAAGTAATTTTGCTGACAAATAAGTGTTTTGATTTATCTCTTTGGTGGAGTAACTGCTTCATTCATTTTTTCACTCTTAATAATGCTTTCAAATGTGAGGACACTTACTCGTCATTCATCTCATCCACAACATGATAAAAAACACATGATAATAAACTCAACCTGTTAAAAATTCCACAATAAAGGCACATCAGCAGCTGCAGCACCTGTTCAGTTATTGTCACTGATGAGAATCATATTGGGCTTTCCAGTACACACTCTTTCAAAAGCAGATGTTCTTTTTCAGCAATACTAATAACCTAAGACTTTTTCTCAGTAAACAGCTGGCATTCTATCATGGATTCCTCTTAACATTACAATGCCACACACAATCACGCAGCAGTCCTTCTCCATGGAAAATAAGATGTGACACTTTTACACCAAGCAGGTGACCAGGCTCTGGCACAGGTCACCTAGAGACGTTGTTGAGTCTACCTCTTTGGGGAAATTTAAAAGCCACCTGGGCATTGTCCCTGGCAACAGAGTCTAGGCAGCCCTGGTAGAGCAGGAGCAACTTGTACCAAATGACCTCCAGAGGTCCCTCCCAACCTCAGCCACTCTGTGATTAGCAATCTTTTCCACTATTTTTTTCTAAATTGTTTTCAACAGATGTAAGTACAGTTCTTCATGTGAGCTGCACAGCACTCAGCAAGTTGTGCATTGTGAGTGTGGCTCAAGGAAAATCTCCAAGGTCAGCTTAAGCCAAAGCTTTCCATGGCTGAAGCCTTAGCACTGAATTGAGCCACAAAAACATTTAGTCAAATTAGGCAAACTAATTATTTTACAGTCAAACCTCTTAAAGATTTACCTCCCCAGGAGCTTATCTAGATTGTTAATCTAAAGGCAACAGAAAAACTCCATTTGATTTCAGGAAGCTTTGCTGCAGCTTTCTGGTTGACTTAGCTGCACAGCCTTCAGAAAAGTTGGGCAAGACATTTCTGCAAACATGAATTACGTAACTGAAGTAGCTTTTGAAAAAACTAATCACCTCTGTACAGGACCTGTACTGCCAACATCCACCAGTTTGGTTATGGTAGGGGTATGACAGATGAGAGGTGAAGGCAAAGGGTCTTTTTCATACATCTTCCTCTATGTAAGTGGCTAATCTTCCTCTATTTCAAAGGGAGTATTTTCTTTTCCTCTGTTTTGGTTTGTTTGTTATCTCTGAAACACCCACACTAACTCTCTTCTCTTCACAGATCATTATTTTGCACAGGAAATTGCTTCCTTTGACTTTCTGATTTGACAGCTGCTTATTAGACATTTCAGAGTTTGCCATAAGCTGCTACCACTGATGCTGTGGGGGTTTTTTCTCACATTAAGCCTCCATGTTTCTCAGTTTTTCAGCCATTGCTACACATTATTTAAACTGAACTATTAACAGGCAATAACATTCATAAATACTTGACTTTTCCTTCCTCTCTTCTCTTCCAGGCTTCACAACCAAAGCACGGAGTAAGGAAGTAAAACTCAGGTGAAGCAACAACTAATTTAATATATTTTCTGATTTTCAAAAGGATATCTTTACCTCTGCCTTCCTCACACACATACTGTCCAAACTCTCCAAACCAAGGGTCCATTTCTTGGCCTGAAAGCAGTGTCAAACAAAAACTATGATGACCAACAACTCTTTTTTTGTTGTTAAATAACACAAAGGGAAAGTAAAGGAAAACCACTAGTCAAAGACACAGTCTCTTGACTAATCTAGAGAAGTAACAGAGATGCTGAGTGAAGGCTTCTGGTTCAAACAGGTTATTTTATCAAAAAACATCATAACCATCAACATGTTTTGCTCATTTTTCTTGAATTTTGTCAAATAGCTGAAATGGAGAAAACAAAAGTTAAGACAACAAAATATTAGCCTAGATTGTTGAGTATTTTCTATGTTTCAGTTTGAACTATACTTTTAACATTTCTTTCAACTCAGCAATCAAGAAAACCCACAAGGAAATCTATACCAGAAAAAAAGTGCTGAAATCCAAACGACAGCTCTCACTGGGGGATGAAGATAACACTTCATTCAACATAAAATAATACTTTTTGGGTCTTTTAAATTATTCAATAAAGAAAGCTGTTAAATTGCCCTTGGCTGTTAACTAAAGTGCCAGCAAACAAAAATTTATCGTGATTAAACATGAAATAACTTTGGAAAAAAAACACATTGTGTAATGAGCTGGTTATATATAAAAGATGAGTAATTATTTGTTCAGCTTACTTGTCAGGTTTTTTCCTATTATCAACTGCCCAAGACGAATCTCTGAAAGAAGTACAGTGTATTTAAGATAGTGTATTTTTCCCGTGAATTTAAACATAAATTTCATTAAAATACTTCCTCTCTTCATAGGTTTAACAGTACAAAGAGTGCAGCCTAAAAACTATGCACTTGTTGCATCTATATTAAAGATATTTGGTTTCAATTGAATAAATAAACTCAAGAATAAATGGTCATTTTGGAGATATAAACAAAAGACATTATTTTATACTAGTGACAGCTTTATAAAAATCACACAAGTGGTTTGTGCAATATCCATGTTTCTGATTCAGGAGTTTCTTATTGTCTTGAGTAAAGCCTAGTGCTTTTAGAACTTTCTCATTCATTCTAACTGCAGCTGTTCACACAGTCTATACTGAATTACATTATCTGTTTAAGCAGTCTGGACTGACATTTTTCTCCTTTGTCAATCTATTTCAACCATGCTTCCTAAACAGTTCAGAGACCCTGAGCAGATTTTAGCATTCACTGCTGCTAATTATTCTTAAAGAAGAAAGCAAACCACAGATCCAGATCCAAAATCACTGTGAGTTTGTGATTCTGCTGGTAGCATAACACCCAGCTCTGACAGCAACCAAAGAGATCACTGATGGCAAAACAAAGTGCCACTGGCGTACTTCCACCATCATATTTAATGAATGCAGTTCTGAAGCCAGAACTAATTTCACTGAGCTAGGCAATACCACCACCAGTTTTGGAAAAATTCCATGGATTTTCTTCCTGGGTGCATCTTTTTGCATCCAAATACTTTTGTAACTCTGTTCTTTGCACCCAAACGAAACCCAACCCTATTTGATAGGTTTTTGCCTGGCTGAAGTGAAATAGCATATTAAGACAATCTCCATAGTAATGCTGCATGAGATTTATTTATCCAAAGATTTTATATTTGCGAGATGCAAAGCTTAGCTAGTTACTGAATAGTGCACAGTAAACTATTCTTTAACAGCTTCATTTCTGTGGAAGATCATACTTTTTATTTTACTTACTTGTGTCTTCAAAAAAAAAAAAAAGACTCTTTTTGTCAATATTCTTGCAGTAAGTAAACTCCAATCTTTTAAAATTCTTATATCTCACAAAATGTTGTTTGTTTACTGGTAAAAACTAGAGAAATTATTCAATGCAACCAAATGACTGGCTGTTTTATTTAAGAGTTACAAGAGATAAAGTATTGTCAAGGTATCTGACAGCTGTATTAATAATTCATGCTTCTTTTTCCTTTTGAAAACACAATCTCTGCAACACTATGAATCATTCTTTTGTTTCTTACCATGATACTAGATAAGCTAAATTCAAACACTCTATGCTGTAAGGTAGCAAATTGCATTTGGTTCAAAATCAAAGGCATTTTGACCCTTTTTTTCACACCAGGCCTAATGAGGGAGAGAATTTCTATTATTGTGAAGTAATAAAATTAGTCACTTTTAGTAATAACAGCAACTCAGAGATATCAGGTGTGACAGTACACATGAGCTGGTGGGGGGTTTTGCCTCTTTTTCTACTCAGTCTAGTGTGACACTGACCTGGAAGGCCTCTTTCAGTCCTGTATTTCTATAAGAAGAAATCTCAGCATCACCAGGCTGTGAGGTCCTTCAATATCAAATCAGGTTCCTTATTTTCAGCCTTATATTATACCAACATGTAGTCTTCAACACAAAGTCCAGACTGTTAAGATTTGCATTTACCCTTGAGTGGCTTGCATGGTTCACTCAGACAGATGTTCCAAATTATCAGTTTCTGTAAGTTATTATTATACTGCACCATTGCCTGTGTCAGACACCACACTGTAGGTGAATGAAATCCAATTGCCACACAAGTGACAAAAAACTAATGATCAGAGCCATGCTTTACAATTACTCTAACATTTTTTCAGCATTCAGTCAAACTTCCCCTCTTTGTGAAAATAGTCAACAATAATGCAGAGTGCCCCATGAATACAGTCGTAAAATAAGAGATGTTGAACAAAATTCCAACCACATTATTGAAAAAATTCATAAGATTATACTACCCAAACAAATTCTATTGAATTATAATTCTACTGAGATATACCCTGGAAAAGCATAACTTGCATCTGAAATAGTAATAGTTTCCATTCTGCGGAGTAAGTCTAAACAGTTTTTAGACTTCTTTAAGTAAAGGCACTATTTCAGGGAAATGGTTGCCTATTTTTAGTAAATGCAGTTGATCCACTCTGTCATAAAATTTCTCACTCCATCTCACCAAAAAAAAAAAAAAAAGTATTCGGATTATATTCTTAGTATAAAGCTGAAATCCTTGCTTCAGTCCTGGTTTTATTCCTCTGGAGGAAAGCACCATTTTCATAGATTTTCTTTTCTGTTTCAGGAAAAATAATACTAATTCAAAATGGAGCAAAGTCGCCAAGCAACTGCACATATTAAAAGGGCTCTATGCAGTATTTAAGTAAATATCAGAAGTTTTTTCTTCAGTATTGTGTTACAAAAAAGGTGGTTCTTCAGATAAGCTGGAGAAAAAGATGACTGATTCTTGGTTTCCTTATATGTTTGTTTTACCAAGTGTTAATCTTCCTCTAATTCTGTTTCCCTCAGGTTATGAGGTATGAAGACAAAAAATTATGAGGTAACTCAATTCTGAAACATTTGGGTCTTTTTTTGTTTTGTTTTGCTGGGGGGAGGGTGGCGGGTGTTGGGGTTTGTTTGTTTTTGCGGGTGGTTGGAGTTTTTTGTGGGAACAGAATGCTTAAGTAGTTTTCTTGGTTAACGATACTTATACCAATGACCACTTGCTAAGTTTATTTTAACAGGCAGAGAAAAGATTCATTTTCTACTAGTTTGCATTTGACTTTCCCTTTTAACTCATTACTTCTCTTTAGAGGGAAAGGTTTTATATCTCTATATGAAAAGCAATATTACACTTTGGATTCTCACTCTTTCCAGACCTGCATACTATTGCAAAGACTTAATGGGATTCTTATGCAAAAGAGAAAACTTCCTGGGCAGTGTAAAAGTGGTGCACTGCAGAAATCCACAAAATCATGTAATTGTTTTTAGAAAGCTACTGTTAAATTTTTCAGGCAATAATTTTCAGGAATTTTTTTAACTGAAAGAGAGTAAATACTAAAATTCATCAAGATTACTGTACTTCATCTGTGTTATGCCCCAAGATAACTTGGCAAGTTTTTAAAAGAGCTGAGGTACTTTGGTTCACTTTGGCAGTGTACAGGAGAAGTCAAAATTCTCAGGAGGTTGAATAACAAACTTGCAAATTTTAGAATATTATGGTAGAATAAGGTACTTGGCAAATTCTGAAGACAAAGTATTGACTTAGCAAATCTAAGTTATCCAGATTTCAAGAAGGCAAATTTAGTAGAAGAAGGAGAGAGAGAGAAAGAGAGAGAGAGAGAGAAAGAGAGAGAGAGAGAGAAAGAGAGACAGAGAAAGAGAGAGAGAAAGAGAGAGAGAGAGAGAGAGAGAGAAAGAGAGAGAGAGAGAGAGAAAGAGAGACAGAGAAAGAGAGAGAGAAAGAGAGAGAGAGAGAGAGAAAGAGAGACAGAGAAAGAGTGAGAGAGAGAGAGAGAAAGGAAAAGGAGAGAGGAAGATAAACAGTTACCACCTTGGATCCAGTGAGATCTGAGGTCCAAGGCAGTGGGGCACACCCACATTCACATCCCTGCCACCACTTTTATCTGCTCTGGTCTCCCAGGTCCTTCCCCCAGGCGGGGTTTTCAGTGTGCCAGTGGCTTGATAGCCATTCTGGGGCTGGACCAAAGGCTGCAGTGGGCGGGAGGCACGGAGCAGTGCCCTGCCTCAGCTACACAGACTTTTCCCTGCTCCTCCTCACACGCACCTTAATTGTTGTTTTGAGCCAGTAGTCATTTTTCCTGTGTCCTCCAATCGGGAAGCTATACCTAGCTTTCTTATTTTAGACTTTCAGCATGGTGGTTACTCTATCACAAGAATAAGTTATTTATTCTTCTCCTTCAGAGTTCATGTTTATTCCTTCTCCCTTCTCTTGTTGAGTTTATTGCATCACTGAAAGACCCAAATTTGTTACTCCAAACTGTTTATTGCCGTTTGCTTCTTTTGTGGTGAGTTTACCCCAGTGAGTATCTAAGCACCCACCCCAGCCACTTGCTTACACCCCTCCTTACTGTGGGTTAGGGAACTGAATATGAAGAGCAAAAGTGAGAAAAACTTGTGGGTCCAGTTAATGACAGTTTAATGAGTGAAGGAAAAAGGAAAAAACCCAAACCCACGAGTCCTGCAAAAGTAATCACTCAGCTCCTCCCACAAACAGTCTGATGCCCAGCTAGTATCTGAGCAGACTACTTGGTTAAAACTACACCCTCAGTTTTTATTGCAGAGCATGACATTATATGGTCTGGAATATTCCTTTGGTCACTTGGGGTCACCTGGCCCACTGTGCTCCCTCACAATACCTTGCCCACTACCTTGCAACTTGTGGGGCACAGAGTGAGAAGGGGTTGATGCTGCATAAGCACTGCTCTTTAATAGTCATGACACTGAACCGTGCCATAAATCAAATCCCTCCTGATGGGAGAGATTTTCTAAAAGTCCTTGCAAGGAGTTTCAAAGATAAACCAAGACTTTTCCTTGAGTTTCAATGCTGCCAGATAGTTTATTGTTTATTGTTTATTAAGTCTTATCAGAGGAACAGAGCCACTAGCGTGACCCAGGTACAGCATAGAGCACAGAAAGCAGGAGAGGAGTCTCTTTATCAAGATTTACACAGCCTTTTAAAGATAATTTAACCAATAGTTACTAAAAACATATATTATTTTCACTTTCTTACCAATTATTCAGTAACACGGGCAGGAACTGCGGAATTCTCTATCCAGTCATTCCAAACTACTTTTATTGCAGAGCATGGAGTAGTAGAGGAAGAAGAAGGTTTAGAGAACACCAACAATCCTCCATTTTGATATTTTTTACTCTTACCGATTTACTACAAAGAGAAGCCCAAAGCCTCTAAAAATTTTCACCCTGTGACAATCTTACATAGTAGTCTATCACCTAATTCACACCACTGTATTTTCTAGTTCTTGTCTGATCGTTGGTAATTTTTTTCCAAGGTTGGAGGTTAAAACAGTGTTGTTCAGGGGGGTAAGAACCCTTAAAAACAGGCAGAGAAATATTCTCAGCACTCTGGGTTCATACAAGTCAAAACATTGTGCTGTTATCAATACTGGTTTAGTCATAAATCTAAAACAAAGCCACATACGGCCTCCTACAATGAAAATTAACTCTGTCCCAGCCAGAGCCAAATATCCCTTTGCAGCAGGGAAGAAAAGGTAGATAGATAGTCCCATGTTAACTCAATTTTAGGACTTAAAATTACTAATGTCCAAAAAGTTAAGACCAAGTACTAATTCTGTCTGGGTTATTTTTACTTGCAGGGACTATCAATATAAATTTTCTGGGATAGTTATTGTTTCTACTTGCCCATTACAAAGGAAGGAAAGATTATTTCCAACTCCCAGTTTGAGAATGACAATTTGGACAATAACTAATATATTTGCACTATGCAATACTTGCCATTTTATTTCACTCACCAAAGTAGAAAATAATCATATTTTGTTGAATTTCCTTTCTCAAAACAGAATTACTATCTACAATGCCTTATTTACCTTGGTTTTAGGTGGCTTCACCATGGAATTTCCATCAACGTCCTTCAGAAAAGGAAATGTTTTAGAAATTTTCTATTAGGGTTAATTTAAGTTTGAAAGGTAATTCCGTGATTCTTTGACTAATTTTATAGTTCTGAATTTCTTTTCTCAGTTTACTCATAGTCATCCAGCTCCACATGTTGCTGACAGCTTTTCTACCTAATTCTATTTGTTCTACTTTAATAAAATAGAAGATGGACAGGTTTCTCACCAACTCAGAGAGCTGATCAAGAGGCTTACAGAAATGCCGTATTACTGGTCTCCAGAGACTAGGTCTCCTTCCATTTCTGCAGGGTTTCCAGCAGTACTGTGTACTATTTAACCACATGTAAAATCTGTTTTCATTGCTGATTTCTTCTTCTTTTATCAAGAGGAAGAGATTAAAAGAATGTTATGCATTTTAGCTTGGCTGCAGATATACAGTGTTTAAAGCCAGGCTTCTCTAGCGTGAAACCTGTGGTACTTTAAGTCATTCTTGCATAGTCTAAGCTCCTTTGCATAAAATGCTCTAGGGAATAACAATCTCCAACCTTATTTGCTCTGTATCACAAGCTGCCAGATGCCACTCGTGGATGCTACACTTAGCTCCTGCTATAAAGGTTTACTTTGTGGAGATGCGACTTCAAATGAGCCGTGGCATATTACATTCTCAAGGAGCAAAGGAACTCTGCCTGGTTCTTTCTGTGATACAACAGTTGGAGTCACAGAAGAAACAGCAGAGGAGTCATTAATAGATTCAAAGCTGTATTTATAACTTGGAAAACAACTGTCACTTTACGGCTTTGGATGTCACCCAGGAACTGTAAGCTGAACATTAAAAGCTCTAAAGAGCAAAATGTTGTCACAGGCCTTGGCAAGATGGGCTCAAACAGTGGCATAAGTAAATTGTGATCAATTGATATAACCCAAAGTGTGAAAGACAAAGTTGTTCAACTGGAAATTAGAAGCTTATATACTGTTCTAATTAAAATAGTAGCTTTTTATTCACTATTTTTAAGAACACTGTGTGCTACTGAAAAATAAACATACGCTTTAAACTTTGATTTCCTGAACTAGGTATTTTCTTTAGTTCTAAATTTGACTTGTAATAGTTGGTACAAAGAAAAATGTTTTACAGTTGCCGTCCTGCTAGGAAACACAAATGTAAATGCAAAACCAATATTTTAGCAGTTACCTGGGTGAACAAGTATGTATTAGGAAAATTAATTCTTTCAGCAACATTATCTATAACCAAGAATAAGGGTGATAAAGCAACTTCTTAGGAAGTTCACTTTTAACAAAAGCACTTACAAATCATTTCACAAAGTTTCTTTTATGTTTTCTGTTGAAATGAAGTCCCATACATGCGATATTTTTATCCTTCCATTATTTGAAAAGTTTCATAATAGTGAAATTACAGAGAACTATACTGTTCAATTTTTTTAGCTACTTGCTGCTTTATAGGTCAAGAATTCTGCTGTAGAGGGAAATTACAGATCTAAATTGAGACTTCAAAACAAGCTTTCACTAGAACTGTGGCAATACACACCTACACCTGAAATTATATTCAGGTTTTAATTGGTGAATTTGGTTATTAAAAGGTGACATCTTTGATTTTCTACCTCTTAACATTAAAATTCTGAAGTTCCTAAGGCTAAATATTTCAAGTAATTTATCAATACTAACAATGTGGGAGTGTTTACATATTCACTTCTGTTTCACAAAAGTACCTTGGACACTTAGGGAGGCTATTCATATGCAGACACCCATGTCAGGAGGTTGCCTCTTATTCTGTAGTCAATTAAGTGAGACAGGCTTCTGAGTCATCCTGATATTAAGGATCATTTTCCTGTTGTCATAGATCATTCATGACATGATAAAACTTCATGTTATAGCAACCTTTCAAGTTTGCTTTGAGCAAGGCTACAGGGGTTCTGTTGAAGAGGCACATACTATGATGCTGAAGTAACCACTTGTTGCGGTGTCCCCTTTTTTTCCTCGTACATGGTTTGTCCCAAATTAAAATGTTGTCAATCAGTTTGTTGTATTCCCTCCGCTTTTAGCATTGTATATGCCCTGCTCCAATTGTCAATCCTCCGTGTATACCACCCCTTTCCGTGCCCCTGTTCTAGAAAGCTCTTCCCCCCTCAATGTCCCATTGGTCCCTTTGAATTTCTCCCCTCCCCAAGCTCACTCTCATTGGGTAGCTGTGTACAGCCCTGCCTGTGACCCCTCCCCTCCACTTCTTCTATTGGCGTGAAGTTGTTCCTGCCCCTTGCCCCACCTCCCTGTAAAATCCTATGTAGCTCCCGTTGTGGTATTTTTGGTCCCTGGTTACCCCGGGGGTGATAAACTGTTTTTGATACTGTACTGAAATTTCGTCTTCCTTCTTGCCTCTGTCTTTGTGCACAGACCATCTAGTGGGTCAAGAGCTTTTCCCAGCGCAACAAGACCTTTACCATCGAGGTCTTGAGAAGCTGACACTGTGAGCTACCAGGCGGCTCTCACTGCTACAACCACTTACATTGAGATCCCAGAGGAAAAAAAAAGCCAGGGTGTTTTTTTGAATTAAATGAATCAGGTAAATTTTAGAATCCTGTTGGGGGCTAGAGAAGAGCTATTATCTTGATTACATAAAAGCAGATGAAAATTTGCCTTACAGTACTTAGTCTGATTGTACAATCCTATTTGTTAGCAGATTCATTTCAGGAAGTTTTTTACTATTTAGGATCGCAATAAATGTTTTAAGTACCAGTATGCCAGAGGCTGATGCTAAACCATACACTTATGTGGAAGCTAACAGTGTTAAAAGCAATGATTCGGTGATTAAACCATTTCCCAGGACTGAAAAACCCTAAAGTCTAGTTCCAGCACACCTAATGATCTTTGTGCCCTTATTGTCTTTGATTGCAATTAGTAATATATTAGATACAATAATTTTTAATATATTGCAAAAGATTAAGTTTTAAAATTCTATGTTTCTAAATATTGCACTGAGTGAAACATTGCACATACTTCTCTGGATGGTCATCATTGTAATAACAGAAATTTGTACAAATCCACAGGTAGCTTCTTCCTCCAATCTTCCTCCAAGGTTGGGTAAAACAGAGAAAATATCTGTGGCTTTGGAGGCTGAGGGAGGTATTGGCCAGTGGAATTATTTTGTAGTGTGCGAGATTTATTTTTTTCTTAGAAATGAGTTTAGTTTTGTTTGTCTTCATCAGTGAAACTTAGGACAGGCATTAATTAACAAACTCAACTACCGTACCCATATTCCCAACTTGCCAAGGGCTAAACATGGGATGACAAAGTTTTTTTACACAGATCTAAAAAGAGGAAGGAAAAATTGTTCTTCTTGGTAACTGTCATGAACATAAGAGGGTTTTAATAAGGATAAATTAATTCTTCTTTCTGCAAGTGGGTGGTTGTTTGTATCTGATCCAAATCAAGATTTCTATTTTTATTAGATTATAAAGTGTTCTTTGAAAGATTTGTTTTGTCTTCTTGGCCTGCTGGAAACATGCATGGTCACTACTAAAACTCAGTGCTGCATGGAGCAAATGTGCTCTTCAACTGCAATTTTCTATTACTGGTTAACTTTTAGTTTCTATATAATCATTTGTATTTTTGGTGCAATAAGTATTTCAAGAAAAGAGAGAGGTCTGTCCAATTGATTTCCAGAATACTGGGTATAATACTCAAAATTTGCTGGAAAGAATGCAGTTCATTTGGTTACTGTAACTCATTTGTCAGATGTAATTGAAGTGACCTCAGGTGACAGGTTAAAATAGCAAAGTTAATGCAAGTGAAAACCAAAAATTTTCATAAAATGAAATATTTAGTGAATTGTAGTGGACAAGAAAGCACGGAGGAACCATCTTATTTGTTGCAAATAAGCAAGATAAAAGGATACAAATCTTTTCCAGCTCAGGAGCTAAGAACAAGAGGAATTAAATACTGATAACTCTGAAATTATCTGGTCAAAATAGATCAACTCTGAATATGCTGGAAATATTTTTAGAATAAATTAATCCATAATACAACTTTGTTGTATTACACCTGCAATGAATGTGAACCCACTTTTTTTCAAAATTCTGTCAAGAATGTTGTGTAGGATTTGTAATACTAAAAGAATTCTTGAAACAAAATGCAGATCCTCTTTCTTGAAAAATTTACAATAGTTCAGCACTGTAAGCCATTGCTTATGCCATTAATGCATATGTTTTAATGCAATAGATCTATTTAAATCACCAGATCTACTTATGTGAGAGGTATTTCATCAAGTCATAGAATCATAGAATGCTTTTGGTTGAAAGGAACCTCTAAAGGTCACCTAGTCCAACCCCCTGCAATGATCAGGTATGTCTTCAACTAGAACAGGTTGCTTAGAGCCCCGAATGTTTCCAGGGATGGGGCATCTACCTCATCTCTGGGAAACCTGTGTCAATATTTTACCACCTTTATTGTAAAATACCTCTATCTTCCGTATATCTAGTTTGAATCTACCCTCTTTTAGTTTAAAACCATTACCCATTGTCTTATTTCAATAGGCTGTAGTGAAAAGTCTGTCCCTATCTTTCTTATAAGACTTCTCTAAGTACTGAGCAGCCACAATAAAGTCTCCCTGGAGCCTTCTCTTGTCCAGGCTGAACAAACCCAGCTCTCTCAGCCTGTCTTTATGGGAGAAGTGCTTCAGCCCTCGAGTCATCTTCGTGGCCCTTATCTGGACTCCAACAGATCCATGTCTTTCTTGTACTGAGAGGACCCCAGAGCTGGATGCAGCACTGCAGGTGGAGTCTCACAAGAGCAGAGTAGAAGGGCAGCATCCCCTCCCTCAACAAGCTAGTCACTCTTTTTTGATGCAGCCCAGGATACGGTTGTGCAAGCACACATTGTCATTTCCTGTCCGGTATTTAACCCATGAGTACCTCCAAGTCCTTCTCCACATCTTTTCTCAGTCCACTCATCTCTCAGCATCAATTGACACCTGACGAAGGTACAGGATCTTGCACTTGGCATTGTTGAACCTCATGGGACCAGTTCTTGTCCAGGTCTCTTTGGATGGCATCCTGGTCCTTAGACATGTCCACCACACCCCCCAGCTTGGTTTTGCCTGCAAGTGTTCTGGTGGTGCAGTCAATCTCGCTGTGTCACTAAAGAAGATATTAAACAGCACTGGTCCCAATACAGACGCCTGAGAGACCAGCTGGTGTTAGAGATCTCCCTCCAAATATTGAGCTGTTGACTAAGACAGTTTAGATGCAACCATGCAATTCCTTATCCACCATTGATCAAATACATATCTCCCCAATTTTAAGAGAAGGATGTTAGAGAGACCGTGTTAAAAATCTCACAGAAGTCCAGGCAGCCAGAGCTCTTCTCTTGTCCACTAATCCAGTAGTCACTGATCATTTTTATGGTCTTAAGGGAATAAACACATACTGTAGTGTCTTTGTCATATGACTCTAAATGAAGCCACCTGGAAAACAGAAACACAAATCCAACAAGTATAAGGCCTTTGATACCACATTAAAGCAGCATTTCTTATTGTTAGCTCCGTGGAACAGTCATAATGGTCTGGGAATGATTCTCTTTCAGTTCTTCTGAAAATATAATTCTACATGTCATTGTTCTTAATAAAATATTTCCCACTGTACTTGAATATACTGGGGAAAAGAAATCAAGTCAAAAAGTTAGCAAATATTCTGCCTAGCTGATATCCACTGTTGCCCTGGTTATGACTAAAAAGCAATTCAGTCTGGCTGGTGAACCTAGGAGCAGCACTCCTAGGTGAAGTATTCTGGGCTCAGAGCAATGTGAAGTCACGCCAGTAAACTTCCAGTGGCCCTTAGGCCAAGTTCCATGGGCATGGTCTTCAAACCAACAACAGATCAGTCAAAATGTTCACTGATGCGAGCCCAAACAAGCTTTACATTGTAACAGGCCAAATAACTGCTGATAACCAGAGAACCAGAGATTGCATGTCTCCTTGATCTTTGCCAATGTTTCCTCTGAGCAGGCTGCAGTCCAGACTCTCCTTAGTGGAACTCTGTGCCTGAAATACTCAATATTGAGGTACGTGGTTGTTCTCCATAGGCCCATCTGTTAGCTGTGGAGTATCATCACACCCACTTAGGAAAGGTCATGCCACTAGCATCTCGGTTTAAAGTGCCAGCCAAGGATAAGTTTTATGGCAACAGGTTTCAGAACATACCTTTTGTCAAAATTTCTTTGCGTTTGGAAAGAAAAGAGTCCCATTACTTGTAAAACGGGGAAATTACAAGCTGAGATACAATGGATTGCTAAAGACAAGCTTCAGAAATGCCATTTTTGTTTTTCTAGGGAAAGATATTTTGTGATACTAATGAGACAGTGTAGCAATGACCTTTGGAGTGATCACTTTAAACTGTGGTTAGACTCTAACACACCTTAGAGATTTACATAATGACTTGCTGGAATTTTATATGTTGTGTTCAGAAAGAACATGTTAGCTTGAAAACCAGTGAGACACAAAAAATAAGAAATCTTAGGTATCAATATGAAACAAAGCCCATTTTATGTGCAACCTCTGTATTGCAAGCTGTTAATAATCTGCCAAAAAAACATAGACATGAAAACAGTAATCCATAAGAAAGAGACTGGGGTGAGAAAGGAAAGGTGGCCTTGTCAGCAGACAGGAATTTTTTATCTTTCCTCAGAAATTATTTGTTCAGAAGTTGCCTGCTCCCCAGCAGCCTTTAATGGCACTCACAGCAGGTGTTTCATCTTAACAACTGTGCTAGCCTTTTTATTTTCTTCCCTTTCTGTACTCACTTTCTGCTTTGTCATCAGTTCAATGTCATTCATTACCAAGAATGTTCTCTCAACCGGCACATTAGTGCCTGTGAAAGAAACGCCAATGCAAATTTGGAGAACGCTCAGGAAGTGTGAAAACTAAAAAGGGATTTCTTTTACTAGGTGGAAATCTCTCCATTCCTCCTGTAAAAATGTCTTCTGCTCTCCTGCAAGCCATTCTCATAGCTTCATTTTTACCCTTTATTAGAGGATCTAAACTTTTATGCGTCATTTAAAGCATTTCCCCTAACAATTAAAACCACTGAGATTTTTCTCACCTTTCCATTGTAGAATGAAAAAAAAAAAAAGTACCATCCTTCAGAAACATCCTTGCACAGATTCTAGTCATGAATAGTTCATAGTTCAGGAGCTTCTTCCTCTCTACGGACTGTGCGCCTTATTCCTAACATGGGCATTTACTCTAAAACACAGTAATGATCCTAAACTCTCCAGGCACTGAAAAGAGAGAATTTCCTGAATGTAACTCCCTTATTACCCTGACATTTATAACTGAATCCTGGCAGGGTTTTTACTCTTGCTGATGCATTGGAGTAAAACCGTGCTACTACTGGATCTCCAGTTGATGTACTACAGCATGAGGCACAGCCTGTCTGTGTCTCAGGATCATACTGGCTAGACAGCTGAAGGTGACTCAAGGCAAGGCAAAGAAAATTTGTGTTGTTAAAAAATGGCATCCAGCCCGATTTTCTGCCTTCTCAGTTAGGCTTGATAATTTTCCGACTGGTACTTGACTGTGAACTTTGTATGCCAGCAAACACATGAAAAATCTGTCATTTTGATAGATTACTAAGGAAAGAATAAAGGTATTCTTACTTTCTTCTTCATGAGGATCCAGATCAGAATTGGAAGGACTCTATGCTGAGCTTGAATTAAGCCATTTGCCTTGAATCTTCTCAAGTAGCTCTTCAATAAACAGGGAATTAAGTAGCAAATTCCACTTGCATACATAAATGACACAGATAAGTGATTAAATCAGACATTAACTGATATTTGTGAAGAATGCAGCAGAAAAGCAGAAACTCAAGTTGTGTGAGAAAATATTGAAGAAGTCAGAAGTTGTTTCCTATCAATCCTTTCTAAAATATTTACGTACTGAAAGAACAGCTGGCCAGCAGCTATAACAATAATCTATTTTGAACATAAAAGGCAGAAATCTAGGCACAATTATGCAACAAAGATGCTACTAAAGAAGGTATCATCTTGGCAAGAAAAATATTTCTGTTGGATTCCTGATGAAAGCATAGGAATTTGTTTCATTTATTCATTTAAACAAGAGTGAGGAAGAAAGTTCATGACATGAGAGATGTCGGGAGTTTGTTCTGCTCAGGCTCATCTCTCGCCTTCGTTACCCCAGGCTTTGTGTGGCCCACACAAAGCCTTTCTGCTCTCTGTTCTTCTTTGAGAGACCATGAGTGCGAGTTTCATTAACATACTTTCTCAAACGCTATTTGCAATCAATTAGTCATACTCCAAATAGGAAATGGGTAGTAGGGAAAACACCTATTGCTTTCAAAAATTAGTTTTAAAGCCAAATTTTTCTGTTTTGCTCTTGTCTACCAAGATGAGGCAGTTCATCTCACTGTGAAGAGATCTACCTCAGGAAGTTTGTGTGATTCAGTGAACTGCACGTATTTTTCTACTGACAGAATTTACAATAATTACAGATGAATAACGCAAACAGTTACAGTTACGACTTCTTGTGGTTCTTGAGGTGTTCCTGTGCAAGGCCTAGAGTTGGATGTTCCTTGTGGTTTCCTTCCAGCTCATGTATTCTATGATAGATGTTCTGACCAGTAGCTGACTTTGTTAGAATTAGTTGAGTTTGGGATGAAGCTGTTAGTGTGTTCCAAGTCACATAAAGAAACATTATTTTTTAAATATCTATTGCTAATTACAGAAGGAAAACTCTGTTTTCTGATTTTAATATAGGTGATATAATTAAACCAAGTCATGTGAATTTAATGACTTACGTTCTGTTTCAAATAGGCTGTTGGGAAGAACAATACTTTCCGATAACTCAGTTTCCTCATTTGTAAAATAAAGATAACGACAACCAACCTCTTTAATAAACCTGGAAACCTGTGGTTAAAAAGTTCTATTAATCTTAATTATTTATTATTTCTTTGGTTATTTCCTCCTAAAATATAAGCTTAATTCTGTTGACAATGTGTCTTACATGCCTAAATTAAAAGTTACTTGAACTATATGGATGCTTTAGAGGTCCTAATGTGTAATTAGTTTGACAAAGCAAATCTGCTCAACACTCCTTTGAAAGTCTTTCAAGTCCAATCTATTTTGGCCAGGAATGGCCATGCTGCAGAACATAAGGCATACAGCCTTTTCCACTTATCAGTCTTTCCGTAGCCTGGGATCTTGACAAAACAGTTGACAGATCATTTGTTTTCTTTCCTAACTCTGGCAAGGCTCTTTATGAAAATAACATTTTAACAAAATATCACAACAGAACTTTCATGCTTCTTCCTTAGTTCATTTCAACTCCCTCTAGTAGTCATCCCCAGCATCACATTAAATCTGGAGGAGTGCCATTCTTGGACTGTGCATGCTGCCAGCCATCTGAACCACAAACATCAAATAAACACACAAAAGAGCTGCTTTTCTCCAATGTTAGATGAAACAAATTTGTGCCCTGACATAAAAGCACTGAGATGCCTCTCACACAATACAGATCAGTGAGGACCATCTGGTTGGTTTCATTTGCAGACAGACACCAAAATGAGGAAAGTTGTCACACTACAAGAAAGGATTTTCCTGCTTTGGAATTACTGCAACATGCTGGATTGTATACTGTGTCAATGGTTTGTTTAATATCTAGCTGTAAGAAAACAAAGAGAATTAACTGGATTGTGAAACTAGGAACCGGCTCCAAATCTAAACAGTCTAAACTCCTCAGCTGAAGGGGCTATACAGCAGTATCTACAGAAATCACAAAGATCATCCAAAGGCTGCAGTACCTCTCCTGTGAAGACATGATGAGAGTGTTGAGCTTGTTCAGTCTGGAGAGGAGAAGGCTCCAGGGAGACCTTAGAGCATCTTCCACTACCTAAAGGGAGCTTATAAGTAGGATGGGGATAAATTTTTTTAGCAGGGCCTGTTGCAACAGGATAACGGTCTCAATGGTTTTATACTAAAGGAGGGTAGATTGAAACTAGATATAGGAATGAAAATTTTTACAACGAGGGTTTTAAAACACTGGTACAGGTTGCCCAGAGAGATGACAGATGCCTCATCCCTGGGAACATCCAAGGACAAGTTGGACAGAGCTCTGAGCAGTCTCTTTTAGTTGAACTTGCCCCTGTTTATTGCAAGGGGGTTGTACTAGATGTCCTTTAGTAGTCCATTCCAAGCCAAGACATTCTATTATTCTAGCCACAAAATTATGAAGCCCACATAATGTGGCACACAGACCTGGAATGGCATTCTCTCTCCTTTAAATTGCCGATACCAATTTGTCTTTATTTATTTTTGGCAAGTATTCTGAAGATACGGGCATGCAACACGCATATGAATATTATTGAGTGTCTTCAGAGTCAAATCTTGGACTTGTTAGAGCTAGTAGGACCATGTAATTTTTTTTTTCACTCCTCTGTCAAGTATACACTGCTATAACATTGCTGAATCTGGGGCACAACGCAAACCTATTCTTTTTCCTAAGGTCAGGGTCCACAGTGCTGCCCTCACCTGATAAACGTCTTTGGTTGTTCTTGTAAGGACAGAATCAAGTCTTGATTTAATTTTTTTAAATTATGATGTAATGCACAAGTGAGTATTTATTTCAGTAATCTTATCCATTTAGACTAATTTTACTGGATTTAGTTCATCCCTAGTGTAGCTATACTGACATTAGCATTCTAGCTCTATTAGGAAGGACACCAGAAATGAATTGGGCGTATTAACTGCAACAAGGCTACAGAACATAAATCAGTGAAGAATATATCTGTTACTTAACATTGTATTTTGTTTATAGTAACATGATATGAAAATTTAAAGCTTCCAGTCAGCAGCTGCCATTTTAAAATGTCTAAATTACACAGATATTTGCTGTACA
Organism: Coloeus monedula; assembly: GCF_965178545.1. NCBI lineage: Eukaryota > Metazoa > Chordata > Aves > Passeriformes > Corvidae > Coloeus > Coloeus monedula. The sequence goes on from NC_138786.1 coordinate 46,818,401, forward strand.
TATCACAAAATACGAAAGTTTGTGTTTTAGAATCTAATGACTCACTGCATTTCACTGACTACCTTATATTAGAGGTAGTATGGTTATAACGTTTCCCACATGAAAACATTAAAGCAGCAAAAGCAACTGTGCTTCATTTTGTACATATGTAGTCAATGGCTAAACACATGCACAAACGTATGTGATTATGTCTCTAGTGCATTATTTGTGTGCTTACAGAACATACTGTGATTTTTGAAGTCTAGTAGTTTTTTCCCCACAAAACTTCTCTTTATCAGCAGACCTGCTCTTTTTAGGTAATGTGCATGACTCATTATCTTCCCTTGTCCTCTCCACATGCTTCTGGTATCAATTTACTTGTGTCTCATGAGATGTTCCCTGAGAAGGGACACCAGTCTTCATACGGCTCTGCACAGCATGATCACCAGAAAACCTCTACACATGCTGTCAAGTTACACAGAAATTAAGACGATGGTACAGCTTTGCCACTTGAGGTAATACAGGTCTTATATTCAGGGCCACACAAAGAAGTTTATAATTGTCATCTTGCTCTTAATATGGATAGTAGATAGTTGTTAATGTTCTAGAGAATTCACTTTCAATTTTTTATTTTCATGTGAAATAAAAAAAAAGTTTTTTAAATAAAACTTGAGGAAGATATCTGGCTACAGTAGTAGATTTTGTTTGTTTGTTTATTCTTTCTTCCTTTAAATTACAGAACTTACGTAAACAGTTTGTTTTCTGCACAGGTCCTTTGACTTGGGTGGAATTTGCAACAGCTTTTGCCTGCAATTTTTTCTTCAGAAGTCTGGAGATATATATATGCATGCATATGCAGTGTACACATACAGAAACTCTTTTCAGTTTCTTTAATTTGATCTTATCTGTAGTCTTCCATTATATATATATGAGTATAGGATTAGGAATAGAGTTAACTTTGAAACAGCCAAATTTTTTTAAGATTTGTTCCCTAAGATCAAATGCTTATTTTTAAAAAAATGCTGGTTTCGCACTAGTGAGAGTTCTAGAGTGTTTCACAGTACAGAACTTTGAAATTTCACTTTGAATTTTCATGACAGCTTTAACATCACAGAGTTAAGCATCATTTTCAAAAAATCATTATTGCCTTTTTGTTGGTAATAGTAAGTTACCGTGAGGTCTCCTAAAGGCTGCAACAATGGGCAGTTATATCAAATTTACATAAAGTTAATTCAAAACACTTGTATGCCACATATTTTCTAACTGCATGAACATAGCACCTAGGAAACAGACTCAGTTGTGCAAGGTGCTGTATCCACAGAGGGGGAAAACACTTTCACAATAGTTTCATTAATGTTAAGCATCCTATTAAATGGATTACTTATCTCTTAGTAATTGCAATAAAAATCAGTGCAATGAGCTGATTTTGAGAAAAAATCTCGTATTTTGTCATTAAATATGCATTCAAGTGACACTATTTACATATATTAATTCAGAATACAGTACTTGGATGATTCCTTTAAATACATATGCATATAGGACATGCTTCAAGGAAGCAGAAAGAGCTTTATATGTTATGTTGCTGAGACCTAGGAGAATAATTGATAGGACACTGAAATCTCTATAATTGAACATAATCATTGACCCTAATGGATTGACTCTTTATTTAAGTTGCTTGATAATACGACATCTCTAGGTGGTTAGTCTTATTTGGAATGACATGTAAATAAAACTTAGTGCACTTAGGTCTTCTGCAGCCGAAATTAAAAAAATAAGACAAGTGCCCATCGATGTAGATAGATATAGATATAGATATAGATATAGATATAGATATGCAGACTGTTCCTGCAGATGCTTTCCCCCTGAAACCATGCCCACACTTTAGTAAGGCAACCAATGGCATACATGATCTCCAGAAGAAGATTTGAAACACAAACTTCAACATGACCCCCAGATTTATTCCTTTTAAACAGGAATAACTAGACTCACCATTTAATCATAAAATACAAGAGGTTTGGGGCACATATACAGGTAATGTCCAGATGAAATGAAGTGGAAGGACTTTTCAAAATTCCACTGGCAATTCAAACCAACAAAAAACCCCACAACTACTGATATTTCATCACTGTCTAGAGATAAAATTTAATCAACAGAGAGCAGGCTACAATCATGTTTGCAAAAGAGATCTTGCAAGAAGAGCTATCAATTCCATAAAACCAAGCTTCATATGAAAAATGTCAGTTAAGCACAAAATGCAGCAGCAGATCAGCTGAGGTGAACTGCAGAGATGAGTGACAAGTACAGGGAGTGACAAGTGACAAGTATCTGGGAGCCAATATGATTCCCATTGAGGTGGCTGGTAAACTTTCTCCTCTTTTGGTGCCAGGGAGCAGATCACTTTATGATCAGATACCACCCAATTGTGATTGCTGCTTTGACAGTGTTTTCAGCTTTTTGCCTTAAACTTTCCTCGTCTGCTGAAGTCTTGATTGTTTTATAGGGATACCTCCAACTTTCAATTTCAAATTTTTACCCGTGTCAGAGTTACTAGTATTTCCTGGAGAAGCTGTTTCTTCTTTTGTAGTGTTGCAGTAACACAACTGTAAAGTGTAAACTGTAAACTGTAAGTGTCCTACTAGTTTACATACATGGAAGAAAAGAGATACCCTTAATATCCCCCATCATCTTTCTGCATTAAGCATTTTTCACCAGCCATCACAGGCCTGGAGTACATTGTGCTTGATGTAACAGAAACAAAGCCAAAGTATTTTCCAAACTCTAACCAAAGCTTTCTCAGTCTCTAAAAACCTGAAAAACAATGGATCAAATGTTAGTTTTGCAATTCCATGTTCTGGCAGGCAGATGGACACAGATTTTTCCAAAACATTCTAGAAGAGGCCTTTGCCTCCAAATGAAGTCTGGCTGGGTCAGAGACTTTTGGTTCCTGAAAGCTGTTGGTGTTTTCTCCCCCACAGAGAGCTTCCTCTGGCACCTCATCTTTCAGAGGATCAAGTCCTGTCATCTCTGTTTAACAATTACAGGAGAGCTCTTTGTAGCAAAGATCAAATAAGCACCTGGCTTTGAGGAAAAATAATCATCCCCATCACCATCATCCAGATGAGAGTGATTGACAAGCTATGCTCATGGCATGAAGGACATGTCTAAAACATGTTTTTCCTGGCTGAACTGGAATTCTCAAATCTTCCCACAGACTCTTCCAGTGTTTTAACAAAAACATAGCTTCATAAGCATCTCTCTTCCTAAGTACAATTGCTCAGTTCTTGTCCTTTCTCCAGTTGTTCACTGACTTGTATGAAAGTAAGAACAGCAGTGCTTAATCAGGAAAAGAATTTTAGGAATATGTCTGTTATCACACCACACTTGTAGCTTTTTAATATGAGAAAAGAATAAAGGATTAGCACTGAACTTCAGCACATAGGAGAGAGAGTGTGAACAGCAGGCTAATGTAATTTTACGTCTGATAGTTGTATGTTTTGTCAGACATGTCAGGAACAAAAATCAATCTAATGAGAGAGTAAGTGCCTGGATGCAAGAGTGGCTTTCTGTGTCTGAACTTGGCCTGAAGCATGCCCTCAGGCACTCCACTCTTTTTCAGAATTCCATATATAAGAAAGTATAAAATGGAAAATGTCATTATGGGATAAAACTCACTTTTCATATGCCCATATAAATATATTCTCTGTTTTTACATTTTTGACCTGTTAATTTCCTTATGCTAAGTCCTTGGCCTATATCTAGTTTTGCTTCTATTGAAGTGGACTGGAATCAATGTACCTTTCAGCAAATGTTTTACATCATTGAACTGAGTATTATTAAGATGTCCAGAAAATCTCTTAAACCCTTCACTGAGCTAAAAGAATAGCATGATATGCACTAAAGTTAGTCAAGTACTTTCCTGAAAAGTGACTGCTCTTTGCAGAACTGCAAGGCTAGTTTATGCACTGGGAAAAATAGTTTCCTTCTCTGAGTGACACGTCAAGGTTCCATTGGTTCCCCCTCTTAGAAACTGTTCTTGTTTAAAAGTGAAAATTGCCTTTTCTGTTTCTATTACTTCTGTCAAGACTAAAAACAAAGATCCTCCTTTGTAACACCCACTCCTGCAAGGTGTGCAGCCCTTCCAGAAAGTTTCTTTTTCAATACATAGTGATCATACTCTCTAAATATGTCTAAGTGGAAGAATTCTACAAAAAAGGATTAACCTCTCAAATCAATGCAACTGAGAATCTGAATCATTTACCCTGGAAAGAGTTTTGATGGAACCCCAAGCTTCCAGTACAAGGGGGTTTATACAGATAATTTTCTACTATTTGGCTCCTATCTCTCTGTTGCTGTTTTACACAAGGCAGCATGCATAAATACAGCTCAGCTTTCCTTTTCCACCTCATACCTTAATTTTCCTGAATTCTGTTGTGTTTATAACTTCCTCAGGAACCTAGAGAAGCTGTGTGGGCCTGAAACTGTATTTATGATCTCCTTGAAGAAGCAGCACTCTGTACACGAATAATAAATCAAGAGGCAAGCTTTGTCAATTTTTGTGAAAATGGGCAGTTTGTGAGCCTTTTAATGTGATCTTAGCAGGCCATACCTTGCCTTCTGTTCAAAGTATGTACTGTGACTTTTCTCAACAAGTAAGGCCTTGAACTGCATTTTCTCTGTTCACAGAACATGTTATGTTTTCCAAAGTTACATGGCATGAGATGGCAATATTCCTTTCACTACTTGGTGTTGCTGTACATTTAAAAGGAACTTTGACCTATGCACTAAGAGAAACCAGACAACCATGTGCTGCATCCCATAATGACATTTTCCATACCAGTTAATTATTGAATTTGTTGCTGCAAAGGCTTTGTCATAACTCAGCTGGTGGTGAGCAGTGCATTGCTGGTGCTGTGTCACCAAGAAGATTCCTAATTACTGCACCCTAGTCAGTCATGGAAAAACCCCTACAGCCCTTACCTATGCAATACCAGCACAATTGACTGTTTCAGCAGGCACAGGATTAGACTCTAGATTTTTCTGTTAGATTTTAGATGTTTCTATTAGTTAATAACTAAAGCTCCTCTTTTCCTGTTTTGCTTTCCTTTACTCTTTTCTAAAGTGTTCTGTAGGACATTCAGGTGCCTGAGTTTGAAATATTTTCATAACACAGTTGTTCTACCAAAAGTATTTTCTTTTCTTCTACCATTTTGGTCTTTTTTTGGGGGGAAGGGGGGGGCTGTTTATTGAGGGGGTCTTGGGTTTTGTGGTTTTTTGTGGTTTGGGTGGTTTTTTTGTTTGGTTGGTTTTGGTTTGGGTTTTGTTTTTCTTGATTTTGTTTTAAAATATCAGAACAATAAAGACATCCTGATACATATTCTGATTCTGATGCTTCATCAGAAAGAAAGGAGAGCTCCCCTAATACCCATAGATACACATTAGTTAGCACTGATATTTTAGGGAGCTAGATTAAACAAGTACTTGGAAGTCCATCTCGTGTCTTTTCCTTCCACAGTAATACAAACCAAGGGCTCCGCTGATGGGTAGATCTAATGTAGGGTTAAATTGAAAGTATCTGGCATTTATCCAGGCTATTCCAAGGTATTTTTATATAGAAAATACTGGCGGAGGGGGGGAAAGAAAAAGAAAGAAGAGTTTGTCATATGAATGATGTGAACTTGCATGTGTACATAGGTTAAATACAGGCTAACACATACCTGGTAATTTGCTGCAGAATTCTACGGTACATTCAAAGGATGATTTGCGTCCATTCACTGCTCAGCTGTTATTTGATAGTGAATCAAATCCAAGCTAGTATGTGGTCTTCCTTCAGTGCAATCACTTTAACATTTCTCATAGTGTGGAATTGGTCTATTTCTATTGCACTTTTCTTAGTAAGAACACCTCAAGGCCAATGTTTCCCAAACTCCTTGCCCTGTAGTTACCTTTCCTGGGTTTACTCCTTTCCAGCTGCTGACCAAGCTACCTCTGGAATTGGAAACACACATTACTGATACACTGCTCCTGTCGTTATTAGCCCTATTTAGAAGTGAAAGTTTCAGCACAGTGCCTTTCCAGAAATAACACAGCTACATACTAATTTACACTATGTCAACATAATTGCTCAATAAAAGCTACCTAAGGGATTTCCAGTACAACATTTCACTGTGATTTAGAAGTACATATCTTGGACCCAACCTGCTATCTTGTGTTCATTCCTCACACAAGGCATAGAACAACTTTGAAAAATCCCTCCTTTATCAGCCTGTGAGTCTGAATCAGCCAGCCTTTCCCTATAAGGTCTCTCACAGATGGGCACTGCAGCATCATCTGCTGATGCTGCTGCATGCGGCAGCTCTTTAGAGCACCCCATCTGAGTACTGCGGCATTTTCCCATCGTGTGCAAGTATAACATGGCTCAGCACAACTAGAAATATGCTTCAAAAAAGAGGGCTGTGTTCAGTGGGATTCAGAGTCCAACAAAATTTATAGTAACAAGATGGTGTACCAGTTTCAACACTGGAGTTGGAGAGGTCTCTTGTGTATTGCCAAGGGGGTCTAACAAAACAGTTTGCCAGAAACTAAAGAAATGAAAGCACTCCTACATCTAGAAACATACTGAAAGGCTAAAAGAACTGTGACAGAAAACACCTCTCCTTGGTTAGTACATCATTTGAGTTTTATGTTTGACCACAGAAAGGAAACATCCTAAGAAAGTGCATGGAGCCCCTAACTATAGATCAGTAAGAGTATTGGGTAGCTGCAACAACACTCACATTAAAAGAAGGATGGTAGAATGACCTTCATGAGAAGCCCATTACAGCATGAAGCTTGGATGACACGTGAATCTCCACTTTTCAATTGCTTAAGTATTGGGGCAGGATGTAGATGACGAGCTCAATCCTTACAACTGAAATTTAAAAAAACAAGTCTGTCAAAACCCGTTATAAACACTTTGTTTCAAGGAAGGATTTGGTACTAGTGGATCCTTCAACAGCTACAGATGAGATCTCTCTAGTCCAGAGGAGCATAATAGGTTAGACACAAATGGTTTTGCTTACTCCACAACAAAACACAAACCCCGTGTGTCCCTTAGATTTTTTAATCTTCCAGTAGTTTCCCTAGAGATGAAATCAGCCTTTTAAAGGCATTTCTGCTTCAGACCAAGGAAAGTGAATCATCTTTAATCAACACTATCAGTCAGTAACTACACTTATTGAAGGCTCAGTAAAAGCACTTTGTCTCATCAAATTTCCCTTACCAAGCTATTTGGGTCTCAGCATGGGGTGTTTTTAAATGATCATACAAAGCCAACAAGGGCAGTGGAGAACAACTGCCCGTATTTAGGGATTCAAATAGGTTGCAAACCACTTTAATTACATCTATGATTCATGGAATAGTTCTGTTTCAACAGCTCCTATTTTCCTAAATTAAAGGAAGCACTTTTGTATCCTACGAGTGGTCATAAAATTTTCAAAACAAAGAAGTAATCAGTAGCCTACAGCTCCTTTAGCCATACTGGCACTTAGCTTGATTTCCAACACCTTCTATGCTCTTTGCTCCTATTTCTCAGGGTACCTCTAGCATGAACTAAATTTTAAAATTAATTCCATTTAAATCAACCATTAAGAAGTCACTGGTACTTTCTATAGCAGATGGATCACGCATAGATGACTTTGGAAAACTTAACAATTTAGGATATGTGTTGTGCTCAAACATATGCAAGTCCAGATTCCTTCCAGTAGATTTATTTCCAGCTGTAAACACATGAAAATCCCTAGAGACTATGAAGTAGATTCGAAATGGATGTTGCTGAAATCTGTGTTTTTGCGAGAGTTGCTTTCCACCTGGATGTCCCTCAATACAGACGGTTCTTCTTCCATTTTCCTTTTTGGAACAGTAAAAAACTATGCAGGATTCTTGGCTGAATATGCAGTTATTTTACAGGAAAATTTTACAGGATACACATAGATATTCATTAAAACAAAGACGTATTAACTATTGCTAAAATATGTGGCACTTCTAGAACAGCTAGTACATTAAAAAGTAATATTTTCCTATTTTTAGAGAAATATAATAGTATGGTACAGTTTTGTATTAAGAAATTGGCATAAATTAGAACTATTTTTTTATGAAAAAATAGTACAACCCAATAGGTTTTAATTTTCTTTTCAGTGCATTACAAAGAGTGTCCCCTTATATTCAAAAAACAGTATGAACAGAGATACTTCTGTGTTGACATACAAGGAGATATCAACCAGTATCTTTTGATTACCTCTTCTGTTAAGCCCTCAATTGTTTATATTGCTGCCTGAGATCACCTGAGATGTATATGAAAAAGTACAGTATATAACAATGCTAATTTATGGACCCATTTGTGAATAAAGTTAATTTTATCTTCCTAATGAACATTGCTTATCTACATCCATCAGCTCTCTACCTTTGTCTTCAGATCTACTTGGGATGCAGCTTACAAGCAGCAAGTATATTTCTCTGGTTTATTCCCAGCTGAGGCTTTGGAACACTTAAAGACAAGTTCACCAACCCTGACCAAAGCCTTTTACACCACTTCTCTAATGTTCTCTTTTTCTTTTACCATAAATAATTGCAAACCTTTCTGCCCATACAGGCACGACATACTTGCATACTTGCACTCATTTGGATTCCAAGACCTGCATGTCGAAAAATGCGTGGATGTGTCATACAAAAGCAAGAATTGGTAAAGATCATAAGCATCCTGTGTAACTACTCCAAAGGGAGTTTTGTAGGTGACTGCTGCACATATGGCACTCAGTATACAGGGACACTAAGCCACCTTGGGCCAGCAGCGGCAAAAGTCTCATCGATAGAAGATGTTCATATGGCTCATATTCTAACTGTCCCATCTTTTATAGAACAGGTGTGTATGAATATTCTTCATTTAATAAAATGCATAAGCAGGGCTTATGGAACTAAACTTATTCCAGTGAATGGGCAAGTCTCAGTACACAGGTTTTTGTGTTTTCTCTGCTCCAGGTTTCTCTGCTCCAGTAAACCTTTGCCTAAGCCCCTTGTCAAAGAGTGAAACACTTTCCAGAGAGTGGTTAGTACTTTCATATATTTCTTCTCAGCCTAATTTGCCATCTGCAGTATTCTCAAAAGCGCTAGATTTGTATTCACTGCCCTTTAAGGAGAATTTGGGCCCTACAATTCTCACGCCCTTGCCTGTTCTACTTCTGTTTCTAGAAATTTGCTCCTTGTCATTGTCAGCTGTGCCCACTTCATGTGTCAATCTCATAAGGGGCTAAAGAAGAACATGGTCTCTCTGTTTTAAAAGGTGGAGCTTACTAGCAACATGCTGTTCTTTTTACCAATGCAAGAAGAATTCAGAGAAAGAGACATCTAAAAGGAGATGTGCTTTACCACTTATTTCATTTAGCCACCTCAGTTTTTCCCAAATCTTACAGCTTTATATTGCTGAATTTCTACTCCAGTTGATCTCAGATCCATCAATATATTTGTGAGCCCAAGGCAGTGTTAGCCATGAAAATGGAATTCACCATTGTTTACAGAGGCAAACATGAGACTGGTCATCACAAGACTTTGGAGCACACCCCCACAAATGCTACTTTCATTTGCAAGCACCCACTTACTTAAATAGGCCTGACATTTTAGGGAGTAAATAGATACTTTATTATAAAATTAGGCACCAGATTTGTAGAAGAAAAGTGTCATTGATTATTTATTGTTAACAGGGGAACACGTGTCATGTCTGGAAGAACAGCATATTCAATGCTAAAATAGAATTTTTGTCACGTTCAGAACATAGTCCATACTCTCTTCCTTGACAAACCTTGTCTTGAGCATATGTTTAATTTTCTTCTAGTATGGCCTATAACATACGGTTTATTTTGCCTTGACATTGCCAATGCTTAATGCTGACATAAGAAATATCAGGGCAACATTACTGTGAATCTTTCAGTACAGATATGCAAGATACATAGTGGCCTGATGAGAGAATTAGTATTTGATAGAATGTGGTGTTTATGGGTAACATATATTTTATTCAAATAAATATAGGCCAATGGGAAATTCTGACTATAATGTAGAAAGAGAGTATTTCTAATTCTTCTAATAGTCTGCTTCTATGACTTAGTACTTCAAAGGAGGCAGGCAGAAAGATAAACAACTCAGGCAACTTCCTGGGTTTTCCACAGCCCTTTGGAGACACAGGGAAAGTTGTATGTTTGCCTCTTTACCCGCATTACCATAAACAATATGTTAATCACTTCCAGGTAGACCACCACCACAGCCAATTGAATCCAGTGGAGCTCACGGATCACGCTGCTTAAATCATGTTGAGAAGAGTTAGGCTTTATCTCTGATCTTTCCAGTTCAAACATTTTAAAAGGAACATTGTTTTGCAGATAGATGGTTCAAGAAGTGATGAAATGAGAAATAATTTAAAACACCCCATGACAGCAATGGAATTCGAATGCTATGATGCCTTACTGGACATGACCCTTTTGTAACTAAAGTGAAACAGGTTTTCATGGAAATAAAAAAAAACATATAACGATTGAGATGCATTAAAGAACACTGCCATATGAGTCCAAAACTGATCTTAACCAGAAGTATCATTTTAAAGTGTGGTCTAACATCTGAGCTCTCACTTGAAACAGGCAGAAAGCCATCTGGCACGAGACATTAGCCATCACCATTCTCTTTCAACTTCAGCCAGGCATAAAGAATTCAGAATCAGAACTGTCTTTTGTCACAGCCACAGAGTCCAGCTGTGTGTCACCACCAGACTTTCTCATTTTCCATATATCTAACCAAGAAATCTCTCAGGCTCGAAAGTGAGACGCAGGCAGACAAAATGTTGCTTCACTGGGTTTGGTATTTTGGTGGAAAAATAGAAGCACTGTAACAAAAACCATGCCTATTTTGCCATAATCTGTCAACACTTACAATGGCAGAATTCCAGGGCTCAGAAGCAAGGTGCACCTATGTTCATTTCCTTCAGTATGTTATTTACTGTATTTAATCCTGATATTAATTTCTCTTTTAATGCCCATTGACTGGTAGGCCCTGTCACAAAAGCACAAAAGAAAATACAAGCTTATTTGTTTTGGTTTATTTTGTTTTGTAAACAAGGCTGCCTCAACTTTAGCTATTGACAGTATTTTTAGAAACATAGCTCAACACATTTGACACAATCAGCTGGACTCTTAAGTAGCCTGCACTTGGGTTTACCAATATAATTCCCTTCCCTTCTTCTGAAAGTCTTCATAATGAAGCTTAAATTTCTGCGTGCAGGTTAAGGTCGCAGCACACTAGACTTCAGCACTTTCTTAAAGCAAATATCTTACTAAGCCCCATATAGTTTTAAGATGTTTAGTGGATGGAGGCCTAAATTTTAATGTAAAAAAACAAAAAGGAGAAAGATAATTACAGTATAGTCACTGCAAAGGCTGCGTACAGTGATTATTTGGGTTTGATTTTTATTTTTGGTTCTTTTAGAGCAACTTCTCCAGCATTTCTGTCAAGTCAATTGAAACAGAACTTAGAATTTTTAACAATGCAGAAAAAAATTTAAAACAATCACAGAAAACACCATTCTACATAATACCTGTTTAACTCCACCATTCTATTTCATGTCTGCTAAACTCATCGAGTTGTTTCATTTGATACTTTTATTTTACCTTCTTTTTTGTTCATATCACATTTTTAAATGAAATGTTGTTTCAACTTCAAAATGAGACGTTAAGGAATTTTGTGGTAGAAAAATGTTAGAAAAAGAAAATAGCTTACATCTCCAAAGTAAATTATCCCTCCAAGTATAAGATGAAACGCTTCAATGTTTTCAGGAATTTCTATTTTTCCCTCCCAACTGTTAATGAAAGGTAACTGTAATATTCAGATAAATTTTTGATTAAATTGAAATTTGCTATTTGCCTCTGAAATGTTGTCCAAATCTTGTTACATAATTATTTAGAAGAGGCACACCTGTAAGCATGTAAATTGATTATTTAAACATATTAAGTCACTATTTCTTGTGGAATTGTATTAGTCTGGTTAAGAAAAATATTTTGCTTATACATTATTTCCCTACTTACCGGGTTTCAAGCTGCACACATCCTGCTTCAGGTATTGTTTGAGACCACAAAAAAACCTAATGCCAGTTGTGAACATTTTTTCTCAGTGTTTTACATGCATATGGAACAGAAAAGCAGGAATTCTGCTACCAAAACTGCTGATTTATAACTGGGGGTAGCCAAACAGTGAAGTTTGGCAAATTTAGGTTAGAAATGAGCAAATTAATTACAGAAAGAATGCAACTTTGATGAAGACTGGTTGTCTTCCAAAAAAAAAAACCAGACTGGAATTCAAGCTGTGGCTGAGTACTTAAAGCAAAATGTATTTGAGTACATCATTTAGTCTGAGTTGTTAGTACTTGAAGTACAGGATTCCTTTTTCTTACCCCAATAAATTTGGCATTTCTGTCTTTTATTACCTCCCTTTCTATCCCCTTGCCCCCTCCACAGTTCTCCAGGTGTTTGGATTAGTATGTTTGACGTGTCCTACACGGCTTATGTCACCCGTGTCTTTTATGTGAAATTCCATCCCTTCAAAAAGAGGCATTATTAATGAATGCATATCAACTCATGATGAAGTTTTGAATTAGAAGATTTTCAGTATAAAAGAAGAGAATGATTGATAAAAAATGAAGCCTGCTGCACATTAATACAATGTATATCAGGTTCAGACCTGAAGCAGCTATAAAGGTGTCAGCGTGACCTTCACTGAAACAAAGCATATGCATTCTCATTGCTCATATATCTTTGACTTTGGTATTGCTCTAAAAACTATTAACAGGTCCTTTTTAAATGAATTAATTAAAAAAAGTTCACTGAAACTCTCATATTGCTTCTGAATATACATTAAACAAGAAAAATAGTGATGTGTTTCAATGCAGTCAAATACAAAGTTTCTTTTTGGACGTGTAATTCAAATTGGTCAGTTTAAAGAAGCTTCACGCATGTAGAAAGTTTAAAAAGTTGTTCGTTAAATTCTTCAGTTATAATTCTTTTAAAAATCCTATTATGTTTGGTTACACAAGACTGCATTTAATATACTTAAAGATGCAGTACTCCTTAGCTGTGATATATTTATGGGCTGTGCTTTAAGAAGTTTATAAAATAAGCAGTATATTCTCGGTGTCAAACAGCTCTCAATGAGGACAATTATTCATTCTGTCTGTTTGTAATTAGGTATGAGATAATTTATGATTATGAAGATAAGTGAGCAATTTTTTTTAGAATACTGTATTTTCTTACAGAAATGTTCCTATAATATAGCCAGAGCTCATAAATTACTCACCTTATATTTCAGGCAGATTTCTTGTGGAATTAATGGACATATGGATTCAATCTCAATAGTGTGGGTCAAAAATGGTGAACACGATGCACACTGTCAAGAGATTCTCCATAACTTCACAAAAATAAATCCAGGCTTGACATTGACTGATCTGGGACTGGCAAGTGATGGAACTGATACTATCTGTACCCCTTAGAAAAATGGTGAGGACAAAACCTCAAAAGGCTCCTCTTAGATAAGGATTCAAAGGTTGGATGCTTATCTGTTTTATAGCCAGTTTTATCTGCAAACTGAGCTGGAAACCTTTCATGATCAGACTCTCTTCTAAGATTTCTATTGAAATTTCACATAGTATACATGTCCTGCAAAAACAGCCTCTGTCATGGCATTATAAGCCTTTGATGACAACAAAAATATACACAGTAAAAGGTTTTATTCTAACCATAATAAAATGAAAGAAACATGGGGTTTAAGTAGCAGTTTAGTTTAGTTCATACAGATTTTTTTACTTAACTTTTTATACACAATAGTGGAGTTTAGATCTCTATATAAGGCCTGATCTTGAAATACTATGGGCAGAACGTACCCACACAGTGATTCTGGAAAATAAAGCTTAGTGGGAGGATGCTTCTGCTATTTTACCTTTCTCTCAGTCCATAGAAACATTCCATCAAAAGTGTTCTCAGCTGTGTTCCATGTATTTACAGACAAAGGCCATTTCAGATCCTGCCTCCCTGCAAAGCACTGCAGATGGTCCCAGCCGGACATCCTTGTGCAACAGTAGTCAAAACCACACACATAAGGAACAAATAAGAACAAAGTGGATCCTAAAAAGCTCCAGAGAAAAACTCACCACACAGCTAAAATATGTTATACATTTCTTAATATTTTCTAGAGGTGCTTGTTTTACATTTAGATTAAATCCCTGAAAATTTGACCATTATTAAGCTATTTGTCTTCCATGCGCATGCAAAGTATCTGAAATAATTAAAGTTTAAACAAATTTTTCTGCTACCCAAAAAAAAAAAGAGATAGAATGTCAATACTAAAGTCATTGGTCTAGGGGAAAAAAGAGTCACCTTTGACATTAAAATAAATCTCAGAAATTTTGCCTAACATGTAAGCCATTTTTGCTGTAAAATTACCAGTTTCAAAAAAGAGGGGGTGGAAATGAATGTGCTTCTTCAGCCATGACAATAGTATTGCTACTTCATTCTCATAATGTTATGGGACCCCAGGCAGCTCCCAACCTCATCCTGGAATGATGGCATATTTCATGATTATGTCCAACTCTGGCAGATAAGAGCATTTATATGCTAATAACAGCAATATGTGTAGCTCTAGAATTTCACCATAAGCAGTGAAGCTTTTAATCACAATAAGCCGTATGGGCCCAATTTATCTACTTTAAAAAAAAAAAAAATATTATAATACCTACATAGGTGTTCCAAAATGTATTTCCTTTACATCAACTTTTAGGGCCCTGTAAAATAAGAAATGAATGGGAAATGGTACCTCAGAGGATTGGATTATGAGTAAGGGGCGGACTATGCGTAACTTCTTCAAATCACAAGAGAAAGTGGAAGCTATGTCGTGATGGCTGGGTGGTGTTTGGATAAATGGAGAACCAGAAGCTATGCCAGGAACCCACTGCATCATCTTTCCAGAGGAAGCAATAATCTACAGCCACACCTGGAATTTGCACAGGCCATATAGGAATAAAACTCTTCTTAGCACTCCCCATGCTGCCTGTAAAAGTTGTTTGGTCTGTTTCTACCAGCAACTGTTAGGAGTATGCCTTTTTTATAGTTGACAGCCTTGTGTATCCAGGTGGTCTCACTGTTTCAATTATATGTTCAGTTAGGTCCCATCTGGCACAGAAACTAACTTGCAATTTTGCCATCATGTTGCTCAGGGCTGACTTCAAGAGCACAATAGTGATTTAAGCTTCCTACTATCAGTACTGCTGGACAGTGGCTTGCACTGGGGGAAAAAAATGAAAGAAAGAAATAAAATTGGAACTGAGTTCACATGATCTTTTGTAGATAAACCACTTAATTTCAGTGAACTTACGCGACATCTCGCCTCTGTCCATTAACTGCCTAAGGATGCTGTGTCCAGCACCCCAGGATAGTTTGAATTGCTCCCTATTTTCTTTAACTCATATGCTGCAGGAATGCTTCAGAGGTCACTGTTAGGTGATAACATCTGTGATCTGAGACGGGATTTTTCACACAGCCGTATGTAAGGCAAAAATATTTCAGAAATGGAAAATGTTGTAGGATGCTTTGAAGCTAGAATGACTCTGAAAATATTTTAAAACTTTCAACAGACCAGATTTCAGTTTTGTAATGTTTTTTCTAATTTAATAATGTACACATGACATCAAGTTTGTCACCTGAATTTGTATCAGCATCATATATACCCTTTCTACCTGAATCTGCTTCCACTCTGACCACTTCAAAGCAATGGTTTTATTTCAGATGTCAAAACTCTGCCAATATTAAGTGTTAAATTCTTTCCAATGCATCAGAGATTAATTACTAAAATATATGCTTCATTCCCAGAACTGGCTGTGTCAGACACATAAATGCTCATTAAAAGGGTAGGTCACATAAATCCATGAAATCTTGTTGACTATTCTCCCTTTTGCAGAAATCCGACATTTCTAAAAAGTTTAAAAAATTTTAATATTAAAACCTGTCCAAGTTGTTTCCATTAAGGTATTTAAACCAAGTCAGTAATCTGATCTGACAACATAGTTGGCTCTGCTTTGAGCAGCAGGTTGGACTACCAGTCTCCTGAGGAACCTCACCACCTGAATTATTCTGTGATCCTATTATGATCATCACTTGTATTCTAAACAAATACCACTTATAGTCCATCAGATACAATCTTTCATAGAAGCTGTTAAATAAATTAATCCTACTGAAAGTTTGCTAAGTTACTTTCAATATGCAAAAAATGAAATCATTTTGAAAGGCAAACACAGGAAAGAGAAAATACTGACTTTTCCTCTTAAACATTCATTCACATGTGCTTTAAGAATCCTTCATGCCATCTTCTGGGTAAGTTTCAAAAGTATCTTTTATATCTTGCAGAAATATAAGAAGTAGCACTTCAGTACTGTTCATGCAAATGTCACAGCTGCACAAATAAAATAAAGAAACCAGACCCCAATGGTTTCTTTCTTTTTAACACATAGATCAAATGAAGCATAGCCTGTAATTACATTCCCAGAGAGTAGCACAGATAGCAAAAATTGATAACTATCATTTGGATTGTATAGTTACTAATTCAAATCTCCTCTAGAAAGGATAATCATAGGCAGTGGAGAAAGCTAATACCTTGAACGTAATATTCCGAGGCAAAACCAGGTCTTCTTGGAGATCTAATTTTCCTTCATCTCTCTTGACTATGCACAGAAAAGCTAGGTCCTGGCAGCTAGGCCATCCTTACAATTTTCCTCCTTGAACTCTCCTAATTAGTCAAGAAAAGCTTCCCCAACACAAGAGATTCCACACCTGGCTCTGAGCAGGACCAGCTGGACAGGTGTGCTGTTATTGTCCTTTGCACAGTTGTAACGTTGACTGGCACCGGTGGAAACTCCACCTGTCAAAGATCCTTTAGGGTTAGATATAACAGCTACAAATGCAAGCTGTCTTTGAGGCCATCTAGTTCATAACAGGAATCAATCTACCACCTCACCAATAAAGATAAAGAAATGCAAAGAAAATTTTTTCCTTCCCTTCACATCTCTTAGACAGAAAATTTAACCTCCTCCATTAAAATGTCTTCAGATTCCAGCATTGCATAACATAAATTGTAATCAAATGAATGTGGTATTAGAACAAATATTTTACATCCATAGATAAGAGGTGAGGTTGAAAACT
The DNA here is from genome assembly GCF_965178545.1 of Coloeus monedula. Classification (NCBI taxonomy): domain Eukaryota; kingdom Metazoa; phylum Chordata; class Aves; order Passeriformes; family Corvidae; genus Coloeus; species Coloeus monedula. The sequence continues at coordinate 46,835,629 of NC_138786.1, forward strand.
AACTCAAAGGAGCTACGCCCTCCATATACAGCTCAGCCTGACTGCCCACTGCCAGCCTGGAGCACCGAGGCACAGCTCTCAATGACACTTCAGCGCCCTACAGCGAAGGCAGCGTGCCGTGTCTAAGGGCTGGGCACACCTGGAGCCACCACACAGCTGCCTTGGTAGTAGGGCTTGTACCATAGGAAAAGCACATAAAAACCCCCAGAGATTAGCCTAAAACATCACTCCACTATCCTCTAACTCCAGCTTCTAAAGCTTTCAGCTACCCTAGTGATTGCAATGTTATAAGAATCTGGAGAAAACAAAAAAAGTAAGATTTATTATTTACTTCCTAGCTGAACAACAGCAGGAATAGCAGTGAGAACTACACACTGCAGGTGTTCAACAAGTCATTAAGGCAGGGCTGGAAGATGCTCAGGTATTACAGTGTTATAAGGACTACAGACTTTGATATAATCTGTTGTAAGAAGTACATGACAAGACACCTTAACAGTTTTTCAATCCTTAAATCACCTTTAAATGCTCATGTAATATGAGTGAGAATTTGAACTTTTCTGGGTGCTATTAAAGCAAAACAGTTGGTGGGTCACCCCACAGGGTCTTACATATGCAACAACTATGCAGCATACACAGCTGAACTCTGGTTATGCTTATTAAATTACAATCCTCTTCCATTTAATTGCATAATTAGGACACTTAATTTGAACCATTATTTCATGTGAGCCAAGCCACTTAAATAAAATGCATCTTTATTATTTTAAAGAGCTAAAATTGCTAAAAATACTTAAAAACTCAGAGTAACACAGATTTGGGTTGCTTTTATCCTTTTTTCCTTCAATAGAAGGCATTTCGTTGGCAGTACTAGAAATAAAACTGTGCTTCCCATAGTCAAAAGTAGGCCTTGTTTTTGTTTGTAATTTTTGATTTGTTTTATCCAGTGTGAGCACTCATTGCAAATTCTTGATGTGATTTAAATGCTCAGGTGTCTGAATTTCAGTGTAACTAAATGGTTTAAATGGTTGCACAGATATAGTTGCACCATAGCAAAATCATAGAGCCTTTTGAATTGTTAAGGCTGGAAGAAACCTCTAAGATTATCGAGTCAATTGTTATCATAGCACCACTGAGTTCACCACTAAACCATGTCCCCAAGTGTCACACCCACATGATTTTTGAACACTTCCAGGGGTCTTGGTTCCGCCACTTCCCTGGGCAGCCTGTTCCAATGCCTGAAAACCATTTAGCTGAAGAAATTTTTCCTAATATCCAACCTAAACTTTCCCTGGTGCAACTGGAGGCTATTTCCTCTTGTCACTTGTTACCTGGGTGAAGAGCCTGGCTACAGCCTCCTTTCAGGTAGTTGTACAGAATGATAAGGTCTCCCATGAGCTTTCTTTTATCCAGGCTGAACACCACCAGCTCTCTCACGTGCTCTTCACAAGACCTGTGCTCCAGACAATGCATCAGCTTTGCTGCCCTCCTCAGGACATGCCCCAGTAGCTCAGTGTCTGTCTTGGGGTGACAGGGCCAAAACTGAACACAGGATTTGAGCTGTGGCCTCACCAGTGCCGAGTACAGGCACTGCTGAGGAGGGGAGTGATAGAGTGGCTTTGGTGGGCACCTGGCATCCAGCCAGAATCAACCCACCACAATGTACAGTAAATATACAGTCTTCTACTCTTCTTCAAAACCATTGATCTTTCTTTCTTCATTTCCAAGTAAAATAAAATAAATAAATAAATGTCCTGCTGTGCTAAAGACTGAAAACTTTAGCCTAGAAGGAGTAAATTTTCCCACTACTGAGCAAGTGAATTTGAAATGTTAGAATTGAAAGTTTTGCAACATTATCTGCAGTGGTCACTTCTGTTCCCATAACGAGAATTCTAATGATAACAAAGCAAATCCCAAATTATTTCTGGTTGTACAGATTTGTAATATTACAAATGAAACCAGGCAGAGCACACAGCCAGGTCTCAGCTGCAGGAATGTCTCAGATTAGCCCATTTGAATTACAGATATGCAAGACCTGACACTGCCTTTGCTCAAAGCAGTGTTTAGGGAAAGGTTTGAATCCTTGTTACTTTTCAGTTTTCTTTTATTTTTTTTCTTTTTTTTTTTTTTGGCAGATAATTCAGTGCTTTCAGAATCTTACCTGGCTTGGCATTAAGAGCCAGAGAGCAGAGTTTTTCAAGATAAAACTCTTTGATGATAACATTTCAAGCCCAAACATTATGCCACTGGCAGAAAGAAAATTTTTATCCCAAAGCCACTTATTTATTTTATATTTTAAGAGATTGCAGCTCTTAAGAACTACGGTGCTTATCCTCTCAGAAGCACACACTTGAATGAAAATAGGATGGAATTAAGCAAAATTCAGGGAAGAGGAGCCAGACTCTCCTTTGGTGTAAAGCTGCTACCAGGGGCCTAAGCTGATATATAGCAGCTGGCAGTTTGGCTTGTGTATTTTTAGAACAAAAGAAAAATCAATACTTTCAGGCTCTGCTTCCATTCTCTCGTGACACAGTGATATTTGAAAATCTTTCTTTTTAAATATCTTGTAATTGCCTTTGGTAACTATTAATATGCAAAAGAGAAATGAGAAATAAATCAACAAACTTACTTGTTCAAGCGTAGCTTAACAGCCTAAATGGTCTAGATGACTAAGCATGTTCTTGTGGTTTCATGTCCCTGAGGCTGCAGGTGGGAAGACCACTGCCATCACACACACAAAAAAAAGTGTCATTTTGACTTAGGATGAATCAACACCTTCCTCTTGTAAAACTTGTTAGAAGTAGATGGTGACCATAATTCCCATCACAATCTTTCATTTTGTGCCAGAATCTTTCAAAGCCACCATTAACACACTACAAATCCTACATTTATGTTCTATGTTTCTATTATCCAGCCTTTCCTATTTATTCTCTCCACACACCTAAAAATTCTGTTCAAATTCTCCTCAAGAAATACTATTTCTTATCTTGTTCTTTCTTCCCTTACAGGCACTTGGAACGGTTCTGCAAAGAGTGTTACTTCAGCTTTGTAATTTGGTTATTTCTCTGCTGATTCCCCTTATTCTATCTTGTCACTGACATGGCATCTCACAGCTCATTTCTTCTTTAATTTCTAGTTCTTGTTACATATCATCCCCTCATCCCAGACTCATTTCCTGGTATGTCATACTTATAATCATCCATATTTGTGCCTTGTTTCCCCTCTTCCACATTGCTCCTCACAGGTGAGGCAGAAATTACTCACCTTGGCAGAAGACTGTACTATAAACTTTTCCCTCACCAGAAGGGAGGCAATACATCTGCCAGCCAACCACTGTTATGCAGTAGAGAGTATCACTCATACCATTTCAAATAAATCAATTCAACATCAGATTTCAGTTTATTTTCTTCCTTTGATTACAATGGACTACACAGAAACAGAGTTTTATTTCACGCAGAAGGCCAAGTGGGCTTCCAGTGTCAGACAACTCACAGCATAGCACACTGAGTGAGCCTTTCCCTACTGCTTGCATTAGGGCAAGCCTGTCTGATCACAGTCCTCCTTCAACTTGCTCCTAGTGGTCAAGCCACGTGGTCACTCGTGTCAGCCAGTATTGATGCTGACCTGACTTTTCTACCACAAAGGGCCCTTTGCAGTACTGGGCCTTTTGGAGCATCAGCCTGTGAGCAAAGGAGTCTGCAGTAATACCAACCCCAGCTCCTGGCTGGATACTGTCGATCAGAAACTTATGGCCTCCACTACTATTCTAGGAAAAAACCTAGAATCCTAAGTGTCTAAGCTAAGCTGTGCAGGCCCTTGCTTCTCATGGGAATAACAGCATGCATTTACTACCTTTCAGTCTGTTAAAATATGTAATGACTTCATCTATAAGCTAAAAAGGAAAAAATGATCTTAATAGAGAATCCCTACTTATTAAAGCAAAAGAGTTCAGAGTGACTGTTAGCCAATCATCCTTGAACTGAGCATTCATGTAAAATTTGCATACATATTTGAACATTTATAAAAGTGTCATCACTCTGATTCTTCTAACTGATACTGTGCCTTCAATATTACATGAGGATCAGTATGCTTATTGAAAGGTTGTGCATATATCCTTTCCCCATTTCTGGGAAAAGGAACATGAGAAATAAAGCAATCTAGTACTAAATTTATCCTTGAAATTCACACTCATATTTGCCTTGATTTTGAATCTCTCAAGAAAGCAGTTATTTAAAACTTTTCTGTTTATTAATTATCTTTGTTTTTTGGATTTCATTCTTATAAAATGCTAAATACAGGCTTCTTAATTTCAATTTTTTTGTGAATAAATAATTTCCTTTTTCTTGTATTCCTGTAACATAGTTGCATCTTAATGGAATAGTGGGAAAAAAAAGTAGCTCTTTTAAGTAAGGACTTTTTTACTCTTCTGGAATGTAAACAATAAACTGAAAATCACATTACCTTAAATATGTTCATGTCTATAAGACACAGAGAAATTAAGAGAAGGAAAAAAGAGAGAAATTAACTGAAAAGCAGACAAGTGATGCCAATATTCTACTATATTTTGTGCTTTTGCTCTCAAAGGCAGATTAGTACAAATTGAATTTTGCACTAGCTTTGCATAGCTGTGATTCCTCCATTTGATTCTAGGGAATATAATTAATTTGGACTATTTAGGTGCTGCATGAATTGCACCAAAGCAGTTGATTACATTCTTGATTGAGTTACACTGTATTTGTGTGGTTACATGTAGCCAGTGTTATTATTCTTATATTAAGGCTAAATAAATGCACCCTTTAGATAAGAAATTGTGTCTATGATCTTTCATTTGTACCATGTTATTAAATATTTTGCTTAGGATACAATGAAATCTGGCTAAAAGGGGAAAAATAAAAATAATTTTCTGAGCACCAATGCTTCAATTAATTAACTTCTGTTTCTGCAAACAGCTGTAAGTGAAAGAATCAAACTACTATGTTTTGTAGATGAATGATCAGCAAATGCTCAAACTCATCTGTCATGGTCTGGTTTTGTACCCTGATAAGAAAAATGAAGCTAGCATTTTCTGAATTCATAAAACGGTTTGGGTTGCAGTTTACATAATATCCACATTTAATTAGAGTGTAACCAGAGGAGACATTGAATCCCTCTTCAGTCTGGCAGTAAGGTAAAGGGCTTATCATTTGTCCTTCACAGACACAAAAGGTTAGCACAAAGTGTATACATGTTTTCATGTCATCTAGCCCTTGGATCAATCACATTCTGAGCTTAATGTAGTGGGTGAACATTTCTGCAGTCAAAATTTTTCATTACGGACCTGTTATTTTTCGAGGGATTTAAGCACTCACTCTGTTCACTCAGTTATTCTGCCAGAATATCTTTTGCCAAAAGAGACTCTAGAAATAAAACATTTCACTGCACTGTGTTAGTAGAAGGAAAACTCGTTCTTTCTCTTGCTCTTGTTTTTCTTTTAGAAGAAGAAAAATTATTCCATGGTGTCAGATAACTAAGTCACTAGGGAGAAGGCCCCTTAGTTGCAGGTTTTATTTCTTTCTTGTCTACACTGCTCATAGCACTGTGCCAATTCAGAACCACATTTCTGTGAAGCAGCTTTGCTTATCCCAGATGCACAGATAATTTACAGAGACCTGTTACTCATAACCAGTGCTGTTTACAGATCCAGAGCACCTGAAAATGAAGGGACAAATATTTGAGAGCTCAGGGCAAGCCTGAAAGTCTCTCAAATCAAAATTACATGCATATAGAACTAATAATTTACACAGGCTTTGAGGTTACAGTTGTGTTTCTCTAGTTATACCTCCACCACTTCCTCTTTATTTTATCATTTCTATATTATATATATTCTCAAAATATGCATGAGTCTCTCACACACACATACACATATGTATGTAAATAAAAACTCTATCACCCAAGCCAAAGCGCTTTTAAATAAAATCCATAGATTTTCAGACAATGGGGCTTCAAACTATTGGAACCTTTGGATTTTTTTTCTAAACAATCAAATATTAGACTAATGTATAAATACGCTTGTGTTTAAGTATGTTTTTTTAACTTGCCTCTCAGCAGTGCCTATGATCATGCACTTTATATTGGACAAGGGGATCTTTTACATCTTTTCAGTTCCATCAGAGTTGGAAAACTATCTTTTCTAGCTCAGACAGGAAAGTTGTCCTAGTTACATGTGGGATTAAAATCTTTTAACCCCAGTATGAGTTACATGTCACAACACACACAATCTTGTAGAAATCCTGCAGTGGTGTTACAGAAAGACTCATGGATTTCTGCTACGAATGCAAAAAGTCTGCTTCAATCTGTTTTTCTTTCCTCCATTCAAACTTGATATGAGCATTAGATATTTGGTTTAATTATGAGACAGACAGCTAAACCAAAACCTCACAAATGCCATTACAAAGGAAGTCACACAGGGCTCTTCTCCAAGGACTGCAGAGCCTCTTCTGTGCTCCCACAGATGAAGATCAGCCAGTTGAGCCATGGCTGGCCCAGCTTCCCCAGCCAACACCAACTCCTTTCTGCTTCCTTTTTTATCAGTGACCATTATCAAAGACACAGAGAAGTTTTAAGTTCAGCAGTAACTGTCCACAAGCCAATTTTTAGCTTTTAGCACAGAACTATTTTGGCCACTGCACCACTTAGAAAGCTGCACCAAACTAAATGAAGACACCACAGCTCCAACTTTAAAGGGAAGCTTCCTTTAGAAGAAAGAACCTGTGGCAGCTAAATGTCTTCTTTAGCACAGATCCCTCCTGACAGAGGAATAGAATATACTTGGAAAGTCTGTTGGCACTAAGAAACAACACTATGGATCAGTTTACTGAGATGTAACACTTGATTTCTTTGGAATCTATGCACATCATTTACAAAAGCAGACAAAAAGTACTCATTTCAGCCAGGCATAATATTCTAGAATATTTTTCTTATTAGATACTTCTCTTGGAACCATAAAAAAAAAGATTTCATTAAAAATTTACCTCTGATTCTAAACAGGCTCTAACAAAACCAGTTCAGAAATGAAAACTGGACCTCCTAAAAAATTGCAAAAACCCAAACAAACATGCAGCACAGTCATGCTTCTGCACACAGATCCTAAAGCTTTGTACTGTTATCAGTTATATTACCATTCCATCCATGGCACTAACATGAAAGGAGAACTATTTGAAACATTTGCAGTAGTATTTCAGATTATTCCAATGCACAATTCTCACAGTGCTTTTCAGCTGCTTCTCTTCACAAGCTATGTAAACACCCCCCTCTCTCTAGAACTACCACGAATATTCTTTCTGTTCCCTGATCTTTACTTCAAAAACATTGTTTCATCTTCACTGGAAGATTACCTAGCTACCGTAGAGAAACCTGAATTGCATGTAACTGCAAGTCCAGTTCTCGAAAAACCAGGATAATTGTCACTGGATTCTGCAGCCACATACTCCATTCTGTTTTGCTAGTCCATAGTGGAATTTCAATAGTGTATCTACCTGCAAAAATTAGAAACCCACTGTTGAGTGTACCTTTTGATGAAGAAGCTGTAAAGAAAGATGGAGAGACACAAGTTACAAGATCATGTAGGGATAGGGCAAGGGGGAATGGATTCAAACTGGAAGAGGGAAGGTTTAGATTAGATAGTAGGAAGAAATACTTTACTGTGAGAGTGGTGAGGCACTGAAACAAGTTGCCTTGAGAAGCTGTGGATGCCCCATCCCTGGCAGTGTTCAAGGCCAGGCTGAATGGGGCTCTGAGCAATCTGGTCTAGTGGAAAGTGTCCCTGCCCATGGCAGCTGGGTTGAAACCAGATGATCTTTAAGGTCCTTTCCAACCCAAACCGTTCTGTGATTCCATGATCCTATGATTTTTTGAAAGAGCAGCAAAAACATTCAACAACTTTGGTCTTTTTCATGTGCTTGTCCTCAGGTCTTTCTCAAAAAAAAGAAAATAAATATGTAAAAAATAGAACAAGGAAAGATATGTCTACTTGGGTGATGTTCAAAAGTTCAGTTGCATCAGACAACTGTTTTTAAACTTTTCAAGGGAGAGGTTATTGTGAAATTATTACAAAAAACATTCAAGGGAGGGAAAAAAAATAGTATCTCTGTAGACTTATATCACCTTTAAATCAATATTGAACCACTTTCTGAGAATGCTGAAATTTTTTGATCTAATGGAGACACTTTAAATAAAATGTAAAATGTAGTAGGATTTCGAGGTTATGAGTCAGATCATAAAAATCCTGAAAATCGTTTTTCCAAAAGGAAAAAAAGTATGGAGAAGCTGGTTTCTTTCTGATCTCTCAATTTTTAACACTCACTTGGCAGTATAGCGATGGGGGCGGGGAAATGGAATCAAAATGCTTTAAAATGAAAACTAACAAAGCAGCAACTGCCTTCAGTAAATTCAAGCAGCCCTTGAGGGTATCTCCTATATTCCCATAACATCATGTTTTAAACTGTTTCCTTGTCCACACAAGCTGGAAGCTTAATTGCTCTGAATGGTGGCTGAAATTCTCAAACCAATACTGTGATGTAGTGCCAAGTGTCACAAAATCCACAACAAAATTAAGGGAGCTGGGAACCTTGTTGAAGTCTTCACTATTTTACTTTATTTAAACTCCCACAATTCCCTTTGTGACCATGTTTACTAGTTTTAACAGCAAAGGCCAATTACTCCTGCAATTATTCTATGTTTATAATAAAACGGCAATCTGCACTCATCCTAGTTCAGTAAAGGAGGGCAATAACTGACAATTTATGCCCATCAGTGTTGCAACTGCATGACTCTGCTAGAATTTTCTAATTCTAAACATGGAGTCATTTACTGTTCTCAGAAGGCCTCTTGAGGAGGGATTCAGTGTGGAGATTGTACCTGATCAGAGATTTAAAAAATCACTTGATTTCCATACCTGGTTTGCCTGTGGTTAAGCTAATAGGCGTTCCTCTTTGGCCTTCAGCCCATTCATCACCCACTGCACCATCACAGGACAAGAGTGTCCAGAGCAGCAGAAGTTTATAAATTGACCATTCTCCATTTGTCTTATGGGTCCTTGCTCCTCTCACCTATGCTACATTCAGATCCAGAAGGTCCTGTCACTGGAGAAGAATAGGGATATGTCTCAGCTGCGTCTTTGGCTCTGGTCTTATCAAGACTCCTGCCACAGCTAGCTTTAACTTTCAAATCCTCTGCCAGAGAAAGAGCAGCTGAGTCAAGAGAGGAAAGGTGGTCATAGAAAGAGGTCATCTAGTACACAGCTTACAGCTCTGCCCCAAGGCAGGACCAGCCATATCTGATTATTTCAGTCATTCAGCCATCTCATTTCTATATCTATATCCTGTACCTTATATGTAATCTGTAGATATTTATTTAATCACTTCCCTTCTAACAGTCAGACCACACTAAGCAAACTGGAGTTTGACAGCCTTATGAAATACTGCCTTCTGAGCTTTTCTTTTTCAACTGGGCTGATCAAGGCTCTTCAGTAAAATCAGAATATTCTATATCAATTGCTTGGCATTTGTCTCGACACTGTCCATCATTGAGACGGTAGAGTTTTGAGGTCATATTTTCTTTCTCTATTCTGCTCTGCTCAGGCAAGCCAGGCTCATTAGCTTAACTTCCATTCTTTTCTATCTTTTAAAAGTGTAACATCATCATATTTGGAACAATGGCTAGCTGAAATGAATCCAGTACTCTGGGTCTTTAATGCATATCTCTTGACAACATTTGTTCTCCTGAGATTGCAGTCACCTCTGTTTCTCACCAGTTTTAAATAAACCAAGCCATTTCTGCTGTATTGAGATGATGGTTTCCCTTAAAGTAATTGTATCTTATCATAATATTGAATAAAACAGTAAATCTGACCAACTGTCTGGTTGCCTTACACTTAATCAGCCTCTGAGCAAGGTTAAACCTTCATTGCAGCAAAGAATTCTTACCCTGTCCCAATGTATTTCTGTTTTGTGTGTGCTCTACAGCTGGAGTCAACAGATAACATCATTTATAAATGTCAGCTTGAGTATAATCTATCCGACCCAGCTCAAATCTCTTTGGTCACAGAAAAGCTTATCCAGAGGTATCTTTAAATTTTTAAGCATTATACCCCAGCAGGAGACCTCTTTGTTCTTCACATGCAGGTAGGAAGGCATGAAATACAAGAAAATTATAATATACTTCTCAAGGGAAACAATTCCCTTTCTTCTGAAATCAATCATAGTGGCATTCATGCAAAGAAATAGCATGAAACCTCTTTTTCTTTTCTGTATATTCAGTTTGTGCATCTTGAAGGAATATTTAGAAGCTAGCAAATTATTTTTCAAGTGATGAGAACACCAAAGCACAAGAGATGGATGATTTAGCTACTTAGTCGTCCAAATCAGGCAACATCTACGTAGACTTTCCAGCAGCTTGTAACCCTGAGCCATAAAAAGGAAGAACAAAGCAGTTCCAACAATTTACTTGTAATATTTGACACTCTTTATTCATTGTTACAACCAGCTTAAGCAAAACTTACTAAAGTCCTTACAGTCTGACACAGTTTTTCTATATGTTTGGTCTGCTTCTTTTTACTTCAAGCTTTTCATGTTTTGCCAAACTTGCAAAGGAGGAAGAACCCAGATTAAACAGATTTTAAAAACATACTCTATCTCCAAGAGGTTATAGATACCACAAAAAAAAAACCCTATTTTCTTGAGATGACTGGTCAATTTAAATTATTCTAGGTTCGTTTGAATAAAATCTCTGTTATCTGCTATAGTAGTCTCTTCTTTTTGTTTCTGAATTCCCAGGTATTCCTAGCCAAGGATGTACTCCATAGAAATTATTCATTCCAGATTTATATTTGCATAGCAGTGAAAAACAATTTGACCTTAGGAATAAAAATGAATCACTGATTCTCCATGCACTGTCTTAAATATCTTACATGTGTTGTACCATATAGGGAAGCCTCTTAATAAATCTTCTTTGCTACCTTTATTGAAGAACAAAAGCTTGACTTCTCTAGCCCACAAAATGAGAGATGTCATGTAGTTTGTAGAGGAACCTGATTAGTACAGAGTAGGCTGAGAATATACAAGAAGTAAATGACAAAGTGTCTAATATTTCTGAGCCCCTTGAAGCACCTGTGGGTTTAGGATGTAGACTTTTTTTTCTACTTATCCCTTTGTTCTTATAAATGCACACTTGAGGAGGAAATTCATGGAGTTGTCAGTCAAATCCCTTAAGGTTTTGGGAAGATTAACTGAACCATTAGGGAGATTAATCTTTAAACACTTATACTGCCTTTTCAACCTCAAATGTCAATGCCAGACAGATGGGCTGAAATGCAAGGGATACCTAAGTAACAGTATCTCAGTTTCCTTATAATCCATCTAATCACAATTCATAGAAAGGTGTATTGAGAGATACTGCATAAGAAATCCATATGTCCCAGAAAAGAAACCAGCTGTCACCAAATTAATTAAAACAACTGCTTCTGAACAACACCTAAATTCAAAGCTGCTGACTGGTTTTAGGAATAATCTAGTGTTTTTCACAGAACCTTTTTCTTTCACTTTAGGAGCTTGAAGGGCATTCTCTCCACTACAGTTATTCCACTGAATAATATTGGACTCATGATTTCCAGGAAAAAAAAGCTGGGGGAAAAATGTCTATAAATATATTCTATGTCCTTGCAGACTTTGTGGGAATATAAAGACGCTTCTCTGTTGCAAGTCCTACAGGGCACATACTCACACTATATAATCTGAAATGTTATATATAAAAATTATTATGAATATAAACCTGCAGAATGTGGGTGACATATTTCAGTATTAGTTTAAAAATGTTCAGTAACAACTTTCAAGGGATTATCTTACTTTGAAAATACACAGAAAATTCAGAACAGATGGGCTGTAAAATAATTCTTTTCCATCGTATCTACAGCCTTCACTTTGTACTTGCTGTTAACTGAGTTTATTCACCCAAGTGATGCAAATAAACAGGATGCCTAGATGCTTCCAGTTCCTTCCTTCCTTCCTTCCCTGCAGGACACTGTTAGAGTTAAATTTTCCAAGTTAAATTTAGTCTGATGCTCAGACTTGGCATTATATACCAAGACACACAAAAGGAATATCTCATTTGTAACCTGAAACAAATGCAAATTTAGAAGAAAAACCATGTAAAGGTGTCCTGTAGGAGCCATTTGCTTTCTTAGTGTCAGAACACAGCAGATCCACCTGCATGTGCTGGCACTGGCACCTGATCCTCCATTTCACATGTGTAAATTCCCTGGCACGCTGATCAGTCCCACAAAGCTGTGCTGCCAATCTCAGTGGTTAGGGGACATGGCTAACAGAGCCACGTGGCTGCTGGCCAAGGTCCTCTGCCTCAGAATAAATATGCAAGAAAGGAACACATAAGGTCTTTTCTTTTCCCACATCTTGCATAGAATGAGACTATTTACATGAAGCTTCTCCAAAAAAAGTTTGAAAATGTGTAAGAGGGGATCCCATCTCACAAAGATGAGCGGAATGGTTTTCTCAGACCTAGGAAACAAGACTCAGAACTAGAATGAGAAAGGGAAGTCAGATGTCATCAACCCAATTTCTCTGTGGCTATATCCCAAAACTGGTGATGTACATAGATTTCCATATAAAAAAGGGAATCAATAGGAGCCCTGTAACTGTCTGCATAATTGTTGACATACCTTTTTCCAATTCTACACACTGTTATGGAGTTTTCTAACCTTATTCTTTCTGAATAATCATCCATTTACCATGAGAAAACTTTTTATTTACCTCTTATGATCATCATAACATTTTCATCTTTATCTCTGTTTTGAATTTACCATATGCATAGTGTTTTTCTCACATTGTTATCTGCCAATTTCTGAGATACTACAGGTATTTTAAATTTCAAAACTATTCTTTTTTCTCTACTTGCTCTGACAGTCATATCAACATTAACTTTCTGAACTGCATCACATTTGTAACGTGATGTAGGGAGTAAATCTGGGATTGGCAACTCCCAGACTGTCATAATTCTAATATTAATTATTTGAGGGATTTCAGACAAATTGAATACCTGCCTCAGTTTCTGCAACAACCAAAAGGAGATAAAATGTACATATTATTTAGCACAGCATTTCAAACTATACTTGTGCTAGGTGCTCTATGCGTAAATGCACAGGAAGGGATATAACACAGTATTTAAATGCTTTTCTTGTCTACTTCTTTATGAAAGTCACTTAATGATTCTTTTATTTCTCAGTTAGTTAAAAACCCAAGTAACCAATTCATAGTACAGAATATTTTACCGTGACTCACTACAGAGAGAGAGATGCATGAAGGTGTCACTTTCGCTGTCTCTCTACCTCAAAAAGTGAAGCATAGACAATCAAGGTCACCAGGGAAACTCCCCTCCCAGATTTCCACTCATTCTAGCCCAGCTTTTAGTGGAATACTTTAAAAATTAAGATACATTTTTGAAAGACTGTCTCTCAATGTCATAAAAGAACTTACATTCATGAAGGATACAAGAATTTTAAAAGTAGTGAGAAAAGAACACTAAGAACTTGGAATTCTCCCAAAAAAATTACAAGACGTAATAAGTTTTGTACAAAGAAGATGGCAAATTATTGAATCAAATCCTTCTGTGAAATTCTAGACATTATGTTAACAATAATATCTTACATGACTGAAAACCAGAAAGGAATCATTTTTAAAAGAGAACTTAAAAATATTCAATTCAACATTAGTATTTGTTTTCCATATTTTTGTTTAACCCCAAATAAAAACTTGCTGATTGGTAAAATTGGAACCAAGAAACTGGAAAATAAAAGAAAAACAATGTATATGTTTCAGCTGGATACTAGGCCCTTCTTTCCTGTCCATTTCAGTGATGCCTGTGTAACTTCCATCTGTGAAGCCAAATAAACTTTTTAAACCTTTGGAGAAAAAATAGAAGGGAAAAAAAATCACAATATATACTTCTTTTTTTATACAACTTGGGTCTGGTGCTTAAATCCACTACAACTACATGGTTTTACCAGCTTCTAAGACATTGGGTAATAGCTTCCCATTGGGAATAATTGTTTTCCCAGTCTAACCTAACAAACCTGTGCTTTGGGCTAGGCCTCTTTATTATTTTTCATTCTTTTTTAAATTCTAAACATATCAGTTTCTTTTGGTCTAAGTCCAGCCAATTTTATCCTCACAAGGATAGTTATGCGAGCCGAATACTTGAGGTCTGCAGCTTCAAAAGAAGCTCCTACTGAATTGAATTTTTTACCAATGAAAAATCAAGAAAACATCGCAGAGCTGAGATGGGTATATATTAGGATATAAAATGGCTCTCCCTGTGGCTGTTTCCATACTTTAAAAGTTAAATATGGCACACTCATATTCAAACAATGATCTTGAAAGGCCTTTGCTGCTAGACAAGGACCAATGATGCCTGTAACCACATGAAACAAAATTTATATTAAAAAAATGTAGCAGCTCTTCATCAGAGCTTTTATACACTTTATTTCCAAAAGACTGGTACAAAAAAGTCAAATTAAGGATGAAGGGAAGCTCCAGGAAATGGAAAAAACATTGCAAATATTCTCAGTTTCAGGGTAGTACCAGTATTCCCACCTCTATCTTCTGAATGCAGCAACTGCCATACAAAATATTTTTGCAAGTTTTGATAAGCCCATCCATCATTTTAATGCCCCAATACAACTTGAACCTAAAGTAACAATCTCTCAGAAAGAATCATTAGAAATATAAACTCACAGATTTATAAAGGAAATGATAAAGACATAACCAATTATTACTTCCTTGTATTGCAACACTCTGCATTCTGTGGCAGAAAGGGTAATTCCTTATACACTACCATACCTGTAAGCCATCACAGTTTAACAGATTGCATTCTGAAGTACATTTCAATTTTTTTTTTCATTTTTCATGATTAAAGAGGATAATGCCAGGAATAAATATGTGTATTATGAGGAATAAGTGTTCTGACTTCAGCCTAAGAAATAAAGCAATATTGAGGTAAGGTATGATGTCCACACCTGAATGTACTCCTTCAGAAACTTATTCTGGTTAATATAGTAGTCAGGAATGCTTTGACCTCCAGTATGATTAGAAGATGAATACCTGAGTAAAACAACTGATTTGCACTCACCAGAAAGACAAGTAGATGCATGTGTGAGAGACAGAAAATATAATACTGTGGAACTATTAGCTAAACACTCCTTACTCCAGGTCTCCCATTTGACAAGTGGCAGTCATTTACAGCTGGGAAGAAGACAGCAAGCGTGCTTCAATATACATCATGGAAAATTTCTGTCAGAATTAAAGGATGCTCTAAAAATGTCACCTCCAGGGAGCATATTATGTACCTACTGATTTTCTTTTTACTTTGATTCAAACTGTTCTGAAGACTAATGAGGGTTCAAATATGCAGACCTGAGTCATGCTTGTCTCTTTACTAAAGCAATTAAGTTGTCTGTCAGCCTCAGTTATACAGTTCTACAAACAGTTAATATTCAGCACAGAAGCAGAGATGCTGGATGGAAAAAAAAAAAAAGACAAAAAATCCCCAAGAGCATCTTGACTCTCCTATAGATATTAGAAAAGCAGCAGAAGCACAGACAGACTTCAAGTGAGCTTTCTTATGCACAGGCAAAAATATGAAAACATTAATGTGCAGCAGCCGGATTAAGAGCAGAGACAGCTGCTCCAAATACACTTTAGGCAGCAAGGCACTAGTGGCACTGCTTCTCCATCCTTTATAAATATATCCATCCTGGTATTCCCCTGCCTCTGAGGAATGATGCTCTGGCTTTCCCTGAGGCAGGATTAGCCAGATAGCAGAGTCTGTGGGTCTGTGTCTCTCTGTGATATGAGAAGGAAGTTGAGTATCCAAAAGTTTTTGGTTTACAACTGTATCATTCGGTCTGCTAAAATACGTGACTCTTTCTACATGCTTAAGCTTGCACCTACAAGCACTGCCTGTGATCAGAGGGTCAAGATAACCTACACACAGATCTTTACAATGGCTTGCTATTAGAGGAATAATAATTTAGGCCTTATTTGTACTTTGAGTTACCTGTTGAAATTTAAGCAACTTTATAGAAATTTTTTCAGCACTTCTTTATAATTTTCAATCTGTTTTATTTTCACACAGAATGTAGGACACTTGCCTTTGCTGAGTTATTGCTAAGGCAGAAGGACTATGTAAAGAGAATGTGTCCGTGATCTTTTGCAAGGACTATTTCATCTGCTTGCAAGTGTTGCCATTAAGACATATGGAAGATACAAGGAGTATGTTTTTTCTTTCATAACTCCCACATCATTTCCATAAAAAAATGAACTGATGAATGTGTTCTTAGAGTCAAGAAATTTATCTTCCCAGAACTAAATCAGTGTATTTTTAAAGGAAATTCACCCTGTGTTCTTTCACCAAGCATCCATACTCTGCTGCACATATAAAGAAGTGAGACAGTCAGCAATCTCTGCTGCCATCTTCTGCTGTTAATTTTCATGCAACCAGTGAACAAGAGACACAAATATTAAAATACCATGCTTTCTGAAAGTGAGTGTTACAAATGAAAGGCTATAAATCAATAACCAAAACTCTGTCACACAATCACAGAAATTTGGGAAGAAAATGTCTCTGAATCACCCTCAATCACCTTTATAGCACAGAATTATTCATTACGATATGTGCTCCCATCTAACTGAGGCTCTGATCCCTCTCATAACACATTTTATATTGTCCACAAAAGCTTCTTTCTCCTAGCATTTCCTTAGAGCCAGAGACTGCTGCCCTTTGTCATGGGGTAGATTCCCTCTGTAAGTACCTCATATTATTTTAATGGGGCACTAATCCACTCAGTCTAGTTTTTTTGACACAATATAGGTGTTGGGGCACAGTCATTGTAACGATAGAATATTTCACCCCTCCAGTAGAATTTCCTCACAGATGTTTATTATTCCTACATCTTCTCAATGTTTGGTGACAGGTCAAACACCATCAGAATGATCTCTTCTGAGAGATGTAGGTTATTTGCCTCCCACTGTCCTAAATTCCAAACCTATCTCCTGAATATGGGTTAACTAAACTACCTTTACTTTTACCTTTATATGTGTTTGTATTTTCTGCTCAAGTCCTTATTC
Source organism: Coloeus monedula (assembly GCF_965178545.1). Taxonomy (NCBI): domain Eukaryota; kingdom Metazoa; phylum Chordata; class Aves; order Passeriformes; family Corvidae; genus Coloeus; species Coloeus monedula. The sequence continues at coordinate 46,852,794 of NC_138786.1, forward strand.
CCTCCCTCACTGTGACTCTTTTCTAGGATCTTTTGCTCATCAGCTGCTGGGTATACTCATCCGGACCATTTCTGCTGACTTACAACCATGAGCAATTTATCTTCATTCACTTCACTAAATCCCATTTGTTTCCTGTTTCATCAAATCTCAGTCATCTATTGCACCACATCTTCTGCAATGAAATTATCAACATATACAACATGGTCAACCTTTCTAATAGCTTTACCAAGAAATAGAAGGCAAGAAATCTCCTGCCTGCATCCAGTGTCAGAGCTATCAGACAGACAGCTGTATCTTCCTAATCGTTTTATTAAAGATTCCAAAGTTTTGTGACTTTTGAGTGCAGATGACAGATCATCACATGCCCTTTTAAATCTGAAAGGAAAAAACCCAAATATTTTTACAACATTCATCTTTATTCAATAGAATAAATACATGGAACATAAATACAACAAGAATAACAGATCAAGAATAAGCTAGACATTTTCCTTTTATTTCTTTTCTCAATGTTGTCCTGTATATGTAGGTACTACCCCTAGATTTTTAGTCCTCTTCTTTCTCTTCTTCTATATATAGATCTACATGTTTCCGATCAGGGAATTAAAATTTAGATATTTCAGTTATCATTTTTGTCCTTCCTCAAGTACCCAGAACTGACTGATCCTGATTTTTTTTTCAGATGCAGACAGGAAATAAGTATTAAACTAAGTCTCCAGTCCAGCAAGAAGTTAATATACAAATTGCAGTCTATGTCCTAGAAGAAAAACCTTAGTTGTTGCCCCATGCAGCACAGAGATTTCATGACAGATTTTAAGGACTTTCTAAGCATACCCACTGTCCTCAACTCTTGCACTATGACAAGCTTTCTAAAAATAAAGTCCTGTTACAAATTTTCCCCCTCTCTTTGCTGTACCTTTTCTTGCTACCACACTGTGTTTTAAAAGAATCATTTCTCATTAAACTATGTCAGCTGGTTGTTGTATTCTATCACTCTTAATTTTTTTATCTTTCCTGTGTTATCTGTTCCTCAGAATTCACATTTAAACTATCTCTGCCGCATGTGCTATAGAATCTTTGTGACCACATCTTTAGAGATAAAAAGGATAAGATTCTATATCATCAAACATAAAGTATCCCCAAAGGATTTGCATAAAGAAACACAAGATAATGAAAAGGCACATATCACTTTTTTATTAGTATTACGAGACAGTATTCTTCCCTTCTTCTCCTTAATGCCTCAGACTCCCTGTTAAACAATTTCACCCTTTCACTGGACATTTCAGAAGTGTGATCCATGATGGTTTCTGTGACCTGGGTAATCAAAATAGTTTTAAGGTCAGACCTCCTTTTCTTTTGTCCCCTCACAATTACTGCAGCAAGAACCTAGCCCTTGTACAACTCTTGGTACCTGAAAATGCCTTCCACTTCTTACTATCATTCTGCTTCATTGTAGTATTCTCATTTAAAATATGTTTGGAAAATATGTATTAGTCTTACTTGCTTAATCTCTATTCTTTTTCTCTTTAAATCTGAACTCTATTAAAATGTTCCTAACTACAAGTCTTATCTACATAAGGAGACATTATTCAGTGGAAACGCTCTGCCTCATTTGCTGGGCACAGATTAAGAAACAGGCAGAAGTAATAAGTAATGGAAGAATGCTTTCTTTTGTGGGCAGGAAGAAAAAAGGGCTTTGTCATGATTGCATTTAATTTTGTTGGATTTTCTGTAAAAATGAGTACTTACTCTTCGAACACATTCCCCGACCACAAGGCAGCATACGGTCCTGTGTCCGGTGTAGTATACAATGCAATGAGGAAGCAAGCAAGTAAAAGAGAACTAAAACAACACATGCACAGCTTCTTAGCATCTGTTCAACACCACAATTTGTTTCTTGTCTGTAAAATAAATAAATTTAGGAGTTGGAAGTACAAGAGTGCGTGCAACCTTCAGTAACCAGGAAGTTCATGAACATGGTACACCATGGTCACTTGTGTTAGTTCATCTTGTGGTCCTATCACCACATAACTGCGTGCTCAGGCCTCACTAGCAAGTGAGTCCTTACAATTGCAGTCTTGTGGAAACCAGACTTCTGGTACTGAATATCTTGTCATCCACCATGGCTTTCCTTAAATACTTAAATACTTGAACCTCTGCAGAAATGGGCACATAAGAGTGACGATGACACTTAGAGCAAAGTCATTTTGAAAAGCAGAAGAATGATCACTGTTTTCTCCTCCTGATTCTTCTAAACTCTCAAAAATTTTAGTAGTGTCACAAAAATCTGCTTTGTCACTCTTTCTATTTGCCTATGTATAAGTTAAATTTTCAAAAGTGACTCCTAGTTTTATTCATCTCAATTCAAATTCTAAATTTTCAGTTTGCTATTTCTCAGTTATGGAAGAGTTGCACTTTTACAGCTACTATTAACTGTATACTTCTGGTCATTTAACCCTTGCAAAACTGATTTCTGGACATCTAAAAATGAGTAATTAAAAATCACCTCCAAACATCATATTTATGAAATAGAAAATACTTCACTATTCTGTAATCATTTCCATTATTTTACAGTACTAGTCTATTTCCAATTGTGTGAAAAATGTGAAAAAGCATAATCTAAGCAGAGCAAACATGAATGAGCTGCACAAAATGGATTTCTGAGTCACTAGTTTTACTAGTTCACTTATTTCTTTCTGCATTAGACAACAAAAGACCTATGGTTGTTTGTTAATGGCAGAATTCAAACACATTCCTTTAGCTATCCTTAACCTTAGACTTCCTGCAAATACCAGGCTGTCAAACAACATTGCTGGAGTCAGCTGCACACATTTGATTGAATGCTGCAATATCTCTGCATAGAGGCATGTCTAAATGCTGCTTTGCTTTTCTTCCTTATCACTGACACAATGTGTTGCTGAATTGTGCATCAGCAGCCACAGCAGCTGCACCCCCAGAACTGTGAAAAGAGTCACAGGACTTTTCCCTTTAATTACTTTAATTACTCTAAAGTACAAAACATCCCAGTTTCCCCTGGTGATACTATTCCTTTGTGATGAAGTGTAGATTGGATTTATGCTTTTGCTCCAAATGGCAGATTAAGAAATGCATGAATATTAATTTGCACTATGTTTTGTAGACTATGTTTACAGTATTTCTGTGATTACTCTCTGGTAATTGTATACTAATAATGCTAGTTGTTTATGTACAGCTTCAAAAATAAATATGAGGCAATTTCATTAGCAATGGACTCTCAAGAGAGATTCCATAATGAAGATAAATTTCCTGTATTTAATATGGAGAGGCTGCAGCTATATTCAGATACAGACAGGTGTAACATCACTAAGACAGACAGATGCAATAAAAAACTCACAAGCATTTTGGCTGGATTCATATCAACTACCTTTTAGGCATTTAACTGAGGCACATAAATTAGACATCTGGTCTTGTTCCAGAGTCAGCAGAGATCACTCTAAGACAATTTAGGCTATGAGAAATAGGAAACAAAATCAGAGAGCAGAGCTGAAATTAAATATTCAGGGTGTAGGTCAAGGCATTGTTTTATCATAGTGATCAATGCATTTAAACACCAGAAAGAAACCAAAGTGTTCTCAGGGTTAGTGTGAATGCCAACCTTCAGCAGGAAATTATGACAATGGTAATCTGAACACATCACATCTTTCTGTACCACTGTGCTAGCAGGGAATATCTGACTCAAGTGACATGTGAAATCACAGCTTGTAAACTGAGATTCGTGAATGAACCCAAATAAAAGGTGGGGATGCTATTACATGACCAAGTCCATCTTGGAGTGATATCCACACTCCTTCACCTACTTCTTTTGGACCTTTTCTTGGACATAAACCAAACTCCTTGCTTTCTGCACCAATCTGATCGCTACTGAGCAGTTGCTATGTAGTGAACAATTAAAGAGCTGTCAGGGGTGGCAATACATGATGATGGATTAGGCAGTCCTTACTGTTTGCAATTTTGGGCAGTGAAATTTGGAAAGAACTTCAGCATCTTTGGCTGAAAGTCCCTCTATTAATGCCAGTGATTAATTAATAACAAATGTGCTGTTATTATTTTAATAAGCCTCTCAATACGCTTATTGAGCTGTGAAAAAGCTCACAGTTCTCTTAAAAAGTTTGCTTCAAAATGCAGTCACCCATTCAGTTTCCAGAATGAGCCTGTATCCATTCCTGAGGGGACCTGCTGTGCCCCAGTGTCGAGCCCCATGGTGTCCATTTTATAAGAGCAGCATGAGAGGTCACAGCACAGCAGATACTGTCCTCCTGCTCCTTTTCAAGTGGAATCTGGATCCAAACAAATTATCCACACAATCATCACCTTATGTGTTAAAAAAATCCCCGAGATGCTCATCACTCTGCCAGCAAGGAAGGTCCCATTTTCACAGCCAAATGGATCTCAGAGCACCCTTCACAGCCAAAGAACTCCAGTCATCACAGGCTGAGCACCAGATTTGCTGTCCCTGAATGGCTCCATCACCTCCTGGTACACAGCAACTCACACACCAGCAGGAGCCAAAATCACACACTGCCTACAGCACCCCGTGAGAAGGAGCAAGGCTAGGTGCTAAGCTCACCTCTATCCAAGATATTTTTCCTTGAAAGAGCCCATCCCTTCCCAGCTGGTGCTGACTGTCTGCCAGCCATTGGGCATCCCCAGCTCAGCCACCTTCTCATTGCAGAGGCCATTCTGAGTGCCCAGCCATGTTCTGCTGCGGGGTCTGGGGGCTCAGCATGGCCCTGGCAGATCCAAACCCCTGCCATCTGCAACAGGGCTCCCTTTTGTGCGCAGCCCCTGGAGTGGGTTCAGGATTGGGCAGGAGCCTTGTCCTGGGGCAGCACGGCTGTGCCACAGCCCCATTTGCTGGGAGGCTCCAGAGGGAGCAGGGTCAGGCACGAAGCGCTGCTGGGGTGGAAGCTCTGAATGTGCTCTGCTGTCCCAGGCTCTGTTGCCCACCGTTCCCAGAGCTGCAGCAGGGCTCATGGATGATGCTCGCTCACCAGGGAGGGACAGGCTCACAGGGAAGTTAGGGTGATAGACCGAATGAGCCAGTGCCAGAAAAGTTGTGATTGGGCTCCCTAGCAGAATGTGGTTGACTTTCCCTCTCTGCTTTTCACCAGAAGACACATGTTTAAATAAAAATCCACCTCCAAATATTATCCTTGAAACATTTTGGGCCATCCTGACCCACAATACTCTGCTGAAGTCTCCATGGGACATCTTGGAAAGGCCATCGTGTCCTCCAGGGTGCATGCAGCCAGTCCTGTTGTGAACAGCTCTGACTTTGACCCGAGTGCTAGCACCAAATACCACTTCTGCACTTAACTCTGCAGACACCATGGTGAGTGACAGAGGCTGCTTGCCACAAGGACATTCCCCAGGACCCACAGCCGTACCTACCACAATGCCAGCATCTCCTCCAAACACTTAGCACATACGGTTACCTTCCTCAGAGAGGGAATTACAGGCATTTGGTTGCTCATTTTGCCCAGGTGATCAATGAGGACACAGAAAAAAAAAAGCCCAATAATTTGTCCAATGCAACAGTAAAAAAACAGTGAATTCCCTGGGAAGTAATATTTATCTTGTCCAATTCCACTTCCAACTTACCTTTACTTCATTCATAACTCCTATCTTTCATTAATGTTTCTAGTCTTACTCAATGCTCATCACCCTGACTATATGTAATTTCAGTAATTTTTTCCCCTCCTCTCTTGTGTACCAGCTAATCCATGGAGTAACCCCATTCTATGAATCCCAGAATGTCTTGGTTGGAGATATTAATCTTCTTCAAAAATACACTGGGAAAAGGAGACAGGAACATAAATCTGTAATAGATGTCTCTGTATGTCCTGGATAAATGCACTATGCACTTAGAGCTGTTGTTACTGCTCTTGCAATTCCATTCTCAACTTTTCCACCTGTTTATGTGGCTTTGGAGATGGAAAAGTGTTTATGAAAACTAAATTTTATGAATATTATGGCTATGTATCACAGCTCCATAATCTCCACAAAATTTAGCTTTCATAAACACTTTTGCATCTCCATATGTCCTTAGAGACCTTAACTGAGTTTTTTTCAGGCTGTTCCATGCAGCTCTTGGAGGAGATACTGCAGAAAATACCTGAATTCTCCATTGAAAAAAATAAATATGGCTTTTCTACCATTACTCTGGTATATGTCCACCTGAGCTTTTATGCTGGATGCTGTCACTGCATGACACTGTGAGGTCGTTCAGACAGTGAAATGTACCTTGGAGGGGTTGTCTGACTTCTAACCTTTGCAGCATGCTGCATAAGAAGTTTGACCTCTTTGTCCTTCTCTATCCCCTGGATGAAAAACTAACTTCAAACTCAAACAGGTGGTAAAAATGAAAAATAGATGTAGTTCAACATTCATCCATATATCAGTCACATAGGACTTAGCCAGTTTCTTGGCAAAACGCTCGTGCAGCCACAGAAACCACATACACAACCACTGCATATTAAAAATGCATTAAAGCTCAAAGGTCAAGATTGAAGGGAGAAAAGAGTATGTGCACTTCCATGTAATCTCTTATACTTGGAGAAAATACATCTTATACATGTAGGAATGCCTGAGCAGAAGTGTCCATGTCACTGCTGTTGTTTTTAATCACATGTATTTTCAGATCACAGCTCTGTTAAGATCATTAATCTTCTGAAAAGACAACAGCTAATGTAATAGTTTATTCTGGGCTATTTTATTTTATAAGCAACATGAGGGAAAATGTTTGAACTTGAAATTTGGACAGAGAAATGTGTGAATGAGGCTACCTGTACTGTACTGTGTCAACAGCTATCTAACCAAATACTTTTCCTTTCGGAAAAACATTCAAGAAATTATCTCATCCTGTGAAACAGCTGTGTTGTAAAATAAATTAATCCTCTTAAACAATTTTGAATTTCTCAATTGAGAGAGTTAAGTGCTGATCCTCATCCCTGATAATGGCACAGAAAAAGATAGGGTGTCCTCTCTAATAGATGTCCAGGTGGTCATGATTATTAAAATACAAAAGAATAATACTAATGAACCAGACTCTTATGGACATTAGAGGATCCACTAAGAGCATATAACCTACGTCAGTTCTTTCTTCCATAGGAGTGCTCTGCATTCTCTGTATTTTAATATTCTCAGCAGCGATGCTCACACACAACTGAAGCAGGCAGGCATGGACAAGCAGTCAGAAAATGATCTGTAATTTAGTGTTTCTTCTATGACTTTTGATTACTTTACACTAACAACAAACAGAGCAGTGTCAGAAATGTATTTCTTACATGGAACTAAATCAACACTTGGGCTTTAAATCTGAATTTGAATCAGATTAAGTAGTACCACTGAATGCAAAAGTTTCACTATAACATGTACTTCACTAGCTGGCAATTGTGAGTAATGAACAACCTTTAACAAGGTTGAAGGTCTACTTTTTATCCTAGTTTGCTCACTGGTATTATTTCTAGTTCATTGTGCTGAAGAGCTGCATACACTGTCTAGTAAAGGAAAAAAAATCAAAGCTAATTGCTTATTCAGCTTACCATCATACCAATTCTAAATTTGAAGATTCACAAATGAAATCTTGCTTGTCCTGAATCACTCCTCTCAGCATCTCTTTTTCCTCAAATATTTGCATTCTAAAATTCTCAGAAGGAAACACAAGACACTGCAGGATATAATAATTTACAATGAATGGTTTTTTCCCCATTGTTCACTGAGTCCCAGTCAAGCTCCTCATGGGAAAAGTAATAACAAGACACAAACAAGAAGACATTTCAAGAAAAATAATGAGATAAACTGGTTAAATGTCCTCACTGAAGAGATACTCAATCCTGACACTGTTTACCTGAGGTGAGAGAACTCTAAAAGGATATGACAAAATATCCACATCAATGACTAACTGTGAGAAGGGGAATCAACATCTGTAATCTTTGTCTCAAGATTCATGAACAGGAGGACAATAAATTATATACACAAATGTCAAAGGAAAGATCCATCCTGCGTAACTTAACTGCACACATCATTACCAACAGATCTGTGTCAGAATTTAATATGATTTAATAAGGAGATCAGATATTTGTAAATATAATAAAACTAGCCACAGACATAAAAATAAACACTTATAATATTCTTGGGAAAAAATTTTGAAAATTAGGCCAGTATCAGTTAAAACAGTCAGGACCTTTAAACGCATGAAATTAATTCTATTGGTAAAGAAGCAGATAAAGTTTAGGAATTGAAGTTAAATAAAAATAGGCAAATTCTTCAACAGTAAGGATCCTAAACAGTGCCACAACTCTAGCAGGGGTATAGTGGATAATCCACTGACAGAAACTTCAAAGAATGATTGAGTTTTAAGGGAGTTGTAATTTCTTATTTTTGTTTTTGTTTTCCTCCTGAAATATTCTAGCCCATGACGGACGCTGATGAAGCAAGAACCACTCATGGAAACCCTCTGTATTCCACAAGAGGTCAGACTAGAGGGTCAAAATAGCCACATCTCTCTATTAAAAAAATCTGTGAGCAGGTAAGGCTTGACCTGAAAAATTACTTCTCCATTTTGATGAGTATATGAATCATGGAGATAAATATATGTGAAAAATGGACTGACTGAAGCCTATATACAGCTAAACACCTGGGTCCTGACACTTCACTTTCCTTTGACCTCTGATAAAACTGTGGATAAGTCCTTTAACTTCTCAGTACTCTTACTTTGCACAACTATAAAAAATATAAATATATTCCCACTGCATAGTTTGTTGAGCTGCTTAATTGGTAAATATTTATAAAGGGAATCTAAATCCTTGAATTAAAGAGGAGATATGCAAATGATTATTGAATGCAGGTGTTCATGGATCTGTAGTAGAAGAGAATGTTATCTTCCCTTGTGCATTATAACATCTTAGAAATAAATGTCAGCTGTCATTTTAAAAGTACTAAGAACAAGCATAATAGGCTGTTCCCAGGCAATTTGTCCTTCTTGGCCCCAGCTGACAGGGATGAATTTTCTGTATCTTCATGAATCACCTTAATGTAGTCACTCAGGAGATGTATAATAAGATTTGCATATTTGTAACTTTGCAGGGCTACAAGATTTGCAATTCAGTTTTGAAATGTCAGCTGTTTCTGTAGACATTTATTCCAAAGGTGAGGGCAACCATTTTTACAGTACATCACATGGATCTGTCTGTGCGATACCTCTTTCCCTAATAAGGAATTTGTTTGTTCAAGATTCAGGCAAAAGACATCTGAGACATAGTAATGCACTGTGTTGCATCAGAAAAAGACCTGGACATGCATTTAGGATAACAAAGACCTCTGCTCTACGTGCAGCTGTGACTTAGGTGAGGGTCACAAGTGCCATGTCTGTATCACCTTGAGGGTTTCTCCAGCATCCCTGGAGCTGTAAGCCACAGACAGGTAGCATCCTTGGAGAAGGAGGGTCTGTGTAACCCATGCCCCTCTAGTCCAATGAAGGAGTGTTGTACCATTTTCTTTCAAGTCCTTTACAACCATTAACCACTTGGTAATGGCAATTAATACTAGGTAAACACTAGTATTAGTTATATTTCAAAACTGTTTACAGACCTACAAATCTTGCTTCTGTTAATATTACATTCAGTGGCTGTAGCTGAACCATTATAAAATAATCAGCACCACAGTTGTTTTTATCCTAGAAGTTGAATTAATTAATTTTGCTTTATTTGCTCTTCCCCTTTTTTGTCCTGATTTTTGGACAGTAAAATCCCTTATTTTGTCTTTATTGGAAGGAATGTGGGAAAAGTGGATAAAAAAAGTCAAAACTGCGTACCTGAACTATGTTTTCATCTTTTTCCTAACCAGTGAGAGACAGATAAATTACCTCAGAAGTACAGAAGCAGAAAACAGGGAAGAATTAAATCATTAAATGACCACCTCCTTCAGTAACAGAAAATTAATTGCATAGGATACACCTGCTTTAACTTAATGAGTGATACTTGCCAAATGAACCAGAGAAAAGCCAAAATTCCATCATGCTCACTTGCCTTAGTTTCTATATCCTGACTGCTAATTTAGTGCTTGCCCTTTTAAAAAAGAAATCACTAGATATCCAGTTGTATTGTGTTTGCACAGCCTGGTTTTTGGTAGCAGAGGGGGCTACAGGGGCTGCTTCTGTGAGAAGCTGCTAGAAGCTTCCTCCATGTCCAGCAGAGTCAGTCCCTGGAGGCTCCAAAGATGGACATGCCCCTGGCCAAGGCCGGGCCAATTAGAAATCGCGGTAAAGCCTCTGTGACAACATATTTAAGAAGAAAGGAAAACAAAAAGGGGTTGTGCAGTTGTAATTGCAGCCAGAGAAGAATGGGGTGAAAACCTCTGAGAAGAGCTCTGCAGACACCAGCATCAGTGGAGAAGGAGGGGGAGGAGGTACTCCAGGAACTGGAGCTGAGATTCCCCTGCAGCCCGTGGTGCCGACTGGTGAGGCAGCTGTGCCCCTGCAGCCATGGAGATCCATGGGGGTGCAGAGATCCACCTGCAGCCCATGGAGGAGCCGCATGCCAGAGCAGTTGGATGCCTGGGAGGAGGCTGTAAGCCTGTGGGAGACTCATGGAGAGAGAGGGCCCTGCTCCCAGGGTGGAGCAGCCTGTCCTTGGAGGACTGCACCCCATGGCAGAGTGACCTACACAGCAGTAGTTTTGAGAGGACTGTTGCCTGTGAGAGGGACTCACGTTGCAGCAGGTCACAGGGAACTGTTGCTCATGAGAGGGAGCCACGTTGGAGAAGTTCATGGAGAAATGAACCCCATGGTGCAGCATGGGAACAACTCCTCTCTCTCCCTGAGCAGCGGGAGAAGCTACAGGTGATGAACTGACCATAACCCCTTGTGCCTCTGGGGTAGGCAGTAGAGCTGGGAAGCAGGGAGGGGTGAGGGGAAGGTGTTTTTGAGGGCTTATTTTATTTCTCATTGCCCTGTTTTGATGTTAGCACTAAATTCACTTCGTATCTCTAAGTAAAGCCTGTTTTGTCCATAATGGTACTTAATGTGTGATCTCTCCTTCTCCTTATCGTAACGTGAACCCTTAATTAAATTTTCTCTCCTCTGTCCAGTTAGAGGAGGGGAGTGAGTGAGCAGCTTTGGTGGGTGCCTGGAATTGGGCCAGCATCAACCTGCTACATGAGCTCAGTAGGTGTTTCTGCTGCATGCTATTATTTGCCTGTAGGATTCAAAGCTATGCAAATTCCAAGGTCCCTGCCAATATTTCCACTGGTTCTAAAACAAGCTCTGCTCCTGCTCCCACTGATGTAAGGGGCAGGGAATAGCATTCATGCTGAGCATAAATTCATTCTAGCCTGAGAGATATTGAAAAGATTTTGTTTAAAAAAGGGGGGAGAAATTATAAACATTAGATCTAGGAGTCATTTCACCAAGGGGCCCAAACATTCTGAAATTTTACCAGGAATAGATGAGAAACAACTGTTTCCATTCCCTGTTGAGATCCTCTGGGTAATGGAAAAAGAAAACAGCTTCCCTGTGCAGCCTCAGAGCCTGATGATGGGAACAGCTCTACAAATTGATGCTGTCAACAAGCTGTGCTGCATCTTTCCTTGAGGTCCTCTTCCACCCTGTTCTTTTTATTCTCCTGGACTCATTTATTATTTGACATAGACTTTTTTTATAAATACCAGCATCACATGCTGTAGCTCAGAGCTTGTCTGTAAGGTGTACCTTCCAAACTTCATACCAGATTTGGGATGTGAATATCTTTTGGTGTGCCTCTGTGGCTTTTTCTTCAGGATAGAAATAAATAAATAGTGGAAATCCACTTTCTTAGCTTACTTCAGATGTAGAAACTTTTTCCAGGCAAGTATTAAATACCTCAGAGGAAAAAAATGTGTAACAGAACCTAGGACTGTCTGTTCAGTAAAAGACATGAGTGAAAAACAGTTATAATCACTCAGACTTTCTCCAATTTTCTTTAAAAATAATACATATTTTAAAAAACCTCCAACTACTAAAGCTGCGGGGGGAAAGAAGCTTTTTGTTCACTATTTCAGGTATAGAAAGTCTCTTTCATTGAAACACAACTCCCAGCTGACTTCTGCCTCACATTTGCTCATCACTAACATCTCACCCATGTATCAGAGTGCATCACACAACTTCTCTGCTTCATGGCTGTCTTGAATTATGGAACTGTGGAAAGGTCCTAGCACAGCAGTGAAGCTCCCCAACAAGAAACATGAAGAAAAGTCTCCCAAGTGGCTCTCCCTCCAGGAAGACCTGTTGAAAGCAACCCTTTCCACCTGCAGCCTTGACATGTGGCCATTTTTCTATCACATAGTGCCAGAGCCCCGACACCCAAGTGAAACATATTCCATTCCATGGGACAAAAGAGCATAGTGTGCCGAGTATAAGTGCAGCATTGGCATGAAGGAATTCCTATCCATGGTTGAAGATATGTTACTTCTAATTTCTCTCTCCTGTAACATAACAGTCAAAAGTGCAGTCAAATAAAACAAAAATTCTGACAAAATACTTTCCACTCCCTTGTAGGTGTTGCTACATGCAAAACACATGGCAGAAACACATGCAGTTCACCACTGAATATTTGTGCTGTGTATTCAAATCTGTCTAAGCTGAAGTTTCAGCTCCTTCTTGGTATTTGCCCAGGAGAAGCTGAGGTCTTAATACTCATGGTGATTTCTGTTATGTGGAAGGCGAGCAAAATTTCAATGCATTGCTCTATATCCATTTCCAAGCTTCTTGCAGATTGGTACCATAGGAAAGCAGTTCAATTGAATTCATAGAAGATTTATGTTACTCTGCTCCAGGCTGTGGTAGTATGGAGCAGACAGAGCCACAATAACACAGTGTGGCAGCAAATCAGCCAGTATATCCCACAGAATCTATCCAATTTTGGTAAGATTGATTTTTCACTTTTCTTAGCCTTCCCAGTTCATCATCTTTGGGAATCTTACATGAAGTTCCATATTTCAATGGCTAAATTCCTTTTATTATCAGAGCACATTAATTTAAAGCTGAGCTTATATGCATCTCTTCTGTGCTGCAATGTCCAGTATAGATGCATTACAAGAGCTGACTGTAATTAGCGGTCAAAACAAAAATGTCCTCCCTCCTTTTCAATCTATGTCAGCTAAATTCTAATTAGCAGAGGACAGATAACACTAGAGAAACTCCACAAATATGCAGACACAGCTTCCATAAGTCGTATTCTGTACTCATTATTAATAATGAAGACATTCTCCACTGTTACCATGGGACCCCATGTCTGATAAGGCTAAACTGCATTACTGCATGTACCAGATATTCATGCTGAGTAAACAGAAGAAGAGATGGTAAAGATTTCAGTCCAAACAATGACAGGAACTCAAACTTGTAAAAATTGGAATAATAAAGTCAGATTTGCTCTGGGGATAAAGCAATCTGGCAAGAATAAAGACAGTGAAGTCCTGCAGCACAGATGGAAGGCGAGAATAAAAGAATTTAAAAGTACAGGATGCTTTCCTCCAGACACTTGCAGTCATTATAAGTAACATCTTTTTCTTGGTTTTTGTCATACAGAAATGTTTTTCTTAAAAAACATGGTTTGGGGTTAGAAAAATACATAATGTATGTGGGGACAGTCCAATGTTTGGATGTCTTTTTAATGTATGGAAATATCTAATATGACTTTAAAAGCTCAGAAAATCTTTATGGTACTTCAGGAATTTACACATACAGACTTAAAAATGAACAAAATCCCTACATATTGTGCCCAATAATGTGTGGAGAACAGAACCTTTTGCTACCAATTGCATCACACTGACTGAACTAGCTGAAACCTCTTAATTCAATCAAAATATCCCAGGAGAGCCCAGCGCTTGAAAATTATGTTTGGCAGTAGGTAGCACCCTTCCATTTAAATCCCATCTATTCACAACAGCAGAGGAAAGTCCAGCTGCTCTCTGAATTAGCATGCATCTTGCATCCAGCTGTTCTGGAAAATCCATAGCTAGCCCTTGAAGACACTAGATTTTAAGTTATTATATGGACACACCATTAACTTTAAAAAGTAGAGTAAATGGAGTATTTTTCTTATATGTGCCAGTCTCTGACATATATTTGAACCAAGCACGAATTTTGTCCTTGTTTTAAAGTATCTATATCTCTGTAAACATTGGTATAATTTTCTGATCATTAAAACAATTCCTAAACTTCTGAAAGGCTGACAATAAAAAATAGATGTAGCTATCTCAAAAGCCGCTGGATAATTGATTATTTGATGATACCCCTTTGCTTAGGCATTTTTGGGACAATTAATTATAATGTCTAACTAAATTGGGCTCATCAACTCACTAATATTCAATGGAAATATGTGTTATTTACTAAATGAATAGTTTGAATTACATTTTTATAAGTAAATTTCCAAGTTTATACAGGGTGACAGTAAGTTATCTTGTGCATGCTGCTGCACAGATTGGCTTTTCTACTAGCACTGCATATGCAACTGATCTGGTTTTGGAATGGTTTTTGCATCCTGTAAATAGCAGAAGAACATTTTTGGGTTTAACTTTACTTTTTGTATAACTCCATAATCAGTGGGGTACATGCAAAATTCAACACAAAATATAAGCTCATACTAAAGATAGCATCACTTTAAGATAAACCAAAATTTGAATGTCAGTCTGATTCCTTTCCAGTTACTTGGTTCTATGAAAGAGCTCCTGTGGTTTTAGTTAAGGCCAAGTCAAATCCAACCCAGACAGGAACTGTTTCCAGGCTCTGACCCAGATGTATCTGATTGTGTCTTGAAGGAAAACCTGAAACCTGATCTGGCAGAAACCTAAGCTCTGAACTCTAAAGCTGTGGCTAAAACTTCAGCAGTGAAACTGCTTGAACTACCCCGGGTAACTGACACCACCAGCTTCCCAGCCATTTTTATTTTTTGGCCTTCTGCCACCTTCTTCCTTCCCCAGTTCAGCCCACCACATAGCAGCTAGTACAAGCATTTGTGCCAAACCAACCCAGTGGGCCATTCCAAGGGCAAGAGCGCACAACCAGAAGGATTCCCTCTTCTTCCACTGGCACTAAAAATTTTATTGTGAAGTTTCCCATTTAGCTTAGTTCTAGTTTCTATCCAGATCCTCATGAAGACTTTAGTATCTACAGGCATGGCTACAAACAATAGTTTGCCATCACTGAAGACTCACTGATTCTTAAAATATGGCAATAGCAACTCACAATTGGAAGATTATAGGATAGCTGGTAGCCAGAGTCAGTGCAAAAGGGATAGATGTAAAATGTCCTTCAGTCACCAGCAAAGGAACACAAGACACATGAGAGACTTATTGCAACATTTATTTTCTATTCCTTCCTGGAGGAATTGAATGAAGATAGCAATATTGTTTTGTGTTTGCAGCCTGTAAAAGAAAGCATATCATATTAGTGTTCACTCTGGTTTGTATCCCCAAACACTGGTAAAAATGAAATGAACTACAAAGGGAAATGCTGGTAATTCATCTTAATTGATTGACCAATACATCAACCCTTGAATTCTAACAACAAACCAAAAGATTGGTGTAGCTTAGGGAAAATAATTGAAATAATGTTTTATGCTGTATTTCCATGATGGAAACCTCCCTACAATGCACAAAGATCAATACCCAGAATGATAGATGAATGGTTTTGAAAGCTTCAGAAGTCATCTGGCTTACTTCTAGTTCGTGAGATACAAGAAATATGTCAACCACTGCACAATTGCACCATTCATTTTGGAAATTTGTTTAATATGTGTTTGTGAAAAAGAACAAAACTATTTGTGACCTGCCTGTTTCATATCTTTCCTACATATGGGAAGGCTGCTCAGATGTTTCTAACTCATCAAACTTTCTTCACACCTGGGAAGGCAAAATTGAAGTCTAAATTTTTGAAAGCTTTTATTTTACACACAGAGTTCACTTTGTGAAACACAAGTTTTATTGAAACAAATAGTAAAGCCAAGGGCCATCTTTGGCAGACACCCTAGATTTGACTTGCAGGTTATGTGCAAAATGGCAAGTTGAGGAGAGGGTAGTCCAATGCTCTCAGTTTGACAGAAAAAACACATGAAAGTGGAAAGGAAGAGTCATCATTTAATGTGGCTTTCTCATTGATCATCCTGCAGGAAAACCTTGTCAAAACAAAGAAGCTGGCTCTGCTCAACTCCTTGTAAAGTTGTCAGGCTTTAAGCACTTTACCAATGAAGACTTCTACCCTTGTTCTTTTATTTATTGTGGTAGAACTTAAAGATGTCCAGATACATACAGTGATGGTCTCAAAGGGTTTTATGGTCACTCTGATACAGAAGGTGTAAGCAGCTTGATAAATGCCCTTTTAGTCTGGCTAGACAGGATTTTTAAGATACACAAAGGTTTAGTTTAGTCTAAATAGTTCAGGTAGAATAGAGTACCATACCTTCACTCCACGATGAGAAAACGCATAAGAGGCTATCAGGGTAGCCTCTCAAATTAGATATATATCCTGTAAGTCCTGTGCTTCAGTTGCAATGTAATGATGCATGGAGATTCTATAGCCCATATTATGAAATCCTCCTTTGTCCTTCTATAAACCATTTAACTCTTCAGCGAAGCATATGCCAGAATCTCATCTTTCAAAGACTTAGCAGAAAGCATTACACAAGCAATAAACTAAGAGTGAGCAAGTAAGTCTTGGTAAGTGGATGTTAATAGTCCTTGGTCATCTTTCCAAATGGAGACCATTTACCTTCTTGGGACACAAAGAGGTGAACTAACTTTGGCTGCCGCTCAAGGTTACACAGATGTCACCATCAAGATGTCCTGGCTTCTTGTATTACACACCTCATCTACTCTCAAACTGGAAGTTAACATTTCCATTTCTCCTCTCCTACTGTCTGCCTATGTAGCTGTGTGCCTCTTCAGGCTCTTATGCAGTCCCACAATGGAAAAAGGGAAAGGGAAAGGGAGATCAAAGTACATCACCCAGATGCAAAGATTGCAAAGTGAACACTTAAACTATCAGAAAAGAGTAGTTAGTAATCTACTTACTACTGAGAACAAGGCTAAGGAAGCAGGGAAACAAGCAGCCCAGGGACAAGAACTAAGTAACCCAGAGATCTGAAGTTGCATTAGGCCTTTTTTGGGGTTTGGTTTTACATTTGCTTCTTTTTCCTGGTCTGTGATCTTGGTGCAGCAAATACTTAATCTAAAGAGAAAACACAATAAACAAGATTATATTTAGCCACCAGATTCGCTGCACTTTTTCTTTCACCTGGTGGTCCAGATTCAACAGAAGATATGAAAGAGGCAGCAGGTAATGATAAAGGCATCCTATGGTAAAACAGAAGGGCAGATCCAAATTGCCTGCAGCTGAGGTGAATTTGAACTTCTGCCATGTTTTCTAACCAAAAGGCACTTACATCACGAGTAATGCCTCACACAGACATATTTTAAATTTACTTGACTGGTTTGTTTTATGATAAGCACAATACTTCCCTGGTGCATTAAGTGTCATCTAGACAATATTAACCAACCGGGATTTTCAGGGACCTGTGAAACTAAAGCAGTTTTAAATGGAAGATAAGTGCCTAAATATGCACTCAGTCACAATGGAGTTATCTGTGATTCTGCACAGCAGGAATTTGGATGCCATGTAAATTCTTCCAGGGGAAACATCAATATGTATGATTTCTTAAAATATATGTATACTTCATTTTGCTCTTACTAGATGCATTATTCAGAGCTTAAATTCTGTGTAATATAAAATCTTCTGTGGTTAATAATAGCAGCATTTTGGATGATTTCTTTAGGTTAAGAAAATACCCTTTAGTGTACCAAACATTGTGTAAATGAAGATTTGCAAAGTAGATAAGTTTAGAACACCACTCCCCAGCATCTGTCTAAGTCTGCAGGACTGTCTGTAATTCAAATCTTTGTGAATTTCTGTACTTGCCTCCATTCTTTGATTGCTTCAGCCCTCAGATAACAGTTGGATGTAACCTATCAAACACTATTCACAACAAAACCTTCCCACATAAATTCATAAATTCTGCACACAACTACTGCATCATACTTTTGGGTGTCAGTGAATTCATATTCTAATAAAATGCCATATCTCTTCCTCAAAACATCTAAGGCATTGAAAAGTTAAAACACAGAACAAGTGGATTATAATGGAGTTCAAACTGACTTGTTGCAAACCCCCATTACCTTCTAATCGTTTTAAACCAAACTGGGTTTTCTATTTTTAAGATAGATATATTTGAATCATGAAGTTACCTAAGGTTAATCCTTAAAAATGTCTGAACATTGAATCAGCCATGACACTTCCTTCCTTCACTGTGTTGTCCAGGACATATTCTTTTTTCCTTTTTTTTCCAAACTGCAGTGTCTCTGCATGGATAGGATTTCATGTCCATGCATTCAGATGCAAAGAACATGGTCTTTGGTCAATGGAGGAAACCTCCTCTGTCATGTAGAACCAAAATCCTTTTCTAGCACTTAAAGAGTGGAGCAAGTCTTGTGGCTTATCTTCAATATGTTACTTCTACAGAATCTACTATGGTTTTTTAGGATTGAGCAGTGTAAACACACTCTTATGCTACACAACAGTGACACACAGTCCGCACTGTCCTTCCAGTATGGAGCAGCTGCATGTTTAAATATGTTGCTGTAAAACAAACCAAATAATTTCTCAGTGTTTGTTACAAGAGCAGTACAACAAGAACCACTTGTAGCACCATGAAACTAGTGAACTAGTTTTTTTCAAAGTTAAAGTAATCTGTTGAAATTCCTCCTTCTCTAAAATATTTTCAGGAATCCTACAGACCAAGAGCACAATGTCAGCTCTAAGAAAACGTGAAGGAAGACATGGATGAGTGCACATATCATGAGGGTAGAGGCTACTATGCAATACACTGGGGTGCCAGAGAAACAGTGAGCCTGTCCACTCAGAACCTGCAGTGCCTCTGAAACAGAAACAATACATGAACAACACACTTACCAGAAAAAGTGGAAAATGTTGACAGGCAACATTTACAGAATCATTCTTTCCCATTTTTGTCACAGTTGTCATCAACAAACAGAGACCTGAAATGCTGTTAAGACCTTTTTTCTGAGGTCTGTGTACATCTGGAGAATAATAGCTGTAAAACACATTGAGGTTTACTAATATTATCACTAGCTGTAATCCAGGTGTTATTATTTTTATTTACAGAGATACAAATATGTATTTTCCTATCCACCCCTCAATCCATCACTGTGAAAGAAAAGAGGTAAATACTAAGTATCAGTTCATTTTAATTACAGTCCTGACTTATTTCTAAATAAAAATTCATCTAGAATTTTTTGGGTTTGTCAAGGCAAACAGGTGAACACATTTTTAAGGAGAGTAGGCAGTTGGAAAAGAAAAAATATTATATAATGTTCATTTTAATCTTTATGACTGGAAAAGGATAACTGCTCTACTGTTTAATTTTTGTAAATTGAATGAAAAGGTTATCTGCTCTGGAAATTTCTTACATTTAACACCTCAGTCTTGTATTACACCGTACCTCAGCTCAGAGGATTCCAAAGGAATTTTCTGCTTTTCTCCTATCTTATCCATTTGCATTTTAAGAGAATGGTGGAGCACGGAAATGGACAAAATCCACTTTTATAAGACTTTTAAATTTAACAGCAGTGAATTTTGAACAGTATGCATACAGAAACACACATAATTCTTCTGTTCCTTAGCAGTAGGGATAGGTGCAGAACACATACTGGTTCTTCCTATAAATTTCTGACTTTTGACCCTTTAACTATGGAAAAATAGCAACTTCAGTTTCTTTGCAGATGTAAAATGGCTACTCTGTATCTGCTAGCTATTAACTGCCCCTCAGTCTTTCCTATCTGGTTAATAGGATTATTCCTTTGTCTGATTTTACTTTTCAAATTTCCTATGAATATGTCTCTGCTGTCCTTATAAAAGCAACACACATAGAGCTATTTTTATCTTACTAGCTTTTGAGATCTGGCTCAAGACACTCCATATCCCGGCTATTAGCTGGAATGAGAATTGGATCCAGCTGGTACCTCCACCCCTAGAAACAAGGCAAGCTTAAATGTCCGGTGTGCAGCTTTGTAGTGGGTCTGATTTAACAGTAGTAGAAAACTTACTTCAGCATGTTCTCTATGCAGGAACTGATCTGTTGCATCACTTCAGTTTATTCAGATATCTTGAGATCTCCCCTTGTTCTGGCAACTTCATTGTTTCTTTTACAGTAAATCTGACTTATTTTTATCTCCGCATACATCGCAATCTTTCTGATCTTTTTCTTCCTTAAAGTAGTTTTCCCTCTAGACAGGCTCTTCTTCAGGATTACCTTGTGTCACAACAAAGGTCCAAGCTGCTTCTTCCAGTTTTTAACTGAGAAGATATAAGTTTCATTTAACTGGTTTGATGATTTTTATGAAGAAGCATAGTAGATTGGACCACTGCCTCATACCTATCCTACAAACCAGATTACAAAGGACAAGTAAGCTCTCAGCTTTCACAGCTGCAACACAGTCTCCAGAAATGGTAAGTAAAACAAGGGGAGCTTAATACCTAGTTTAATAATTAGTTTATCTGCTTCCAAATGAAAGCATGCTCTGTCTTAAAGATAATGTTAGATCTTAATTAGACCATCAGTACTCATGCATAAGTGGCTTCTACAGAGTAAATTTAAGTAGATTTACTTGGGCTCGTAGCTACCTTTCCAATATAATGTCTTTGGTATGATGGACAGAAGACCCAACAGAGGCCTTGATGAATAATGTACTCAAATGAAATCTCAATTTTCCAGCTGTTGAAAGATAATGATAATGTTGCTCCTTATTATCCTTTGATGGTCTTGTCTAGTGAGAGAGCTTGATCTGTGTGAAAGAGCTCTGTGCAGTCTTACAAACTAACAGCACAGGAACTTACTGAAGGAACTTACAGGAACTTACAGAAATTGCTACTGTCTACAAATAAAAGTGCTAGCAATGAATATAGAGACCCTACGTAGACTATAGGGACATGAACAGAAGAGAATTAACAGTTTTGATTATTATAATAAGAAAAATAGATTTTTTCTTTGTTGAAGTCTGGGTTGAATTTCTAGCTGATTTTTATTTTGTTGCATGGATTAGTTTTCTAATTATTATTAGCAAGACAGTAAAGAAGCATTCAGTTCCCTGCTGCTAAAAAGTGAAAGGAGAAATAAATGAGATATTATTTATGCAAAAAGACAAAAGACAGAGCAAATAAGAATCACAAGTTCAACCTCTTCTGAAAGACGATAATCAACAAGTTCTCTGAAAGAAGAAATTGCACACCTTCCTAGAGAGTGCAATAAATATCCTTCTAAAAGTGAAGTAATTTTTGAGCTCTTGAGTGTAAGAACTGTACTTACCTTGTGATTAAAGTGACAGCACTGATATTAAAATTTGATGTTCTCAGTATTGTAATGTTAATAAATCAAACTGTTAGAAGCTGTGAGACTCCTTCATTCTCTTTCTGAGAGGGGCTAGACTCCTTAATTTGAATGGATGTTAGCTTATGATTGGGAAGCCAGTTCTTGATAGGAAATTGCATAAATTTGTGTCTCTGTAGCGATCAGAGGGAGCTGCATACACAGTTCATAAAACATGCAGTACATTGCTCTGTCTGTCAGTGCCAACTAGCATTCTGGGGCTTTATTAATACAATAGGTCATGAGGATGACAAGCTTGCAGCTAGAAATAATGATCTAATGATTGTTTTTAAAATTCACATTCCCTTGCTTCAAGGTACAGTGTGGGATTTTTTCTTATTAATGTACAGAGCTTTCAGATACAAAGGTAAAGGAAGAATTTCAAAACAGAAAATAATGCATTTAGTTACTGGCAGTAATTACTGTTAGAACAGAACTGCTTCTTTTACATCCAAGATATTAAAGTGTGAAAAAGTAAAAGTTCAAGGTCATATTCTAGTATGCCTGCTGCCCAAGAATGCCTAAATAGAAAAATTATGTTGGTGATATGAAATATACTCGATGATACTTAAGGACCAAGACTAATATTGTTCCAGAAAAGTTTGGAACATCAAACAAGGATTTGCTTCCAAAGGAGAGAGCAGATGTATGTGCTTCTCCATACACAATTTGGTAAATGAGCCGAATGGTAGCAGAATTACGAAGTTACTTCTTCAACATAAAACTAGATATAAATTAATCTCTCCTTGCGCTGCACACTTTACAAGTACTGACTAATAGGTATCTTTTGCTTCAAAATTCACCTTTTTAAAACAGAAAAAAACATAGAGAAAGAAATATAACAGCATAAGAGTATGGCAATCAACAGTTTTGACCCTGAGTTGTATTTTCCCCTCCTGGCAAATGAAGGTGGAGCACAGCTGAGAGCAGGGATAAGCTAGCTATATGGAGAAAAAAAGCAAAAGCAGAGAGGTACTGAAGGGAAATATGTGGGTGGTGGAAGGACTCTGTTGGAGTCAGCTAAGAAGATCAGCTTTTTAATGATACCAAGATAAAGAGCCTGTGCCAAAAAAAGATTTGGAGGGTACAAGAGCATTCTTGATGCTCTTTGAATTGTTTTTTGCGAGAATGGCCTTGATATTTCTGAAACTGAATTGGACTTTTATAATTCTATCCAAGATCTTCGCATATCTCCTCGAAATCCATCCTTTCTGAGAGATGTTCCCATGTCCAGAGCCCTAAATTCTGCAGGGGATCCCAGCCCAGAGGTTGCCTGCCTGTTTGATCTTGTCTCCAGAACAGCCACAGGCTAAATTATTTGAGAAAATGAAGTGAATGTAAATATTCCCAGTTTAGGAAAGCAAAAGGCCTATTTTCCAAATCCCAAGTTCTGCTCAGTCCCAAGACTCTGCTAAGTCAAAAAGTTGAAACTAAACCTCTTGTAGGTTCTAAATGTAGACAAAGAAAGTGGTGGTTTATTCTACAAACATCTGGAGCTGCAAACAACGAAAAAATTATTATTCACAGGCAGTCATTGTTTCTGATTAAAATTGGCAGAGTGGTGAGAGTGATTAATCTAATTCTCCTAGAATTGTACTGGGAAATTAAGACGTTAATGGAGAAGAATCAGAAAAAATTGCTTCTAGGTTCCTTAGGAAATAAGGTGCCATTGACTCATAGCTCATGTGCCAGGTCAGCCTCCTTCAATCTTTCCTATTCCACTAGATGCTTAATTATTCATTGGAATGGAGGAAAGGGACATAAAAGTTCTGGAATTCAAAGATTAAGGTGACTAATGGAAAGAACATATCTCATTTTGTCTCTTTTGGGGAAAAAATCGAGGTAGCCTAGATTTTAATAGATATTTTCCATCTTCCAGTAACTTTTTCTTTACAAGACAAGGATTCTCTCCTAAGCGTTTCTAAACAGCATCTGCACATACTCCTGTGTGATTTGTCAATCCTGTTCACAGGAACTTTGTTTTCCCTGTGCAATGAATTGTTATGCAATATTTCTGACTTGGGACTGAATGATCTGCCAGTTGATGGCAACCCAGTGTTACATGCTAAAGTTACCTAGATCTAGGACAAGATGAGTGCAAGGATTTAACCACTAGGAAGTGGAGAATCCAACACCCTCTGAACAGTCAGGTGTTGAACGTGGTTTCTCCATATGATCCACAAGCACTTTGTTCTGACTGGCTAGATTAGAGAGTTACCCTGTACTGAGACTCATGTCTCATCAGGATCACGACCTTAGTCCCTATATTCCTTCCTCCATGAGGGTACAGTGATTCTAGTTATTTGCAGGCAGTTTCAGAGCAGAGGTTCTGCAGATTATCTTGAATTTGGAGAACTAAATTAGCAGTAAGCAGTGGAGGATCTTGCAGCTACCACTGTGATTAATTTATGAAGTTCTGAAATTGCTTTATTTCTGAAGCACCACACCACTTCTGCCAGGTAACATTATCGCCTCCATCTTACAGAAGCAAATCTGTCGTGAAACGAGGCCTAGTGCTTTGCACCTGGTTACACTGAGGAATTGGGAATGTTTGGAACTAAAATCAGCTCTTCAGTCTTTCTGTCTTCTGCTTTAAAGGCTTTGTTCCTTACTGATAGAAATGGGAGAGTAGGGAGGTAGTACACACATTAGTATTTCACCTATTTTTTCATCACCAAACCAATTACCTGACATTTCCTATGAGAGGTACCATTATTTGGAATGGGAAGGGGAAACTGTTAAAGAGAAGGTTCTCCATCAGCCTAACCTACATACATCCCCCAAAGCAACGTTTCATCAGCACTGGAATGTAGTGGTGAAACTGGATTTTTTCAATAATGCACATGTAAATTTTTATTTAAAAACTTTCTTTTTTAACTTCATCTTCCTATGTGCTCATAATCTAGGTATGATTTATAGAGCACCCAAACATTTCATCAAATACTAAATGGGAAAGCAGCAGCTTTTGCATACAAACTGATTTGTTAGCAAAGGATAAATCAATGTGGCAGTCAGAAATCCAGTGGAGATTATAACACAAATGGTAAATGTGGAAGGCCTCCCAGATGGGAAGGGCTGGTTATTGTAGGGGGGAAATCAATGATTTATGGTTTGTAAAAGAGAAAGTTTCCTTTGTAATGATGTTACATTGCCCTTAAACAGAGGAGGCAGTCATGGTTTAATCCCAACCAGCAACTAAGTCCCACAGAGCCTGGTGGGATGGGGAAGACAATCAGAAGAATAAAAATGAGAAAACTTTGGGATGAGATAAGGACAGTTTAATCAGTAAAGGAAAAGCCAGCTAAATAAGCAAAGCAAAATGAGGAATTCATTCACTACTTCTCATGGTCAGGCATCATCCCCAGGAAAACAGGGCTCCATCCCACATAATGGTTAGTGCAATGCAACTCCAAGGGTCCCCATCTCCTCCTTTTTCCCCCAGCTTTGTACACCAAGCATGTTGCCACATGATCTGGAACATCCCTTTGGTCAGTTGGGGCAGCTGTCCTGCCTGTGTCCCCTGCCAACTCCTTGTGAACCCCCAACGGTGGGGTGGTGTGAGGAGCAGAAGAGGCCTTGAGCCTGTGTAAGCACTGCCCAGCAGAGGCTAAAAAGTCCCTGTGTTATCAACACTGCTTCCAGCACAAATCCAAAACATAGCCCCATACTGGCTGCTCTGAAGAAAATAAACTCTGTTCCAGTGGAAGCCAGCACAAAGGGTAGCGGAAGAAAGAAGGAAAAAACTCTCTCTTTCTAAGACATATGGAATGCAAGGTGGTGCTTTTTAAACTACTTTGCCACTAAGATTTTATTCAGGAAAGCATGAATCTATAGTAAGGGAAAGGAATGGTCTGGAGAATTTCCTAACTTATTTATGAATTGCTAATATTAATGAAATGTAAAGGCCAGACAAAAAAAAATATTTGTTAGCACAAGCTGGAATATTCACACAGTCAGGCAGCTACTACCAGGTAATTACATTAAGGAAGTCAAAAGTTTAAACCAATCCTAAATCCCCTTACAAAAATATTGTCTGCTTAAGGCAGGCATGAGCTAGGTATTTTACTTTTCCAAATAATTGCAAGTCTAACAACTGCTGTTCCTTGGCAATGGATTAAAGACTTCAACATTCAGAATGGGTTTTGCCTTGCCCAGATCTCTGAAATACTGCGAATGGATCGGCTGGTGATGGAGGGGCATAACACCATCAAATCTGGGTCATGCACTAAAGCCAAAGACTCTGGTGAAACTCTCATGTTCTGCCCAGGCTACCTTATGCTGCTTAATCTATAGTCATCACAAGTTAGCTACCCTGCCTTAATTTTATGTATATGGAATACTCAAAGGAAGTAGATCAGTGTCCCCAGTACTGCCAACACAATTAAAACTGTATCGCCAACACCTTTTCTACAGGAACAGTCACACACAATATTTTTGCTTCTAATTTATCCTAACCTAATGCTGCACATAGCATAATCAAGGATTCTTCAGAAGGATATTAATCTAAGATTTAGCTCATAATGTAGAGAACTCAAATGCCTAATTTGGGCATCTCCTTTAGATGTGTAATCCACCCGTGAGTAATCACAATTCACAGATTCTTTCCTGCAAATGCTGTACCAGCACGATGCACAGTGAAGAGCATGAATTAGAAGACAAATCTAATGAATTATTTTGCTTTACCACAGCAAACACAATTCACATGGGTTTATTCTGGGAACATAACTGTGGCTATATTCAGGCAGATCAAAACTCCATTTAAGTCTGTATGCCACCAGCATCAGAGAATGGAAAGAGACCTAGGGAGCACCCAGTGCATAACAAGATGGTGAGCAGTGATATTCCTCCTACCTTCCATGTATACTCTAGGGCCTACAGTGTATTATGTTGTCACATTTACAAACAGAACAAATTACTTCCTTTCACCAGCAGCACTCCCTTCTTTAATTTGTTTTAATGGTATCTTGTGAAGTCCTGTAAAGCTGAGTGCAGCTCTTTGCTCAGCAAAGGCGGTCTTAGGCAGAGCTCTGTATAGTCTACGGAGACTCTGTACAGTCCAAAGAAAAGCTTTTCTGCAAAATGCCTGACAACCCTGGGAAGTCTTTTTTTTTTGGGGGGGTAGGCTTTTGACTTGGGCATAGTCAGATGATGGGAACTTGTAGACAGTAGACAGTTCAAATTTGGCCTTCTTTCTACCAAAATCACATATTCTGAATGGAGACCATGTACCAAACTCTAGTGGTGATCCCATGGTTTGAATGTATGCTCATTCATAAGCACTGGCCTAGGATGACCGTGTTCCTACCTCATGATCATCAAACATGCATCAACAGGTAGATTTCAACACCTAAAATGTCGGGTTGCACTTGTCTGAAACCTGAACTTAAAATGTTCCCTGCTCTTAAGCATCAAGTAGATCGGTTCCCAAATTACATTTCTAAATAAAGACTCTGCAGCATGTAAAAGCACTTTTTACTCATTCTCATAAACATAACTGAGCAGGGCCTCAGCAGGTTCAAGTAGGCATAACCTTCATTGAAGTTGAACATTATAAACTTATTTACAACAGTTAAAGAACTTAATTTTTCTTGGACTTTACTGCAAAAATATGTTTCCTCTAAATGAAACTTGAGTCTGTACTTTTGAGAAAAGTTGTAAAATTATGTTCGTATGAAAAATCTGTTTGTAGCACAGTCACAGAAAATCCTCACTGTAGTCTTTCATTTTTATCAGTGTCTTTTGAAACACACCCTATCCACCTCAAAGTGAATCATTCTTTTCATAAAAAGCAACAAAGTTATTCAAACAGATAAAATATTAATCCTAAACAAGGGAAGAAGAGAAGAAAAATCAAAATCTTAAATTTCTTCCCCAAGCCTTCTTACCATGAGGATTCAACAATTCACTTCTGTTGCACATTAATCATTTGAGCTACCATCGGGAAGAAATGTCCCCTAAATCAAGTTCTACTCAGCTGTTGGGAGGAATATTTTCAATATTTAGAGAAAGCAGTGAACAAGGATTCCTCAGTTCTCACCTTCACTGAAATATTGAGATTGAACAACACAACTTATTGTGGCCCCAGTTTTAGTTAAAATGGGTACTTCACTTGATTTCATAAGGCTTCATTAGTCATAGACTATAGCAAATAGACCTAACAAGGACAAGAGAGGATTGGGTGTCACAAATGTACTTTCCTGCTCAGACAAGAAAGTGGTTGTGTTTGATTCTTGAGGAAAATCTGCACAAAAAATGTGGTTTGGCTTTAGTAGAATATGAAACAAGGATGAAAACACACATTTATTTAATTGTGTTGGTTTACTTGAAAAAAAAATATTTTCTTACGTTCTCGTGATAAAATAAACTCATAGAAGAGTTGTCAAGGTGCAAATGTATTATCGCCAGTCTCTGTACAAACTGATTATCAGAGAGTATCACTTATTGTCTTTGTGGTGCTGTTGCTGTTCTTACAGAGAGTGGGGAGCTTTTGAATTTGTTTTTCAGTAAGTTTTTTCCAGACCCTTCATTGGTGACCTCAGAAACAAAAAAAAACCACAAACACTGGAGGAGTTAGAAAAACCTATCCCTTTTACAAAAGCACCTTAAAAAACAATGCATTATTCCTCCCCATGCCCACCACCACATGCACAGAGATAGAGGGGAAAAATTATTAAGCTTGAAGTTAGTGATATGTACTAGGTAACAATTAACTAAATTGTGGTAGAAAATAGCAACAACACCTGTGAAAAAGAGATGTATTTTAAAGTTAGGTTGCAAATGAGAATGTTTGTGAGAAGGAATGATCAAATGCAGCAATAAAGAGAGAACTGAGACAGTAAGTGGAGGCTAGTATCTGGATATATTTAAATCAAAAATATAATCCTTCTCAATATGGACATAAAAGTAGGAGTGGAGGGTGTGAGAGTTCATTGCAGCAAATGTCCAATATAAATTTTATAATGAAAGTGAGGCATCTGGATTTTATGGTGCAAACATGAAACTGTAAAGGTCTGACTGGGGCAGTCCTGGATCCAAGCACCAGCCTGCTGTTTCGTGAACCCTTGTCTATATGATAGAGTCAGAAAATATTACTTAACAATGCATGATCACAAGTGGGGAATAATTCAAGAAAATATAGCCCTAGATAAGCCATCTCAGGTTTCACGCAAATAGCCCATTGAGTATTGGGGCTTATTTCCAAAAGTTGCAGTTCATTATTGGTGGACACTATTTCCCTCAATTTGTAACTCTAACTGCAGGTTACCTTTTGATCCGTCCAAAAATAATCTTGCTACTTTGGAGTTTTGTTTGGTGCATCTTTGCTGCCAGGACACTTTCCCTGAGTATTTCATTATTGAAACGACAGTGCAAGACTTCAGATGAGAGCCCTAAAGTCACACTGTACACTACTATTTTTCTAGTGAATACATACAATTTTAAAGCTAATTTCCAAGTCTAGGATTCAAATATGAATTTGAATTTGACATTCTCCAAGTATTTTTGAGGAAAAAAAAGGCCATTCTAAGAAATGCCTCCCACTAAAATTTGAGTATTCATGAATTACAAATTCCTGTGTGGTATGAACAGAGTATCAGCATGTTTAATAAAAATTGAAACTATTAAAAGATACGCAGAAAAGATAAGTGGAATAATTTGTCAGTCTACTTCATAATATGCAAGCAGACCTGGTCCTTGAAGAAGACATCTGCTTTCACATACAAGCTTTACAGACTGCCATCATTCATTCATTTGCAAACATCAACCCACTGTCAGGGAAGGAAAAATTGGTACGTGAATTATTACAGGAGCTTGACCCTTACAAATCGATGAGCCCAGACAATGTCCACCCAAGGGTATCAAGAGAGCTGGCTGACATCCTCATGAGGCTGCTTTCCATGATCTTTGAGCAGTTGTGGAGATCAGGAAACATCTCAGAAGACTGGAAGTAGGCTGATATCATACCATCTATCATACCATCCACAAAAAGGGCTAAATGAGGACCAAGGAAAATTATAGGCCCATCAGTCTTCAGTCCCTGGGAAAGTTATAGAATGGATCCTTCTGGGGGCCATCCCAAATCAGATAAAGCATGTGATTGGGAAAATCCAGAACAGATTCAACAAGGGCAAATACTGCTTGACAAACACGATTGTCTTCTATGACAAAGTAACCATCTTGGCTGATGACGAGCAGTGGACACTGCCTTCCTGGATTTCTCCAGGGCTTTTCATAGTGTTTCACTCAGCCTGGCTTAAGGGTGGTTGCAGAATGGCATCTCCTGAAAGATGGGTCACTTTGAAGGACTCTTTTACAGGTGGAGCAGAAGATCTGGGTGAACGACGCTGAGGCACACATCAAGGTGTGATAGTTAAGGATAAGATTAATATGCCTGCTAAAGTGTACACTGTTGTGAGGGAACCCTGATCCTAACAGTTCCAAAGAGTGTTACATGTTATGATTCCTCATGAAGAAGAAGTAAGCAATTTAATATGTTTTGCTCTTCTAAGATATTGTAACAGATTTCTGAATGTTATATAATTGAATTATTAATAACTATTCAGCACTAACTTCAGGAGAAATACACAGGATAAAAATATGATCATGTCTGCCTCTAGGAATTTCCAGTTTGAGAAGTAGTTGATTATTGTAGAGTTAATCATGGGGGGGAGGGGGGGGCAGGTGGAATGGTGTATCAAGAAAACTTCCATATATCTTTTGCTTTTTTGATTTCCATTGACAGGCATTACAGGATCATCAGGTGCTCAGATAAGCAAAAAGCACATCAGAAAAAGGCAAGTTAAAAAAAATCGTATAATTTTCACTGTGGCAGTCAGCCTGCAGCTATTACAAATGAGTAATTTATAAGTGTGTAATTTACAGAATGTGTATGGAAGTGCATTTAATGCTGATACAAAGACAGCTTGGATGTGTAATGAGGTTTTTATAGCATATTGTGATAGGTTTAATGTAGGCGTGTGGGTACAGCTTCCTCAGCAACCACTAGGGTTGGTTGAGGGTGCGTTCTTTTTTTAAGCCTAAAAAATGTGCTTTTAAATAGAACTGTGGAAAAAAAATTACATAATTATTTAAAATCTGTCAATGTCTGTTCTTTGGACACAATCACTCTGTAATGTATGGAGGCTACATTAGTTATGAGAGGTTTTTTTTATACTGTCACAACACTACCAAGATGAGAAGAGTAATCCCGTGCTTAATGCATGGCTGGATCCTTCCAGAAAATAATGAGAGGCATCCTAGGGAGAAAGGACTACTTACCATAAAATACATTCTCAGTATATTTCTCCTCCTTTTCTTTTTTGTTTTTTAGTTTTATTTTTTTAAGCACATTTGCATGAAAACAGGATCTCTGGCTAAGGATGCCCTTTGGGTTCCCCCTTCCCTCTTGGTATTTTAACATCCTCTTGTGGTGACTAGGGTCCAAATGCTGTCAGCACCTACAAACTTAACCTTTCAAACACACCCACTGATTTCCTTGAAGCAATCTACTGAATGTAGTGCAGCATATGCCCAGCATTTGCAAGAGCCGGGCCCAGATAATTATTTCCAGATGAACATGTGCTGTAAAGAGGTGGTAGAACTAGCACAGCTAGAAGAATGAAATTTCAAGGAACTGGATTCAGCCCAAAGTTATGCCCCTCAACAATTTCTTTGCCTGGAAGAGATCAAGCACAAGACAATTTTCACCTGTAAATCTCAGGAGAAACTAATGCTTCACAGTCTCAAAGGTAACCTGTGAGAGACAAGAGCAGTGGTCTCAAAGGGGTGCAGACCCTGAAGGGATTGCCTCCTTAGGATGCTGCTGACCAAGATGGCAAAGCAGAGATGATTTATGTCTCTGTGGTATGAGCTGTGACTGCAGTCTTTATTGAAGAGTTCATTTTTAGCTGAATCCACAGGCTAAATTTTGGTACAGTGTTCTTGCCCTCAAAGACCGCTGTAGTTACTGGATCAAATCTGGTTTTCTAGCACACTTTGGCCAGATGACAATACTGGAGAAAAACAAAAGTATTCAAGAGGCACATTAAAGGTTTTAAGTATATTTTCTCATCATTCAGAAGATAATTTCCTACTTCTTCTGTAGGAAATCACATCTGTTTACGTTTTGCTCTAAATAAGGAGAGTTGTCAGGTTGCGCACCTGTGTCTAAGCAAAAATTCTAGAAATGGGCTGCACTGTCCCATGTGCTGGTGCATTTTATCTTAGTAGTTGCAAGTCCCAGTGTATTGTCAGAAGACATCCCCATCTGGGGTGTTCACAACCAGTAAGGAAGCATATCCCAGGTTACCAAACCCAACAAAAAATTTAGGGAAAAAACAAAGGAAGAAGCATCAGGCTGACTTTACTGGCAGGAAAGGATGAAATTTGAGGAGGAGTCTACTGTGTGCCTCTGAGGGATAGTTCTCATATGGAATTTCATCACCAGAAAAGTAGCCATTTTTGGCCCTAGAACAAATACTTCTGAAAGCCAGATTTTGCTCCAGGTCAGGTACAGACTTGGAGCAAGTAACATGAAACTTAGCAGTTTCATTGCATTGCAGTGCATGCAAAGCTCCAGTGTACCTTCTGATTCCCAGTCTACCATTTGGTGTTAACAGAATTCTAAAGCTTAAACCAAAATTCATCCCAAAGCACTGAGTTTCATCCATTTCTGGGTTTAACTGGGATTTTTATATACAGTTTCCAGATAAAGTAATGAGTCAGGCCATCATTTCCCAACTAAACTTTACCCAAAGGTCCCAGAACCTCAGTGAATCTTTAAACAGACCCCAACCTGTTGTTCAAGTTTCCCATGCAATATGGAAAAAGGTGAGTTTCCGTTCTGTGTCTGAGGGCTTTGCTGAGGATCCTTCTCAAAGTGCTTACTTCATGCACTTGCCTTCCTTATTCTGTTGTAGTTTGCACCAATCTAAATAAATGGCAATAAATACCAAGATTATTTTATGAAAAATTAGACATCGTCATAATTTTCTTCCATGTTCTGTGTTCATTAGTGAAAGGTGACATAGAGCAGAGTTTCACTCACAGTTGCTGCTCATTGCACACGCCACTTGCCAGAGGAACCTGACAAATAAAGAGAAGCAAAAGTATGAAAGAGAATAAATTTTGATGCTAAAACTAAGTAAACATGACATATAATTTATCAAAAGCATAAATACAACCAATGCCAGCATAACTTTTTCCTCTAAAATGATATATTTTACCAGAGGGATATTTCAGATTTTTCACTTAGTGCCAAGGTAAGTTTAATACCTCTCTAATCTACAACATATGGGTCATATGATATTGCACATTATTTGCATCACCAATAAAACAGCCCATTAATCAAACATGCCACCATAACCTCCAACAGTATAAACTGAAAAATGTGCTTAATGTTTTTTGCTTGAATGGAATTATTTACTTGAAATGCTCTCTTTTGGTATAATAAACATGCTAATTTTAACACTGGTCAAGCATACCAGCAATTATTCTAAATCTCTATTTATTTGAAGTCTTCACTAGAAATAAAAACCAGTCTGTGAATACATTTATCTCCAAATTATCTGATGTGGTTTTATTCATTTTTTTCATCAGCATAACTGTGCAAGTTTAGAATAGAGTCACTGGGAAATATCTAATATGTGTTATTTGTGTAATTAAGATATTTCACCCAAGCTTGGTCATTCTGTAGCAAAGTCTACTAGAAATGAAAATCAAATTTATATACAAATAGATAATTTTCTTTATAGAATCTCATACGCTGTAATGAAACATTTGTGTGAGGCAGGAAATTATAAGCACTGTTCAGAATTCTCAATTAGCCATTGACTTGCAGCAGTTTCAGACTTTGAAAACAGGTATAAAAAATAGATACAGAATTTACCAGTATTTTCAAATGAAACACATTAAGTTAAGACTACAGAAATGCTTTTTCTTTTAAAAAGAGGAAGGCAGTAGATCTGAATTCTGCTGTTATTTTTACTGTGCTAAATAAAACACTTAAATTATTTTCCATACATTTACATTAATCCCTCTGGCAAACATCAGTGCTCAGATAAATATGGGGCTTGTTAGTCTCCATCCAGAAAATAAATCCTATCCCTTTGTCTACCAAATTTCATCTCCAGCACTCAAATAGGAACTGAATCGAAAACCTTTGAAGCGTAGGGATGGCTTTGAGCACAGTTATTAATTCCTCTTTAAAACAATAAGAAATTGAGTCTGTGAGTAAGAATTCTCTAACCAAGAATAGTTTGCCAAATTAAAGCTATAGTTATCTTTCATCGCAGGTATTAGTTGTCAGTTGTGAAAGTATTTCCAAAGAAACTTGATTACTGAGCATGGAAGAAGGGCCGTATGGATGAGAGTAAGTTTGTGAGTAGCCTTTAGCACTGGGGACCCTATTTTGTATTTTCATTTGCACAACTCACAGTTTCTCTCTTTTAGCCTCCTGCAAATCAAATACAAAAGTACCTTTCTGCTTAGGGTTATGTGAGACTAAAACATTCATAAGACACTATCAGGACCTACAATGAAAGGTGCTATAAAATCAGTGAGTGTTACTGCTTTTTATTAGAAAGCACATTCCATTAAAACTCCCCAACACTTTCCATTAAAATTATTATTAAAAAAAAAAAAAACACTATTCTCATTAAGGAAGGTCAATCTACTTTCAGCTAAAATGAGAATTGACCTTACATTTTATTCAACACTCACAGTAATTTTTTAATTTTAGAAAAAGTTCAACTTTTTTTTATTTCAGTCAGATACAACCAAAATGAGGACTTCTTCTACAAATGCTTACATGTGTGCCCAGGCTTGGGAGGGTTTCCAGTGAAACAAATTGCTTGTATAAATTTAAGCAAGTGCATTCCTGTTTGTAGACTCAGAATCTAAGAAACCATTTTTAACCATTTCTCTGAATTGTTGCTCCAAACCTGCTAATAGTACCAAACTCCTACTGACTTTAAAGTAAACAACTAATTCTCAGTAGTGTTAGTAATTATTTACCTGCTGAAAAATGCTTCTAAGTTCCCTAGATATTATAATTTCATAAAAATTCATTAAAAATAATATTTTTGAAAATATCAGAACAGGTATATTAAGCCAGCCAAGATAGGCTATAAGACTAAAAAGCGGTGAAATTTACAATAGATATCTGCCTAATGTAAATTTTCATTAGGTGTCATGCTATCCAGCTATTGTGAAATAATAAAATATATCCAAAGAGTGCTATATATTTTACCTCTGGGTTTTGATGACATGCACAAGCTCTTAGACTAATATTGTCACTAACAACTCCTGATAAAAAATAGTTCTATTTAATACAGCTGGGTACAGTTCACTCTCTCTATATTGCAAATATAAACCAGAATATCACATGAGAGCAACTAAATTACATAACTGCTCATGCAAACCTGAACAATACCCTTAACAGCCCCTCATAAATCTGGAATGTTTTGCTGTTTCTTCCCCTTCTCAAGCATCCAGACTTGGGTGTATTTCTTTTTAAATATTTTATTTAGTTGTACAGATCCTTTTCTCCACTGCTGTCAGTCAAGGTAGGGATGGGGTGAAGGTTCAGTATCAGTCACTGGGCACAGCAGGAAAGCAAAACCTGCAGAAAATTCTTGCTATCAGCAAGAGGTAGAGTTCAGTTGCCTAGCTGACAAATTCTTCTTAGACCTAAATAAGGCAAAAAAGAACAAGCACAGTGTTTCAGAGAAGCAGTCTGTGGTAGACTGGATTTAAAAAGAGAGTGTGGGAGGCCAGCACTCTCAAGTGAAAACATTTAAAATTTTGCTATTGTTTCTAAATAACAATAAAACACATAATAAAATCCCCACCCACTCTGTAGGAAAAAATTTAAATTTTCCCATGAGAGTTGATGGCACTTCTGACAAAATTAATTGGGTTTTTCTTCACATTAGAAAATGGCAGTCCATCAAAACACTCCAGAAATATATCAGTTTCCATGAACTTTGACCAAAACACTTAGAACAGTATAATGAGTCAAGGTAAGGTAAAGGCTGCAAACAGCTCCATTTTCTCTTTGCATAAGTAAATTATGCCATCTCTGTTTTCTCCAAAGAAATGTTTTTCTTAGAATTTTGACTTTTCTGACCACACAGGTACCCCACATCCAGTAGAGGACACTCATTAAGGCCTTGCTTCCCCTGACACTTGGATGGCTGTGTTGTGGGAAGGACCAGACAGAGACCTCCTGCAAGAGCTGAGAGAAAGACATGGTTTAATTCCTCCAAGCTGCACAGCTCAGCCTACCAGATGTTTGCAGTGTTCTGTTCTTCCTGAGGGACTTCATGCACTCTGGCTCCTACAGATTCCAGTGACACTGGGGTTTTGCTGGAAGGACCCAGGGGGTAACTGCAGTTGCTTTAATGGTAAATGAGTCAGCTGGTGGTACGCACCTGGGCTGGAGAACTGTGTCCTAGTGCTCCCAAAATCTACCTCCAGGACTCTGAATGTGGTCTTTTTGTTCTGTGTATCTGAATGAAGCAAGTCTGGTTCTGAATGTAACATCTGTTTAATCATTCTATCTCTAGATAGATCATCCGTGGTCTATTCCATGGAGTGTTCCCTGTGAAAGAAAAAAAAAACATTAAGAATTAAATCTTACCCATTTTTTTCTCAGTTTTCTGGCTCATCCTTTTGTCCATTTATCTGTTGCTTAGATCCTCATATTATCCAACCGTACTTAGACATCTTTTTTAATAATCTCTCCAGGTGCTGTTGCTGTCTTGACAGAAAGCACTTAAATTTACTTCTGAGATACAGTCAGTGAAATATCTTAAATTCAGGAATTATACCAGCAGTGGAGGAAAAAATTTCTGTAGACCGGTCTGTCTGTAACTACTGCACTATCACCTACTGCTTTCTTCACATCCTACCAGAATTTTTAGGTTCAAGAAAGATACTATTTTCCTCTTCCCTATCTGTTATATTTTCAGAGGTATAAAAACTTGTCCTACAGGATCATAAAACACTGCTGAAATTATTGCATCTAACTTCATATGTTTAGTATGGGTAAGTAAGAGCAGGTAACAAACAAAACATACAAACCAACAATCAAAACAACCCTTCCTGTCAACTCTATTGGCACTTTGTCAGACTCCAAGCACATGAGTATCTATATTTCACTACAAATTTGTAGAACTGTAGAAAATAGACCTAGAAGATCATTAGACCCTGTAATCTAACCTCATGTCAAGGTCAACCATCTTGAAATCTTCCATCACCTTTTCTTTGACTTCCTTAAATTTCAGTCGTACAGATTTCATGTCACCCGAAATAAGACAATGCCAATTCACTTTCTGTATTTTTCCCTTTTCTCTCTCTTACTTTTAGAGAAAATTCACAGTTTTTTGACTTGAGTGCAGGGATACAATACCAGTTTTGGTATTTTCTCAGCTGAAGAGTTGAAATGGCTCTTAAGAGACTGCTTCTTTTTTGAAAAAAAATGAAACTTAATGCCTTGGAAAGGCTTCTGTTTACCTTAAAAACTCTGCTTATCCAGAGCAATTCTCCTTTTTGCTACCACCAAGAAGAGAGAAGCCTTATTTTAAGCTATGTTGTTTTGAGAAGTGTGTCAGTATTTTGATTGTAGTCAAAACCTACTCATAAAATCTCTTGATGTCACAACCCTGCTCAACATATGATCAACACTTTGCATGCTATCAAGACACAATGAGACTGTCTCTCATCTCTCTCTGTGTGAGAATATTTACACAGAGCCCTATTCAAATGTACTGTTTCCTTATTCATTTTGGATTCTATTGCAAAACTGTCCTTTGCTAGTGCTGTTCTTCGGGAAGGAAAGAGGAGAAGTTAGATCATGTTCTCCGTGGATTCTTTGCAGTCTGAGACATTACTAGCCTGTGCTAACTGCCTCTTACCCTCTCTTCTGTTGTGATAAACTCTCCCAAAAACATTCTGTCTGTGCTTTCCTATATCTAGATTCCCTTCTATTCTCAGCATCACTCTGTGAAACATTACTCCTTTGTTTGCAGCCATTACAGTTTGTCTTCATCTCTTATATTTCATTTGTTAAATATGTTTATTCTGTAAAGAAGGATGGATCTCAACTACATACAAGATAAATCTGCCCTTTCTCCTACAGATGTGTCACGCTCTGCCACCCTCATCATCCTTCTATTCAGTAACAGTAGTTGTCTGAGACCCTAGAGAGAAGCTCCCCAATGGAGAAGAAAATAGTTACATGAAGTCTAAAGATACTTAAACTTAGTCATAAACTTAGCCTGTTTATGCACAGTTGTTAAATGAATGAGTCAGTGTATAAAGCTGCTTGTGAATCTCAGCCTAGCCTACTGTCTGGTACCAAGGGAGCACTTCTTTCTCAGTGCTTGGACTTTCAGGGGTTTGTCTGTTTGTCTGTTTGTTTATCTGCCTGCTGACATACCCTCTTCCTGAAACTGCTCAGTCCCAAACCTTGCTTTGTTTAAGTACCTTCACAGCTAATGGTGGAAAAGAGGTAACAATGGCAGACTTAGCAGAAACAAAACTGAGACAGCAAGGAAGTTAATTACCAAAAAAACAACAAAAACCAAGCAAACAGAACTACATACCATCATTTCAGTCACTGGACAATATAAGTTTGGTGAGCTGCTGACTGCAGCTCTGCTCTATGCCAAAATACTTACAACTCTCTCCTTTTTTGTTAGCTGTCTTTGGCTTTCCTGTGCCAGTTCAGATCCATTAAGACCATATATTTTAACAATGAGGATTTTACAGTCAAATATACAATGCATGAATTCATGGTGGTCAAACCCAAATGCACTCTCAAAATGCTAACGCTTAGGGAAATAGTCCAGAGGGGAGTTTTGTCATAATATTTATTATAGCGATACCACAGATTCTGTTAGCAAAACCACTGCTGTGTCAGCAAGTTCTGGAAAAAATAATAAAAGGAACTATAAATAAAATACATAAATTTAATTAAAGGTTAAATCTTTGAGAGAAACCCCTCCTTAAAAGGGACTAGAAGTTTTGTGATTTTTTCTTTGTGAAATATCTTGTTTTTCTCTCCAATTTATAATTTTTTATCTTGCTGCTTATTTTCAAACATAGTAATTATTCAAAATATGAGGGCTTAAAAAATCACTGGATATGAACCTATTCATCTAATAACTAACCTAATTCCTGCTACAACAATTGTACAAAAGCACACTACAGAGGCAATCAAGTCAAAAATTTAATCTACTATGTTTTTTGGTTGTTGCTTTAAAACGGATTTTTTTCTGTTTTGAAAGCAAGATAACCTGTTATTCTTGACATACACAAAGTATAATATTTAAAAAACAAGCACTTGAATATATATTATTGCTTTAATATAACTGCTTATGATCTTGAGATGTTCTCCAAGTCTCTGGGCTGCCTTGTTTCGGCATCAGTTTATGTTTTGAGATAATTCCATTCTTTCCTGCAAGTTCCTGTGAACTGCTTACTACAGAGACAAGTTCCTAGACATGATCAAAGCTGTTGTTCTTACAGATATCCTTAAATAACATTGTAGACCTTGCAGATCTGTGACGTAAAACTTTCAGGATACTATGATTCAACTTGAACTTTGCTTTTCAGAAGACAGCCTGCACTGCAGGCAGGTGGACATACAGAATATCTGGTGTCTCAGAACACCGTGTTCCAGGAATCCAAGGTGGCTACAGATGGCATTTCTCATCTAAGGCAGGTGACATGTACTGTCCTGCAGAGATGCCTCTCTATGCACTAAGGCTGTAAAGGATACAGAAGGAATCAGGGAGAGCAGAAGTAGTCCTAATTTTCAGATAAAATAAAGGAAAAAAGAAAAAGAGAGGGTGGTTTATAATCTAATCCCAGTGTCAGAAGAGAAGCTGAGAGCAGCCTAAGACAGGTGTGTATGCATATTTGTGACACCAACCTGCTAAAGGATGATGACATAGCTGTGGGGAATCTGAATCTGAGATTACCAGCTCCCAAATAGTAGGCATTCAGTGATCTGTATACATGTTCTGATATCCATGGAGAAGTTAGTGTATTGTTCAGCATCCTGCAAGCATCTACAAATATCCCAAAGATTTCAGGAGGGTATTAACTCATTAAGACTAACTGGTAGACAGGTTCTAGCAGCAGAAAGTGAAACAGATCATTTCATTGCTTGCCTTAAGGGAGATGAGTAGGTAATAAAAGGCCTATGAAGTCATTATCGCCTATTTCTCTTCATTTGTGTGGATAGCTAGGAGCCAGAAGGACCACTGTGCATCTGAGATTGCAGCTCTGTTGTCAGGACTGAAGCTTAGTTCCCTCTTCCAGGCCTTTAATTTAAACATGCCAGCATGAGCTCGTCATGGAACATAAGAGTTTGATAGGCGACAGCTGCATGTCAAGAATTTGGCAGAAGTCATCTTGCAGTGTGACTGGGGAAAGGTTAAAGCTTAGACATATGGGTGGGACCATGACTTGTGTGAAAAATCGCACCGGTCTAAAAGCAGGCCATCAGCTTTAGGGACCTTTGAAAACCCGATAGATACAGGCAACAAATATGTCATCGAAATGCAGGATCTCTGATGGGTATCTGATTGTGTAGAACAGTCTAAAATGTCTGGGAGATGAATCCCAGCTATGAAGCTTGGGCATGTGAATCCTGATCTTATCACGCTAAATAAAAGACCAATTAGCTCCTGAAAGGCCTATCTTGTTAAGTTTTGTGGGTTTATATAACTGAAATAAATAAAAGATTTTAACATGGGAGGACTTATATTTTTATTAATGGGATAATAAAACAGTAAAATGACTAATGTGTTAATATTTTAGTTTGAAGTATGCACGGACCAGGTAATAAAATTGTTTAAGTAGCCAATGTCCTTAAAAGATATTAGTGCAATCAGATTTTTGAGATCATAGATTTTGAGGCCGAAGGTCAAGATTTTATGCTAATGCATTATGTTAATTTAAAATTTAAATTTAACAACTGACAGATAAAATAAAGTGTCTTCAGTATGTTATTGATTGTGTAATGTTATATTGCTAAGTAAAAGCATTGGCCTTATGTGTCTTTAGGAGCCAACTGCATGATTGCTGGACAAGGAAGGAATTGAGCACAGTTTTCCCAAGACAAATTTTCTGATACCTATAATTTCCCTAGGTCATGTCAAATCAAGGAGATTTTAAATATTATTAGGAACTGAAAAGTTCAAATAATTACTTGATTTCTCAACAGAATGAGAAATTGCATCTCCTTTCTTTCTTTCTGCTGTTGAAGTACACAGTACTTGCTCTAATAATGTAATAATGCCCATTGTAATGTTTAAAGAGATATGCAGGTATTTAATAGATGTGTTGTTCATTGTTTTCCACTTAGCAGTCAGCTGATCCTGTTCTCATTTGGCAAGAGAACGTACCTTGCAGTGTATGTCTTGATGCTAGTCACTGCACTCTGGCCAAGAGCTGCTGTGTCCGAACTTGCCTTAAATTAGTCTGTTCAGGAGCTGACAGCAGTTTACCAGTAACAGTGTGGAGTTCAGCACCAGCAAACAGCCCAGCCAGCTGCCCTGCAGGAATGTTTCCCATGTAAGATTTAGACTATCACAGCTTTTGGTGTTGGAGCTAGTTAGCTGAAAATGAATCACTGCAGCTGTAC
Source organism: Coloeus monedula (assembly GCF_965178545.1). Lineage (NCBI taxonomy): Eukaryota > Metazoa > Chordata > Aves > Passeriformes > Corvidae > Coloeus > Coloeus monedula. The sequence continues at coordinate 46,893,954 of NC_138786.1, forward strand.
TGTACCAGCATTATTAGACACCTGTCCTGTTAAGAGGAAGTCCCTCTCATCCTTTAACAAGCACAGAAGTTGCCTTAGTTCTATGAAGAACTTCCACTTGGGGAAAAAAGATACTGTGAAGTCTTACTCTGGTAATTTAGGGAGGTATGAGAAAAATATCCCATGTCAAAGGCTGCAGCAGGGGATGGTAGTTTCTCTCTCTTCTAATACATCCCCTTTCATGGCACTCTCAGAGACTACACTCCAGCCTACACAGACCTGGAAATCACTGTCACTGCCTCATGCCTGCTGTGAATAACATGCTACCCCTGCTCTCCCACCAGCCTCTCCAGCACCTACCACCATCTCCAGTCATCTCCACCTCTCACCAGGGAACACTAAGGATCAGGCAAATATGGTCTGATCCTTCAGACTATTGCCCAGAGAAACTGGCGTTAGTTTTACAAATACCAAGTCACATATCTGTAGTATCACTCTGATGTATAAACACATCATCCTTCCTGAGAAGAATATGTAGAGCATTGACCCCTGTCATGCTTTCCCTGACAATGGTGTGACCTTTCACTGTCTTTGCTATGCTATTCAATCCATAAATATTGTCTTTGTTTCTCTCAACACAGCAACAACACATCTTTGTCTCCAGCTATACTTTGCACAGCACCAGTGTGTATCACTGCACGTTTTGCTGAGCCTGGGCTGGTAAGCACAGCATGACAGTACCACTCACACATGGTAAGAGGAACCACCAGCAGGTGCTGGAAGCAAACTGATACAATGCTGACACAATCTACCAGTGCAGAAAAGCAACTGAGCATGCACAGCAGCCAAAGCTGAGGTGCTACAGGGACTGTTAATATCTTTAACACTTTGGTTAGATACTCTAAAAGCAGGCTGCATCTGAAGCAGATATTTGAAAAGCATAGTTTTGGCTTACAGACCTGAATTGCTTTCAGTAACTCCATTATATGCCTAAACCTGAGCTTTAAAAGAAAAAAACTACCTTAAAAATCTTATATTTCTTAGTGTCCACTGCTCTGGATTTTTCTGTTTGTATTCTGCCTAATAGTTAGGAATAGCAATACTTACCACAGATTATGGAAAATATATTATTGTATAGGCTCTCATAAAATCATGTATTCTCCTACTCATAGAAGGATTTTGAATAGGAGTACTTGCAGCATTGCCGACAGATGTTTGTCTAATCAAGACCTCTAAGGATGTGAGCACTACAACTTTAGGCAATCCATTCCAGTGCTTCACTACCTCTGTTGTTTTGGTTTGGGTTTTTTAACCTGATGGCTAATCTGGATTGGTCTTGTTGAAGTTTAGTACTTCTCCCATATATAGTGAAGAGTATAGCTTTTTGGAACTGATTTGCTTTGATTTCTTTATCAGCAAAAACAAAATACCTGATGAGCTTGTTAAAAGTAGCAAATGCTTTTACGTTCCCTATTAATCAGATCTTTGAAAAAAAAGAGAACAATTTTGGCAGCATATAGGAGGTTTTAAGTTCTCTCCAAAAAAGCCATCACACCTTTTATAGTAAAAAAACAGAAATGCTAGTTGGCACAACTGATTTACCTTCTTGTTCATAGTCAAATGCACTGCTTAAAAAATGCAGATGTGGGTAGTTAGGAAAAGAAGTAAACAGCTGGTTGAAATAAGTACGGTATTTTTAAACTACATGTTGAAACTCACACAGTGGACTAAACACCACAGTTTTCTATTGTATAGAAAGACAAGTTGAGGAAACTCAGCTAACATCTGTTAAAGTTAGGAAATATCTCTCTACTGTGATTAAATGGCATCAGGAATGCATCATGTCATCAGATATGGGATGGATTCCACCCAGTACAATTAAACATTTACCTTTCTTTCCACCCTCATCATTAATACAGCTCTCTGCCATGCTGAAACAGCAAGGTTATAAACACGCGATGATAGAACATCGTGAGACACCTGTATCTGTCAAAGAAATAGCACAGAAACCAATGGCATAGGGATGAGTGGATGTGGAAAATAGATATCTGCAGCCATCCCAACATCCTTGTGGCTGTTCTGTGACAGCTTGTTTCAGCACAGCTAAAGTGTTCACTTTATTGCTTTTTCTCCTATAGCTATAATATAAACAACTCTCTGGAAGCATTGCATTTGTTTCACTTAAATATTTGTCTTTGTATCTATTGGTAAATACATTTCCCAGCTACTTTCTTATCCTGACGTCACTTGGTTTTCATAAATGAGTAATGTGTCTGTTCTGCAGGAGATATAAACTCTTTCATGTCAAAGTCATTGCCACTAATCAAATATCCTAATTGCCCAGGTAGGAAAAAGTACAGGATGATGCATTTGAGAAAGCAAACCAAATACTTGTGACTTATGACATTCCAAAAACAAAAGTACGCTTAAAGACTGAAGCAATGAGGAACTGCCATTGAACTTTTGTACAGTCTGAGCAAAATAATCCTTTAATTAGCCAGAACTGAGTTCTTGCTATTACTAAAATGCATAATAATAAAAATACCTTCTACTTTATTACTCTAAAATTGGAAAAGCCACACAAATTTTGTACAGCAATGATGTAGTAAAACTGTTAAATTGGGTCAACTCAATTAAAAAATAATAAAAAGTCCTGCCCAATCTGGAATTTCAACATTTACCTTTTCTTTTTTACATTAACTGAAAAAAGCAAAAAAACGCCATTTTGACCCAAAACATTCAACTTTTTCATTTAAAAGAAATATGAAAAAAGTCTGGGACTCTTTCAGAACCGTTTATTGTTTAGGCGAGGACAGGAAATTCATTTCCTCAAGAGCAGCCTCACTAAAGTTAATTGGCATTTTCCATAAGTGGAATTCATTTTCAGTTAGACATATTCCATATGTATAAGAATCACAGACCCAGCCCTGAACTCTGCCATGCACCAAGAAAGAACCACTCAAAGGTAGCATGGGCAAACAAAGCATGTTAAGTATGACTAACTGAAAACCAGAGAAGAGATAGATGCCAGCCCGGTGAACAAGGACAAGAATTAGATTAGCTGTTAAATCCACAAATCAGCCACCGTTTGGGGTTTTTACTTCTACACTGGTCTGTTGCAAAGCTTATTTATTTAAAATATTTGTGTAACTCCCCACCTCCTTCACGCAAACAGTTTTGGAAAGGATCCTTACTACTGAACTACAGCAGGAATAGGAAAACCTAAGCAAAATAGTTTTTAAAATGTCAATCACAAGAGAGTAGTAAATATGCTTGTACCAAAAAGACTGTCATTAATTTTAATGAGATCTTCTCATGTGGAACATTTACAGGTTTCAGTCTAATGGCTAAAGTGTACCATGTACCACTGTCGGTAATAATAATAAATTTCTTCTTTAATATTGTTGCACTGTAAATTAATTATTGGTGCATTTGATGTGAAAGCAATAGCTCTGGAGTTTACTTGCTGTTTTATCCAAAATAGGTTCAAGTCTAGCTGGCTCCCTGGACAGGTGTGGCTATCCACATGAGCTGCTGGACCTTGGGATGCATCCGGAATTTTAGACACATTTGATTCCTCTGCTCAAATGATCCATTTACAGTCAGGTGAACTGGGAATAAGGCTGGAAGTTTTACCAGTGGGTCATTCAGTCATATTCCATGTCATCTGTAATTCTTTTCTGTGAACCAATATAATTTCAGACCAATTGCTCAAGGGAGAGGAGTGATGAAAGAAGTTCTGTGTTGTTCACTGAAGAGTTTGAGAACTAAGAGTGTGTTGTATTGATGATTTGAAATAGAATAAACCACTAAAAGCAAAATATTATCTGTCTTCCCTGGTCTTCTGACCCTTCAAACACAATAACACGTAACTGGTAACTGGTCTGAGAAGTTATAGATCTTCTGATAGGCAGAGAGGCATGAATTTGAATGCGTCTAAGTTTTCTGGTAAGTAAAATTTCTTCTGTAAACCTAAGTTTTGTTTCTGTGTGATAAAAGGAGCATCTTGTGAGAAGTTACAGGTGCTAGAAGACAGTGTCCAGACAGGTCAGGACATAGGTAGCCAGTGGGCTTAGGAAGCAAGGGGGACTATAATGCTTGGAAGTCCAAGGTGACCTTGCAATGTTTGGAAGTCCAAGGTGACAAAGTCCTATGAACTCTTTTCTCCTTCTTCCTATTAGGAACAGAGTGAGCTGATGACATTGGCCACCTCCACAATCACAGCTTTACCATCAAAACTGTACAGAGAGTTATGCTGGATACTAGAGATGGAAATAATATACTCTTGTATGTGTATTGAACTTTGTTTTTTAATATTATTTGACCTGCAATGTCTGCTCACTAGCATGAAGGATTAAATAGAAAGTTGTTTTATTTCACCACAGTCTAAATGTTTGAACAAGCTTTATTCACCTCTTTGCTTGGTTGCGCTTTCATAGCCTTTTCCCATCCACTTGTCAGCTCTCTGAAAGGTCCCTCTCAGATTGGCCAATGTGAACACAATCAAATCATGTGGGCAAAAAATCAAAAACAAAAAGCTGAAAAAATAAAAGACCTTTCCATCATGCTATTGTGATTTAAATTTGCGTGTATCCAAATATTTCCTTTGGTAAAGCTTTGCACAGTCCCCTGTGCAAGGCAGCAATCAGCTGTTAAAAGCAGATAAATGAAAGAATGGAAAATTATAACACATTCCACCTGCATATTGGCTTTAACACAAACATCAATCATTTTCCAAGGTAATTAGTATTGTGCTGGCCTGCAGGGACCAGGCAAATGAAAAGGGTAAGATTTAATGCTCTATGCAACATGCATAATAAACACATGCACATCCACACATATGCACACATCCGTAGCAAAGGGGTTTTCACAGATAAAGAGCTTGCTATAAAAGCTCCATGTGAATTTGAAAAATCTCTTAAGACAAATTTAAGAACTAAAGAGCCATATACTGATCACATTTATACAAAGGCAAAACCAGAAAAACACCACTGATGTCCACACCATTTCTCAAAGTTCACAGAAGTAAATGAAATATAAATCTGGCTTAAAGTCCTCGCCAAGTTCTCAGGCAACAATACTTTCTTGATTAAGCAAGGCTATGAAGTACAAGAAGCTATTGTCCAAGCAGCTGGCAGCAGATTGATTAATAATAGCACCAGTAGACATCTGAGACATGCTAAAAGTTATTGAATTCATTAAGCTAAATTCTGTTGCAACTTGAAATCACTAAGAGTCTTGCCACTGATCACTGTTTAGGCCAGCCTGTCATTATTTCCCATACAAAAAAGGCAATAAAGGAGTAGTTCCAAAAAAACATTGAAAACCAAAATTGGACAGAACCCTAGGAAACATGCAAGTTGTGAAACCATTTCATTTTAAAAGCTGAGGATGGATAACAACTCTAATAGCAATCAGAGTAAAAAGGTTTATGCTACAATTCATCAGCTACCTTTAGTCCAAACACACTATTAGCAGATATAGTAATACACTCATAACTGATGGGTTTTGTCTTTAAAATATTTTTGTTTGTTTTCAGCACACACATATGCACACTAAAGCCAAACAAACAAGACATTGATCTCACAGTCACATTAGGAGCTTCCAGTGTCCTTTTTGAGTCTATACATAAAGGAAAAATAAAACAGCTTTCACTGTTGTAATTAATATTAAAAAGCTGGAAAATGATGTGCAAGCCATCATGTAAATGATGTAGCATACAAATGATTAAGAGGATGTCAGATAAATATTTTTAAGAGTCCCTACAGTTTTAATTCCTTTTCTCCCTCCATTTTTTTTTCATTGTCATTCTAATTGGAGTCACAAATGGTTCCTGATCCCAAAATCTCAAAGCATTTTGGTGACTCCATGCAGGAAACCTAACTCACTTGTGATTATTATTGCCATAGCATTGGCAGTCAGCTTGTGCCCTATGCAATTCAGACGATGTGAGATTAACCTAGTCATTGAGAAATTTGCCTACAACCAGCATAAGCATCACTTACAGCTGCAGAGCAAAACACAGGTCATGCTTAATATAACAAGCTCTGGAGAAAAAGGCTAAAAAAGAGGAAGGATTTCTTGCCTTCCTGAAATGCTGAAATGAGGAAGATTGGCCCTTCAGCTATTGCTCTGGGATAATACAGAGACTAAACCAGGGAGTCACTGCTATGCTGTAAATGCCCTTTTCAGGTATAATGGAAGGAAAACATACTTCCCAAACCAGAAGGCAGAGTTGGTGTTGTGGTCTGAAGAAATCTCCTTGTGGGCATACCTGACCTAGCTCTCAGCAGCCCATCTCAGGTATAGGAAGCAGTATTGCCCTATTCTATGACCTGACAGTCTGTCTAGGCTAACAGGCAGGCTAACAAAGCTGGGAAAAAAGCTTTTTGAAGTGATCAAACTGCATTTGATACTGTTCCTCAGGAGTAGCTCTAAACCTGCACATCTCTGTTACTGGAAGTAAGAGGTAGAAGAGGTGGCAGAAGATCATCCTGTTCACTTGCAGCATGTATGACAGCAATTCTGGAAGCGGTTCTCCATGACTGGTGCCACAACTCATAAATCCACATGTGTTATTATTCAGCATCCAGTACAGGAACCAGTGAGTGGAACAAAGGACAAGCAGACTGGGACTGGAATGTGCATGAGGGAGAAGAACCTGGAAAAGACTGGGTGAGGAGATCAGTGTAAGTGACAACGAGGAAGAGAAACTAAATATTTGACCTGGATCTCAGGTATGCATTAGGTGATTGACGATCTCAAGACAAGAAGGTCATGGAAAAGGAGGAAACTGCACAAAGAGTTTGAAGCCTGGGACTGAGAAATGTCATTGGGGAGGGTGCAACAATAGGCCAAAGGCAGAGAGACAGCAACTAGATGAGGAGGTAGGGAAAAAGATCAGAGGGAATGGCTAAAAAAGAGCCTGGTTATAGAAACAGAGCAGGGAAAATGTGAGTTATGATCACACACATTGCTGTTCTTCCAGTATTTCCTCACATGGGAGCCAACAACTTTGTAATTTATGCATCCTCTTAACCCCCTTGGAGGTCTAGTGAAAAATAAATTTTGCAGAAATGAGGTCAGTTTTGCACTCCTTCCAGGGCTTAGGCTGTTTCTAGTTTATTCTTTCCCCCATGCTGTGGATGACCCAGAAGAAAGGACACCTATCCAACAGTGGAGAATAGTGTCCAGCCTTTGCTGTTGGGCTTGGTCATCTTGCAAAGAAACTGATGATAAATTCAGCAATTCTAAGAGACATCAAAAAGAGAAGTATATCTATTCAGAAGTAGTAGCAGCATTTCTCACTTAAAATTCAGGCACTGGTAATAAAGAGACTGTGTGTGGAGGATTTTTGTTTGTATTCTTCTCTTTTGCTTTTATATTTCTGTTCTTGAAGAAATCTTTGGAAAATAGCATTTTATTCAGATCTGTCACACAGCTGAAAGCCTGATGCTGCTATCAGGAGATAAATCTTATTTCAGTTGAGCTGATTTGACAGACACTTGTAAAGTTTCTCTGCTTTATGTCTCAGCTCCAGGAGACATGCTTACAGAAACAGAGCATTCTATCTATTCCGCTTGTGCCTAACAGATTATTATTATTTGTTTCTTATCCCAAACAATCAATACTTGGCAGTCTGTCCTGAGACACACTGCCTACAGTTCTTTCTCCTGTTTGCTAGATAAGCTTTTCCCTGTTATTAACTTCATTTTCCTACACATAAAGCTGGCTGGTGAGGCTCTTTGGGACATTGCTGTCAAAATGATTTTTCAATAGAAAATATTATTTCTGCAAAACTTTTTGCTGGGAAAATGGAGTGAGTGCCCAGCACTTAACTTGCTTCAAGGGCCAGGGCAGATCATAGAATATGTCACTCCAGAAATGTGTATCTGCATCCTAGCTCAAGGGTCAGACATCATGTGGTGCCCTATGGTAGGAGATGGCAAGGAGGCAATGAGACAAAAACAAGGACAGAGGGATCTGCAGATTATATTTCTGTGAAACTCTCCTGCATCCTGTAAACATGCTTAAGATGAAAATTTAACTGCAGTGAGATTTCAGCACATTTTAACAGATGTTTTTGAGATGAACAAAAGGAATCTGTGGTCTGACTTCAAGACACTTATGATATTTAAATAGTGGCAATATCATGCCAGTAAGCCCTGATATATCCAAGGTGTGGTAGCTCAAAATGCAAGCCTGGTCATACGATTTTAAGTGGGCTTTGTCTTGTTTACATATCCTTTGTGAAGCAAAAAAACTTCTAGTTAAATTTTTAACCTGTTTTATAATTAAACTGGATCCTGAATTTTTGTCGCAGGGCAAATATGACTTTGCACATCTGACTTGAATCTAAAACCTATTATGATCCTGATACAGTCTCACCCTCCAACCCCTGTAAGAACTTGTTCTATGTGCTGCAGGACTTCAAATGGGGTCAAGGCAGGCAAAACCCTAAAACCCTTCACTGCAGACTCGCCTCTGCTGAGTCCTCTCTGACAGCAGAGAAAGTCACAACATGAAAGAGAATTACTGACAATCCCCAGGACTACAGAGCTATTTGGTAATCAAGCCCCTCATTTCCACCAGTTTAACAGAGCCAAGAGAGCCTCAGTGCACATGCACAGAGACAAGCGGACAAAAGCCCATCTACACAGCCAGCCAAGCCCCATGGGAATGGCAAGTTCTTTTGTCCATATCAGATAATCAAAGGAGATCATCTTGGTTATTTCCAGACTCCTTATTTCAGCTGAGAGCATTTCTTAGCAGGGAGGCATTTTTTACATATTGCATAGGCACAGGGTGTATTCAAGTCCCTTTTCCTTACCTCACACCAATCCTTTCCTCCTCCAAGCTTTCATCCTTAAAGGAGGTCCTGTCAAGCTCAGGCACAAAACACTATTTCAAGGAAGTTTGAACAACTGCTTCTCTTTTCTTTTCCTGGACTGCTGCTCTATTTAACTCACAGGCACATTTTAAATAAATGATCAAAAAATTTGCATTTATGTTTCCGAAGCATGAAAAAAAGCAGTAAGTGGCTTTGGAACTTCTGGTCATCTGCTTTTGGTAAGATATGGAAAGCTAGATGAAGGTGTCCTTGAGGGTATTTTCTAAGGCTACAACACTGGAGTATACTCTTGACACAAACTGAGGAAGGAAAAAGAGAACAAAAACAATGCTGGATCTGCAAGGCAGAACTGCAGATCAAAACAGCTCCCTCAGCATTACAGTATCCACCTCTTGATTCTTCTCTTGGCTTGCCCTGTGCTTCCAAGCAGAATCACATACAGCTTCTAGTTTTAGGAAATGTATGGCACTAGCACCACAATCATAGTTTCACTGGTCAGATCTACCCAGGAGGTCAACTGCAGAGCAGTTGTCCCTACACACAGAAGGACACACAGATGCACACTCCTGCATTCCCAATGGGTCACGAGATAGTGACCACATGCACTATTGCACCCAGCCTGGGCTAAATGTAACAACAAACCCAACTGGCACAAGAAACAAAATGAGCACTAAGGAAAAAGGTACCTGAAGCCACGATATAGAGATGGCAAATGCTGCTGAATCTACAGTTTCCCAAAACATAGGCTTTGCAGCAGTAGAAAGAATGAGAAAGGATTTGTCACAGTATTGTCGTACACCCTTTGCTTCACACTCTGCCAAACGGAAGCCTTTTATTTGCCTTTTGAATCTGAACTCAGCATTTCTGCTGGTATTACTATTGCCTTTCATGTAGAAGGCCTTTTTTCTACAGGACTGTATCTACCTCATTTGTTTCTCAAAAATAAATTCTATGAGGGAATAAGATCTCTGTGGGGCATGGTGTGTAAGAGGTCTTGTCAAACTTGTGACAGAAGCTGAAAATGCTGTCAGGCAGGGAATGCTGGAAGAGATGTTATGTGGTCTCCTTGCTAAGGCTGTTGAAATCAAAGCTGGTCTGGCAGAGCCCTTCCCTGCCCTGCCATGGATTTGCCCCTCCAGTCCATGCGAGGGGATGAGGCACACTGGCCAACAGGTCATCACTCACCATGACCTCACTTCCTGTCCCTGAGAAAACAAGCCTTGAGTTTCTCAAATCACACACACATATTAACATGTACTTTGACCAAAATCTCAGTTTATGTCTCCTTCAATGTGGACCACTTCATCTGAGAAAAGAGGGTAACAGTAAGACTTCACATTACAGGATTATATATAAATTATAGAATCATAGAATAGTTTGGGTTGGAAGGGCCCTTAAAGATTATCTAGTTTGAACCCTCCTGGCACCAGACCAGGTTGCTCAGACCTCCAGCAAACATGGCCTTTATCACTGCCACGGATGAGACATTCACAACTTCTCTGGGCAACCTGTTCCTCTGCCTCACCACCCTTACAGACAGAATTTCTTCCTAATAACTAATCTAAACCCACACTCTTTCAGTCTGAAGCCATTGCCCCATGTCCTGTCACTACATGTCCATGTAAAAAGCCGCTCTCCATCTTTCCTGTGAGCTCCCTTCAGCTACTGGAAGGCCATAATTAGGTCATCCAGAAGCCTTCTCTTCTCCTGGATGAACAATCCCAATTCTTTCAGCTTTTCCTCACAGGAGAGCTGCTCCATCCCTCTAATCAACTTGGTGTCTCTCCTCGGGACTCCCTCCAACAGGTCAATATCCTTCTCTGCTGGGGATCCCAGAGCTGGATGCAGCACTCCAGGTGGGATTGCACCAGAGCAGAGCAGAGGGGCAGAATCCCCTCCCTCACCCTGCTGACCACGCTGCTTTGGATGCAGCCCAGGACACGTTTGCCTCTCTGGGCTGTGAGTGCCCATGGATGGGTCATGTCCAGCCTCTCACTCACCAGCACCCCCAGGTCCTTCTCAGCAGGGCTGCTCTGATCTGTTCATCCCCAGTGTGTGCTGATACCAGGGGTTGCCCTTGGTCAGACAGGACTTTCCCTCAGTGAGCCTCTGCTGACTGTCTTGAATCATGTCCCTGTTCTCCATGTGCACAGCTTCTAGGAGGATCTGTTCCATGATTTTCCCAGGCACAGAAGTGAGGCTGATGGGTTGTAGGTTCCCAGGAAATTAATTAATGAATTTATCTTCCTTTAGAAATAAATTAATGATTATGAAAAGTATGGTTAATTTTAAAAGGAGCTGAAGTTAAAAAAAAAAAGTTATTCCAGTGTTAGAGTTGGTAGAGCAGCATTTGAGTGAACTTCAGGATTACGCAGAAAATTACACATAATGCTGTAAGAAAATAAAGACTGAAAAGTACACTTCCATACAATCAAAAAACATATTGTACTGTTTATACACACAAAGGTGCCATCTGGAGTGTCCTTTTTCTGACTGCAAAATTTTAAATCAGTAGTTGTATATGAGAGCTCTCTATAGCTTGCCAGAAGCCAAAACAAGAGGATTTTTTTCTAAGTATTGTAACAGTTTAAACGTGCAGAAAAGAAAAACATCCATGACAGTACTACAGAGTGGAACAAGACCCAGACTTTGTGAAGAAGATGATCCTAATGGAAAGCTCACAAACATCTTCACAAGCAAATCAATCTTACATCCTCTTGTAATGATAATCCATCACCACATACCACACCTGAGACTTAACCCATTATCATCAATAGAATACTTTGCATCAACTTCAGAAGACCAGCCTTGAAAGCAGTGTAATAAGTGAAAAATGAGCAAAAGGTGTTTTAATTGAAGAAAACTTTCTGCCAAGATCTACCAAGACAGAGATCTTTAAAACTGTAGTGCTCCTTCACTGAGGTTCTTGCATGCATCACATAAATCTTATTCCATAGAGACATCGTTGCTCTGTAATTTAAAAGCAAGTGAAAATCAGTACTTAATCAGATCAGAACGTGTTAGTCAGAAGACATGCACATTAAGACAACAATACATTATAAATCCATTTAGTAGAGCACCCTTCAGGTTGATTTGCTCACTTTCAGAGCAAATCTTGTCTCAAGAAGAACCTTTAGAATAGCACTTACAGCTCTATTACATGACATGGATTTTCAACTAGAGTCAGCAGAAATATCATTTAAAAGTACTTCAAACTACTTCATTATTGACATTATTCCCTGGCTACAATATTCACTCAGATAGCCATTTGCATTAGTGGAACTGCTCTGACATTCTTTGATATCATTCTCAAGAACAGTTATCCTCTAATTTAGTAACTTATAGAGCAATGCACCACTTCTGTGAGAGACAGGAAGGAAGAAGTAGAAAATCATTCTCTCCTGCTTCAATCATTTTGTTGCTTTGGTTAGCCATAGAGATATGCCTTGCTTGGAAAGTTTCTGTAAAGTGAGAAAGTTGTATTTATCTCCACAGACTGTGGGTGGGTGACACCCACTGAATTTATTAACAGATTCTTCACACAGCTACTACACTCTAATTCCTTGTGTTTCACTCACTTGGAAGGGTCCAATCAGTATCTAAAGAGCAAAAATTTCTGACTAGACTTAGAAAACCTGTCTTCTTCTCACCTTCACTCATGTAAAATATGCTGTTCCTGAAGGCAAAGGGCCTTTTGTCTGTGACAAAACAGGGATTACTGTTGAATTAGGTACTTAATTTGGAAGTCAGCTAATCAAAACATATATCAGGTGTCTAGGAATACCTGAAGAGGTGGAAACAACAAATCAACATTTCAAAATTATACTCCATTTTGTCATGACCATACAAGTCAAATTTACTGAAGGAAAAAAAGCAGTGAAGGGGATAGAAGGCACTTACACATATAATAAAGCCACCAAAATTGTACCTGGCATTTGAACACATGCACAGATGCTTCCTCTACTAAATAGGGAAAAATTTAGGAGTTCTTATTTCTCTGAATTCCTAGCAGGCAATCTCTTCTAGATTTGACAATCTGTTGCATTTTTGCAAATGGAAAGTGAGAATTCTACACCAAGTATCTCCAGGAGCTTCCAAACATCCTTACTGTCACATAATGGTAACAGTGAACTTCCTCAGTGCCTTCCTAGTTACTGCACTAATTTGTCAGCCTGGTCCTCAAAGCACAAGTTTATCCTGCCAGGAAATAAAGAAGAAAGGAATGAAACAGTTGGTAGGAGAACTGTATGTTCACCATACTTCAGAAGAAAAATTCAGGGGGAGAGAGTCCCTTCTCCTTCCCAACCAATACATATAATAAGTAATATAATAAATAAAAGTGTTTTGATATAGCTCGGCATGTGCAGCTGTGTTCAATAGAGTAATGACTTCAGATCACAACTAAAATGGCTGGCATATGAAGATCCTAAATATCAGAGAGAAACCAGCAGTCAGCCATAAAAAATGAATAAAAATTCATAGCTTGAACTGCATCTTAACCAGCAAGGCTTTGTATGAACTACAAAGGGATATGGGATATGTGGGATTTTTTGATAAAAAATTATCCCTCTTCCCAAAGCAATCCTTCAATCACTGCCTGAATTTCATTTGGATAACATGATGGTATAAACACAGACAACTTCAGAACTGTGCCAACAGTAGGTCAACTGTCCTAAGGAAACTATTATTACACACAGCGAGACACAAGCCTTAACCCTTAAAGGAAATAGCTTGTGAAGACAGACTTCAGCACATAATTAACACTAAATTCACTAATTTGCTGATAGAAATGTGTTCTAGAAAGAAGGTTAACCTTTTAGTAAGACCTTCAACATTCTTTGACCCACCATGCTTTGTGCATTCATACATGCATATTCATCAGCTCTGGAACTAAGTGTTTGTAGCACCTTTAGCTCCAGGAGTTCAGTAAATGGAGAGTGTGCTTGGCTGGCAGCAAAGTGGGGTCACAGTGAGTCCACACACACAGGTATAAATGTAAGCCATGCATCAATCAACATGACCACTGCTAACCCAAGGCCTTCTCTTACTGGCTCTATCAGTCATGACCCCATCAAACCACGCCGTTGTTAAGAGAACTGCTTCAACTGTGATGCTGAAATACCTTCAGTATCAGCATCTCCACCACTTGTTTGCTTTAAATCAAGACTGCCTTAGTTTAATTGTAGGTATCAGCCTTAAAATAGAAATCACTGACTAAAATTTGATGGGTTGCTATACATCATATTAGATGATCCTGGCCTTAAAAACTTATTAATTCTCAATAAGAATTAAGTTTTATCAAACTCTGTCTTCTCTCTTATGATGCTACATTAAGATCAATTATCAGGTTCTATTATGCAGAATACTTCAACATAATCTTACAGAATAACTCCGTAAGAGAATATATCTATGGACAGGAGTAGAAATGCCCTCCACTTTTCAAATTTTATTCACCTTATAAAATATCTCTCTCTCCCAACTTAAGCCTCAGTATTCATAAATCAGTACTATTATATTAGTAATACTAATACTAGTAATATTGCACTATATCCATGAAAGTGTAAATGAAAAAGAGTCTGCTACGTGAAATTTCTCAGATGCTTGCAGCTTACTGGGCAATGTATACTGTTTGTTCCTACCTGATGATATCATAGGCAAAGGGCACTTCCTCTGAAGTCATGCAAATCTCTCACACTGTCCATGCACTTACTAAATAACAAAGGTTCTCAGAATCTCTTATCGGTGAAGTCGAACAATGTCCTGTTTCTTAAATTAAGATAAGAATCACAGAATCCAAGAATAAGCTGAGCTGGAAGGGACTCTCAAGGATCATTGAGCCCAGCTCTTGGCCCTGCACATGACACCCCAAGAGTCACACCATGTCCCTGAGAGCATTGTCCAAACACTTCTTGAACTCTGTCAGGCTTGGGGCTGTGACCACTTCACTGGAGAGCCTGTTCCAGTGCCCAGCCATGCTCTGGGTGAAGAACCTTTTTCTAATATACAACTTAAATCTTCCCTGACACAACTTCAGGGCATTCCCTTCAGTCCTGTCACTGGTCACCAGAGAGAACAGAACAGTGTCTGTCCATCCTCTTTCCCTCACAAGGGCTGCATTCTGTGTTAGAGCAGAATAATAAGGCCAAAAAATTTTCAACAACGGTTTGTAGAAGATAGTGGAAATATCTCTCAGCATATCGGCCTTTCTCTATGCACAGTTGCATCTTACTAAATTATTCACATTTCCCATCCCATCACCAGTTTTCCATGTCACCTGTAACTCAGATTTTCCTCTGCACTGTCTCATGGTAGACAACCTAGGTTGAAACAGGAAATCAATAAATTCTGTGGTTCTGTCAGACCTTCAAACCCACAGTACTTAGGTGAATTTTAATTAGCTAACCGCAGAATGGACAAAAATCCATTAACATGTGCAAAGGCCTTCTAGATACAGTGCTTCATTTAATCAGTTTTTTAGCAACCCCAATGACAGCTGTGATGATAGTCACTGTGTAATGAAAGAGCATTAACAGCATTTTACATTTATACTTTTACTGCACCGGGGAATTTTTTAATTTAATTTCAATTCTCATTATATAAGGTCTGATTGAAAACAACAAACCTAAAAGGAAAGTGATCTCATTTAGTTGTAGTGCTTGGTTACACTTCATTTTTAAAGGTTGCTTTCACTTTATTTTATATAACTGGGGTTGGGGGGGAGGGGGGGGTAAATGACAAATAGTAAGGGGGTAGCATTCAAAATCCTACTCAGCAACCTGATATGTCTCACTACCAGAAAGTGCAAACAATGAATGAATTATGGGCTTCATTTATCTTTCTCTTTTTATCAGCCATGTGTTACATTAAGAAACTCACTTTTTCTGAGTGCTGTTGGCTCAACTCCTTCTGGAGCTGGCATATGTTACATTGAAGTGACTGATCATTGTGTACTGCTGCAGCACTATGACAAGGGGATGAATAGCAAATGAATAAATGTCTCTGGGAAAGGAAGGCCAGAATATCCACTAGTTTAAGACTAAATACAATAGTGTTTATCACTGAAGACTCATGAAATACAGTCCAAGAGCATAATGACAAGCAGCCTGGTCATTAGAGATCACACAGTACTGTCATTTAAAAAAAAAAGACATAAATCTCAACATCCATATAAAGCGGGTAAAACTATCTTCATTTTGAAGGCAATTTAAGACATAGAGGTTAAATAAATCAAGTAAGGTGATGTGGCAAGTCAGCAGCAGAGCCAAGAATACAATACCAGGTTCCTTACTCTACACATGGTGCTCTTATCACTGGGACACTGGCCTAAGATAATAAGAGGCTCCAACCAGATAGGAATTAAAACATCCCATAAGTTCTACTTGCAGTCAGGGTTTGGAGTATGCATTTCAGTGCAAGGCTCGCATCAACCGCTGCTCCTGCTCCATAGCTATTGCTGAGGTCATGATCACTTCTTTCCTTTCGCTCTTCAGCCTGATAATTATCTCTTTAGGGATTATTAAATATGGTTGTACTATACATTTCAAAATGTGGAAAATTCATGGCTTTTTCACTGGGACATAGTACAGTCAAACAACAAAGATGTTTTCTCCATGTAACTTCTACTACTGTTATACAGCCAACCAATATCACTCAGTCTTCCTATGTCGTAAGGCAGAAGAATCACATGAAAAGAATTAGTACTAGAAATATATTGGTGGAAAGGGAGAAGAAGCATCAGCAAATGGATTGAAAAGCCTACATCCTTCACCCTTTGTGAGAAGTGAGATGAAAAAACATGAGCAATAATGGATAACCGAACAGATGGGTTATTATCTTCATTGAAATATGACATTTCCTCAGGTGAATGGCTTTACTGCTTGATCAAGATTGGCACTTTGCCCTCAACAGTAGCTGTTCCTGAGTGCTCAATTTATTAGCAAAAGAAAAGAAGATGTAATACACATAGCCATTGAGAATTCTCACTGGCATCTGATGATAATTCATCTCTCTGAATCAAGGGAGGAACACACTCTTGAAATTTTTCCAGCACATTTCATTTTGAAAATATGACCCTCCAAACTAATTTTAAGTCCAAGTTCAGATTAAAGTCATCAACAGACTCAGAAGTTGATATAAACAGGAGATTTTGATGTAAACAAAGCATCAAACTCTAAGCAGGGCAGATGCAGGAAAAAGCATGCAAGGTCTTGCTCCTCAGCTAGTAATCTAGAAGGAAGAAATATACCATTTATCCACAGAGTTTCTCAGGAGAATCCTCCAAAATAAATATTTTTTCTATCAGCCTCAGTTCTCCCTCTTGACAGCATAGATGAGAGGAAGGCAAAGACAACTTGTTGGACAAGTTAACCGTGAGCCAGCAGTATGACCTTGTGGCCAAGAAGCCGATGGTATCCTGGGATGCATTAGGAAAAGTGTGGCTGGTCAAGGGAAGTGATTCTGCATTGGTGAGGCCACATCTGGAGTGCTGTGTCCAGTTCTGGGCTCCTCAGTACAAGACAAGGAAGTACAGGAGAAGGTCCAGCAGAAGGACACAAAGATGATTAAGGGACTGGAGTGCCTCCCTTATGAGGAACAACTGAGAGAGTTGGGCCTGTTTAGATGGGAGGACAGACTGAGAGGGGACCTTAGGAATGTTTACAAATATCTTAAAGGGAGATGTCCAGCAGATGGGAGATGTCCAGCAGACTCTTTTCAGTGATGCCCAGTGACAGGACAAGGAGCGATGGGTACAAACAGGGGTACAGGAAGTCCTATCTAAATATGAGGAAAAACATCTTTACTGTGTGGGTGACTGAGCACTGGGACAGGTAGCCCAGGGAGGCTGTGGAGTCTCCTTCTGTGGACACATTCAAATCCTGTCTGAGCACAATCCTGTGCAACCCACTATAGGTGAACCTGCTTTAGCAGTAGGGTTGAAGTGGAAGATCTCTAGAGGTCACTTCCAACCCTGACCATCCTGTGATTATGTGAAGGTCAGGCTGTAGCAAATGAAGGCCAGAAAAGAAAAACTATTTTAATTTAAAAAAAATAAATAAAATAAACCAAACTGAATGGGGAAACTTCTTAAAGGTTATCTCACCCCTAGAAACAAACAGTTCCCAATGGAGATTTTTGCCCTAAGATTTTTCAAGAGCCTGGATGTGGATTGAAATTCTGTGCTGTGACTTTTTTGATTTTTTTACCTGACCAAGGAGTCATTTCAATCATTTCTTATTTCTCCACGTTCCAAAAACCTTCAGTAGCAATGTTTGAAGCAAGCAATTCTGCCTTCTTAATGATGTCTATGCTGTAACAGTATCCCAGGGACAAACCTATCTCTTCCCACTGACTTATTAAGGGTGGAGAGGAGTGTAGGTCAGGTTTCATCAAGACATCTTGTGTAGAGTAGCTTTTTTCTTATTTGTGTACACAGCAAGAGTCAGGTTTTTGAGCTGTTAAATTGGATTTTAAATGCTTCGACAGATCTTAAATTTTAAATGGGATTAACCTCTCTCTTCAACCTCCAAAGTCTGAACAAATTATTAAGTATATCCTACAATGATACCAACAACAAACAGTTAGAATCCACCAGGTGAAAACTTAAGTGCTGTAGCCTTAGGCAATGCACAGACAGACAGGGAGCAGAGAAGAAAAATAGCATGCATAATTATTAAATGAATTAATAAACTCAACCAGGAACAAAATTGCCATGCTACCCTAAGAAGATGCAACAACACGTGGCAAGCTCTGATGTACCAGGTGTAGCATGGGAAAACCAGAAGAGGGATATTTCTTCAAGAGGAGAAGCCCCAGGGAAGAAACGAGAAACTTGTGTCAGAAACATGGACAGTCTGCCAGAAAATTAATCTTTCCTATGCATCTAATTTTTCTCTCTTGCGACAGTAGAAGGAAACTCTTTGGAGGCAGCTAACATTTAAGATTGGTCAGAAAACAATATTTCTCCTAGGTCAAACAACCAGGGTTTTAAAAGGAGTTTTCCTTGTACATCAAGAGAACATGTGGGTTTTTAATTCTTTTAGGAGGGGAGAGGGTTTGTATTTTACATTTTCTTGTTTTTACTTTTTTGATAGAAAATGGTGTACTTCCTCAGAACATCCAACTGTTCATAGGATAGGTCAGCTCCATGGATATGTGCGAACTTCAGGGTTTAGGTCAGTGTCCTGGGGATCAAGCTACTGGCCACATTGTCAAGAATTGGTCATTCAGTGTTCTATGGTGGTCTGACCCAAACTTCACATCAGAAATTTTCTTGAGAAAAGAAGTTGGTCAAAACACATATATTTTTATGAACTTCAATTTTTCACTGAGTTCATTTTAAGAAAAGAGATTTTGATGAAAGCTTCTTCCTCAGTCTTTTCATGAACCAAAATTTTTCATTTTTAATAGCCAAGATAAATCTCTGCCCTCACCAACATCCATGTTTCTGTCAAACCATTCCCAGGCAAATGAGAACAAAGCAGGGCAAAGGCTATCACTGCCTTGAAAATCTGTATCCATGCCTTTATTTCTTCCTGCTGTTGCTGCTAGAGAAAAATGATCTCAAGAGCTGTATTTCTTCAAAGCAGGATGAAATTATCATCTTAAAAACAACAAAACAGAATAACTTTTAAGGGAAATAAATCCCGAACATAACCTCTGTGTCACCTCCTTTAGCATCTTCTGATTTCTTCCTTTGAGCTTCCCAAGGTTTGCCCTCTCTTTCCTACTCCTGCCCGAAAAATTGCTGTGTTTTTCCCACCCTTATGCATTTAGCCTCACAAGAAGGCTATGTTTATCTCTGTTTTAAAAATGGCCAGCAGGCTGGCACAAAAAAAACCACAAACAAAACAAACATAAAACCCACCAACATAAAGCTAGAATTTTTGAAATATCCAAGCAACACATCTTTCATAGCTCGGTTGGTTAGCAACCTCCCTCCTCAGCAAACCCATGTCCACAGGCACAAGCTCACACATGCTGCATGGCCTCTTTCTGAAAGCCACTGGCTTTCTCTGAAGATCAAAAAGCTTCTGAGCCCACAGACCTGACTGTCACCCCTACGTTCCTCCAGGCAGGAAGCAGAAAAGGAGGAAGGACATTATGGGTCTGTGCAGGGATGCAAAGAGCTGGGAAAAATACAGTGAGCCTGGATCCAACAGACTGCAGGAATGGCAGGACTCCTTTGAGCACAGCTACATTTGTCACACCTGCCTGCCTGCCATTGCCAGGGTACTGACACCGTCACTTCAAATCTATCCACAATACATTTCAGATCTATAAAAATGTTATTCTGCAGCAACGCTGGCTCTTGGCTTAAGGAACAGGCTCTTGGGTGGGTTAGTCAGGTGAGAGGCATCAACACACTGTAACAGAAGATCTAGGACTCTGCTTGCAAACTACTCATCCAGCCAAGAATGTGTTTCACATTTTTTTCTAGCACTCAGAAAATAAAATAACTTGCTACGAGTGAGAAACTAGAGTTGCTCCACTAGCTCAAAGTGGTAGGAATCAAGCTGTGTGTACAGTCTATGAGACAGTTACATAGCTTTTATATAAATAAGACAATATCAAACATTAACTGCTCAACAAAGGTAGTGAAAAATGAATACAATTATTTCACACTGTTTCAGGAACCTTTCATCAGAAATTCATCTGATAAGGTTCACATTCCTGTTGGCAGGTTACCACATGATAGATGTTAAATATTCAAATCAATGTCCAGGAAAAAACATTCTTAATTTCCAAATTTGTTTAATTACAAAACTGAATGTGTTTCATGTTCAAGCTTCACAGTAGTGACTTCTGTGAGGCGTGTAGCGTTAGCTGCTAAAAGGCTAGGCTTTGAGAATACCTGTAGTTGATACAAATAAGGGTGACAGAAAATTTTCTGATGAAAGAAAAAGGTCATCAAATTGAAAGAAAAAAAAATAGTATCATAGTGTAATGACCAACTGTCCAATTCTAAGATTCAGTTCCAGAATGGGAATAAAAATTACCGGTGAAGAGTCACAAGATATTCATATGTAGGTATCTGTTTTCACATATGATTTAACAAATCTTTAAAGCAGCAGCCCCCTAGAAAAAAAAATTCAAGTGGAAAAAGGTCTTCACTTGTAAAATAAATTTTTCATTGTGGATTGTTTCTTCAGATGAAATTTCCATTCTGAATAACTGATTTAATTCTTTCTCACTTTCTCACATTCTTTTCTTCTCCTCCTGCAAAACAAGAAAAAAGTTTTCTTCCTTTCACAAAAGAAAATATATAAAGTCAAGATTGTTTACTATCTGATGTACCAATTTGAAAATGAAACAAAGGAATGTATTTTTAAAACAATAAATTTCCAGCATGTTTACCCCTTGCATAAACAAACAGAACTGGAGTTTGCAAGAAATATTAATGTAATTTAAATTGCAAATCTGACCTTATTAAAATGGCTTTGCAGAGAGCTATAAACAAACTGTATGTGAGCTGGTAATGTAGCCAAAATAACACATTCTCAGCTAGCATTATAATTAAAGCAAAAAATATATTGTTTTCACAGTTCTGAAAATCTCAGAAGGGGAGGAGGTGTTAGAAAAATGTTATAAGGAAATTTTAAGTTTGGGGGGGAAAAGTGTTCCAGTTGGATTTCTTTTTAAAGAATTCTTCCAGCATTTACTCTTTCAAACTCAAATTCTGATAAACAGCTTGAAAATGAAATGTTATTAAGCACTTACTAATTTAATGTATTTTGAATGCTTTTCTTCTACAACTACTACATTGCTTCTTAACGTTTGAAGCACAACCATTAAGATTTACTGCATCTTCTGTGAGCATAAAAATGGAGCAATTAAGACTGTGCTTGTATCTGAAATGGATGTGGAGAGCTAATAAATTTCAGAATTAGAAGCCAACAGATAGGCTGGGCTGCTTTCTAGGTTTATGGAAAATCTATACTTGAAAGTCTATTTAAACCAGCATAATGTTAGCAAGCAAATTGTTTCCTCTTACTTACAAAAATAACACAGGTTGCAGAAGACCAGGGAAATTAGATGGAGAAGAGGTGAAACTCAACAGGATGCTTCTACCACCCCAAAAGTCTTACATGATTATGGCTCTTTGGTACAGCTTGCATGGCTCTAGTAAGTGCAAAGGAGCACCAGCTCTCTGTGTGCAGGTGTCTTCTGATCACAAAGGTGTCTTTACTCCTGTTCATGTCAGAAGGGTTTTTTTGTGCATTTATTTCACTGAAGCTGGTCTGAAGTAAATATATGAAATGCAATTAAGTTAGTTACTTATCAGTATTGCCAAGAGTACATTCTCATTTGGACTTGGTGCATCCAAACACAAAATAGCCAAGGACAATTTTACTGATAGAAAAGGAGCAAACCAAATACTAAAATGGACAGTGAACCTCTAAGGCTACTTTAGGCAGGGAAGCAAGGCAGAGGTTCTCTTTATTTCAGTATCTATGGGGGAATTGTCAGGATTTTGTAAGTCGGGGTTTGATTGTCAGTTGCTTTCCAGTTTAAATGGAGGATACGGGGAGGGAAGAGCAGTGTACAGAGTCCAGGTGCTGTTTCTCATGGCTTCACAAACACCAAACCTCCTAAAGTTCTACAACAAGCAGAAACACATTTCTTCAATATCTAGAGCTGTCCCCGAAAAGCACCACTAAGTCTCTGATGAAAACCTTTCAGTCCTTCTTACTGTGGCAAAAGGATCATGGTAATTCTTTGCAGGGCTTTCTTTCACATCAAGGTGGTGCCTACTTGAGTACGTATGGCGACTCATGTCTGTCTCTGGGCCTTGAGGCATTTTCCACATCTTCAGGAAAGAGTTACATGAGACTTTCCCCTCTCACTGCCTTTGCTCAGTATGAAAATATCAGGATCCATTTGCAGCATGTCAATAATTTCTGCACCAGCACAGACTAATTCCAAATGCAAAACAGGAAAAGATGAATCAGAAAAAGATAACCAAACTGTTGTAAATCTTGAAAAAAGCTAGCAAAACTGGTGCAGATTTTGGATTAGGTTTGCAGCAGGTCTGTTTGGTTGCAAAGGAGTTCCCGAAATTAATATCTTTAGGTGCTGCAGGACTCTGGATGGCAGTAAACAAAGTTGTTTTTGTGGATCATTCTTTTTACAGTGTTGTTATTTTGTCTAAAAACATCCTGGCTTCAGTCATCAGGTCTATTTACCACCAAACAGAAAAATGAGCCATTTCCCTCCAAAAAAAAAAAAAGAGGCAGGATAGAGCAGGGAAGAAGTTGTGCTAGAAGCTATAGGGTTGAAAAGATATTATTGTATGTAAGTAAGGGGTTTTTTTCCACATGATCCTTCTGCGTTTAAGCTTCAAATTCCCCATCAGCTATATGCAAATCCTGGAAACCTGGGTTTGTAAGTTTCTATGGATATGATGAATGCCCATCTGCTTTCTCTAGTCCCTGTATGCAGAACTCGGATCTACTCCAGCTGAGCCTGGAGCCTGATCTCTCAGTGAGAGGTTCCAGTTGAATCACAAGCTACAGAGCACTGGCCTGTAGTCAATCCCAGCCTGCAATTCCACTGGACTATTTTTCAGGACCCTTTAGCAATGCTCTCTTCTACCTCACTGATAACTGCACTATGACAAGTTGCCTAAAGGCTATGGGCAATTGGGCTGCATCAAGCTTTTGGTTACTTCCAGCATAAAACCAGCAGGAATCACAGTTTGGTGAGCTGCATAATCTATATAACAGTATAGCAAGATCAAACAAAGTTTCTGAGTGCTAACAGTGAGTTCAAAAATTTGACTACCCACTGTGTGACAAAGGAGCTGAGATTCCTGCCTAGTTCCTTATACTTTAAAGTCTTTCTGGATATTCTTCTCCATCTCAAAAAGAGCCTTTGGTTCCTGCTGGATTCTAAACAAATACAGCTTCCTTTTTAGATCAAGAATAAAGCAAAAAGAATTAGAACAGACACCTCTCTACCCCCAATCCTTTGACTGAGAAAGGAGAAAGCAGCAGACATACACCAGTGCCTGATATGCAGGAATGTGATCCATATGTGGATAGATATAGGGACTGGAAAGGAGAGGAAATGTAATGTGAGCCAAACCCTCAGCCAAGGAAGTGCTACCTACATCTGTATCATTCTTATGAGGGAAATGCATCCTAAGAGAGTATTTTCCATATAGCAGATGGAATGATTGTTATGGAAGATACTGTGTTTTGGGGGAAGACATTACTGAAAGAAGCCATCACATATATTTAGTTCCCTTTCCATCATAGCTTTTGTTGCTAAAGGTTACCAGATTAATTTGAAGTAGCCCAAGCAGGACCGCTAAATACACAACCAAAATTAATTCCACCTTTTTGAGTGGAAGAAAAAGATTCAAAATTAGGATTGCAGGTATGGCAGATGTGACTACATGAATCAACAGGTAGTCTGTCACACCAAGAAGGTTCTCAAAGACTTAAACTGATATCAATATTATCCAGACAGCTCTGATTACAAATCCTGTAAACAGGATGAAGTAGACCACCATATCAGTGCAAATATCTGAATTCTAGTTCAGTTTCCCAATAAAGTTGATTTCATTCTAGACTGGGTATTTTCACATGGGAAAAATGGAAGATAGATGT
Organism: Coloeus monedula; assembly: GCF_965178545.1. NCBI lineage: Eukaryota > Metazoa > Chordata > Aves > Passeriformes > Corvidae > Coloeus > Coloeus monedula. The sequence continues at coordinate 46,918,395 of NC_138786.1, forward strand.
TCCTGGGCTGGTAACTTCCATTGATTGTTTCCACTTGTCAGTGTGAAAATCAAACAGCAACAAAAGATTTCCTTTTCATGTTTTTCCTGCAGCTGAAAAATTACTCCTCTTTCCAAGCAGGATGTCCAACAGATTAAAAAACAGTATAAAGTTTCCCTCAGACAGTGATAACATTTATATTGCTAACTATCAGAGCAGAGAGCCAGGCTGCTTTCTGACCCATTGCTGACCACTGAACGGGTGTACGCACGTCATGATTGGGGTTAGGCCATATGATGGTTATCAGTGAGGTCATGAAGAGGGAGAGAGAAAGATGCTGAAGTCAGGCTCTCAGAGGTGAGAGAATCCTGAATGGTGATTTCATTTGCAGGCTCACATTTGTCCCTCTCCTGTATCAGTCTCATAACTGAGTACCAGATCTGAAGTCCTTCCTCTGCTCTCCTGTTGGGCTCCTTGCTCAACCTACACCAGATTTCTGCCCCACCTGCACTTAGATCAGAGAGATGCCCCACAGCAGCCTGTCTGAGAGTCACAGAAAGTTCATAGGTGGAATCACACTGCATAGCTGTGGCTGGAGTACATTTTATGAGAACAGCAAGTACGTGAGTAATCGGTCACTTGAAAGAAATACAAGCCAATGGAGAATGCTCAGAGAGATTCAGAATTGCAGTTTAAAGCCATAATCACTTGTGCCCTGGGCATGGAAAATGAATTATTGCCTTCCTCTTGCAGCAGTCTTTTATACATATTAGAAGATCAAACAGTCACACTTTTTTTTTTCTCACAACCCATGTTTCTCTAGGCTTTTGATTATTCTCGTTGCTTTTCAATTACATTCACATATTTATTTGCAAACATAGAATTTACACTAACAATAAGCAGAAGATGGGATGAACAAACATTCCAAACTGAAGAAAGAGGACAGCTCTCTAAAAAGACTAAATTTGCTACTTAGACTACAGATTTTAAGAATGGGACTGTTTCTACTGTCAATAGATATAACAATACATAACAAACTCTCTAAACAAGAAAAAACTTTGAGGTATTTTACTTAGAGCCATAAAGAGATAATAGAATAGAATAGAATAGAATATTTCATTTGGAACTTACCTACAATAATCATCTAGTCCAACTCTCTAACCAATTCAGAGCTGATGAAAAGTAAAAGTAAATTATTAAAGGTGTTGTCCAAAGGCTTCTTAAATACTGTCAGGCTTAAGGCTCCAGACTCCTGAATTATGGGACCAATGGTGCCCACACTTTAGACACATGATATAAGATCTGTCTGCAAGAAGATACAACCCCCTAAAGCACTTGATGTCTTCACAGCCCTACGTGTGGGCTCACCACTCTGGAAATGAGTCCTTTGCCTGAATCCAAAGTGGCACATGCCTGGCATACAGATGCCCCTGAAGATACATTTAAATCCTGTTTCTAACTTATAAAAGCTTACACCATCTCCACTATGCTAAACCTTTCTCCACAAGGCATTCACTGGCTCTCAGGCAAGATGAGTGAAACCAGATGTATGGTTTGCCCTGCATATTAACACTGCTTCTGAGACAAAAACACTGCAAGCACTATCAAAACAAACACCTCTGAGCACCTGTCCTGCCATGTGCTGTCTGTCCTACAAGTTTCTTTGTATTTGCAAGGATCTGGAGAAGTCAGGGAAACACAGTGTTTCCTCCCTAGTGCTTCCCTCCTCTCTTTAGATTTAATAATAATAGTAATTCACTGTGAGCATGTACAAGCACATAGGTTAAAAAACTTCTGAACATTAATCTCTGCAGAGAAGTAAATTTTTTGGATGATATTATAAAGTGGACTATATTCTTTATTCCTTTACATTACAAATCTTCTACATACTCCTTTCCTACTCTCCGACTTCCTTCGTACTGCCCCTACACCAGAACGACACCAGAAGGGAAGGGGAAGAACAAAATCAAATTTCTAAAATGAATTCAGAAAGTACATTGCATTGCTGCAAAGCACATTTTGCAGAGAGTACTGAAAGCAATTTGAAGCACAGGCAAAAAAAAAACGCCTCCTAAATCATGGCAATGAAATGCAAATATTCCTCACTGGGAGATTATATACATGACATGCCAAAAATGAGCAGAAAAATTACGTTCAGAAGCAGCCGCACAGTAACTCTGACCTTTTCTCTATTACTGCATTAGATAATTATCAGACCAGGAAAACCATCAAGTAACACACAAAGCAGGCAATGCAATGCTCACAGCTCTTTGCTTCTTACTTCATTGGGTTGTCTGAATTCAGTCAGTTATTATTCAGCAAACAGAAGTCACCAGTTAAAGGCTAAAGGATAATTTTCTGCTAGTCTATACCCCACAACAAGCGAAAATATCAGCATAAAGGAAATATATCTTTACTTTGAAACTGATTACCAGTTCTTAATAGAACTGGGAATATATTGAAGATACAGTAGACATATCCTGTATTGCAGTTAGCATGTCATGCAGATTGTTGTGGAAACACACTGTCATTTGTGTGGAAACTCTTAGAAAATCCAAGGGATCGCTTGCAAAATGCAACTACAGTTAAATCCTTACATCTCAATAGCTGAATTAAGTATGAATCCCCCAGGACAACCGTTTGACATCAAAGAAAGGATGCCCACCTGTAAAAGGGAGAGAGACAAAGCCCAGTAAGGAGATTTACTTTTGTTTGAGGCCCCCAAGTACCAGGACAAGAAGTTCTGATACCTTGTGACTAGCAAAGCAAAATGTGACAGTTTGAGGATGCTTTGGGGTAAGAAAGACTGGTGGAAGGCTGATGGTGATTGACTTAGACAAGTACTAAATATAAGGCAAAGAGTTACTGTTTGATTAATACCACAACAGCTCAGGCCCTGAAATAAAACTGAGATGTCACATGCTCATTTTGTGGAGAAAAACTGAGTCAATAATAGCTTCAGGGGGCTGGAGAGTTCAGTAAGGAGTAAGACACCAGGACAGACTGACCCGGAGGGCTGTCTGGCAATGAACCCACAGAGTCAGCTCAGATTTGATGGTCAGCAGGAGGGTGAGTAGGACATGATGTTTCTCTTCACAAGGAGTATGTAAAAAAAGGTTAGTACTGAGCACTGTTTTAATAGAGGGAGAGCTAACAGGTGTGGATTTGACATTTCTGAGTATAAAGCCAGGAAGAGAAGCTTTCTTTGAGAGAGACAGTGGGAATTTCAGGCAGTGAGAGCTAAACATTTCACAAGCCCATCGGGCAAATATTTGAAAGAAAAATGACACAATAAATGTGGAATTTTATAGCCTCAGCTAATGAGTAGGCTTCAGTACCTACAGCTCTAACATAATTGAAAAGCAGAGCATTATTTAACCTATTTCTCACCAATGTAGGTGTTTCATCCTCAAGTTTAATCTCCTTCCCTCACTTTTTCCACTTGTGATCTGCCAAGAGTATTTCCTGCTTTGCAGGCTGCTGAATTCTGCCTTCTGTAAAAAGCAGGACTATTAAATGGAATAAATCTCTCTGGGATTTACTTCTGTTCTTTGTTTTGATGGGTAAACACCAAGTCCCACTGACTTTTCCCCCTCTCTTCTGTGGTGATATTAAACACATGTACTGCTTTTTCAGGATCTATCAAGAGTAAAAAAAAAAATCATACAGGTTTTGCAATAGTCCTATTTAGAATAAAAATAGATAGGTAGAATAGACAAGCTAAAGAAGACAAAAGTGCAAGGCATCAGTCTGATGAAATATAGTTACTACAGCTTGACGAGGACTGAGGTGCTGCTTATCCCAAATCTCTTCCTCAAATCCACAAGTTGTGGATGCTCAACCTGTACATTTAATTAATCCCACAAATAGCTCCTGAATCAAATTTACCCAAGTTTTTCAAAGCTCTCAAGATTTCCCTATCACTCTGATAATACAGACCAGAACAGCAACTGCTGCTCGTTTCCTGTAAAAGAGAGGTCAAAAACACTCAGAAAACAGGAAAAGTGTCTTGATGTAGAAATCCTGAAAATGAAGAATTCTTCATTAGAGAACCAGACGTCACCTCTTCAGTTATGACTGTTCTAGAACCACTAGAGCCCTGCTCATCTCTTCCTTAGCCCTTTTCTTGAAGGAAATCTCCAGCCAAACCAGAAAACCTAATCTTAACATTCCCATCATGGACAGGGATGGAAAAAAAATTTAGGGAAAACATTACTTTTTTTTTCTTGATAAAAACCTTTCGTTTCTGCCCTCTGATAAAGATATGAAAAAAAGGAGAAACCTGATTCTGCAGGTCACCCTTACATTCCTGACTAAATTATAGACTCAAAGGTTCTAGAGCAAGAGGATAAGAAGGATAGAGCAGGTGGACATTATTTTTCTCCCTCTGTGCTGAATCACCTGCTCTGCCAAGGAGAGCAAGTGAGATTGTTTCACTCTGAAGTGGGTAGGTTGTTTTTGTAGTTTGGAATGAAGCATCACAAAGAATTTAGTGCCTATCAAACTTGTAACCTCAGTACTCCATATGAAAGAAGCCCTGCTCACCACACCCACTGCTGGTACCCAGCCACAGCACAGAGATAACGACAAAGATTCTGTACCCACCATCAAGAATCAGAGCAGGTAAACAGAGCACAGTGAACATTATTATAGGTTACAGGGCTCAGAGCCTTAGTGTTGCGAAGTCTGGCAGTGCCTAATCAAGTCCTACAATTAATGAGGACTTCTCTAATGCCAAATCTGACAGATAGTTACTGAGGGTACCTTGCATGCTAACATCTCTGTGTACCTTTGGCAGGCACATAGGCCATTGAGAGAAATCTCCCACTCAGTAGCCTGCAGCATCCTGGGCTTCCCTCAGAGGCTTCCTGTCCAAGTTCTGGCCAGCTTATGAACACTGACGACCTGAGGGTGCCCAAGAGATTGTGCTCTAGGCATGTTCTGAGATAGTCAAAGGCACCTGCTTTCATCCTCAGATGACTCAACCAGCTGTCACAGGAGGAACTGTGGTTGTGCTGCACTATACAAGGAAAGCCGTTCTATCACCGTCTGAGGAAAAATGGCCCTCCTGTAAATATACATTGTTATTTTGGGAGGGTGTTTTTGGTGATTAGTGTCTGAAGAATGCAGCCATTTCACTGAGCAAAGCACACTCCAGAAAGCATACTGCCCCTAAGAACCCATTCCTACAAAGGCCAAGACTAGGAGCAGGAAATACAGTCACATCTGCAGAAGTGAAGCAAAAGGAATTTACTTAAGTGTTGTGCAGAAAGTCTGGGGCCAAGAGCAGCTGCTTTGATACCTGTCATTCCAACATCTAAGACACAAGATGCTGCTTCCTTTGCGAGCCCAGTCCTGCCAAACCTTTAGCTTGATTTTGAGCCTTTCATTTCACTTCACTTTCACTGCTGAAAGTAGTATTGATTCTCCCAGGAGGAGGAAAATATTTCTTTGCCTCTCTGAGGTGCCATGGCAATTAATATGGGTATAACTTTTTAGGAAGCTACAGAAATGGAAGGCACTTAGAAGTTCAAAGCAATATTATTATATAGCTCAGAAAATGACACAATATGCTGACAGAAATTATGCAGTATACTGCTTAATAAACTTACAGCCAGCATAGTAAAAATTCTGTCAGTAATAAAGTCCTTTCCCAGTTGACTGCAGACTTGTGTTGCCAAAAATTATCACCTCCTTGCAGGTTCTATAGCACTCCACCTTCTTACTCAGTAAAATGGTACCCCAATGACATTGGCAGACATATTATTTATTATCTACAGTAATGAAAAATACAAATAATTGACCTTGGATTTCTTGGGCTTACTCCTAAATTGACCCATTAAAAAAGTAATAATATTTTATGCACACTTAGGTGAATGTGTTTCCATCTAAGTGAGTATGCCATCAAGATGTGGATCTGCCTGTATTTAATATCTTGGAGGTAACCTTTGTTCTCCTTTACTTTTCTCTTCCTTGCTGCCCCAGATGTAACTTACACTTTGTCTTATTGCAGAATCACCTGGGGAATCTGTTCTCATGTCCCTGCCTGGCCTAAAAATAAACAACACACACCCATAAGGTTTAAAAAAAATACCAAACAGCAATAAAGCATTAGCTGATATTTGTTCTACTTTTAGCACGATGTCAGCTTTTCCTATTATTTTTAAAAGTAGCCATGAATGATGTATTTGTGTACATGGGGGATTTGGGAGAAAAAACATGCCACCACACATGCCAATGGCTAGTAATTTCCATTGGACCATTTTGAAAGGGCTTTGATTTACTTCCTGTTAGTCATAAATGATCTGGACATCGATTATCTGATCAAAAACATCATCTTGTCCACTCGACAGTCAGCACTTTCTAAATGGAGAACAACACAATCTGAGAGTAATTTGTAAATAAGAGAGCAAAAGCTGTTCACATAAACAGATCAATGGACAAATGCACAAAGAGAATGGGGCCTCCTGACAGATTACTCATAAAAACAAGCTATTAGAATTCATTAAATAAGCATTACCAGTTTACCAGCTTTAACTATCACACCGCAGCAAATGACAGATTTCAGAAGACATGGCTCAGTAGTCTGAGCACAATGTATTTGAAGTACTCAAATTCCCCTGAACTACTGGTTTGAATCCAGGCATAAGGCATAGCATTTTGTCCTTTTATGGATGATAGGCTGCATATTGGGTGTTTACTGAATGCAGATAAGACTTAGAATCCACTGCTGGGATAATAACAATCACATATTAGCTTTTCATTAAAGGAAAGTAATTAGTCAACAGTGTCCATGGCTGATCTTCTCAAGTCCAGCACGAGCATGCTATGTATGACTCACATCTTTCTGTTCTGTTCATTGCAAAGCTTTGGACAGTGGGTTTTTATTTTACACAAATCACACATTTCTGTTTCTGTGTAGTCCCTTACCTTGTCACAGTGCTCTGAAAGCTTAGTGCAGACCACAGAAGCTACAGGTTCTGATTGTCCACTACTAACATCACTAATGGAGACAGTTTGTTTGCTATTGCCATCCAAATCAAAAGATGAGCTGTAAGCCAAATTCAGCTGAATTCTAAAATATATCCCACAGTCAAAACAAGGGACACACAGAAATGATGGGGTGGAGTGGAGTGGGAAGGGGAGAGAGGAGCCCCTAGGATCCTCTGCCACCTTGGTTGGATTCTCTAGTCTCTACAAATAACTTCTAGTTCAAAGGCTGTTGATGCTATGTGATTTTCAGAGAGACTACAGCAGGGTATGACAACAGAGTGCTCACCACATCCATGGGTGGGACATCCACATTTAAGAGAAAGCTGCTGTCTGCACCATCTGATTTAAACTCAGTGGGGCAGGCAGTGCTGAGCCTATCTGTAACTAGCCAAATCTGAGTGCCAGAGTATGCCTGGTCAAACTGTGTAAGTGGGGACTGCAAGTCATCACAGGCTACCAACCATGCAGCCAGAAAGAGGCTATTGCCAATGCTAGAGCCATAAATCTTTACCTGAATCCTACCAAAAGGTTTAAGCACCATCCTGATAAGATTCTTCTTTTTGCCTTTGCTATGAGAGAGCACTCATGACTTGGAACTGATTCAGAGAAAAATTATTGTGTGCAATGCACAAATTCTAAGACCAGCCTGCTTCCTTCTTGCACTAAAATTTGCTTATGAATCTTTCAAAAAAACACACCAAAAAATAAATAAAGGAGAGCTGAGTAAGTAATTTGGCAACAGATATAATGAAGAGGGAAGTGCTTTTCCAAAACAGTAGTGCCTCAAGAACAACACAGATTCATCATAGTGTGGGAAACATCTAAACTCTTTTGATATCTGTACAGTGCTGTTACCCTATGATATGTCTTCTAAGAATGTGATGACCAAATGCCACAAGACCTTCCCAGAAATGTAGCATAGACGTAATAAATACATAAATAATCCAACATTTCTTTGACATTTATTGGCTTCCCTGAGCTCACGGAATATGAAAGACCGGAATTTTAAGCAGTGTTGCCTTTTGTAGGTGAAAGGCAAAAGATGGAAGGACTTCGTTTACCTGTAGTCTGAGATGCAAAGAAAATATGAGAAGCTGAAAGTGGAGAAGTAGCTACTGAGCTTGTTCTGAAGCCAGAGATAACACAGGTTTATATCTCCGACACAGAGAGCAGAGAGCCCATAAGTTAAATCTCATCTGTCAGAGTAAGCTAGGGTTGGTGTTTAATATTCATATTCTGTAAAGGAAGAATTTAAGGTTGAGCACAGTTCAAGATTCCTTCTCATGTCAGAGTGCCTTAGATTTCTCCCTTGTCCAGTCTATTAAGATGTGGATACTGCTACAACCATTCAGTGCAGGACCAGGAAAGAGTTTTACCCTTTACTACCCCACGTTCCTCCCTGCTCCAGCCATGTCAGACAGTGGTAAAAGAGAAACATATTTTTCCATTATTCAGGTATTTAGTCTTTCTACAAGATGCTTCTCTCAATTTTGGCTTATGAAGATAGTTTAGAATGAATGAAAGGATGCACTGAGGAGGATTTTATGAAGCAAAACTAGCTTTATTGGTGATAGCTGATCCAATATTGTGCTGTTTGCTTAAAATGTATTGTTGCTGTAAGCAACACACTGAATTGCAAAACTATAACTGCAAATAGTTTATATGTCTGTGTGTGTACATATCCGCAACAGAGCAGAATGCAAAGACGTTGGAATAGCTCAAACTCTAATTCAGCTATCATGCTTGCAGAGCTTGATTTACTGTTTTTAATAGGGTGTCTTCTCTGTGCTGGAGCTGTCTTAAGCATCATTAAAATACTAAAATTTGTTGCCAGCTAAGAACATACATATGTTTTTACAACAACTCATCTCAAATATCGTAACTCATCTGACAACAATTGTAAACCAGCATAAGATGAGGCTGAGTCGTGAATAAAGCCTCATGTATCCCCCCAAAATAGCAATCATTAAGGAAAAACAGACTGTCAGTTTAATTGCCAGGACTAAAGCACAGAGAAGAAGGGTCCAGATCCAGACCCACCAACTCAACTGCCAGGCTGTGTGTTGCTCTGGTGTGAGCTCTTCTTTCCTCTATCTGAAAAATCCTGCTCTGCTCTGGAATGGTAATATATCCTTCTAAAATTAGCATTACGAGGGGCTGCCCATGTCTACCATGAAATACACATAGGAAGTCAAGCTTGAAGTCACTTGTTTTGGTGCTTTTGGTTGAACTTAAGACAGGGAGATGTGCAAGATGCACCTAGTGCATTCAAGAAAGAATCACACTGAAAAAGTTTCCTCTTTTTAAGTTCTTGTGCTCCTCAAGCATAAGAAAATCCAGGAAAATTATTAGACCTTTCATCTCACTTTTGCACATTTTTTTGTGAACGTAATGAATCTAGTGTGGCTTCTCAATCTGAATTCTTCACCAAGTGAGTTGTAAGGACAGATCACATACATGAAGCCTAAGCAGAAATCATGGAACTGATCTGCAGAAGGGCTCACTACCCTCAGCTCCTGATGAAGGTCATCCCTGTATTCTCTCCCTCTGGGAGTTAGCTCCATTCCCTCACTTCAAACATCCTACAGCCAGCTATTCCCAGGAACCCTGCCTCACTGCCTTGGCCCAGGGGCTGACACGAGCCCTATCCTTGGTGTGGTGTTTTTCACATTACAGCCTCTGCTCTGCCGAGCATTGCGTACGGATCTCTGAGGCATCAGATTATAGCTCTGTTCTCTTACCAGAACTCCTCCCCCTCAACTTCACTGCTCTGTGCTCTGTATTACAGCACAGGGCAGCCCAAGCGCCCACCAGCGCCGCAGCACTGAGCCCAAACAGCTGGTTTGTCATTACTGATGGGGAAACCAGCAGCAGGAGCTCTCACTGGCAACTGGCAGGAACAGATTTACAACAGCATCTCTCCAGGCTCTTCCTCCTCTCTCAGGAGCTAAAGGCTCTGTCTTAAAAAATTCACTCACTAAATAATGCAGAAGGAGCTTCTCAAAATTACTCAAAACATTGCTAACAGGCTGCCAAGCTGCATGCCTGCACTGGTTATACAAAGCACAGTCATCCTGGTGTTATCCTGCTGGCTGAGACGGGGCCATATTACTCACCTGCTCCAAAGATACTTGCAAATAACCACTGTCCTCTACAGGCCACATGATATCTTGGGATCTCTCTTCTCATTTCCTGTATATTCTTTACTTATCCAAGCACATTTTTGGTAAGCAATTTGCCTTCAAAGCACTGTGGATGAAAGAGAAAACTGTCAAAATTCAGTAACCACATTTCTTTCTCACTGTTGCACAACAGACTAAAGTTATAGCAAGGAAAGGCAAAACAAAACCCTGAGATGTTCCTGAAGATCACTTTCTGTCAGAGCAAACAAGGAAGACCCATGACCCAGAAGCACAGAGCACCTAAAGGCCTGTAAAAATAACCAGCAATTGGAGGAATTTCATAAAGAAAACAGACAAAAAAATACACAGACAGTATTAAGATTATAAACCAATAATAAAATTTCTATAGTTTTTCAAAAAAGACATCACCTCTCATTAGACAAAGGGCATGACACCCCCACAGAAAACATCTTCTCCCACAGAAATTCATGTGAAATACTGGTCTTAAGAGCCACATAAGACAAATAAGCACTAAGTTCCTCTCCTTGTGCATTCTCCCCACCACACAAATGATACATCCACCCTTTAAAGAAGCAAACCTCATGGATGCCTTACATAAAAGCAGGACTAAAGAGCAGCCCCCACTTCAGTTTCACAGATCCTCTAGGTATTGCAATAATCTCTGTCAAAATCAGAAACATTTCTTGCTTTGCTTTCCAGAAGACAAGGCATAGTGATACTTTGTCATGTTAGGATCTTGTATCTTTGTTTTAATTTACACAAAGACCTGCTTCGCAGTCCCTACATGCATCCAGGCAGGCCCTTTTAGGATAATGCAAAAGGTACAGAAAGAAAACCAGGGAACCCATAGCCAATGATTTCCTTGAGTAAGGCATAGAGGCTGAGCTGAGATAGCCCGTACTGATGTGCAGAGTTGAGCTGCCTGACCATGGGGGTCTGTCAGGGACAGGGAAAGACATCACCTCAGGAAGCCGGGGGCTTAATCCAGAGTGAAAGCAAATAGCTGGCTCTTAACCTACAGCACATAAAGCTTTTGAAAACCTGGCATGAGGGAGTGAATTGCTTTCCCGGTAATCACTGCTCATTTACCTCTCCCATATTTCTGATTATGCTGTTCTGAGACACTTGATAATGGCCAAACCCATCCTCCCTTTCTGCTTTCACACAGTTGACCTCTTTCTTTTCATAAGTTTCTCAATCACCTCAAAGTCAGCCAGTTCATTTCAGATGTGCTGTTTGTGTTCCCCCTTCACATGTTTACAGGGCTGCTGCCCTTCCTTGTCCAGACCCTTTTGAGCAAAGAACTGCCTCGCTCAAGCGTAAGCTGGATGACAATTCCTCTGTCAGTGCAAATATGCTGCTGCTTTCTCACAGTGTCTCTGTCCCTTGCAGCTGCCCAAACTATCAATTTCATATTTTAAAACTTAAGGAGAACACATGAGCCCCACACCTCAGAAAACCTCAAACTGCTGGGAAATAACCATCTTGCAGCTGTACACTGTAAAAAGCTCCTGCACAGCATTCTCATTTGCTCGAGTCCGGGTTTTCTCCCTGTGATCCCACCTGTGCACGGGCACAGCTCTCCCAGACAGAGTCTCAGAGCACACACAGCTGCACACAGCTCGCAGGGAGACCTTCTGATAGTGGGGCTGTGGCATGTCAAAAGCTTTTAGGATATAGGCTGTAGCACTGAAGAGCAAATTCATTGTACTCTAAAAATAATCACTGCAGATCCTTTCTTAGCTTGAACACACGAGTTAAAAATTACCAAGACTCACAAAAAAGCTGTGCCACTGGCAGCAATTGGAAATTGGTTTTTTCTTCATTTAATGGCTTTGTTCCAGACAAACCACTGTAGGTAATAGATGTTTTACAAAGAATTTGGGGGTTTATAGGTTAATCTGCTTTAAGGACGTGCAAAATTATTAAAGGAGGAATTAGTATTCCTTGCAAGGGAAGCCTTGAGTTTTGCGCACAGAAGGCCGCCCGTAGTCTCATCTTATCTTTCCTCTCAAGTAAAGCTGCCTTCATTTCTTGTTTTTCACGGCACAGAGAAGCTGGCCCCAAAGCCAGCAAGACAGCTATTTTCTTAGCCATGCTTCCACTGCCATCTAGTGCCTCCGGCACAGACTGCAAGGGCCTCTTTTGCTTTACGAACTTGTCACAAAAGATAAAAAGTCCTAAGGTATTCATGTCAAACCTCAATTTTTCATTCGGAAACCAATCTTTGTGATACCACTATAGATTTTCTTTTTTTTTCTGAGAACAGATCAGACTTGCTGTAATGAGGTGGGGGTTTTTTGCAGCCTGAAGTATGAGCTACCCCTCCTGACTGTCTGGACTGAGTGGTGATTTCAAGTACCATGTCAGTCACACTCAGTGAACTGGAACAGCATTGCTGTTTATCTGGTTTTGGTTAGGACTGAGAGACTTTTCACAGGGAATTGGGTCTACAGAGGAAAAGAAGTAGCTATAGTCACGCAATAATGTGAGCAGTGTTCATTAGCTCCAGGAAAACAACACTGAGGAAAAGTGACTGCAGATAGAAAAGTGGACTCGGCCTTGTTTTCCTCCCATACCATTCTGCTCCTTTGCTAGGTACAAATTACATCATTTTTTTCAGTGAAAAAAAAAGAGAGAGCCTGGACATGAGAGCATAGTATAGACTCAGGCTTTTACAGATGCATTAACACTCCTCCTACTTTGTAAACTCATGTTAAATACACAGGGACGAATCCAACTCTGAGAAGACACTAGGTAAGCTTTACATCATTCCACTATGTGTTTCTATACCAAATAAAGCCATTTCCAACCTATCCTACTCATCTCCATTCTACTGGCTCCACTAGAAAGGCAACTCTGTGAAGCACAGATTTCCAGAAGATTTCCTTGCGGGTAGTAGGTAGCTGTTAGTGATGTTTCAGCTCACTGACCACCACTTTTGTCTTGTTTTTCTCTACTGTGAGACTGTTGGACTGTGAAACCACAGGATTCCAATATACACAAATCAATGGAGTCCTTTCCAAAACTTTGTGAGTCATAGTGTGACTATCATTAGAGGTAGAGCATTATCACCGTTCTATGCAGACATGAAGAATAAAAAAGGCAGCATGTTCAGTGGCAGATTCAAATGAAAATAAAGTCATCCCTTCCACCACCTCTAACACAGAGCTGAGGCACACCCGCAGTGGCTTGTTCTCAGGACAGTTATTTTCTCACCATTTCGACAGAAGGTGACACTGAGCTTTTAATCAGTGTTGTCCCCACTATTGCTTTTAGTCCTTGTAGGAAGGAAGTTGAAGCAGCAGCTCTGTTTCAGGTCTACTAAGAAAGAGTGTTCAGAGCCATGATATCCCTGTGTTGTGTGTTTCCTCATGAGGAAACTGAGGCATGAAGTGAACCCAGGAACGTCAGGATGCACTCCTGACCTCCATCCACCACTCATTTAAAGCTCTGGTAAGTGTAGTGGATTTAAAAGTTAATAAAAAATCCAGGACTCTACACAGTGTCCCGTAATCACTTAAAACCAGAAGAGTACATTTTGAAAACTCAGTACAGGTTCATATGCAAATTCATTCTATTCTGATTTCAGAGCACTGTCCCAACAGAGAGAAACCTAGACAGGGAATCTCTAGAGCATCAGAAAAATGCAGCATGCAACGCACATTTCTCTCATTTGCATGGTGCTGAGATCCTTGCAGATTAAAGCAGGATGTGGCCCACTCTCTTTTGAAGTGGTAGAAACAGGGAGAAAAAGACATTTCAGTTAGACAATGCAAGGCTAAAAGATAACAGGGCAGAAAACACCACCACACTTAGCATATTACTGTAGAGGAAACTAGCTACTTTTTCAGAGAAACTGCCTTCTGAAATGACTTAATATGGATAAGTACCCCCAGCAAAAGTCTTCAAAGGCATCTGAGGATGCAGTATGTGCTCATCAGGGAGGTTGCTAAACACAGAATTACTGTAATCAGGTTTTGATGTAATAAAAGCAACCAAGAATCCTTCCTGCATCAGGCTTCTTGAGGAAAAATAAAAAAAAAACCAAAGAAATATGGTTCAAAGGAAAAGAAAGAAAATCCTCCAGACTATTATATTCCAGTTCCTGATTGTATAATAAAAGTGAACAAAAAACTTGCCTGACATCTAGGAGGTTGAGTTCTACAAAGAATGTACACAAGAAAAACACCCACCTTCAATCCTTAATACTACCATTAATGCTACATACTGAGGATGTTACCCAAGTAGCCACCCTATATGGCACTGGAGAATGTGTGGGGGAAAGGAAAAATACAGCTGAGTTGTGGCTTGGGGGCTAAAACACCCCAAGAAATTTTAGATGACTACACCACCTCTCTGATGCCTCCTTCCAGAGCCTGGTATAGATTAATTTTATTTATTATAAAAATCAATTGAAATGACAATATTCAGATTCAGCACAAGAAAAATATAATTAGCCGCAATACAGAGCTAAAAAGATTCATCTCTTCAAAAGATGAAGATTATTGCATTTTTGTGTGGCTAAGTATTTGATTGAGAAGGGTGACAGATGTGTCTAAGTATGCACCATTTTAAAAGTGCAAACAGGAAAGGAGGGTGAAACCAAGGTAAGTACTGAATGTATTTGGGGAGGCTGGAATTTTTGTTGTGGAGATCTACTACAACTAATATTTAGAAAAAAATATTTATATCTTCCTCTCTATTGTATTTGAAATGAGTCTCCCACATGGAGTAAGACCATAACAGAAACTCCCACTGTCTTGGGAAGTGGGTGTTCACAGTTGATGTATCTGTATGAAAGCATTCATCTAATCAAAGTCTTTTGTCTCTCAAGGTAGAATCACAGGTGTTTCATGAAGGACTCATTGCATTCCACAACTAATTACCAGAGCTCAATAAATATAAGATACATTCTGCAGTATCAACCTTGCTTTTATTATGAATTGGGAAGAAAAGTTGAATGATCTCCCTACACCCCTTACACAGATCATAAATAGAAGCAATGATGTTGTTTGTTTCAAAATCCATTGCAAAATAGCCACCTACAAATAAAAGTGGAAGCTCTCCCCCACTTTTGTCTCAGCACTCAACTAAGGCAGGCCCTAAAAATGTACAATCTATCTAGCAAGGAGATGGGCTGAATGATCAACAGGGTATCCTCAGCCTCCTCCTTTTGGTATAGGCTTGCCCTGCTGCAATGAGCATGTTTCATAAAATACTGGCAGAACAATTTATTTAGGATAAAGTAGCAGCTGAGCAGCAATAAAAAAACTAAGTTGAACCATTAAACAGCCATCTTAGACCAAACAGGAAATAGGCATCTTTTGCCAGAGACATTGTGCATCCCAGTGAAGCTTTATAGATCTCTGCACCAAGACATTTGTGTGCACCTCTGTTCAGCACAGAGCCTGCCTGATCTCCTGCCAGTGAACACTACCATTTATTGCTACCACTACAAGAGCAATCACATCAGAAGGGAAAATGGATATCCTTAACAGGATTTGCTGTTAGCCATTGCCAGCTGCTCCTTCTGTGACTCTGTTAACACTATATAACAAAGCTAAGAGGCTACAGTCACACCTGCATGATCTCAGATTGGCCAGTGTACATGAAGCTTCCCAAAACCTTGGAAGGGGGGTGGCAGTAGCAGAGAAATATTTGCCCCTTTCATACAGCTCTGCTGCTATGCCCACAGGGGAGGAATCTTCTGCAACCAGGAGCAGGACTGATTCACACATCACAGACATACCTTTCAGCTGCATAACCTGTTCTCGTGGTTTCTTACCTTTTCTGATTCTCGTGTTCTTGGGAAATACCAGTGTCTGTAATTAGCTAAACATTTGCTTTTTAGCAACAACGAAGTCTTGTACTCTCTGTAGGCATTGTAACTGAATCACTGTTTATGGAGCACATTAAAGAAGACAGCTGTATTTTCCAGGAGAAACTGAACAAAGGAAGCCAAGCTAAACCCAGACTGTTCTTTGCTTTTCCCAGTACTATTTGGTAATATGTGTGCAGTTTGGAGGTTTTTTGTTGGTGTTGTTTTTTTGGTTTTTTAATAGTCATTTTGGTGTTACCTTCTCTGTCTTAGACCATGAAGGATCCCCAGACAATGGCTGCATAACATTATACTAATACTACACACTGGGTTCAGTTTCCTCTTACATAGCCTCAAGTTAATTCTGTACTGAGCCACACACTACGACAGTACTGTCTTTGAAATACATCTGTGAGCACGGTAAAACCAAAAATTACTGTTTTCCTGCCCTAAGTGAAGTTTAAACTCAATCAGGTACACTTGATACCAACAGAAAAGGCACTAAAAAAAATTTAAGTCAACACACCAGCAAATACTTTCAGGATACCTCTGGAAAGCAGATGAAAGTATGTCTAGGTTTAGCCTGGGGTATACAAAAGTAGGAGTCAGGTTTAATGCACTCATTGCAAAGTTGCTGGGAGCCCCTGACAAAACTGGTGTTGGATTCTCTGTCTGTTTCTAACCTTATCCAAACATAATTCCATGAGAGGAAAAACACCGTTTCACAGTTGTTTGTCTTAGCCACTATGAAAACCACAGAGAAGTATCTTGGCACACAGTAAAAGCTTGGCAACACTGCTGCAGCACACATTTTCCTCTGCTCTATTACTAGTGGGTGTTTTGGGGTTTTTTTTTAGAACACAAGTTCTAGAAACACAACCCTTATTGTTTCAGCGACACTTGGGCATAAATGGAAGGAACACAGCAAGAGGAACTTGCTCCTGCTGACTTTTCCATGCACACTACTCTCAGAATTCTAAAAAAGCTACCTGATGATTCCACTACCAGACATGGGAGTCTTCAAAATTAGAGGGTTTTTACAACCTGCCTGTCTGCCACTCCCAGCATGTGCTAGACACGTATGAATGTAGTACTTACGAAGGGTTTAAAAACAAACCCAAAATACAAACAAAAACCTCCCCCACAAACAAACAAACAAAAAAAAAAAAAAATCAAAAAGACCAAAACATCAAAGAGAGGATAATAAAGTCCCCAAGCATTATCCCTCTTTGGCCATACTGCTAAAATCATCAAAGACAGCTGTAATTATGATGGTTGGTTTCATAATACCCACACCCCTCCAGAAAATGGACTCTGGATAGAAACTCCAAGTAAAACAATGAAAATTTATTAAGTGAAAACAACAGACCTGCTGCTACAATGCAGTAAAACTGATTCTATAAGGAAAAAGCAAACCACTACCACTCCAAATCAAATCTGAAAGTAGAAATTTATTTTTGATACAGAGATACAAGCAAGCAGCTGCAAAAGGAACCATCATGGGAAGCCTAAAGTAAGTCTCCTGTCATTTTAAAGCAAAGGAGTCCCTGTGTTTTGCAGGAGTTTGAAATCCCCAAGAACTGCTCGTGTCTAACCTCAAAGGTGGGGTGGGCAGAGAAGGGACAGAATTGATTTTGATGCAGTGTTTTGTGTAGGTGGTAGCACATAGCTGGTTACTGGAAGGCAGTAATTCCAGGGTAAGTTGTATCTACTGGCATGATGGACTGGGAAATATAACTAGTTCTATGGAATTTCTCCCTTCCTTGTAAAATCAAATCCTAAAGTTTAGCTTAAAGGAAAAAAAAACTAGTGTGTTTGAAGCTAGATTCAAAAGGATATTCAAAATAAAAAAGCCTTTAAACTTTAAAAGTACATCCTTACAAAACTGTCTGCCTCCACATCTAGAAACTTACCTTCAGCTAAATCTCACAAGACCTTAGTACTGAGCAGTTTTGCATCACTGGTCCTCAAATACAATTTCATTCCCTTCACTAAATTAAAAAAAAAAAATCCAAACCAAAAAAAAACAGAAAAAAGCGAAATGTGTATCGAGTGCTATAAGAAAATCATTTTATCAATAGCACAAGTCCTACTGCATATGGATTTTGAGATATTTTTAATAAGGACTGGTTGGCTATACTCTTCCAATCCAATTAATTTAATGCCAAGCATATTTATCAGAAATCACAATGGAAGAATTGTCAGCTTTCTTACTGGAGCAAACCAAGGCCCATTTACAGAAGCATTCTGCACAAATAAAGCGTTTTTAAGTGTTTTATTTGTCCATTTGGAATGATTAGCATTTATAATCAACAACATAAATCCACCCCTCAGTGAAAAACCCAACAGCTGGTTATTGCCAAACATACTACAGTCTACTGAAGGGTGAAGAATTACAGACATATAAAGATGAATAACATTATGTCACCATTAAATCACTTACTCTGTTCATAACACTTTAATCCTCAAACATTGTAAATTAAGATTAGAAAAAAAAAATCAACATTTCCAGTGATAAAATACATTGTGTTTAGTACACAATATAACAGTACAGTTTATTACACTAGTGCATTAAAAGTTTAAAAAAATGGACAGCTCCTTTGGAATAACTCCATCATTGCTGATCTCTCTCTTACACAAACACTGCTTGTAGCCACAGAAGCTACCAGGAAGTCTCCAAGAAGCATCCAACTACGAAAATTTATCACAGCTAAAATAAATTTATTCTGAGATTATCATACTCATATTACTTGAATATGAGGACCCAAAATCAGATTCCTTCGCATGGGGAGTGACCAGGGACATTCCTGAGGAAATCAAGCAAGTAATGAACAGATCTGCATCCATACCTGAAAATTATGTGGAAAAAATGCCTTTCATTTTCCACCCACTTAAGTAAACATTTACTTAACACTTGGAAGCCTTCTACTAGAGTTTTAAAGTTTAGTGGTTTAAACCATTTTTCAAGGTTACTGGCATGTATGAAATTTCCAAGTATGAATAAGCAGTATCAATCTAATAGCTAAAAGACACAACATTTTTACTTACTAGAGATGGAATTTTAAACACTCTTTTCCAAAAAGGAAAATGGAAGATCAGCTTTATAAAAATTTTCCAGGAATGATTCGTATTACACTAACTTTATATTTGATGACAACTTCAAAGACTGAAGTTAACAATTACTGGAATCAGACTTCAAAATAAAGGGGATCAGAAGAATAATCTCTGTAAATCAAAGTACACTGCAAATCTTTTTCTCCAGATGTTGCCCGCTACAAATGGCCTCATATAGCTGCTAGAGCCTTATCAAGTATGAGGAACGACCTGCTTGTCAATTAAACAGCATGTGAATGTGAAAAGTAGACGGACACAGGAGGCACATTTCATTAGAGGAACAGACATCACCTTCATTCAAACTGACCAACAACAAACAAGAAAAGTTCTGGAGCCAATTGAACTGCAAACGTCTGTGAGGAAAAACCCATTCTGTACCTCGTATTCTCAATTATTTGGTTTTTTATAACACAGTAACTTGGGGGGAAAAAAAATGAAGCAACAGCAAAACAGAATCCCTCCATTCCCAAAGTTCTGAATTAACCTCTGAACTTCACGATAGCTAGGAAAAGTTTAAAAACATACACTGTAGTGTCATTAGCACTGCTCAGCACACTAAACAATTCCTTCTGTGTCCACCTACTGTCACTTACCTTATGATCACATTGCAAACTCTTATGGGCAAAGACTGATTTTTTTTTTTTAATTTCTTTTGTATCAGGAAGTGCTACTATGCATATCTCCTCTGTGCCACAGTAATATAATAAAATAAATATCATTGTTAAGCTTTAATTATTTTCTGTTCAAAGCTCTAAATCCATCAGAAGTGAGAGATGTTTGCCCAAGTTTCTAGGAACAAAAGGTCAGTTTCCACATGTGACCTGACATGAAAATATCCATGATGCAATGTATTTACTCTTTGCACTACGCAAAAAAACCCCACAATATTATCATCAACAAACTGTAAGTTATTGTATCTTTTCATCCATTTCAACCCCTTCATTGGAAAGAGGAGGTAGATTAAAAGTAAGCCACATCCTGCACTCCCTGCTAAGTCATAAGGCACATTTCCATTCCACTGAAAATGGGATATATTTTAGGGCTGGCAGTGAAAGTTGGAAGTAATCAAATGCACTTGGGGTACTGTAATGTCTAGTCACAGACTGTAGCAAAACACAGACAAAACATCTTTTTTTACTCTAGGAAATCTAGGTACCTTATCCAAATGAAATTTGAGAATGATAGACCTACAAAAGTATGGGGCCCACTGGCTCGTAAGGCTTACTGGCATTTAATTCTTTCTTTCACAGTGAAAGCAATGGACATAATAGTCGAAGTGTTAAAAAATGCAGCTTAAGATGCATCTGTCTACTGTTAACTTCTAAAGTTACCTCAGAAGTGAGCTGGTAAGTTAAGATGTTGTTATTAACAATATTTAAATCCATGAATTTGTTTTCATCATTACCTTGAACTAAAATTTACCCCCAAAAACTGAAGGGCAAAAATCCCATAGCAGGGGATAAAGGTACTGTCATGTTGATACCTACTCAAATAAACTTTTAACAAATAATAAGGGCCAAATACAGACTCTTTGCCAACAGATCAATCACAGTTTAGCACTCAGCTCTCCTCCAAGTTTGACTTGGCTCTTATTCAAAGTAACATGAGAATCAGGTTCTCCAAATGCCAAAGCCACCTCAGGAAGCTTCAACATGAAAATTGTCAAACTGTGCAAACTCAAACGAGCGAGTTCCGAGAGCAGCCCAGCCGTTCTTCGGTTTCGAAACGGTGACATTCTCCCAGAGTGGATAACCATTTAACAGTCCTGAGGCAGAATTGCCCTGTCAGAAAAAGAAAAATGTTAGCTTTGTAAAATCCACAGTCTATGTAGACACTGAGCCTGCTCACATGGGAGACAAGACAAAGCAGAAAGATGTCAAGTCAACTTTCAACCACATTTCACACATTTTTCATGCAGAGATGCATCTAAATAGTGCATAGAATCCTCTGGTGTCTATCAGCTCTGTGAAACAGATCTAATGCCTTTACAGTGAATATATAAAAGGCTCCTCTTCCCCAACTCACAGCTTTGCTAACTCAGTGTAGAACCTGAAAGGTAAACTAGCATTCAAGCTTCCCTGCCTTTCAGGCCAATTGCAGTTGCAAAGGTTATGTTAGACAAAGGGATTAGGCATTCAGAAGAAGAACTTAAAGCTTTTTAGATACTTGCACCAATATCACACCCGTTGAAGTACACGGGGATATTTAAAGTACAGTTTGGGGCTACCTTCCTCACCAAGTCACTATGGTCAAAAAGGGTGGAGTTGGAGGGAAGGAAAAAAATGTGGACAGGCTTCTCACTAACTGCAGCCCCTTTATACAGTAACACAATGCCCGTGCTCTTCCACCACAGCAGAGAAGGAACTCAGCTTATCTGAGTTCCCCAGACCTTTACTAGCTCCACATACAAGGCTTTAGCCTGCAAAGGGAACTGGTGTGACACAGATTTTTAACACAGGCTACTTTAGTAGTTTACTGACTGTTTTAAGAATAGGAAGTCACATCATCATCTTTCTGTCAGATTAAACAAGAGACTTGCCTCTCTGACCCTTCTACCTCCAGCTTTCAATTCAGCTTTCCAATCATTTTCTGTACCTTCTACAGTTTCTCAAGATCTCTCTGAAACTACAGGCAGCAGAACTCGGTATGGTATTTTAATATTGGTTTAAAATAACAGACATTATTTATGTTTTAAATAGGGTAAACTAATGCAAGTACACCACCAATAGCATAGCACAGTTTTGCCCAAGCCATTTAGGACTGAAAGTTTCATAACTGGTTTTCTAGCTATTTGTCCATGTCCTTACCTGAATGTTGAGAGTAAGTGTGTGCCATGCATTATCCCGGACACCGGAAAGTCCTTTCATTAATATTTCTTCTCCAGCTGCAAAACGTACTTAAGTTAGTGAAGTGTTACTTCAGCCCTTTGCTGAAACTGATAAATACCAAGCCAGCAAAAAGATAAGAATATCTATTTTTCAGAAGTGTTTAGGATTGACATTTCATCAATTTCAGTTGCAGCATGGAAGGCTTAATATGCAAACCTGGATGCTGCATTATCAGTGCACTCTCCTGTTTTGCCAGAACTGTTTTCTCATTGTAATCTCCAATGCTCTTGGCAATTTGGCATGAGATGAGGATTCACTCTATGGAGAGTATGGGTTCACAAAGAGTGACAGCAGCTATCGCTCTGCTTGCTCTATAGATCTTCTTGTTTCTGTATTGTGTGTAACTACTTTAAATCACAGGGTTTGAGTTGTCACACTATCATGTTGCTTAGTTCTACTCAAAATTTAAGCTAAGAAAAAATGGGGTGTGAATGACACCTGGAGGGAAGATGAAGATCTGAAAAAAATTAGCGTGCTACAAGTCTTCAATTATTCAGTAGACAGTTTTTGCTGCAAGATAATTTAACATTCAGGCTCCCTTCTAGAAAAATATAAAGATGACTGAAAATAGCTGTTCAGAAAAAATTATCATATTGTGTAACAAGAGTCTCAGCCTGAAATAATTGGGTGGTTAATCAAAATCCACTCATTTCATCTAGGAAAAATCATTTCTGGCAGCCTGAGAAACTAATCAGGTAATGTTGCTAGTTCTTATTACAAATTAAAAATGGAGTCGATCCTAAACACAAGTATGCATTTCCATACAGCTGAAACTTAAGTTTATATTGAGTTAGACATTGCAAGGTCTGTCTTGCAATGTCTAACTTCCTCTGCAAGGGAGCACTGGTCTGTTAAGGGAAGCTATGTAAAACCTTCTTTATGCTACCCATCCATGGTAAAAGTGGAAAGGAATACAGACACCCACACACAAAAAATATATTTTATCAGATATACTGTAGGTCTAGAAGCTACATTTGACTCATCAGAAACTATTGAAAATTTTAATTTATACTCATGAAGTGATAGGAAATGCATTTAAACAACTAAATATGCCACTATTTCAAAGCAAATTGAAAATAACTTTTAGCTATTGATGAAGTATTATCATACACTCTTCCATGTGCCTGTCAAGTGCTCTACAGATGAACACACATGAATGTTAGCATCACAAGTAGAACACGTGCTCACTCCATTGAGCTACATTAACAGGAGAATGCACAATTTGAGGAAACAGGAGGCCACTTATCATCACCACTTAAGCCATATGTAAATACAGTGACTTGAACCGCTCTCTTAAGAAAAGCCCACTTCATGTCAATCAGGATTTTTTTTAATGTGTAGTTTAGAACACAGATCAAATCTTTCTGTAATTAATATTGTATCAGAGTATTTATGATAAGCAAAATAACGTAAAACAGGTTTTGTCAGTGGAAAAACAAAAACTCCAGAAAGCTGAGCCTGAGAAATGGGCCAGCCCAGTAGCCTTCAAATGCTTTCTCCACATATGAAAAGTGGCCATCATTAGAACACAACAGGTTAAATTCATAGTGATGATGAATTTTTATTCAAAGTTCTCAAAATGACATGTCCATATGCCAGCATCCACTTTTGCAAAGAGCTGCTTACCTAGGTCACCAGTGACTCTGTAGGTGCCATCTGCAAAAACCCAGAAGAAAACTCCTTTGGTACGTCGCACATATATCCCACCATTGTCAACTCTTCCTGCAATAAACACGCCCCCATCACGTGGTTTTTCTATGTAGATGTCACAAGTGACTGTCAGGTTTACCCTGTAAGAGAAGTTTAGTGTTTCAACAAGAAAGGAATCCATTTTTTTGAGCAGGCAGTATGTAGAAATTATTTGATTTTCCTGAGATGACACCCCAGCTCAACAGTAAAGCACTGTGTTATGCACGCAATGAGAGCTGTAAAGGCAAATAAAGCAAAGTAATACCAGAACCATCAAATAGCACCTAGAAAATTAACACAACTTCCTCGTTGCCGAACTTGCACTACAAGGTTCTTAACCATAAAAAAATAAAAGCATTCTTTACTTCTATTAGTGGATATTCAAACTAAAAATCTACATTCCATGTCTGAAAGCACTTGTAATACAGATACATCCAAAAGTTCACATACTTAAGAAGTAAAAATTATCCATAATTATTTACAGAATGTGAAAAGACTCTGACAGCTGCTCAGCTGATAACTGATTCAGAGAATATCTATTCTAGCAACTTTTCTGCTAATTTCTAATGTAATGGTAAGAATTACCTGAGTTTTCATTCTAATGTAATGCTATTAGACGTACCAGATTCTTGAATATATAGTCATTACACAAACAAGATTACTTTCTTGCCTCCCCATGTATTAAAAAAGAGACCCCCCACATATTCCTTAAGCCATTATAAAGAGACTCAAAGCAATACAGAATTAATTACATAGTAATACCTTCAGAATATACCTAGATTCAATAAAAACATCAGAGAAAAACACTAACAAATTCAGGACAAGAGAACAAAAAGCTTTCACATGTACAGGTTTAAAATCCAAACTACAACCAACTAAACAATCCTGAATTTGAATCATGATAAATTGCCATTGATGACTGAAGTAAAGTATCATCCCACAGAGAAATTTAATGCAAGATTGATTCAGAATTTCAATAGCAGGCGCTCACTGTTCAAAATACCTGCTAGGGACAAGCTGAGTCTTAAACTGGGGATGAAACAAACAAACTTGAGGGCCTGAAATTGAGAACTAGCATTATGAAAAGTTACAGACCAGTAAAACTTGAATAATAAACTGAATATTCAGGAAGCAACCTTGGTTCTGAAAACAAGATGAAGACTCAGAAAGAAATTGAACCAAAATAAAGTAATAGAAAGGTTTTAGGAACCTCAGTACAGTAATTTAAGAATACATCCTGCGTAGCTGTTATAGGAATCACTGAATACAATTTACTCAATGAGGGAAAGTTGATTATAGGGGGAATATGAGATTTTTCGTAACAGAGGGCTGCAAAAGAAAACATCAGATAACTGAAGAACAACCTCCAAGTACAAGAGGGTCATATTCTTTCAGGCTTTGGACCAAAGTGATTCAATCACACCTCCACGCCTGAAAATAGAAGTGTGACGCATGTTCTGAAAAACCATTTGTGAGATCAATGACCTAATCAAAGTGAAAAAAACCTGACAGAATGGCTATTTTAAAGAATGCATCAAAAGAGTTTAGGCTAGACTTCTAAGCAGAAGAGAAAATTTTAAGCACGAAGTTTATGATTACTATTAAAAGCATAATTAGTTAACAGGCTCTTTCCCAAATGCTTATTAATTTTAAACAAACATTATTCTAAAATATGCCGCTTAATTCTGAATTACCATCATTGTAGCTCCTAGCAAATTTATAGCTCCTAGAAAGAATTGCAATTGTAACCATACTTTTGTCAAAGCAGTAAACCTCAGTTACTTTCACCCAGCAATAAAAGTGGTTTAAGCAGCATTGGCATCAAATCCACACAATTCCAGGAACTGCTCAGAAGATGGCAGACTGCAACAAATACAATCAAATTATCAATTAAATAGTCTGAGAGTTATGAAACTGATCAAATTGCTAACAAATAAGACAGACAACTCAAAATTACGTAGTTTAAAATTAATCCTTTTTTTGGTCCAATTTAAGAAATATTGAAACTGAGGGCACATGTTGGTCTTTCTAGTATGCCAACTCGGATCCATGATTCTAAAAAAGTAGCTTGAACAAATACGCCCAGCAGGACATAAACAAAAAAAGACATTCTAAGATAGTGCAGCGGTGGGCTAAACAACCAAGAAATGTGGTGGACTCCCCATCCTTTAAGAGTCATTTAGACAGATACAGTTGATCTTTGGCCCTAAGCAGGGCTCAAAGACTTTTAGAAGTCCCTGAATCATCATTCCTACATGTCTACAGTGACTCTGAAGGCAAAAGCAAAAGCCCTCTAAGAGAAATGAGGCTTGAGACAGATTAACTGATCATAACTCACACTGGTGAGGAGGACATTTCCCCAAATGACACTACAAAATAGTATTTACATACCACTTAAAATTTCCTATGACACTGATGGTCTGGTCTGCATCAGAAACCCAAGTGATGGGCCGCTGAACCACCACCTGGCGGAGTGTGAACACATGATCTCCTGGGTCAGAAGCATTTACAAAGTACTCAAATACACCTGTCTGATCTGCAAAATTTGGGGCTTCACTGAAAGGTGGATTACCTGTTCAGAAAATAAAATACACATCAACTCTAAAACATTGTTTTTCT
This sequence comes from Coloeus monedula, assembly GCF_965178545.1. Classification (NCBI taxonomy): domain Eukaryota; kingdom Metazoa; phylum Chordata; class Aves; order Passeriformes; family Corvidae; genus Coloeus; species Coloeus monedula. Next base: position 46,944,641 of record NC_138786.1, read on the forward strand.
TCTGTGTACTTGTTTTCAGAAATTTTCCCTGAAAATTTTTCTCCACATTTTTGACTTGCTATATCAAAGCAATCCCCAAAATGGAAGTTTTTAAGCAGACAGCGGTTTTGCAAACACATGAGCAAAGTAAATTATTTTCTTCCCAATCTGCCTTCCAAAAACTAGTTCACTGTAGTTATGAGCTATACCAACTGAATCAAGAATTGGTGCTAGTGACTACCAGTTAAGACATAAAATTAAATACATCTCATTGCAGGCGTAAGGTGTACACTCATACAGGTGTAAGTTGTCAGAAAAACACATATAAATAAACAAAAACAAAACAGATCTTCAAGCTACCTCATGCAGACAATTCAAATAACATAACTTACTGCCTTCCTACATCACAAATTGTATCTGCATATGAATTAAGTTTTCGGATAAGAGAATTCTGGCTTACGTATATTGAAATCATCTTTGTAACTTGAAGGAAAGGGCTGAGGAGGAGGCGGCTCCGGGTAATCGCATTTCCGTCCTGTCTTGAGTGTGGTTAAAGTGTAGACTTCATCCACATTTAGATCTAAAGAAAATCTTCCCCTCCATACCTGGAATTTAAGAAAGCTCAAGCTGCAAAAATTAACAACTAAATGACAAAATACCCAAATTCCAGAGGTAAAGAAGATCCTCTGAAGTCCTGATTTAAGGCAAAAATCCCATCTTCTTGCCTCAGCATTTAAGTATCTCTGGGCTGCTTTGAAAACTCCTTTTCCCCACATTCTTTATTACCTCCAGTTAAGCTCATATATAGCCAGTGAAACTGCAGTCAAACAGCCTTAATAAAATATGCCCTAAATATGCAGCTTAAGCATGAAGGTCAAGGAGTTTCAGCAAAAGGGAAAGACACACCTGAAACTGCAGAGGGATTGTAATTAGAACTGATCAACTTACCTTTACAGGAAGAAGTTGCTGGAAAAGACTGGACTTTCCAGATTCAAAATCAAGTCTAGAATGCCACACTTGAAGGGTTTCCACCATATACTACAACAGAAAACACCGTACAATTTAAAACACAACAACAGCAAAATAAACAACCTGGAATATTCAACTTGAGAAATACCAGTACTCTATGGATGTCTAATTTTTGTTATTTTAAAGCTGTTGATCACATTAGAGGCCACAATTCTATTCAGCTAGCCATTACATATGCCTTACGTTTCTATAGATTATACATCAATAAGACATTGTCCTAACATGCACTAATGTTGCTTAGAAAGCACTGCAAACACAATCTTTAGCTTCTCTCTCACAATCTTTAGCTTCTCATCTATTGGTGATAGATACAAGCTTGGATACAAGCTCTCTTCCTAGAAGTAACTAGACTGAAATAATATCCTGCTGGTTTCACTTTTGTGAGACCTTCAGTCTAGTTGCTAGTTCTTTGATAATAATTTTTGAGCAAAGTATTTTGTTTACATGTCTCCAGAATTCTACAGCATATCAACTATATTAGTTATCAGATTTTAATCACACCTAACCCCTATAATTTCTTTTCAGTTACCAACAACAAAGCAAGCGACCTAGAGCTTGGTTTGGATAAGCCACCTAATACTTCCCCAAAAGGGAGCTGTGTATCCAAACTGACACTCAACTACTTTTCCTAAGTGAACCACATTATTGCCAAAACTATTGTACAAATTATCTCCTCCTAAAGAAAACTAATGCTGCCAAAAAAATCAAAATCCAATTCCAAATAAGTGACTGTCAACTTCTGAGAAGGAATCATCCAAATCAACTAACAATGACTCCCTCCAGTTTACACTGTGAAAGTATTGTTCACATTTCAGAGGGAAATTTACTTTAGTGAGATTAAAAAAGAGAATAAACAAATCAACAACTGGCAGATTCTCAGAATATCTCTTCACAGGATGCAACAACAAAACCTACAGTATAAAATCAACTAGAGCTATTCCCCTGGAAATTAACTGATAACTAGAAAGGCCATGGCCATGCTGGCGCGACAAACTGTGTCAGCATGTCAGAGTACCCAGCCTTGGGATAAATTCTAAAGAAAAATTTAGCTGCATTTCCCTTCTGTGACATTTCTTCTTCAATATAGAGATGATTAGACTGGGAGGCAGCAATTCTACACTTGCAGTTATGACATTGCATCTCATGGTAAAACAGAAGTAGAATGCTTTGCTGGGGTGTAACAGCCTCCTATACTGGAGACTGTTAATTTCTTGTTAACCTGTGATACTGATTTGCATGTATTTGAATACAAATGGCAATTCATTTTACAAGGCTGATCAAATGTATTCAAGATCTACTTACAAATGACCCTCTGAGGTAGAAAGTTGCTCTCTGAGGTATGACACTGAAATTTGGCAATGGAGGCCTGATACATTTAGAGTGATTATGACTCTGAAGGAAAAAAAAAATGTAACACAAGAAACACACATTACTGGAATGGAAACATTCATTAAAAACATACAGCATAGAATTGAAATTTAAAAAGCAATAATTTATTTCACTGTTATCTTAATAGCTGCAATTACACTTGCTTAATAATTTTATTTTGAATACAGATTTTAAGAAAGCACATGATGTAACTTCCTCCCAGTGTGTCATCCAATTAAACGTGTAATAAAAAGATAAAGATGGCATATATATTGGCCTCCAGGAAGTCTCAACTAGGTATTTAAAGTTCAGATAGAAAAAACAGCCTCTAGTGAAGTCACTAATAAAGCTACAAGTATCAAAGAACATTCACAGATACTGAACTATGTAAATCAAGACAGGTTCTTCATAACAAAACATTTCCTTTAACTTTTCTAGTCCACTGGAATTCCTGATGCACATACCATAGTTTCAATGATGATGGTAAGGTTCCCTAGGCCATCTGTCAGAGCTACAAAACTGCCACCTCCTTCTAAGTGTCCATCCACTTGCAAGTATGACCACCCTGGCTGAGTAAATTGTGTGGTGTGTGCTGAGACAAAAATCAGAATATAATCATTAAGACTTAATAAAAAATGGTACCATTTGTAGGCTCAATTAAGTCTCTCTCTCATACATGCTGACAAAACAGAAACCTGATTTGGGGAAGAAAGTAATAGAACTTCCAAAACAAATTTTACCTATGTCAGACAAAAGATTAAAGAATTATACTACAGCAAAATTAAAAATATCAACTCTGTGGCAGACAAAACAGTTAAAATGATAGCAATTATTTAGACATGAAGTACAAACTATACAAGGTAATCATGCCCATTCAATCTGAATATTTATCACAGTTTAGATTTTCCCAAATCTCTTTCTTTTTCTTTAAATAAAGTAAACATTTGAGCCAGGGAAAGCACAGATGGGCAACTCCATGAGGAATAACTAAGTAGGGTTTTCAGCAAGTAAGTGAAACTATCAAAGAAGAATATGACGCAGATCATGAAAATCCTGAGCAACACGGACACAGGAACAACTGCTCAGCTGTTCTTCATGCGACACTATGGCCATTTTTCCTTTAATGCTTTTCCATATATAGGTAACTAGCAGAAGAACAGAAATTAAAGCATTTGTCTTGTTCCTCCTTCATGGCACTGCATAGTTGCTCTACAGAACTGTGGCAAAGACAGTAAAATATTACAGAAGGACTACAGACTAGCTAGTGAATCCGTGTCCACAGACACTACATGAACATGCTTCCCTTTTCCCAAGCTCAAGGAAATGCTGATTTACACAAGCCAAGAATGTCCAGCAGGACAAGAAGTTCTTTGTTCCATTTATCTTAAATTGAGAACTACCAAATGGAATTGATTGATACCCAAGGATTAAAAATAGAAAAAGGAAAGGAAACAGGAAAGCACATTAACCTTTATAGGCACTTCAGATCAAAATATTTTAATAGTAACAGCTATAAAGGCAGTACCTCATTCATTTCTGATACAGCTAAAGACCAAGTACAAATACTATATTTTATTATATTTTTCTGCTTTCTATTGAAATGAGATTGTATTCTTCTTTCTTAATGTATTCACAAAACTTTCCACAAATCTATCTTAATTTGGTGCAAAAAAATAATACACATAAAAACACTAAATAAATAAAGGCCTCAGAAAATACAGTGATGCTTGGTGTCAGATCACCAAACTTTTAGCTGCAAAATTTTCACCTGTAATCCAGATAGGAGATTCAACTTTATAGTGGCCGCTCCATGGCTCCTGTGCTGTCATTAATCCACATCGACCAAAGGGCAACTGCTCATAATAACTAGCCACCAGGTTCCATGCAATTGTTCTGGAAGAAAAACAGGTGTCTGCTCTATTCATATGGATGGTATTAGATTTAACAGTACAAGAATCCACTCCTCCTTTTTCTCCAGCATATAATGAAAACAATTTGAGGGGTGGTTGTGGAGGGAATATCTTTCCAGCTAAAAGGAAAAAAAAACCCTACAGGAGAGAAAAATTAAGCAAATCAGCTTCCACTGTGGAGTACTTCTTCCAAAACTGGTGATAAATTCTCTGGTTATAGCACCATAAAAAGTTGTACATTAAAGGAAATATGTACTGAGGGTAAAGACTCCATCTGTTTGGGGCTTTTTCGCATTCTGAAGGGAAAAAATTTTGTTAGCAAAGTCTACAGCTTGTTGCCTGATGTTGTTTAGTTGAGGTTTTTTTGATTGCTTGGTTATTGCTGTGCATGGTGGTAGCTGTTTTGGATGGAGTTTTTTAGGGGAGCAGTTAAGTACCACCAAAAAAAAAGATCTTATCTTTATCTATATAAGTAACAAACAGCAAACAACTTTAACCAGTCATCCTCCAGGAGCTGTTGCTCTTTCAAGACGTTGTCAGGATACTGAGAAGGATAATCACTTCACGCCCTTTGATTTGCGCTTCACTGAAAATGTTTTGCAAGGGCTTTAAACTTAAGACCTCTGGGCCTTAAGTATGGAAATACAGCTTAACAGAGCAGTTACTCAGAAGGCAAAAGCTGTCAATCTGTTTTGCTGTTGAATACAGGTGAGTACAAAGGCCTCATTCTAAAGTCACTGCCACAGACTTATCACACTATAAATACATACAGAAGAGATCCCGGAATTCTACAAAAACGTGATCATAAAATAAACAACTCTTGAATTGTAAATTCAGCTTGCTCACATCAAACTCGTTCTGCTGATTTCAAACTTAGAAAAAAAGGTAGGAAACTCAACTTCAAAGGAAACAAGCTTAGCAGAAAGATAAGCTGCCTTTAGTCAGAAAGATTCTGTTTTCAGCATAAAAGCCAAGATAACTTCAGTGCTGGACATCTGGACTTGGAACTATTCTACAATAATTTATAAATACAACACATATGCCTGGCTGTTAGGCTGTGAAAAAAAATGGGGCATATATAATTCAAAAGGGCTTGTAAAAATCGAAAAACAATGGGAAAAGAAAGACCCCAAATTAAGATATCAAAGCATATGAGGATTAAGAAGCAAGAAAAATGATGAGGAATTCATGCAGGAAATATTCATCTGGTTGAAAATTTCAGCTTGCAGAGAAAACAAAAGATTTTTAGAAACCAGGTGATTCAAGAAACTTCCCTTTACAAGTATCAGTGATTTTTCCTGCAGTCCACTTGAGGCAACAGACAAGAATATTTCTCTTTATTTTCCAAAATGAAGTTACATAGAATCTAAAAGCTTTTAACAATTTTGCTTACATCTTGATGCCTACATTTTCTTTACTCAAACTTCTCTCCTTCTTTCAGATTAGCAGTTGTTGCACATGAAACATCAAACTATATTTTCTATTATTTTCTAAAACTGAGTTATGTATTATCCCATTAAAGAGAACATTTTTATTAGCTTTCAGTTTGGAAAGAAAATGTGCAGAGAACAGTAAATGCATCAAAAGACTACAGCATGTTTAAGAATGGATTCTGAGGAAGAAGCTGTAGGGAAAAACTAGATAATTACATCTGTAATTGAAGACAAAATGTGATAAAGACCTTAAGAAAAACACAATAAACTAGTTTTATTGTTATTTTCCTACAATATTTTTTATTGTTAGCTCTTCTTAAGAACATTCTCTTTTTAATAATTACCATCAGTCTCAAAGGCATCTGAAATTAACTGCATAAACCACTGGGTGCTGGGGAACAAGAATTGAAAGTTGTGGTACTTCTACCCCAGAAAGAGGTAAGAACAGCAGACTTCATATCCTTCATATGTTTGAATTCAGACTATACTGGGGTGACTTTCAGTCTACCTGTTTTCTCACCATAGCAGATGGACGTGTTACACAGTACTTTAAATAATTCTTACACCCCAAGTTGTGAAAGCGAGCAACAGTGCCCAACACTTACGCGGTCATGTTTCCGTTCACGTAGTTTTGGTTCAGGATCCGAGCCCAGCAGCCTGCACCAACATCATTATTGAAAGTACTGTAATCTTCTGAAGACCACAGTTTCTTCCCAGTTAATATGGCATTTTGCACTGTTTTTGTCCCAGGATAGTGAGCCCTACACAGTATTTTAAAAAGAAAGAGGACTTAGTACAAAGAGAAAATCAAAGTTTGGAAGTACATACAGCAGCAATGATTCACCTCCTTCAAACTGATAATGAAAAATAAAATTTCTTTGGAATACTACAAGTGGAATAGAAGAAAATTTAACAAGGGGGAGCTGTAACATTACAGAGCTTATTGTATTTGCATCAGTAGATTATTTGTTCTGCTACATGACAGCATATAGATAAACTTGGATTTAAAAATACCATGCAACTTCCACAGCTTGCTAAAGCAAGCTGAAATTGAGTTTGAAGATGTTCATTACTGTAATGTGCTGAATAGAGAAAATACATACTAACTCATACTATTTTAAACAAAACCATAAATAATGTAAAACCAACAATAAGATACAGCACTAGGCATTATGCTGAGAACTTAGCTGCATGAATGTCTTAGAACTAAGCATAAACTTCACTGATTTTGTACATCTTTTTTAATAAACTCAGGTTTCAAAAAAGCATACTAGCTGGACTACAGAAGGTACAGAGGTATAAACTGCTAATAGTTGAAACATATAGCGATAGCTCATTTTCTTTTCAAGATCTTCCTTAGTATGAGGAGAGATCCTTTCTCCCAATGGAGACTGATTATATTCAATCACAGCACTGATCCACCATGCAAGGTTGGTCTGACTGAAATAAAATCACTTGCAGAAAACAGGGTTGTGATTTTCCTCACTTAGCACATTCACTGGACACACTACACATGTACACTAAAATGAAACTATCAGCACTGGAAAGGTAAGCATAAATATTTCCTTTACTATTAGTCTGCAACTTGACAAATTGATACATCTGTGGCAGGAATACAAGAAACACCAGTTTTTCTAGGCTGACTGTTGGGGTTTTTTCATTATTTTCCCTCTATTGGACAATGAGCCATTTCCCAGTGTTGTAGTCCTTCATACGTAGCTTCACTAATGGTAATGTATCAGATAGTAGGGATTTTAGCTACATTCTTCTCTGCCATATAGATTACTATATTGGCTTGGGAACATAAGTATTGCCTTAGTACCAAGCAAAAGGGTTTTGTAACGGCATAAAGTGCATAGCTTGTAAAAACAAAGCAGAAAAGGAATAATTTGTCTTTCCACACTCTGGAAAAGGTGTTTCTTAAGTATCAATATCCCTGCCAAATAAAAGCTAAAATACAGAAGAGTATTTAATCTCCCTGTTAAGACTGAATCAGAGCAGGGATGTAAACTTACACTTGTAAAGAGTTAAGCAAATACAGCTTACTTAGACAGTGTAAAAACTGCTGAGCTTCATCCAGACATGATCCAAAACTCCACCTAAGAAAAACTGCCAGGATACTGTTCATGTTCAGAATGGGGGGAGGGACTGATTGGAAGGGTAGATGACACTGACTGCCTATCTGTATTTGGAGAAAAAAAGCCTTCATTTCTACACCTCCTATGGTTCAGATATATAAACATGAATGGAAAAGACTCAAGTTGAAGCAAGGAACGGCCACATTTGAAGCATGTAATTGGGTCAGGGAAGTTAATGGCACCTAGTAAGTAAAGTTTAGAGCTACTGTAAAAAGAAAAGTTAATGAACATTTCATACACACATTTCCATTCAGCCATCAAGTCAGTAATCAATCCCAAATTTAGTCTACTATTATAATGACTAAACCCAGAACCAGTAAAACAACTCAGCCAGTTGCATGTTTTCCAAATACAACTTTGCCATCAAAACAAAATGGGAACTAAGAATCAAGCCACTGTTAACTCAAAGAGGAATCACAGCCCAAATTCATTTCTGGATCACAAACATTTCAGTAGCAAACCAGTAACAAAGTAACAAAGTTAGTAACACAAGGCTGTGTACAAAGTTGTAAAGCTAAAGCACCTTTTGCAAACCAATTGGAGTAACCAAAACAACTCTCAGAATAAACAGTGCTGTCCAAAAAACCTTCAATCCATCAGAAGTGCAACCTCGCCCAACAGGAATCTTCAACATGATATAAGACTCCTGATTCAATTAAAAGTTGAGGCTGTTACTGGGACAAGAGCTGTGTGATTTGATGTGGGTTAGTAAAGAAAGTTTTGTAGTATCAATCCTTTCCCTGCAGGTAAGAGTACAGAAAGGTAAAGCTTTGGCTGTGTTAGTTACAAATAAGATGAAGACAAACTATAACCAAACCACCAAGAAAGAAGAACAGAGAACCCCCTACCCAATCACATCGACCACTCCGTGGAGCTCAGAGTCAATCAGCATGACAAAGGAAATGGGCTCCCACAGTCTATCGCTGGCTATGATCCTCACCTGCTCCAGACCATGCTTATCCAATGTGTACCTCAACAGCTTGGAAAAAAAAGGAGAGCAAAGAACAGAGAGAAAGGACAAATAAAAAAAAAGTTTTTCAAATTGTCAAAATTTTATATTGAGAAAGGCAGCATCTTCTTCAGCACTAGCTGCAAAAACTACTATGCTTCAATTCATGCTTTTGTGACTTGGACAACTGTTACACCAAACAAAACAAGACTGTCAAGCACAAAGTGACTTCAAATGACACCTTCTTTCTCTACCATACTGAATCCCAAAATACATTAGAAAAGGAAAAATTAAAAATGTTTTGTTCTTCTTGCAAACACAAAGTATCAATAAAGACATAGCATATCACATTTCATGCAAAATACTCTATTTGCAGATCAGCCACATAGATGTTACAGCGCTGATGGTTAAACTACCACATAAAAGGACCACATACAGGGCAAGGACAATTGAACTATAATTTATAAACCTTGCAAAAGCACAGTAAACATTTCATTAAAAAGAGGAGTTGATTCCCCCTACTCTCTCTGCTAATCAACTATTACAATTTAACAGTGAAGGAACCACAAATTAGATGAGCTCTTCCTAAACACAAGTAACAAAACAAACAAGAAAAACACCAGACACATATACACTTTATTACCCAACTGTGTTTATTTCAATCTTTAAAATTGCAACTAATGTACACTTCCCTAGAGATTTTTGAGGCCTTGAAAGTCAATGAAACAAATCTAGAATGTCACATAACATCAAGTCTAACAATGCAGTTTCTTGAAGTCCAGAGGTCCTGTAATTGCTGTACTTGTAATTCATGTAACATCAAACACCTAACTATCTTCAAATCATTCTGTCTATTTCTACCAGATATAGTCTTCTCTAACAGGCCACACTATCTGCAAAAAACAGTACTGCACGATTTTTCTTCCACAGACTGGAATCTGAACTAGGTTATGTACAGTCAGACATCAGCCTGAAACATAAAGATTTTCTCCCCTCAAGTTTTAAGGACTTCAGCTGAACACGTTGGTACTACTAACATTACTAACAGTATACTTCTGTGTTTTACTTTCCCAATACATCTTGCATTAGAAAAAGCATTTGGCTTGCAGACTCATACATAAAGGTTAATGTATTTAGCAATTAGGGGAGGTTCCTGCTGACTAGAGAAGTTTTAACGTTCGTCTTCAAGAAGGAGGATCTGTAAAACTACAGAGCCATCAATCTAGCCACAGTCCCCAGGAAGGTTACAGAATATGTCTTCCTGGAAGCCATGTCAAAGCACTAGAAGGGATAGGAGGATAACTGGGAACAGCAGCATGAATTTAACAAGGGCAAATCATGCTTACAAACATGACTGCTTTCTACATGGTGATTATCTGTACAGGCAGAGTGAAATCAGTGGATGTCATATACCTTGACTTCAGCAAAGTCTTCCACCAAGGTGGATAGAGAAGTGCTGTCAGGGAGCAGATTGCTAGCAATGCCCCCATAGGCTGATATTAGGACCAACATTGTTTATGTCTTTAGTAAAACTGGAAGTTTACATTGTGCTTTGCTTGCAGATACAACTTTTACTTTCTCTGTTAAGCTGTCTAACTTAACCCATGAGTTTTCTCACTTCCACCTTTCTGATTCTTCCCACATCCCATTAACCTTTAATCTACCACAGATATCCTTCAGATTACAAATGGCATTTTAGGCAGGGATAAAGTTCCATGGGGAGCAATGGTATCAAGGTAAAAATTACCTGATGCCAAAAAGAAAAAAAAAAGGAAAACAGAAAATTAACTGAAACACAAAGAAAGGGAAAGGGCAGTTATTTTTTGTGTATGGATGCCAAAGCAATAATTTCAACTATTTTGAAAATTTCTAAATAAAACAATATAAATTTAATCCCACGTTTCCATTCCACACTAAAAGAACTAAAAAAAGTCACAGAGAGGGTTATACCTGAAAAGACATTACAGAAGAATATGCTGAAAAGGATTTCTGAGGAAAGAATTAAAGACTATTTAGGAAAACAGACTAGTAGATTTTGCAAACAACTAGACACATTTATCTAAGAGACATAAAGATAAGTGTACTTTCAGCAACTTTCTGAACCTGAAGGACAGACACGTAAATACTATTATCTTTCACTAGGTCAGCAAGAATTCTCTTTAGTAGTTAGTACCCTTAAGTCAGCATTGGTTGAGAAACATGGTGTTCTCATTGTGTACTAGCCCTAATTTCTTGACAGATAACAAAAACACTGCACAGGAAGACCTAACTCATCGTTTTTTGTGATCACTGGTGGTGGGGGAGTTGGGGAAAAATCTGTACGACATTCAAGAAAAATCTCTGACAAAAAGCACCTTCATTTTAAAGAACAAATAAAACATGTCTGTGTTCTAAAGGCACAAACAAAAACAACTACTCCTACCCTTGATTCTGTTAAACTCCTAAAGAAACAAGAGCCATACACAGTCAGTGCATTCATTCTTCAAGCTGTATTGTCATGGAAACCATTACTAAAACATTTCCTCAGGCTCTGTAACTTGCTGAGCTGCCAAGTTCTTGCCTAACCTAAGAAAGTTTTTTTTAAGTTTTTTTCAAACCAAATGGGTTACTCAATGCTGACACTACAACAGGTATTTCTCAGGCAGCCACCTTCAGGCAACTGGTGTTTACAAGCTCAACACATATGAAAGCAGTTTCTTTGTAAAATCCCTGCTTAACTGACTTGTGCTATAACCCTTGAACCATCCATTAATTTAAACTATGATGAGCATATCATACTCTCTTACATTACAGGATAAATGGTACATGAGTGACCACAAGAATGTTCTTATCACAGTAAGGTTAACAACAGATAAACAAGTTACCAAATGTAACACACGTGAGCAATTCATATCTGAATAGGTAATTTCCACTGGGAACATGTAATTCTTTAAAAAACTATGTGTAATTTAGAGAAAACAGAGATAACAAAGAAAGCAAGAGCAGCAGAATAAGCACCAAGCCAGTTGCCAGAAGCGAGCTAGTAAGAAAGTGTGTTATGGAACAAGAGTGAAGGCAAACAACTGAGCTGACATTTGCTGATACTCCAACAGAAGGCATTCCCAGCTGCTGAAATTGAGAAAGGCTGTATTAGTTTACAAACTTTGGGTGTTTGTTTCTACTTCTATGTTACTGTCAGTGCATGCATTTCTAATACTATCTGTTATCAGATAAAAGCAAGAAATAGAAAGTTCTAGCTCTAGGATATGACCAGAAAAATCTCAGCTGCAGCCACAGAAAGTCCCAGGATGGTAAGTTCCACTGTGAAAGTTCAAGTTCACCTGAAATTAAAACCAGTTGCAGACCAAGAAATCAGTCCTAAGGTTTTTCTGACTTGGAAGATGCACATGCAGATTAGTTAGAAGTTTCCTGTCATTTGCTAGTGCTAAGAAGCCTAAAACACAGCTCTAAACTGGACACTTGAAAGAAAGGATGGAAGAGTGATAAGGTCAGCTTACACGTACTAAACTGAAAGAAGAGAGAAAGACAAGAAAGAATAATCCATCACCACTGTACACAATGATGAAAAAAATGGAAACAGCTAGGAAGTATAAAAAAGAATATATGACTCTTGAAAATGGAGATGGAGACTTACAGAAAGGAAGCAATAGCAATGTTTAAAATGCTTCCCTTCTCCCACACTTACCCAACTACCTCAATAGCATCATTAAGATAGGGATCAACTATCATCTCTTTTGAGACGTTCCAATCTCCATCCGCGGCGATGATGCCAATGTTCCATAGACCCAGTCTGTCCAAAGAATGTCGAAGCACCTTAGTAACAGATAACACCACTTAAAGTACAGCCTTCATCAATGAGGCAACATGAAAATTTCAGACTGAAAACAAGAACTGTAAAAAGAGTCAGTGGAAGCCTATTTTCAGACCAGGATGGATAAGGAAAGTTCTCACTTCTCAAACAAAAGCTATAGTGGCAACTAAGACAAAGTTAATGGTAAGTATTTTTAAAACTGAAGGATTATCATTGACACTGAGACAGTCATTACACAAAAATGGGCTTCTCATCACTTGGATAACTTTTGACACCACATGTGCATACATATACTCCACTTGGACACTGTCAACATACTGACTCCATTGCATGCATGTAATTCATTAAACAAAACTAATGGATTTATCATAAAGTCAGTCATGTTAAGCTGATCTAAAAATGCAGCTGGCTGAAATGTGGAAGTGGACATACCTCCCCAAGTGATCAGAAGTGAAAGTTAACCTGATCCAAAAAAAAACTGTATTGAAAAAACAGGGATTGAAGTTTTAAAACAGAAAAGACCTTCTATCCATGCAGCTCTCTAAGAAAACAGAAATCTTTGCCAAACACCTGTCCTGTTGAAGTGAAGAGCACCTAAACATTCTTTTCACTGCCCATTTTACTGAACAAAAAAACCTTTATGTTTTAAGTGTTTAATATTTAAGTTTAAACATTTCTTGGTTCTCATGTTTCACTAACTTTCATGGAAAGTAATGAATAAAACTAGAATTACATATTTACAACAAAACTGCAGGCAACCAACTTTTAATTCAAACACACCAGCAGAAAAGAACTCCTATTCTGTCTTTCCAGCTTCTCCTTACTATTTCACTGTTAAAGATGATAAACAGCTCACATTTGTCTGTGGAATTTCTTAGGTAAAAATACACCCATGCAAAATATACTCAGCCTTAAGAGTTAAGAATGAACCATACTTAAGAGAGGGCTGGTATTATCTGAAAACTCAAATCAGAAATTAAAAAAAAAATTTAAAAACATATTTTCTGCAGCTTGCACATACAGCTGCATCTGAAAAATACCCACATCACTCCACAGTCTAAAATGCTTTTTTCAATCTCAGCTATAAAGAAATTACGCACTGTGTGCTGTGTGCATGCATGAGAGAGATTTTGCAACTTGATTCTAAGATCAGTAGGCATGAATCCTTAAATAATTTCTTGTAATAGCACTCTAGCAATGTGAAGAAGAATATGAACATTTCTATTTTTCATGTAGTCAAATAAGGACAGAAATCAAAGTCTAAGGGTTGATGACAATCAAAGCCTAAATCTAAAACTATTTAAGACATAAAACTTATTAAGAAGAAGAAAAGCAGAAATGGAAGTTCAGTTCAGCTGTTTTAAACCTCTAAAACACAAAGTATACCAGCAGAAAAATTCATAATACTAGAAAGTCCTTGCAATTTAAAGCTGTCTAGCTACCTAGACATTCAGAAAAATTGCCTAACCACAGAGACAGATCAGAATAACAAAACGAATGGTTGCAGAATTTCCATGCTGAAAGAGAAGTACCAAGACACAGAACTGCATGCACCCAAAATGTACTCCACAATAACATATGCAGAACAGTTCCCCCACACCTAGTATTCATATAACTGAAAGAACAGGGTCTTCCTGAACAAGAATTTATAAGCATTAGAATCCCCATGTCTTTTTTCTTTTTTCTACTTAATAAGAAACGTAACTAGTGCCTTAGTGGATGCAGTATCTAGAATAATGTCTTACAAGTAAAAATTTAGCCAGATAACTAAGAGCTTAACTGTGATGTATTTAATAGGAGTTACAGAAAATGTTTGGTGTGCAGCAGCACACTTCAGTAAATTGACCTCTTGTGAAATGGCCGACTGCAAATAGAACTGTCGTGCTGATAAGAGAAGAGGTGCCAAGCAACACTGTAAGAGAATGAATGGTAAAACAGGTGTTCAATAAAAAACCTCTCATCAGTTAACATACAGTAGAAGGAAGGCCAAAACTCTTCAGTAAGTATTTGGGTGATTTTAAGGTAAAATTTTAAACTGAATGTTCAGCTCTAGAAGCCAAAAGCTCAGTCTCAATTCAACAGCATTCGAAAAGCTATAAAGCAGAATGTTGCACCTAGACTCAATAGTTTATTTTCCATATTCTTTCTCCCCATATGAGGAAGCCAAGACAAAGAGATGAGAAAGTCTCCAGGCAACATGACATAGATTAGGGATTGTTCAGCCTGGAGAAGAGGTTTTGGGGGACCTAGCTGCTGCCTTCCAGTACCTAAAGGGAGCCTACAAGAAAAGATGGAGAGGGACTTTTTACAATAGCATGCAGTGATAGGACAAGGGGAAATGGATGGGAATGCCCCATCCCTGGAAGTGTTCAGGGTCAGGCTGGATGAGGTTTTGAGCAACGTGGTCTAGAGGAAGGTGTCCCTGCCCATGGTGGGGGGAATGGAACTGGACAATCTTTAAAGTCCCTTCCAACATAAGCCATTCTATGATTCTCTAAGTCTTACTTGCTTTTAAGAAGAGGTAATGCTATTGTGTTTTAGCCTCAAAGCAACAACAAGGAAAGGAACAAAGCAGGAGCTTGGGCTTAAGATTCCACTGCAAGACCATGTAACAAACCGAAGACAGTTTTCAAAGCAGGGCAGGGTGGGGCTGCAAGGAGCACTCAGCAGTGAGAAATATCAGAGCTCTCTCAAGGTTGGTTATGTGAAATACCGTATTCCTCCAGCTTTTTAGAACAAAAGGTACTGAATTTTGCAAAGTTAAAAACAGAGCTTTTATAGTGGTTTTATATCAATATTTAAGGGTACTATAATCACAGAACCTAGCTACAGAATTTTAAGCAATCCCAGATCTTGGACTTCTAGCTATATCCAGGCTGGTATAAAGATGATACAAGTTTCTATGATAGCAGCATCAACTGAAGCTTCCATTAAAATTTACAAATCCTAACATTTAGCATACACTGACATGCTTAAAGTTCAAAATAACAGTTTCAGACACACAAAATAAACAATCTAGATATCTGACCATGTTATCGCTCCATGCATGCAACTACAAGAAACAGAGTAAGCAATATAGTTGCAAAATTAAAGTCCCTTTCCTATGCAGAAATTCAGAAAAGCTAATTATTTGCATATGGTGAGACAAGCATTTCACTTCACAGAAATAAGAAAAGAATACATACCTTAATGTATTTGCTACTAAATGCCCTTTCATTCCATATCTATAAAGGAAAAGTAAAATCCATTTAGAAAAATCAGGATATGTCAATGCAGAATTAAAGATTTTATTTATATATATGTAAGATTATAGAATCCATTAATCAACTCCATGGTTTCCGTGTGCTAGAGGAAAGTGCAGGTTGGTTTTGTTATCGGCTTTTCTGGGGAAAATTCTGTATGAAAGTTCATAGTAGCCGCTTTTTTATCTTTCTCTAAGGTCCCCTGATTGCCTTCTCACTGACAAGAATGCTAGAGCTGCTTGAGTTCTACAATGGCAGCAGTGTTACATTACCAATGGCTCTACAGTTTGCTAGGAATTACTGAAAAACACATTGTGGCTTTAAGGTGTGGCCTAATGAATGAGCCCCTGTTGCAATACACAGACGTAAGAGAGAATAACTGACATGTTGAAGAAATCAATGAAGCTTACATTCTTTCTATTTTACACAAGACTACATCCAAGCTTGAACACAAAAGAGGTCCAGCAGATTTTAAGTAAACAGATATAAAATGTGCTAATTTGTAAATCTCCATCTTTCATGGAAGGAGCTAAAAATTCAAAAGCAGGAACGCTGGTCTTCCTTTCTACCAAACCCCCTGGCCCATAAAACACATAGGCAAGAAACCTTGTTTCTTTCTTTTTTTTCTAACCACAATATGAACACTGTGACTCACCTCTAAAGGTATAGATTACCCAATGATGTACAAGCAGACACTTTCCTGCAGATGGGGTAAGTACAATTGATTTCGATATTTCTACATTTTTCTATAAATGTTAACATGTCACTTCAGAAATTAGCCAATCTAAACATTACTTACTGAAAAGCGCATCTATCATAAAGCAAATAGTGATACAGAACATGTACTTACAGCAAAAAGAGTGGTAAAGGCTAGCCATGTACAATTGTAACACCATTAACATTGTTTTGACAGTTTCTGAGCCTTCACAAACCTCTCACTGATTTCCTGTATTTCACATTATACCCACAAAGAAATCACACAATATGCAATATCACCACACTGCCTGGAGAAGCAGAAATTCCCTTTTCTTAGGAGAGTATTTAGAAGGCCAATCACTGTGAAGTAACAACACAGAAGTGAACATTACTCAAACACATGAAGTGCAGAATTTACCTTCTACTCCAAGGGCATAGGGCAGAGAAAAATGTAACAGCAATTGTTCTCCCTGTCCCCACAACTGAATTGCTGAAGTATCACTATGTTACCCACAGTGCAAGACTGACCCAAATGAAGTAAGTCAGCAACATCAAGCAGGATGCATTCCAGAGGAGATACAGGTGAGATACACCTTCCCACATTACAGAAGAAAGGTCAGACTTCTGAGGGATGGGAACCACAGTTTTAGAAGCTTTGTTCTGGACTGCTGAAGTGATTTTCAGCTTTTCTGCAGTTAAACTTCTCGTATCAAAACACTCAAGAGTTCAAAATAAGTGTCTAGTAAGTATAGGATTGATTTTAGAGGAATCCTAGACACACTTTATTGATCAAATAATTAACTTGAAGGTTTTTTTCAGATTGTCTGCTTCTCTCTCTCATCTCCAATTATGACATTTTATCACAGACATTCATTCACTACTTTCATATATTGCACAATAGCACAATACAGTAGTTGTACTATAAAACATGCACCTTTATCTACTATAAATAATGCAGGAAAAAACGGAAGAAGTTGAAGAGGATTACTCCTCTGCAAAATAATAACCATATTTTATGCTTAGTCATGTTAGCTGACTTTCACAAACTGTGTTAACTGATGCTTTTTGTTATCTGGTAACTGCTGAAACACAAGCAGAACAAACAAGGAAAGTATTTTAGAACTCTCAAATTTTTGGTAACTTTTTCCTAGAATTGGGAAGGTAGAAACCATTTGACACTGGTTCTGCTTTAACAGCCATGATTTCAGGAAGACTCTAAAGTAACACAACTACTGCCTTTCCCCTGGCAACAGCACCAGCCAAAACTGCAATTACAAAAAAATATAAATTTGTCTTGACACCCTCCTCTTCTTCCTCCAGTCACCAACAAACAGAGGCAAGACCAAGATCTTAGGAGTGAAGAGAGATAAAATATACTTAAAATATACAGGAGATTTTGCTTTACTGACCCCAATATAATCAATGTCCAAATCATGATACTGTTTTGCTCCTAATATCCAAGAAACAATATAGTAAGCAGTGATATCTGGATAGTCATAGGGCCAGTTTTCACCCTTCCCTATCCATCCTGGAAATGCCCAAGGTAATCCTGGAAAGAGAGAAGAAAAACAAATGAATAAGTTAAGTGGCTGGCCTACATTATTCAATAAGTTCTGGACTGCTGAAGTGATTTTCAGCCTTTCTGAAAATTCTGAAATTTAGCAAGCTGTAATTTGCTCTACCTAAAATGAAGGAGCAGCTATGCACTTCAAACTTGCTTGGTTCCGGTGAAGACAATGAAACATAATTTATCTAACTGCAGCGTATGCTCTAATACAAATTATGATCAAGCAATTAATATCTGCTTTTTTTTTTTTATGAGCTAGGAAGCATTCATTACTAGAGAAAAACTGACTACATACAATCTGTAAATTTTATGGTATTAGCTCTAATAGGTTTAAAAATCCAAAGATTTTAGGATAAAAATTTACAAAGCTGAAGACAAAGGGTCATATATACAATATAAATACAGAACATAAAAAATTGTTTATCGCCTGAATATGAATTTCAGAAGACACGATGATCTGATTATAACAGAAGAAGGAAGACTAGGATCATGAAAAAGCATTTCCAAGTCTCAGCTGTCACACTTCTCTGTAGTAAATGAGAAAAATTAATCTAACCAGATGCTGCTAAGTTTCCAGCCATCTTGTATAAGATACCATAGGCTAATTTAAAAGTAAACCCTCCTTCTTTGTTGAGATCTTGATCTGAGGGAAGAGAGATATTATTAATAATCGTAATTAGTCATAAATAATAGGCTTAACAGAATCTGACTGGCAAATCCTGCACCAAGCCTTGCTTTGTGGCTGGATATGGTAAAGCCCCCTGGAAGATGGGGGAATTAGACACCTTTTAACCAACAGATTTCTTACCTTGTTTCATATGAAATACATTTTGTATTTCCAAAATACAAAAATACAACCTAGGGTTCCACATTCTTTTTGCCACAGCACACACACAACTCACGATCCAAACAGGAAGACAGGAAACTCCTCTTACAACTCAACTACACATGTAGGACAAATCAGAAGACATGAACCACTATAGTGGAGAAGGGATGGGTGACTGGTTTGTAATAAGAACATATAATCAAAAGAACTGTGTATAAGATTTACATATTTATGTTTGCAGTAACTTTATCCCTCCTGATTTTTTTACTCAATTATTCAGAAATTCATCTCTCACGATAAATCACTCGTTCATTGCTGCGATACACTAAAAGCACTACAGTTACTTAATATAAGCAAATTATTAGAGATTTTTTATCCTATGCTTCTTGTTACAGTAGCACAACATCAGGATGTTGTGCTAGTGTAACAAGATAAAAAATGGTAAGCATCAAGACAAGCTTAACAAATATTGGAGATTCTACTTTGTCTACTGCAACATCAAAACAGCTCCCCATTAAATGTTAATTAAGGGTCAGATAGGAAATAAAAACTCAGGGAAATAAAAAGGCATTTAAATCTAAAAGCTTTAAAGCACTTTACCAATCAGTTTAATTTTGGGGTTCCTCTTTTTAGCTTCTTTCATCAGCCACCATTCATAGCCCCGGAAGTAGTTCTCATCATTTTCATAGTGCATATGGGAGGGTTCAGTACCATCTAGGAAGGAAAGAGACAGGTAGCTCATAATTATCTTGTGTGTCATAAGCTGTTACACACCATAAGGTTTGCTGTATTGTTCATTGCCATAGTATGTAAGCACGTATCTCCAACATGGTTCACAAGTTCTTTGGTATGTATTTCAAAGCAAAAGGAATAGTGAGAGGTAAATGCAAGATTTGCCACCCTTCGTTCTTAGCATATTAATTTAGCATGACTTTCATATTTTTATTTTGAAGGGTCTTTGCCTGCTTTTAACATCAGATGTGGTTAACTATTAGGCATTTTTTATCCCTAATAATGATAACACTAAATCTATATTCACTATTGTCTCATCTCTTGATCTTAACAACCACTAGGAAAGTTACAGCATTAAGATTAAGAGGAAAAAAAATAATTACACAAGCAAGTTATCTCTAAACCACAAAACAAACAAAAGAAGGTTATAGTTTGTTTCTTTTGTGCAAGGCAAGTCCAGGGAGAGAAAAGAAAGGAACCACCACGATTTTTTTCAATTACAGGAAAGAGGTTGGGTTGGTTTGTTTTTTTTACAGTAAAATATCTACTTTATAACTTTCACGGTGTTCTGTGACTGCAAGAAAAGGTTTTGGAACTGAATGCTATGTATTGAATCTCCTCAGGCAAAGGTAAACAAACTAAAAAGGTGCAAAAGAATCAGTGTTGCATGGGAAGTCATTACACACAAAAGTCAAGTAATAACTTGCGTACATGACCTCAACAATTATGCAACTTACGTTAAATTATATGCAGAGACCTCTTCTAACGAGACTTTGTTTTAAATGAAGCCTGCTGAAACAGCATATTTCATCACAGAAAATAGGATTGATTTTTCTACCTTACTAACACACGCCTATATGTAAATTTGTCAGGGACATGGAACAATAGGATTCCATATGTAGGCTTCACATTACATTTCAGATTAATTCCTGATCACACCACTGAGTCCAGAAGAAGAGCTGCAGTCTAGTGCATTGAGATACATGCACCTTATTGTTCTCCTTTCAAAACCTGGGAAGCCATCACACAAGTATGTGACATTCCCTTTAGCCAGCAGTAAGAGTGTCTGAGGAGGAGGTCTGTGCATGCCTAAAGACTCCATTCCCCCCCAACCAGCAATTCATTACCAAGCTCTTAAACCCAGTATAACACTTTTCAGCAGGTTAACTTTTGTGAAGTAAACCCAAGAATGAAAAACAATATCTAATGATAAAAAACACAGATATTACGAGATAAAAATGCATATATACAAATATATATATACATACAAGCATATATACACAAACATATATACATACAAACATATACACATATATACATGTATAAGGCCAAAACACCAGATTCTATGCTTTTTATTTATTAACTGTGACTGGTTTTAAGTCTATTCCTGACGTAGCCAGATCTGAGAATAATACAAAAAAAAAAAAAAAAAAAAAAAAACAACCAACCAAACAAAAAAACCTACCATACTACCTGTAGTCTCTGCTTCTCAGCTTTTGGTCACAAACAGTTACTAAATAGTTGCTCCTGTATGTAAATGTAGTAGTAGGTAGGCTAGGCAAATTACATCAAGACATTTTCATTTGCAACTCTTCCCAGGAAGAAAAAAAATACTGCCTACTGCCAGCCAATGGCACTCCAGTGAAATGTTGCAGCTAATTAAACCAAAGAAATGTAACTGCTTATGATCAGATGTTCTCGCATTTCGTGCTTTTAAGAAATAAACTACCTAGTATTGCAAAACTGGTGTTGGGGGAAATGCTCTGCAACTCAGAAACCTTCGACAGGGGGAAAAAAAAGAACTCATTTGCTCTAGAATGCAACCTATTAACCATATGATATGAGAGCTGCTTCCAGAATGTTGGTGTAAATCTCTCTTGTACAAGTTAGCAGCCATTATGCTTTTTTGCAACTTCGGTACAACTGTCTCCATGCCTCAGCTCCCTGTGCAGCACGTGTTACTCACAGCATCACTGAAACAAGAAATTAAATGTTGTTCATGCAAAATCCATACCTGTTGACTGTGCATCACCTCCAATCTCTACCTTGAGAATATGTAAAGAAGCACCAAAATTTGGCTAGGGGAAAAAAAGAGACAGAAAAACAGACAGAGTCCTGCTGTTAATAAGAAGAATGAGGTAAGTGTACAATTCAGAGCATGCTGAAAATGCAATATTCTTACTTTTTTAAACACCCATACAGATGTAATGAGAGATTATATACATTTTCAAGAAAATCCAGCAGGATAAATAGCACACTGATCTTTAAACAGTTTCATTGACTCTTGCACCATTAACAACCCTTCTCCACAACAGTGCAGATTTTAAATAGGTTATGCTCAAAAAATACTAAAGCACTATTAAAGTAGAACACAGAATATATGAGGAACACAGCAGTATTTTAATGTTATTAGAAGTCAATTTGTTTTCTTTTAAAATCAAATTATTTAAGTTGGTATTTTTGTAAATAATTTATTATTTGTTGTAAAGCGTTACCCTGTTCATGTGAAAGAGGTCGTAAATAATCTGTTAACTACAGGCAGATAGGCAAGAACCCACCACACTGGAAAACAATTGTCTAGTCCACTATCCCCCTCCCCTGGCATATGACTGGTGGAGCCAAATATAAAATTCAAGTTCATACAGGCGATTCTACTTCTTCCAGCCATTAGTGGCTTAAGAGTTACTCAAGCCAGAAGTTACAATTAATCATTATTTTAATGACCACTAATAAGTTGCCCTCCTCCATGGAATTACCCAAGCATAATATTGGTATCTAAAAGAATGTTTTAAGACATAAGAATACAATTTGATTTTTAAAAAATGCTGCATAGATGACATGTCTTTTGGCTTACAAGTTTGGGATTTTTGTTTGCTTTTAACAGCAAAGTAAGTATGTCCAATTTACCATTTCTCTTTTTGACATTTTTTAAACTTCTAACACATTTGTTCTCCCATTCCCATCATGAAAGTTGACTGACACTAAAAGATAAGGAGAATGAGGCAAGGTATACCACTCCCAGATATGACAGTTTAAGAGGTTTTAGTAAAAGAACACATCAAAAATTGTTTGAAAATCATGATCTCTCAGCTAGATTTTCTTTTACCACATGCCTATTCAGAACACTCATATTAGTAACACACAGCTGTAGTCTCAAAAAAAACCATCAGGTTTGATTCCCCAGGCACATATTATGCCTTATTCTACCTTGAAAATTAATTCTTTAAACTGCATGGTAAATTATTCCCCTCCAGCCATCTGGATTACATTACTTGAAAGTGACATGACATCCTCTTCCAGCAGAGTAATTTACAGTGCCAAAAGCAAAACAAGCTATTAATGTCCAGTGCAATAATCTTACCATACATTAAGTTGGGTAACTCCACGGGTTACACTTGCTAACTAACACAGCTTACAAACCAATGACATTCCTACACCTTCTAGAGTCACTGCAGTTGTACTTGAAACTAGTTTGGAATAGATATGCTGTTACAAACGTGCAGTCTGCACATTTTTATGCTATGTTAGACCCCCTTACTTCAATCACTATGAACAGCTAAACCCTCCACTTTAGCCACAGAAACAACTTCTCATTTAGCCCACATGAATGATCAAATACATGGTTAAACACATTTTCAAAAACATATTTTCAAAACATATTGTGACAACATGAAAGGAATTTTCTTAACAATATGAAGGGACAGCCCTGAACAAAATCCTGGTTGTCAAAAACAACACCTAAAATTTAAGGTTCTGATAACAATCAATATTAAAGTAGATGCTTTAGAAGATGAGATTTTTGTCTACTTTCAAGTAGCACTGAATATACTACAGGAGTTCCAACATTACACACTAAGAAATTCTGCATGAAATTAAACATTATTGTAGCAGTGAAACCAACCTTACCTTGAACAGGTAATCTAAAATCTGGGAGCGATAAGGTTCTTGGTAGTTCACCAGGAGTCTAGATGTGGCCTAAAATGGAAAGAAAACATGACAATATGAAAACACAACTTTCAAAGATTTTACTACATCCCAGCTTTTCAGGCTAGGCCTCTCACAGAGCTAATAATTTTCACAAAAATAATTATAGCACCTGGAACTCTGCTAAGCCTCTGCATAAACTCGTTTCTAATCCTTCAGATGTGCATTTCTGGTTTCACAGGTTGCAACTGCCTTGTACTCCAGTTACCTGGAATTTACTGCAAACAGAGTCCAGAGAACAGAGAAAGAGATCACACGGCCTTAGGACAAGCAAAAGGCAGCTCCGACCCAGCACTATTTCTCATTCAACTCTCCCTGCTTTGGCTCACCATACACCAAAAGCAAGGGGAGCTCGCAGGCACAGAGGCAGGAGGCCAAAGCAAGCATCTCAGCAGGTCGAAGAGTGGTTAAAAGCTCCGGGAATCTCACGGCTCTGCTGCCTGGACCACAGGAAAGACAACGAGCGGCTGTGGCTCGTCCAGCATTTCAAAACGCAGGGACTATTAAGACCCTCTACATAAAAACCCACCCTGGCTTAGCTCTCCTCCACCGGCACCCAGGACATGGCACCCCGAAAAGCCACTGCACAGGCGGCCGGAGGGCTGGCTCAAAGCGGAGCCCGGCTCCATCACCCCCGCAGCCGAACCACTGGCCGCACCGCTCCCCTCAGCGCCTCCAGGCCTCGCCCGCCGAGCCCCGCTCACATCGTGTGGGTGTCCCCACTCCCCGTCAGTCCTCAGGGCTCCGCTCCGCGACACCCCCGGCCCAGGCTCGGCCGAAGCCACCACAGGCTCCCACTGACGGGATGCCCAGCCCAGGCGTCCCTTGCCGCGCCGAGGAGGATACCAGCATCGCAGCGCTGGAGGAGCCGCTCACCCCGCCGCCGCTGACAGCCCCGATCCCGTCGAACTCCCTGCCCAGCCCGTCGGCATCGTCCAGCACGTAGGTGGCCGCCAAGAGAGGAGCGGCACCGACCCTGGGGGGCCCCGGGCCGCAGCTACAGCCAAGCAAGATCGTGCCCCAGAGCAGAGCCGCGCAGCCCATCCCGCTCCAGCTCCGCTCCCGCCGTGTCCTGCGGCCGTCCTGACCCTGCCGCGCCTCCGCACTGCCCGGCAACGCGCGGCACGTGAGCGCGCCGCCTGCCCGCCCCGGGGCGGGGCGGTGGCGCCCGGCGCCGCCATCTTGCTCAAGGGAAAGGAGGGGTGCGGAAGGCTCTCAGCCTTTACGGGCAGCCCCGCCCGGCTGAAGGCAGCAGTTGCCATTTTGAGAAAGGGCAAGGCAGGCCGCTGCGGCCTGTGCCGCCATGCCGGAGTTGGGCACTGAGCAGCGACCGAAGCTATGGCGGGGCCAGCCTGGGTCTGGGAAAGCTGCATGGCTGTGAGGCGAGGAGGGGTTTGTGTGGGAGCGCGACAGGAATGGCGTTCAGTGTAGCGTGAGCAGCCGCGCGGAGGGGCTGAGTCAAGCTGACCCTCTTTTTCGGGGCCTCTGCCTCTCCTTTTTGGGGCCTCTGATACTTGTCCCGGGCGAGGAACGGCGTTTCCTAGTGCGTCATTCCCAGGCCCTCCCTGCACCTCGCAGCCAGTGTCCTGGGTTTGCGCCGCTCTCGGGCTGCCTCCAAATCCCCTGACGAGTCGGCACAAGGCGGCGCTTTGAAGGAGCACATTCCAGAGCACCTTGAGAAGGACCTTTGATCGCCGCAGGGGCAGAGGCTGGGAGCGGCCCCGGGCCCCGCAGAAGCCCTGCCCCGCAGAGGTTGCTGGCAGCCCTGCGCCCTTCCCGGGGAATCCCAGTGGTCCCCAGTTAGATCCGCAGCTGCGTCAGCAGGTCACCAGAGAGGGATGCTGAAAGTGGGGTTTAAGTTATGATTGGCGGAACGAGCCTGTTTACGCCTTCAGGGGTACGCTGTGGGCAGCCCCATCAAAATGTGAGCAGCTGAGCCGCACGCCAGAAATTTCCGTGAGGTTTGCCGGGGTATTCCCTCAGACTCCGCCTCATGGAAGCATTCGGCTCGGAGGAAAAGTAACCTGGAGATCGGCGATCAGCTTGATAATCCTATAAAAATTCATAATGGGGAACTGTCTTTTCTATTGACCTCAGTATTTCATAGAGGAGATGCTTCATGTGCCTAAAGGTGGAATGAAGCATGAGGCGATGCAGTGGCTGATGTCCTGCGTCGAGTAAGAGCTGTGAAAAAGCTCAGGTTTTGCACATTTCTAAACATAAAGAATGCTGTTATTCGAGCCTCTGGCACTCTTGTCATTGATCTAATGTCTCAGTGATGACATTACCTGACTGACGTTTCCTGTTTATTTCTTTTTAAATAGCAATACCAAGCACTCACAAAACATTTTGCACTTTACAGCAATATCAAGCATTAACTAATGAACCTGCTCACACCCAAATGAGCTATATGATACCATTATGACATGCAGAAGGACAGAGTGACTTCCTCAGGGCTACAGTGAGTCAGTGCCAGAGGTAGAATTATGCTCCTGGTCCTATTTCACATTCATTCCAGCAGACTGTACGGCTTTGCACACCTGGAAGGTTTGCAAAACAATCATGAATTATTAATTGATTCATTTTTATAGTTTCATTGATTAATGTATCAATTTATTCCATGTAAAAGGCTTCAGCTGTGAAATTCAGTCTCTTATGCACTGATAAGATCCTAAAATTGTCAGTTTTCAAAACCCATATTTGCAATCCTGTGATGTGCTGAGTGCCCACCCTTTTCAGTTGGTACAGAAAAACATTCTCACAATCTGGTTTGGTGGAAGGAAAAGGATATTTTACTGTGACTCTGTGAACTTTTATTCTGCAATAAGAATCTTGACCTTGTGTTGAACCTTTTTTTCTTTACACTTTTATTCATGGCCCCTTTGTATGCCCGAATTTAGCCAATAAACTTACTAAGGACTTACTCTGCTTCTTTTCTAGATAAGACTGTTTTCCACTGTTAATACTTTTCTATTTGAGGTCTTTTTTTTTTTAATTTTTTATTGATAGTTGATTAATCACAGCAAACACTAAGAACACCTGTTCCAAGATGACTGATCTGAGATACGGTGTATGTCCAGATCTCAAAAAACCTGTGGAAAATTGTGCTGCTTACATGAGAAATTAAATTGTTGCATGTGGACACAGTTAACCATTTATTTTTACATACAGCTTTTCTTCGAGAATGCATGAAAGGCATTGTCTCCTCTCTTGGCTTCCTTTGATCTTCAGTCCTTGTATTGTCACAGCAAAGAACTGTAGAAATGTTTCAATTATGTTTCTCTATTTCTAATAATGATAACCATTTTTTCTTCAGCAAATTATAGGAATGCTCAACAAAATAGCAGCAGAACCAGCAAACGTGACACTGTTCTTATTTGGTATTCTTGTTAGGAATAGGCATGTGGAAAGTGATGAAACAAGTCTTTGTCTAATGAATTTTGTCTCAATAAAAATGAGAGTGTGACTGAAATTTATTTCAGAGATTTGTGTAAGCAAGTGGTCTTCCATTTACCAAACTGGAAGGGGCTCTTACAACAGTTTGAGAATGGCCACAAGTAGTTGATAATTTAGGCTTCATGTAACAGTCAGATCAGTAAAAAACTGTGGATGAAAAAGTCACGCTCTGACTGAAAAAAAAGGAACCAAATCTGTGCATCCAGTGGTTAAATATTACAGAGCTGCCTGGTATTCTCAAGAAAGTCAGTATGACCCTATTTTAGAACTTTTGAATTTTTTTTGTTTCATTTCTCCTCAGCATCTGAATCGTCAAACTGGACAGTTTTGGTGTTACCCAACAAATGGGCGTTTCAAGTGAAATTGTACCCACTTTCTTAAAGCAGAATTACATTGTTTCAAACAATTTAGGAGAAAATACACGCAATAAATTATTTTGATCACGGGGAGAGAGGAGAACTGTGCTCACCTGTCTAATTGAAAGAATTGTCTGTTAAAAGAATCACTCCTATGAAAACAGCATCCAACCTCAGATTCAGTTTATATAAAAATACATTAATATGTAACCTGTCACAGTGCATAACATACTGTTATCCTTTGTTAACTAGAACTATTCACAAACTTCTCATAAATTCTGAAAATACTTAATTGTTTTTCTACAAACTACTAAAGTCATACATTTTTGTGCTCTACTTAGGTGGATTCTTTTTGATTCTGTGATAAACTTGTAGGGAAAAGCAAGTGAGGTCCTTCAGTCAACAAAAAACATACATATTTTGAACTTATACAGCTAAACACAAATAAAACAGCATTTTATTTCTCTGGGTGGTTTCTCTGCAGAATGTAATGTCTCCTAGATAAGGGGTGTAAATATACTACGCTCATATAATTAGGCAATATTTTAAATTAAACTTCTATAAAGTCTCCAAAAGTATTCCTATACCTACCGAGGTTGCTTCCATCCTTTTTTCATTATCTTTGTAATTATATTATTTTTTTTCTCATGGTCAAGCTTAGATTAACAAGGAATTGGGGAAAGAAGAAAAAAAAAAAAGGAAGCAAAACCAAGAGATGTGTGAACTGCTGCCTGTTTATCTAAGAGCAGCTTCCTGTTTCTTTATCTGATCAAGTAGAAGCAGACGCTTTTCTTAGAAGCAGACACGGGTTACACTGCCAATGGCATAACAGGAACCGCTGCACGGGGACACGTGGCTGCCAAGGTAAGTGCTCAGGATCCAAGGAGCCAGGGACACAGCTACATTCTGGGACAGGTTTCAACCTAGCTGTCCCTAATGGGATGCTGACATCAGACAATAGAAAGAAGGGACACAAAAGGGGCTGGAAAAGATTGCTTTGGGAGAAGGATTATTTCAGTCCCAACACAACCAAAACGTGAGACTAAGGCAAAAGACATCAAAAGATCGAATTAGGAAAGACATACCTAGGATTAGCAAAGAAAGCTTGATTCATTGTTTGCTCTAATGGCATTGCCACAATCAAAATACTGTTGATTATGAAAGGGGGGAAGATGGAGAAGAACTGTATTTGGGGGTGAATTTTCAACATTCTGAGCTGTCCCATCACTGCAAAAAGTGCCTCAGGCCTCCCCAAAGGTTCCAGTAACTCTTTCTATTAGTGTTCTTCAGTATTTTCAGACACTAACAAGATACCCAGTGCTATTTATATGAATATGCAGAATGCTTAAAACTTAGCAGAAAAATAAGCTCTGGTAAAAGTAGCTTCTTGGAATGCCAGGTATCATGTATATGAAAATATTTTGTACATTTTTCTGTATGCATAGAGGAAAATATGATGCACATAATGATATAGCAAAGTAATACTTGCCTGCATGGCCTACATCCTAAAAAACATGTTGGAGGTTTTTTTGTATTTGTTCATATTAACTCAATGTTTATGCTCAGTGAAACAGTCCATAAATTATATCTCCAAGTTAAAAAGGCTGAGCTCTTTTAGACCTCTTTGAGTCTCTACAGAATCTTATGGAGACCTGTGGGTAAACTTTAATGTTGCATGAGGAAAAATGCTGTTAATTTTAAGCAAAAAAGGCCATGTTTCTGAAAGGTGTATTTCAACTCTCCTAAACTGTGAAGTTTTTCAGAATTAAGTTTTGAGATCTGCTCGAATTGGCTATGGAATGTCCCTTGTACTCGAAGGAATCATCTTGGCAATGGAACTTATTTTGAGAACACAAAGCAATCTACTTTGTTGAAATTCCTTGAAGACAAAAAGGAAAACCATCTGTCTTTCCATCTTACGATTGATATACAGTACCACCAGTACAGCAGCTACTGCACTAGCTCACACAGCATTGTTCCTTTCTCCCCTTACAAAGTTGTTTACAGATAAGAGTATGGAATATCCTTTTCTATTTATGCTTATGAAAGTTTTAACTTTACACTTCGTGAATTTCAAAATGTCATAGATGGAAAGACCACATGAAGCTCTCTTTGAACCTGAAGAAGATGCTGTAGAAATGCATTGATACAAATAAAGTATATAATGACTACTTTTCCCTAAAACTCTCACAAGGTTCTTTTACAGGTTTGTTTGCATAAACTACTTGAAGCATAACATTTGCTAGTTCATTTCTCTAAATTTTATATCTTACTGACTCTTCAGAATTCTTGTACAGTGGGTTTTCTGTAGCAAAATGACAGAGGCAAGAACTATGATAATAATTGAATAATGTGTCTAAAAGAAAAAATTAATGTTAAGAATTTTAATTTTTGTATTTGAAACATCTGATACCAAAACAATTCTATAAAATAAATCACAAGTATATGGAATTAGTCACAGTAGGTTTGGACCATGAAAGTCAAACCATTAGACTGTATCATTAAACTGAAATTCCTTGATAGTTAAAAAAAATAACAATCATTGGGGAAAATGATCAAATATTGTTTTTAGGATAGCTGTAAGTCAATACCATCCTCCTAGGCAAAACCAGCAAGTGTGCTCAGTATTGGAGAGAAAACCTGGGAATGCTTCAGATCATGCATTCAGGTAAGAAAAATCATCCTGCATTACAAAGTCCTAATTGTCAGAAAAACAACTCAGCAAGAAGGTGTGATATGGACTACCTGCTCTGAATTAAGGCCCTGCGCAATCTGAGTGAAATGTGTTGTAAGCAGGGCAAAGTAGTGCTTTCTGCTTTTATATTTCTGTGCAAGAAACTGCAGCTTGCATTGTGGTAAGCTTCATTTGCTGGCTCTTTGACACACTTTAGTATAGGTCATCAATACATGCCAGAGAGACACACTTCTCATTATTACCATCACTGAAAGCATGTCCTCATGTAAGTACCATCCATGTGTCATCAAAGTTCGGACATGGATTACCTGGGGAATGAATGCTACACAGCCTCCAGGGCTGTGTTCATAGGAACTAATGAACATACTGGTTAAGAAGAAATGGGGTACAGTGACCTGTGAATATGAAGGGCAGAACAAATGTTCTGAGGTGACAAATTTCATGTGGTCTCAGCTCACGTCTTTGAATTTCATGTTTAGTGTCCCAGCTTGCCATTAGCCAATTATACCTTCAGATACTAGTTCCTTAAGGCAGACGGCAGAAGGGCAAAGTCTTTCCCCAAAGGACATGGTTTATTCAGACAACAGCAATATAAGGACAAGTGGTTTACCTTATGATCAGTGAGATCAACACCGCAAAACTCTTAGAAACAATGAGCTAAAATGAGAAAGCTGAAGAAAAACAGGTGTCATGAGGAAATTGACATGTTGGTCTGTGAGTAGATACAAAAGAAGCTGTTGTGAGTAACACGAGAGAAACTGGGAGTTTATAAGGATGGTGAGTCTGTAATACAAGTTAACGAACAAAAGAGAAAGAGTTTATAGGGGAGGGAGAAGGAATTCCAGTTTCTCCATCATGAGACTAGCAAACACTGCCTCATACACTTGCTGCATTTAATACATGCTTCTGAAAGGGCCTATTTCGCTTGTAGACAGGAAGAGACCTGTCATAAAGAGATGCTAAAGTGTGATTAGAAGAAGAGGTAGGCATTTTATCTTTGATTCATCTGGTCTGTCTGCACACATTTGATTTCTTTTTGGTGAGAAGTGGGTCACAAAACCCTGGGATCTAATTTCTAGAGCTAGATATTTATTTTGTGATACTTATCTATACTGGTAAGCTTACAATGCCCTATTTACTGTGTGGTTTTATGAAAACAAGCTGAAATGCAGACATCTTATGTTTGTGTTAAATATAGATGCTGCATTTTTTTAAAATTAGTCATCATGTTGGTGAAGTTCCTCAATGGACCAAATCACCAAGTCCTTCTCAAGAATTTTCCATTACTTTCAAGCTTGTGAATGAGTTTAGCTCTAGCTGATAAGTTAGGAAACTTGATCAAATAAAGCAGTGGCAGGTAAAACTGAGTATTTGCTTTCTGGCTAGTTTTGTCATTGTTCCTTTTTTTTATGAATAATCATGAAAGGGGCTTTTTTATGGATAAGAGATCCATATAATAACCTCTCAGCACAGGCAATAAACCTGTTTGGGTTTTCTGATAAACCCAGAAACACATAAAACCCATAAAAGGCTAAATTTTTCTTACCACATGGAAAAGTTTCTGCACAGGAGTTGCATTCCATTGAAGTTCTTTCCCATGTGGGGACAGTTATAGATGTGCTATCATGCAGCCTACGTGTTCTTCAGCCTCTTTACCTGCTCTGCTGGCAGTCCAGGCTCAAAGCACAGACAAGTTATCACAGAAGTCTTTCAAGCAGTTAGTATATTTGGCAGTACAACTGGACTGCAACCAGTATTTTCCATTCTCGTATTTCCTGAACGTAACAATTGGGTCTTTAGAGAAGGGAGCTGCTGAGTGTCAGAGCAGTGATACAGTCAGTGAGTACCATCTGTCTCACAACTACAGTTGTACACCCTTTCTTACTGGAAGGTCAGCTCTTCTATGTGCTTCTAAGGCTCACACATGCAACTCCTCCAGTCTCACTGCTTAAGTCAGGGCTGCCATTTTACTGATATTTTCATGTTGAAGCTGTTGATAACCACAGTCCTGGAAGTGACTAAGAAAAGTTTAATTGCTAATGACTTTATAAGCTCATGCATCGCAGCCACAATTTATAGAGGGAAGAAGTGTAAATGAAAAATTTTACTCAGAGTCTCCACCTCATACATTCAAAGGGACACCCAGCAGATTGTCATGTGCATGCAGGAACCCAGTAGACTGCCAGGTTTCACGTGAGGGTTTCTGGTACATGCAGTAAGTGTTGCTGGGACAGCTCGGTTGATGGCAAGTTCTTGTGGGATCACATACAAAGGAGGAGAGAAGAAGCAGGGATATGTGAGGATGCAAAGAAGCCAAGAGTGATTTGCAACAGTGAAACATACCAGACACAGATTTTCCTCTTCTGAGGAGATCCCAACATCCAGCAGTACCTGAATCCCTGTGTTTCTATCCTTGTCTCTCCATTGCCTTAGAGGGGAGGAGGTTATTTGTGATAAGAAATCTACCATATTCATATTCCCAAAACCATGCTAACCAGAATAATAGAAAGTGCACATCTATTATTTTATTTGTGGTCCACTTTCTGATCTCCTTTAACTTCCCACAAGAGAGACCCAGGATTGCAGGACACCCCCCCCCCCCCAGAAGAAGTGTCTTAACTACTCATCCTGCTTCTGCTGTAAAGCTTCCATCTAACTGGCCTTGACCACGTTAGATTTTGGGTTCCTTTTCCTATGCATTCCTAACTCCAGGAGTGTTTACATCCTCTGATGTCCTACAAACACAGTTTCTTTCTTCTGAAAAAAAAAAAAAAAAAAGACACACACCAAGAATCCCATACAAACAAACAGAAATGTTATAGCTGACATTTTTCCTTTTTGGTAACAGAAGGCTGGAATCTTGTCAACCACATCCTGAAGAACTAACAGATGACAACCGATCAGACTACACAGGGGATTTTATTGCACCCAGACTGGAATTATCTCAAGGATACTACTGGGGGGGACAATGGACAACAACACTGAGTGCCATGATGATCACACCCTGGATAAATATTTGTTTCCCTTTGTGTACAGCATTGTGATGATGATCAGTATTCCCATCAACTGCATATCCCTCTATGCATCTTGCATTCAGGTGAGGAAAAAGAATGAGTTAGCAGTCTACATCTTTAGCCTGTCCCTGGCTGACCTTTTGTACTCTTTGATTCTGCCTCTGTGGATTGATTATGCCTGGCATGGAGATGACTGGAGGCTCTCTGCCTTGCTTTGTCAGATTTTTGCCTTCCTTATGTATATGAATTTCTACACCAGCACCGCATTCCTTGCTTGCATCTCTATTGACAGGTACCTGGCATTAGTTCACCCCTTGAAGTTCCAGTACTTGCGCACAAGAAGATTTTCATTGATTGTCAGCATAATTGTTTGGCTTCTGGAAAGCATCTTTAATTCAGTCATATTGGTGAACAAAGAAGTATTCAATGATCCTTGCAATTTCACTAATCATACATTATGCTATGATAATTACCCCCTGGAAAGGTGGCAGGCAAACATAAATTTATTCCGGATATGCTCAGGGTATTTGGTCCCTTTGATAATCATCATATTTTGCTACCACAGAATTTACCAAGTAGTGAGGTATAACCAAGCCACAGTAGATGAAGAAAAGAAAAAAGTGAGGAAACTTATTCTGAACATCACCGTTAGTTTCATTGTTTGCTTCACTCCTTATCATGTTGTATTGCTTATTCGCAGCATCAAAGAACCTTCCATGTCTGACCCACACCTTTTGTTGTTGATGTATAAGGTTTACAGAATCACACAGGCCTTAGCAAGTTTGAATTGCATTGCGGATCCCATTCTGTACTGCTTTGTGAGTGAAACTGCACGAACAGAGATAGTGAATTTGCTCAGGTATTGCTTGTGCCTGCGAAAACGTGAGGAAGACCAAGTGAAAGAACATGCTCTATGTAGTTCTGCTACAAAAAGCACTGCACTGATCACCTACAGAACTTCCAGTGTAACACAGACTGTCAAAAATTCCTGAATGAGCACATGCAAAGGAAAATTGGAGAACCTAAAAGAAAAAGAAAGAAAAATTCTTCTCCAGTCTGTACCTAGGAAATACCCCAAAAGTCAGACATACCAATCTAAGTGAAACCAGTAGCTGGAGCCATATAGGGTCAATGTAATCAATGGAGCATCAACACATATCTTTCAATCAGGTATGGTATATAAATCAATGACAACAACAAAACACATAGTCAGGAAGGATGGCTGTGACATGCTGACGGAATTACTGAGGATCCCCCACAGAACTGTCTCCTGTTGCAGCTTGCTAGCCAGCCTGCTGCAATATACTTAGCTGGAAGAAGGCTGAAGTCCTCTTTGTCCTGATTGGCAAAGGAGCAGACAGAGGGAGTGTGGTAAATTTCTCTATAATTTTGTGGTGTAATTTATGCTGCTATGATGGTTCCTGTGTTTCATTAAAGGCTCAAATTCTTCTTCAGCATACACCTGAGATCAGCCACTTCTTAAAATTGTTTACTTTTTGTGTACAGGTACTTACCTGCCCTTAAGCTTTTGTTTTCTTTGAAAAATGTATGTTCTAATGTATAACTGCATGTCATGCATTTTCATTACAGTACCAGTAGTGGGTTTCAGACAGTTGAAGATTCATTACTTCAAGTGCCTATAGAGAAGAAAATTCTAGCCACCAGTGTTTTAACTTGGATGAAACTTTTCATGATACATGCAGGGGTGGAAGAGAGGGATAGAAAGGTGAGGTTTCACATCTCCACAGCATAAAGAGCCAGCCTTTAGAGTTGCTTATATGACTGAAATCTGGAGTGTGGTTCCATTTTCAGACTCAACAGAGCAAAGTTTGCATCCATTTACTTAACTGCACATGGAGGCCTCAGCTAGAGGTTCCAGGGCTCTCAATCTGCCAGTTTTAAAAAATTAAACAACAAGCCAGGCAGAAATACTGACAAACCAGGTGTTTGAACATGAATGTACCAAAAAACAGTAAGAATAGAAGCAAAAGTACCCACATTTTGAAAGAGTTGATGTTAGCACAGATCAGAAGTGCAGCTGTTAATCCAGGGAGCTGTTCATATGTAGGCCCCAGAAACAGCTGCCTGGCTCCCTAGTTCCCTGTCCCATCCAGACACCTGGCCCTCTGAAAAGAGTTAAAACATGGAAAGTCTCTTTTTTCTCCTCTCACAACCTTTTTTACTTTTGCTCAATTCCCAGGAAAAATATTTGGTTATGGTGGTTTTTTGATTGCATGGGGAAAGAATTTTTCTTTCCATCAAAAAAAAAAATCTCCCTCCAGCAAATTTGTGTTGTGGAAAGATTTTTACCAGCACTTTTCAGCACCCTTTTAGGTCTGACATTATGTATGGAGGATGTGCATAAAGTGGTCACAAGTAATAAGATATTTTTTATGAGAATATCCCTCTGTGTGTAAATTAAAAATTTCTCCATTGCAAAGAACATTTTAACTGTTTTCATGAGTTGCTGTGTGTGTCTGTACTTTCCATTAATTTCACTTTCTGAAATGGGAACTTGCCAGGCTGTGGAAGCTGGGCTTGTTCAGCCTGGAGAAGAGAAGACTTTGGGGAACCTAATGGCAGCTTTGCAATCCTGCAAAGAGAGTATTGAGAAGATGGAGCCAAGCTGTTCACAAGATCTCATAGCAGGAGTGGTGTGGTTTAAGCCTGGCTGGAAATTAAGCACCATGCAGCCACTTGCTCAACCCCCTTCTGTCCCCACACAGACAGGTGAAATGGAGAGGAGAATCAAAGTAAAACTTGTAGGTTGAAATAAGAACAGGTTTATAATCAAAAATAAATTTAAAATGTAGTAATAATGGTAAATTATAATAATAATGATAATGATAATGATAATAATAAGGGAAAAAACCATGTGACGCACAACACACTTGCTCACCACCCACTGACCAATGCCCACTTCCTAAACCCAGATCAGCCACCCTTCTGGGTAACTTCCCCCAGATTATACACTGGGCATGACATTCTATTGTGTGGAATATCACATTGGCCAGTTCAGGTCACCTGTCCCAGATATGCCCCCTCCCGTTTCTTTTGCAAACATCCTCACTGGCAGAGCATGAGACAAGAAAAAAGTCCTTTACTTAGGATAAACATGCCGTAACAAAACCAAAACACATCAGTGTGTTATCAACACCATTCTCACTCTGAATTCAAAACACAGCAATGTAACAGCTACTGAAAGGAAATTAACTCTACCTGAGCTGAAATCGGGACAAGGAGGGACAAGAAATCATGTGTATAACTTGAAGCAAGAAGGGTCAGGGCTGACGAACGGAAGAAGTTCTGAGCTGTGAAGAGCTGACAAGCAGCGGAGTCGGCTGCACCAAGATGTTCTGTGTGCTCCATTCTCAGCGGTTTTTAAAACCCAACTCAACAACGCTTGAGCAACATCTGGCCTTGTAGCTGACCATCCCTTTAGCAGAAGGTTGGACTTGAGATTTCCTGAGGTCCCTTCAAACCCCAATTATCCTGTGATCCTCTGGGTAGTCACTATTCTGGCTGTTGCCGTCCTCTCTAGAAAATTACATTCCCTTCTCTTTTTTGTTTTCATTTACTGGATTTTGTTTTCATGTGGCTTTGTGTTTCTGGTTTTTTTTTTCTGTAGTTCCTTCTTATATATTATGAAGGAAGAATTATGCAAGCAGCAGTGCAAGTTACTTCACCATGAATTTTTTCCAGTGCTGACCTATGCATTTTGCAATAGAATGTGAAATTTCACAGCAGCATTGAAATAAAAGCAGAACCAAACTTCACTGTAACTTCATGGAAAAAAGAACTCAGTGGTTCATTTTTAAATCTTTCACACACCATAAAGGTTGGAAAGTTAATTCTATT
This sequence comes from Coloeus monedula, assembly GCF_965178545.1. Classification (NCBI taxonomy): domain Eukaryota; kingdom Metazoa; phylum Chordata; class Aves; order Passeriformes; family Corvidae; genus Coloeus; species Coloeus monedula. The sequence goes on from NC_138786.1 coordinate 46,981,684, forward strand.
TCAGCTTTTAATTTAAAGAATTTAAGAATTAATTTAAAGAATAATGAAAACTGAAGGTAAGCAACAAAACTGAGTCAAATTTAACCTCTGTGTCAGGGAGTAGTGAGAGCTGGCAGCTCTGCAAGGGGCAGTGAGCGAGGAGCTGAGGGTGACAGCCAGGCAGCCTGGGCAGCATCGTCACTGAAAAGCCACAGTCCCATGGCATCTCAGCAAGGCACAAGAGCAGGTCTGGCCAACTGTTCCAATGCAAATCCACAGGAACTCTTCCCAAAGCAATGACATTCCTTACACAAATGAGTTTATGACATTCACATGTCTATTTAATGGCAAGTAGAATGGCATGTATTCAAATTCCATTTTCCTCACAGGCAATGCCTACAGACATTAGAATATGGTCTCAGTGAGTCACCATAGTTCCTATCTCACTTCAAATCAATATAACAAGAATATGGATAATTAAAAGGGCTGTGATGGTAATTTAATTAGGATCCACAGGGTATGAAATGTCAGTGCCAAAGAATACTGCTGTCAGCTTAATAGCAGCAAGAGTGAATTTGTCTATCAATAGTTCTCTTAAAACAGAATCTGTCTGCCAAAAGTCCAGCAAATATATAGCCCAGCTTCCTAAGTTGAGGGATTTTCAGTGAACTGTGGTGACCCAGCTGGTGGAATTCCAGACATCATTTAATCTGTTTCTTTTCAGAATCTTAGAATCATTAAGGTTGGAAAAGAGCATTAAGATCATCTACTCTATCAGCCACAATCTGCATCCCTGCAGATCATTATTCTGTTCTGATGTAGCTACAGATACAGATAAAGCTTCACTTTATTAACGTCAGTGTGGCCAGACCTGACTCACAAGGTTATAGGCTGACAGAGACACCTTCTTAGCCTGTAGTTTTTTTGGTTTTGGGGTTTTTTTTTGGTGTTTAACACATCTAACTGCAGAACCACTGAAAATGACAAAGTATGAATTTGAGTTATTAAGTTAATATATTCCATGTCCTGTTTCCATTCACACAGAATGACGCCACTGAAATCATTCTGATAAATCTAGTGACAAGTCTCCACTCTTGATTAAATGCCAGTAGAGAAGGAAGCAGTGGGCCATAGTTTAGTCATGTGCCAATTCCCATAGTAACTACCAGTTTCATCAGTGTCATCATCAAGTCTAGTTCTCTACTTTCTAAGGTGGGAAAAAAACCAAACTATTCATTTGGTCCCACCTCCATACAGCAGAGAGAGAGAGAACATGAGTGAGAGTATGAGTGCTTGGGACTAGCAGAACCACAGCAACATAAAATCAACTTGCCCAGAACAAGGCTGCAGGGAAGGAAAGCGAAGCACGGCTCTGAGTTCAGAGGAGGCAGGGGCAGCTGCTGCACCCAAAGGCCACTGCTGCCAGTTGCCAGGGCTCTCCTTCTGCCTCAGACAGCAGCTCCTGCTGGTCCCCAAGCCCTGCTAGATGGCAGCTTGACCCTGCCCAAGGCCACCAACTCCTCTGTACCTGCAGGGTCCCTGATGGGGCTGATCCAAGGCAGCATCTGGTAAGTGATGCTCTAGCTCTGATAAGAGGAAAGAGCAAAACACATTGTGCATGTGTTTTTCATAAAGGTTTTTCCTTTATTGCTGCACCACAATGGCTGTGTTACTAACAAATTGCTAGCCTAAGCTGACACAGGGACGTTTTGGCTGTTCGGCTATGAGTTAAAGGTAACCAAGCTATTTCACCTAAATCCTTTAATATCCTAGAAAGACATAAAGTATGTTCTGGACTGGGACTTCAGAAAAGAGAAACAAACCCAAACAATAAAAAAGAAGAAAAAACCCCAACAACAACAACAAAAACCAAACAGAAAACATTAAGGAAGAGACTGCATCAAATGATATGCAAAAAGTCTGATCCAGGTGAATTACAAAGATGCTGCACAAGACAGAGTCAGATTCTCGTATCTGCCAACTCAGAGGCATTGTCAGCAGTGTATCACCTACAGCCTGCATCCAGCCCCTGTACAGCAGAGTGTATGTCCTATAGCATCTCTCACTGAATATCAGAGTGCACATCATCACTAATGTGGCATGGAAATGCTTAAACAGTGGGAGGTGCAAAAAACCATGGGAAAATAGGTCAATCCCTTTTTTGTTCTGTTTTCAAAATTAACTTTTAATATTTTGGTGATGGGAGCACTGACTCAGAGCTTCTTTTAACAGGGTGTGAGAGAAATTGAAAAAATAATAGATGATGTCTCCAGAGCGAAGGTAGCTGTTACTATAAATTTAGCATTTTGAGAAATGTTATTTCTATAGCAACTGCTACAGGTTCAATACGGGGATAAAATATTCTTTTCTTTTCTTTTATTTTCTTGGTAAAGTCAAGATCTGTTGCTGGATGAAAAACAGAGTTGATGACAGATTGGGTAAAAGCACACCCAGAGAGTGTACTAGTGTCCAAACCCATATGACCTTCATGGGGTTGCCAGTGGATGAGAGGCTGGACGTGACCCTGCAGTGTGCATTTACAGCCCAGAAGGCCAATCCTATCCTGCATCCAAAACAGTGTGGGCAGCAGGGTGAGGGAGGGGATCCTGCCCCTCTGGTCTACTCTGATGAGACCCCACCTGCAGTGCTGCATCCATCTCTGGAGTCCCCAGCACAGGAAGGACATGGACCTGTTGGAGTGAGTCCAGAGGAGGGTCTTCAAGATGATTAGAAAGATGGAGAAGATCTCCTATGAAGCAAGGCCTGTTCAGCCTGGCAAAGAAAAGGCTTAAGGCCAACCTAATTGTGGCCTTCCAGTACGTGAAGGGAGCCTGTGAGAAAAATGGAGAGGGACTTTCTACAAGAGATGTACAGATAGGACGAGGGGGAAAGGCTTGAAACAGAGAGAGAGTAGGTTTAGATTAGATATTGGGAAGAAACTCTTTGCCATGAGGGTGGTGAGGCACTGGCACAGGTTGTCCAAAGAAGTGGTGGATGCCCCATCCCTGGAGGTGTTCAAGGCCAGGTTGGATGGGCTTGGAGCAACCTGGTCTGGTGGAAACTGTCCCTGCCCATGGCAGGGGGGTTGGAACTAGATGATCTTTGAGGTCCCTTCCAGGCAAGCCATTCTATGATTCTATGATGATTCTTCAGAGCATTTTGTTGTGGCACATTGCCTTTCAAATGACTTACTGAAGTTCATTTAACATAAACAATGACTTGCACAAGCTTTTTGCAAGAGATGGTCCTAATATCCCTAAATTTGTGCTATATTTCATACCAGCTGCAGTTCTGTTTTGATTTCTTGTAGAATCTTGGCCTTGCCTGTCATTTCTCTCTGTTTAAAAATCTTCCTCCCTTTTAACAACAGGGGAAGAAAGTAATGGCTGTTTTTCTGACCACACATGAAGAACTACACCCAGGAACAATCTTATTTCCAATTTCTAGCATTTTAGCATGGAGGTTTTTGCATCTCAATCCTAGTCATATCTCAGGGATATATTGAACTATTGAAGAAATTTTCACCTCAGTTTCCTTCATCTGAGAGCTGGTACCTTAGCAGATGTCCCAACAAGTACTAATTCCAGAAAGCTACAGTCTAAAGGAGAGATCCATACATGTGTTCTGTTTCACATACTTGATTATATGTGTGAGGAAACACTGTGAGGAAAATGCTGTTGATCCTGTAAATCAGGAATTCCTTAGACTCACATCCTTAGGCTGACATCCTTACATGAAATGAACTGGTGAGACTGAGGTGAGTATCCTAATTTGAGGCACCAGGTCTCCTGTGTCTGAACAAGTAGTCTGGCTTATGCTAATACATCTTCTGAGTTATCTTTTCACCACAGGAGACTCAAGGACTTTGAAACAAGAAGGAAGGTAAAAAGCACTAATTCTTAGAGGAAAAAAGGATCTCTTAACTCTGCCAAATATCTATGAAGCAATTCCTGAGATTCATTGTATTCTCAGAATGAGAGCATAAACACATGGCTTCACTATCTTCTTTGCTTATCCTCATGCAGTGCAACAATAAATAATCCACAGTAAACCAAAGTTTCTGCTCCTTTTCAGAATGTATTGCAGCAGGAAAAAAAAAAAGCCCAGAAAAGGTCAAATTACTGAGGACTGCTGATGTATTCATGGTAACCCCATGCAAACAGAAGCAAGCTCTCCTTCCTGGCATGCAGAGAGCAAGCATGTCATTGTCTGGCAGCCCAGTGTATGTGAACCTAATATAGGTTCTGTGGAGCACAACCAACCTAGGAAAAAGCTTCATACTGAGATGTTGTACAGGGAAACAATGCTGCAGTCACATTTGTTACAGAGCTTGTGCCAGAAACGTGTGAAATACAAGATGTAATTTCTTGGACACCTGTTTTGATGTGATCAGTGCCAGTCTTCCTTCCCCTTCTGATGGCTGTTGGTTCATAATGCAGTGTCTCAACCCCGTTCATGTATCACTCAGACGTCTTAACATAACAGAAGGAGTAAGATACTACAGTGTATTATGAGGTGTACTGTGTATTACCTGTGACTCCACGGGTAACTTTGCATTGAATTCTGCAGCTGTGAAAATTCCCTGTGCTCTGTTTGAGTAGCACGTTTCATCACAAAGTTTAGTGTTCACACTTAGAGGATGATTTACTTCTGTGGAAAGCAGGAAATAAATTTAGGCAGTAGCATTTAGCATTTAAAATTAGACCTGTTTGGAGAGGAAAAAAAATCCTGGAGCTTTTTTGATCCCTAGTACACTGCTAGTAGATTCAAAATTTGATTTTATATAAGCCTGACATACACGGTTTCAAGAAGATCTAGAAAAATTCATCAGCAGTAAGCACCATAACTCTATATCTACCAAGGCAAGTCAAGGAAAATAACTTTATCTGAGGGAAACACCCACTGATTCTTCCTGTTTCACTGTTGTTTATACTCCTGATTTCTTCAGAATTCTTTCATGCAGTTATCTGAAAGTCACAGCTCTTGTATTTGGAGGTTCATGTGTATTTTCCCTTGCTTTTTCTTGTGTTTTATGTTCATAACTGCACAGTCTTTACAATGTTAATTTTAAAAGACGAAATGTAGGACAGGAAAAAAATAATCTAAAATATAGTATATTTAACTGTAGTTGTTTTTTAAATAAAATCTTAAGAGTGATTTGCTATGCAATTTTAAAACCTAAATAGTCAGTTTATTTCTTCATTGTGACAGGAAACAACTTACATATGTTGTGTCATGGTGGAAATAACAGAAAAGTGTCTTGACTACTCAGATCAAGCAAAAGGAACCTGCAAACTGGATTTAGCTAGAAGCCTTTTCAAAAACTTGCTAACGTGGTACATATAGGTTTATCTTTTCTTTGCTGTGCATTCACTTCAATTCATTACAGACATACTACAAGTGAAACCACTTCTGGGTACTTCTTTGGGTTTTAGCCAATTAGGCAGTTTGTTTATTTTGAGCAATTCATTCAGAGAAACCAGGATCAAGAACTCAGAAACCTTTTGAAGCACTACCTATGCAGGAGGCATAAGATCCCCAGTGCAGACATTAAATCTGGCTCTTCACTCAAGATTCCTGTAAATACATTCTGAAGACATTAAAGTAAGCACCTCAATGATTGCAGTGAGAGATGGTAGGAACACCTGTGCTTGGATACATATTATTTAATGGAAAATGCCTGTGTTCCTGTCACTTCAGCAAATACATTTTTCCTTAAATTCTTGGGTTTTTTTCTTGCACAGTATTATCATTATCACTCAAAATTAAATGCAGTGGAATATTACAAGTATCTCAGTTGTATTTCCAAAAGACTTGTGTAAAATGAGTGAGCTGGGAGGCTGTCCTCACTAGGTGGCGATTTTGGTCCGTTCAGGCAGACTTTATGGAAAAGCATAAAAACCCCCCTAGTTTAAATCTGTTTCTTAAACAAAAGAAAGGAAGTTTGGGAATGGAGCTGGCCACTGTGCCCTGAGTTCCCATGAGGCTGGCGTGAGCCACTATGGTCCTTTCAGCCTCTGCCATGAGCTCCAGCAAGCTGTCAGTCATCAGACCCAGGAGCAAAAAACAAAAGGCCCAACAGTGAGCCTTGAGAGCTGTCTACAGTAGTACACATCAGCTTCTCCCATTTGCTGGTTCAGTCAAGTGTATCTAAACATTATATTTAACAAAGAAAAATGTTCAGTGTTATGCTGTGCAAGTCCATCCAATATGAAGCCTTAATTTTCTATTCTTCCTTTTTCTTCTGCCTCCATTTCACTAGTCCTTATGTTCATTCCCTTCTTTTTCTCTTTTTCCAGAGTTCATTTCCCTATATTGCTCCACCTTGGTCTGTTATATGTCCTGAAGAATATTTGTTAAAAAATCTCTGCTCAACTCGTCACATCTTTATTACTAACACAAGCAACTGTGAGCCATGGCACAGTATATGGAATTGTCATGTTGTTGGGGAAGGAAAAAAAGTACTCATTAGGTAATAGTATTTTGGCTGGGTCAGAAAGGGCATATTTACCACAATGGCACCCACAAGCAGGGTTCAGGAGAACTTTCTCAGCGCTTAAATAAACTTCAGGGTCAACCACCATGGAATTTCATATGAATGTGATGGCAAAATAAACTGATGTCAGGCAACTCAGGTTCCTTGTTACTGCAATCTTCTGTGCTTTTCCCCCTTTTTTGCTTTTCCCTTTATTTAGGCTATTTTTGTCCCTCTTAGTTACTTCTCTGAAGAGCTCTTTAATATGGAAGTGATGGAAGTGAAGTAACTTGAAAGGGCAGTTTTAAAATTAAAAGTTGTTTACAAGAGTAAACATCATGTCTTTACCTTACCTTAGAATACAATGAGCATGATCTAAATTCATGTTGAATTTCAAGAAATTACTACAGCCAGATAAATCAGCTTGATCAGAGAAGAATCTTGCTGATCTCTTATATTAATAATTATATGTGAATAAAAACAGAATAAATGTAGAGTGCTATGTTGGCCAGGAATAACAGCTACTCATTTAAACAAGATACTTTTTCCTCTTGCAATGAAAGGCAGGGAAAAAAGAGAAGAATTGCCAGAGAATGAGATCAGTTTGTATTTGTTAAAATTAAAAAAAAAAAAAAAAATTTCTTTGTCTTGCATTATTTACTCGGTGTAATTTTTGTGGGCTGCAAGTCTTCCACTAGTCCTGTAGACTCAGCAAAGACTGACATGCAGTTCACAAACTATTTTTAGGAATTCCATCACTGCAGTGATAGTTAAGGTAAAAGACATTTAATAAAAGCTTGGGTACCAAATGGAACCATGTTGTAGAAATTCAGCCATGAATCATGCTGTGGGGATACCAATGCAAGGTAATTACACACAAGCTAAATTCTCTGGTAAAAAAAAAAAGTTAATTCATTGAAAACCTAATTAAGGAATCAATAAAGTTTTTCTAACATGTAAGTGTGAAATCTACAGCTAGACTCTTAAAAATAGAAGTATATATTCATGACTCCATCATCTGCTGCAGAATTGCTCCCTGCTGTCTTTTCATTAGTCTAATTTCAAAAGTCCCATGTAAAGTAATTTGTATCATTAAGTTGCCTAATCAGTAATCAGATTTCATTGTTGAGAAATTTTCTCCATATTCTCAGATATAAGTAGCAATGAGAAAAGTATTACATGTATTTTTTTGCTTTAAAATGTTTTTATAGATAGATGTGTAAGCATTGCAGTGAGGTGCTCAAGTAACTGTATGAGCTATACCCATTTAAATGGTCTCCTAGCTATTGACCATGGAGCTTGATACAAAACACACAAAAAGCCTTTCCATTCTTCCCTTTTGCAACCTAGGAATAGGTATTATGTGTAGAGCTGAATGTGTAGAGTCAATCAGTATTGACTCTGTCGTGGTCTGAAGGTGTCAACAATGCCAACAATGCTTATCAACAACAAAAGGTGAACTAATCAATAATGTGTCAGAAGGACTAGTGGTATGTTCAGATGCTGGAAATATAAATCCTTGACAAGAAAACATGATTTCAGCTTCAGGCTCTGTAACTTCAAGAGCTGTTGAAGTGTTGGAAACAGGCTTAGTTTTTAATCTTAGAATATATTTCAGTAATGTTCTCAGTAGCTCCCACCAACACTATTATTATTATTACTGTTGTTAATAATACTACTACTACTAATAATAATAATAACAATAATAATAATAATTTCCCACTAACACAATATTTTTTCAAGAATAAGTGGTTGTGTAATTCAGCAAAAGAAAACACCTCCCAGTAATTTTCACTCTATGAGGATCAAGACAGAACAAGAAAACATGTGCCGGAAAGTTTTATCAATAAGGAAGATATCTGAAAGATTTGGTTCTGTGGGAACATGATATGAAACAGATACTAAAGGAACATAGAGCCTTGATACTGTGCTGAGTGTCTGCTAGGCCAGAGTCACTATGCCCACACTCTCCCCTCTCCTGCCACGCTGCCTTCCTGGGATGTTGTTTTTCTCTTTCCTTGTGTTGGGCATCACTTCTCCTTGAGGGCGCAGTGCATGCAGTCAGCAGGGGAGCAGCATATGTGCAGGTATACACAGGCACTCACAGACATCTAAGACTGCTGGAAAATGGCTTTGCAGATAATCACTGTAGCCAAGAAAATACCCTTCCCTGAATTATGGGAAGCTGTGATCCTGTATCGCATGGCCACCCCTACCTAACCAGTATTATGTCATCTTAAACACGTCACCTGCACAGTCGCTCTTTTCCAATAAATGTAAAAGCAGAGATTTAACAACTGTTATTTTCCAAATACACTTTTTTTTCCTGTATTTACTACTAGCAAACTGCTACTACCAATAGCATTTGCCTTACCAGTGACTGTGCCAGACAGTGAGAAAAGGCTATGGCTGAGCTGGTCAGCCACTGCACCTGGATACAAACTTCCCACAGCAAAGATATAAATAAGATCAGGGTCTGAATACAGAGCAGAAAGTAGTCCAATTATATACGTGTTATATATGTCATGTCAAGTATTATAAAAAACTGATGCCAAGCAGACAATACAGAGCTCTAAAAATAACTTCTTTGTCCTGAGATAATTGTATTTCTTCCTTGCTGTCAGCCATTTGTAGAAAAGTATTAAATTTCATATGAGGTGCTAAACCACAAAGATTCTTACAAAGAGGATATTAAAGAAGTCATCATCTCAGCACAGAATGGAAGAACTCCCTTGTCTCCAATGTGGCTCTCATTTTTCTATCTATGGAACTTGAGAATTCACATAAAAGTTGCAGCTATTAGAAATTACGTGTACATGCTGACCTTTAACTATAGCATACACCAATTCAATAAATTAATTCAGCTAAGTGTAAAAATAAAATTTTGTTTCCCTTGGGTATGGCAACAGTGCTTGCCTTGAAGGGATCCATCTGTGATAACACTCTTCTCAAAGCTGTGTAGGAATATATTTTCTTAAAAAACAAACCCAAAACACAGCAAATTCTTATGCTGCAAAGTCCTTAATTCCCTTGGTGATAGCTGTATCTTGTGAAAAAAATATCAGGGTGCCCAATCAAGTAATAAACTATTTGATGAGAAGAAAGCAATATTTTATTAGAAGCACAAGGCTTACTATGATGAACTTTGCAGACATGTGTCTTTCTGTTTATAGGTAAATGATTAGATTTCCTAAAATAAGCAAGGCTATTTTCTTCAAGTTGGGGCAATGGGGATTATAATATATGCATAAGGAAGAAGGTACAGAATGGGAAATGTTGCTATAAAAATCCTTCAAAAGGAGAGGGCAGAAGGTACAAAATGTGACTCTACAACCAATGTACATCTTCCTTCTGCTTTCAGAGCTTCTCTTGAACCTTACACTGCTGTTGGCAGTGTGCAGTTATTAAATATAACCTGGTTTACAACACTGTCTTTCATGATGATTCTGAGCATGGTTTGGAGCATCTCGCCACCTGAACTCCAAATGCCAAGATTCTCAGAGATCCTCAAAATTCTGTAAAATCATTAATTGTAGCTTATCCAGAAGCTTTGAAGAGCAGGATCCAAGACAACATGGTGCTAACGGGAAGGGAGGCTGCTCAGCTCCCAGCAGACGCTTGAGCCCTGGCAGACAAAATCTCTTGCTGAGAAAAGCACAAATGTGAGTTATTCCCGTGCACCTTAGGGAGAGAGCTGTGGAGTATGCACTACCCCATGCCAAACATGCCTTTTAGATCATCATGCTCTACCACTGGGCCCCAACACAGGCTTCTGTGGACATCCTTTGTGCACAGGTATCTTTTTGTCATATTTCAAATATATTTCTCTCTTTCGTCCAGCTATCTCTTTACAGATAGATATGGTGGTGGGTAAAAAATAACCTCACAGGGCCTTACAGGCTATCAAAATCACCATTTGCATATTTGTACTGCCAACCCCCACTATTGATTAAAATATACTTGATGAATTCTGATAGTTCCCACCTGCAGATCAAAGAAAAGCAAAAATATACTTCTCAGTGGAAAGACTTAATTGAGGGCTTACTGAGTGCTTACACCATTACCCAGAACTGAATTTAGCCTGAAACCACCTGCAGAGGGTACATTGGAAATATTCCCTTCTCAAACTCAGACTTAGTGTAATTTGTGAATTGAACAGAAATCAAGTTAGAGAAGTGAATTATGATAGCTGTGGTAATGTATATTACTTTTTCTCTTCATCTTGTCCCACCTTGTAAATGTTTTTTTCATGGAGCAACTTTTTTCCAAAAATCAGTATCAGTGTACAAAGGGCATAAGCTAGCTCGAACTGATGCCTTGAGAGGCCTCCTAGAAACAGAAACTAGACAGGAGTAAAGGATTAAAAGAGGTATTTATTTGAAAGGCCTTCAAAGGTACACCCTGGGAGCCTGAAGCTATTCTCAAAATGGACCCCAAGCTGGAGCCCAGGTCACGAGTTCTTCACTCTTTTATAGGTTTGGTTCATTTGCATAGCAGGGTTAATTCTCCAATTAAAGCTTTAGTTTTCCCCGCAGTTTACCCCCGCTTTAGAGGCTCTTTGGTTTATACTTTTGAGCCTAGGACAGCCTAAGTGTCCTTGAAGAGCAGATCCAGAGAAGCTTTGTTATGTCTACCTAGCACAAGAGCAGAAATTAACAGGCTACAAGAAACTTCAGAGTCACACACCAAGCAGTACAGAATTTGAAAAATATTAAGTTTAAAACCTAAAGCATCAACATCAGATTATGAGGAAGGATTCCTGGGGAGTTTGATGAGCTCTGAGCTATGCCCTATTTCATCAAATGAGTAGCATGTATGATATTAGTAATGGCAAGTTCAGATTTTGAATATAAAGTAGTATTTAATTGGTGTGATGCACTTTTCCAGAACAGTATCATTGCATTTCATTTGCTTAGGCTGCTTTTTTGGACTATCACAAGTATTATTATATTGTTTGAAAACACTATATTGCAAGTCAAACTATGATCTCTAACATTACCAAGAACTGCCTTCTTCAATCAAATTCTGCCATTCCTGTACTCATCACCATTTTAGAAGATGATATCGTACAGTACATTCTGCTGTCAATGTGTTTGTCACCTTGCTGTCACTGATTAGTAACTGTGGGCATCTGGGAAGCCCTGTCAGTCAATCCAGAATACACTCAGACACCATCAGCAGTCATACCTAAACACATTATGTGGTTTCTCACTCTGGCATTCTATTCTGAAAGCAAAATACTGCCCTTGGCTATTCCTGTGCAGCTGCTGTGCCAGTGCTCGTGCTGGGATAAGCAGCACTGTGAGCACGCCTGCCTCCTCAGCGGAATTATTTTGGTATCTGCTGGTGATTGGTACAAGTGCACATTGCAGGCTGTTCCTGCCGGCAAGAAATTAGCCCCAGTGCTCTGTCCCAGTGCAAACCAGTGCATGAGACGTGAACCACACCCAGCTCCATCTGCTCAGATACATCTCTTCCCATCTGCCACCATGCTCTATGCTTTCCATAGGACATTGCCTCAGAATTATGAATCACCCTCTCTAGGCTCTCAATATCCTACTGTAACAGATGGGCATAACATATATTCCATAATAACCATTCTGGATATAGCTGCTTTTTGTTATAATAGTGAGTTAAAAGGAAAAGAGCCAACTAGCTGGCATTACTAAATTACTGACCTTTCAGGTAAAAAAGGTTGAGGTCCAAGTCTGCATTAGTAACCCCAGAGAAGGCACACCTGTGAAATAATGCATTTCCTCTTGGTTTGACTGGAAACTGAAATGTGAGGCATAATCCAAGTCTTTGTTCATACCACTAACTATGGCAGAGTAATTCCTAGAAAGAACAAGTCTTATGAGCAGCACTAAGGCTAAATAAATGTAATGTTCAACACTTACAACATTTTGGCAATACATCAGTGAAGAGAAATATAAATTTATTAGTAGTGAAGCACAGATGAGCCCACACTAGGAGAGAAGCATCTCTCTGCTGGTTGTTTTGTATGATAAAATCTTACATGCATGCCAATTTTTAAAATATGTGAATTGCTTTCTGCTGCAGTCTAAATTTCACAAAAGAGTATCCAGGGGCTAGAAAAACATATTGCATGTCTCAAGGATTCAAGATATTTGATTACCCAAGAAGAAAGCTGAGCAGTAATTTGATCGCTTTCTTACATGTTTAGACATTGAAAAGGTGTGTGTGGCAGAAGGCAGCTTATCTGCCTGGCTACCCAGGAAGGATCACAATCCAAGTGGCTTAGAAGGGACAGTTTGACATATGGAAAAGGCCATTTCCTTACAACAGTGGCATTTAAATATCGGTAAGTTCCCAAGGCAGCAGCAGTGTCACCTGGAGTCTCTAAAATGAGGCAACAAGGTTTCAAAAAACCTATAATCCATTGTTTTCCAGTAAATACTCTGCATTCAAAGATGCAGGCTAGATAAGCAGGATAGACTGTGATGGCCCATGAGTGAGTGAATCCTTGCCATTTATCCTGAATGCAAACAGAGTGGCTGGAGGAGCTGCCCCTCCTCCTGCACAGCTAGCACAGGAGTGTGCTTTATCTGCTCTGTGCAACACGAAGGGGAGAACAGACTGTGCCTTGAAGGTTCATTCCTGCTGCTCCCTCAGTATCACAGCTGCAGCCACTAGTGCTGAAATCAGTAACTCAATACTAAGGACAGGGACAAGTATACACAAACATGAGGCTCAGTTTGTGCAGTGCATGATTTATAACTGAGTATTTATGATGGGAGATAGCAGGAGAAATGTTATTTTAAGAGCTGAGGGGTCTTTATTTGTAACATATTATAGGCTAACATACAGAATTGCTGAGGAATTTCAGAATCAAAGAGCACAGAGGGATCTCCAGGCCCCTCACTCGGAAAATCTATGAGTTTCCATTTGTCCAGCAACAGTGGCCGGGACTGGTTCCCATTGGGCTATCAGGTTTCCTCTTTGTTTTGACTGGATGTGAGGAGTGGGAGGTGTGGGGTGTGGTAGTATCCAGACAGGTCACCAGAATATAGCAAATGGTTTCCAGTCCTGTTGAGGATGAAAATTTCTTCAGCTACTTTGTAGATCTCTTCATTGGTGACCGGATTTTTCTTATCAACACCTCAAAACTTCCAAAGGAAACAGTTACTGTATATATGTAATTGGTGGTGTATATGACACTTAGGTGATGAAAGTGACAAAGACAAGCTGCATTTTACATAAGCACATGACTTTTGAAGACAATTGCCCATCTAATTTCAGAGGATGGAAGGCATTGCCAAATAAATAGCTTCTTTGACTTAAAGGTACTGATGGCATCTCCGTAAGAGTCTACTTTCCTAGGCCCTTGCTTCCATGCAAATACAAAGCTAACTTGCTCTTAATATTGAAAACCAGGAATAAAATGTTATTTTGTGCTATGACTGTGGTAACATCTAAAGTCAATTAATTTATTATTCTTAATAAGTGACAGAATTCATTCTCATAATTTAACAGATTTTATCTAAACCTTTTATTTTGTGTTCAGTAATCTTTTATTTGCATTCAATTCCACAGTGGCTAATTAAGATTCATAAGCAAATGCAACAATTAGACAAATGCAGCAAAATTAGCTGATATAACAATCATAATGCATAATATTATAATGCAGCTTTCTAGTTATGAATATCCCTTAGACTGTGTAATTCCAGGCTATAAAAAAGTGCTTGGCCTGCATTTATTTAAGATTTGTACTAATGGCTCTAAGCATGGTATCATCATTAATAATAATAATAATTAGATTCATTAATAATTAAAGGAGTTATTTCTGCAGCATTTCATGCTGTTCTTTCACCTGTAAAAATCTATTTTTCTATTACATTGCTGAAGGAAGGGCTCTGAATCCCCCTGTGATCTGCTATTGATAGCCATTAGTGGTGTTTGCAGATAAAGCAAACCCAGCGCACAGCTTTTGTCTGAGTCAACAACTAGCTAGTAAGGGACCTCCTTTGCAGTGAGATTGCTCTTGATGGCACACTGGCACAGAGAGAGACCTACCTTTTGTAAAGATGCTTTGACATCACATAGGAAAAGGGCATACACTCAAGAAAACACCTTTCCTTATAGTCATAGCACTTCCTCCTCATAATGCATCTATTAGGACAAAGAAAGAAGCAGGTGATTAATATGACTGATATACTAAAGGGGAAAAAAACTGCCTTTGCCACTATTCCCATTGCATGCCACTGCCATTCTGTAAGAGTATTGCACTTTTGCCGGAGATAATTGATCTTCATTTTGTTTCTAGGGAATAACTTTCAAAGTTTTTCTGGAAACAGCTCTATCATGATGGATTCATGTATTGAATAACCATGAGACACCTAACATTTCAATTTTAAAAAATTCCTCCCTCAACCTGCATTTCTCCATTCTTCTTGATGTATCTTTTGATAGAAATTATGTAGTTTCATACACATATGCACACATCCGTCCAGCATTTGGTTCAAGATCACCATCAGTTAAACTATGTTGGCCATCAAAGAAATATAAGACCCAGTTTCATACTTTCTGTAATGAGATGTAAATCCAGATCCTGTTTATTCATGATCTGAATTTTTCTTGAATATGTCAAGGTTTAGTACTGGCTTTTGGTAGGATTAATTTGCAGATACCCCATTAAAGTAAAAGTGGGAAAATGACAGGACAGAGTTGGTTTAAATTTGTGATTTGGAGTCCAGAAAAGTATTAGCACACAAGTGTGTACTCTAAGAAAGCTGATGATAAAGGCACCCTGACAGCACGTGTGAAATTCACCTGCAGTTTGAAGACAAATCTCAGAGCAACAAACATTACAAGACACAGTTACAAGTTTAAAAAGGAACTTCAGTCTAACAAAAAAACACTACTATTTCTATGTATCCACTTTGACAGACATGAGCCAAGTTCAGCCTTTTCTTGCTCTATAGACTTCAACATGAACAGATCAAAATCCTTTATGAAAAACAATCAAACTGTCACTTACCACACAGTAGATCTTATGTGCTATTGGCAAACATGTGAGACTCTTGGGGATGGTGCTGTGTAGGACCAGGAGCTGGATTCCATGATCCTTGTGGGTCCCTTCCAACTCAGCTTACTCTGTGACTTTGTGACATACTAAGAGTTCAGAACTGGAAAAACTGAGTACCAGAGTCATTTGGGGTCCCTCATTCATGATGCATATTCAGAAATTTGATCCATGACTCAGACAGATAGACTTCCCCTGATGCTCTCCAACAGCAAAGAACGGAGACCACTCCATTCCCTCCCCAGGCTCAATTCTTCTGTAACCTCTGCAGCTGCACAGAGCCTCAAAAAAGCAATTAATTGGTGACATGGTTATGGGTCTGTTGTGAAGTTTGTGTAAAATCTGTAAACAAAATCAAAGCTGGCTATTCTGAAAAAGAAGTAATTGCCAGATTGAATTTGGAAACAGATTGTTATAATTAATTTACTTGGATGACACTTCAATCTCTATAAGCATGTCATAAAGACTCTTCATTCAGGAACACAGATGTGATTGTATCTTTCAATTCTTTATCTATTCCACCATAATTGAGCATGAATAATGTGCATTAAAAGGCAAACGTCACCCAAACTAATGCCATTAAGAATGAACAAACATCTGTCTGTGTAGTTGAACTGTTGCTGAACCTGCAGACTTATGTGATTGTTGTCACTAAACATACAATCAGCATTGTATAATGACATGCAAATGAGTAAGAATTGATCTGAATGAAAATGAAATGGTCTGAGAAATAGCAGGCAAAAAAAAAATTGTGCTACGTATCAAAATATACATCAGGAAAGTTCTTCTGTTTCTGGTGGGGGCTCTCAGACAGATCTTTATGCAATTCACTTCAGGTATATGTGCCTCTCTCCTCTCCTTACTCCCTTCTTTTTCTGCTTAGGCAAGTAATTCCCACCTGTAACTTAGCAAAATAGATAACTTATGTTTTGATAATTATTAGATAATCATGCCAACTTAGATGAACAAGACTAGCTGAAATACGATAAACTTGGCCAAACAAATCTTTACATTTTTATGTCAACAGAAGGAAATAATAGAAGCTAGCAAGACTCCCTGTTCTGCCTGCCCTCCTTGCCTGGAATATGTATTTAAAGATCCCAAAATGCTCCACTGAATGAATTCATCATTTCCACTTTGAAAACAGAGAAACTTAAGACACACTGTTCACTTCATGTAAAGTTCATATGGTCAATCATACCTTTCAATCATTTTGTTCAAGCATTATAAGGTTTAATGTCCAACTCTGAGCCCTATACACAGCCCCAGGGCTCACACTGCCTTTTAACCCACAGTGAATCTTGCACATATGCCCTTTTGTATTCCCACACAAATGTATAGTTATACTTCATTTTCTTTCTCTGCCATGTGTGCATAAAGATAATACTTAGGATTGGCCAGAAAACTACAATTTCAACATGAGAAATATTTTCAATTTTGTATTAACTATTGAAATGTAAAGTTACAGTAAAGTGACTATATAACCTAGACAACAAAAATAGCTATGAAAAATCCTTCCAAACCCCCTTAAGCCTTTACAACTGATCCTCCTTATCAATAGGTGTTGATTATTCATTTTAAAGCAGTGAAAGTGCAGAGCCAAGAAAGTCTCTACACTAATGGGCCAGAAGACACTGTTAGTATGCTTATAGCCCTTTGCTGAAAATCGAATTATTTCAGCTTCATACAAACAGCATTCAAGTAAATAACTGGAGGTGCCCTTTGCCACTTAGTGCAATGCCAGTCACCAAATGCCATTATTTTCAAACACAATGAAATGTTTTGGTACCACAAGGTTAAAGAGAAAACCTATTTGGAATGAATGAAAGGGCATAAAATGTCACACAGAGAAACAGAAAGACAGATTGAATAGTTACAGCAGGAGTCAGAGGTCCAAAGCATAGATGAGCTGGTTTCCCCAGACAGATTGCTGTCTGTGAATGAAATGGGATATTCACCTGAGATTCAGGAGGCTCTGCACAGTAAAAGATATTGAACTAGATGCTAAATTCTTCATGCAGGCTCCTGTGAGGAAGACAAAAGATTTTTACTTTTTTGTGACACTGTGTTTAAAACATGTAATAGAAAAAACTTTTAGCCAAAAGAGCTGTGCTGTGTCAGGATAATCTTTCTGTATTTCAAGAATACCCTTTAAATCTGTGAATATTGTTGGGTTTGTTTGTTGCTTTGTTTTTTGGGGTTTTTTTGGTGAAATATCTATGGCAGATTTACAAATTTACAGATTTACATTCTGTAATGTCAGTACAGCAATCTGTAGGTAAGAATTACCTTTAAGGGGAAGTTTTCCTTCTGTTGTTTCACATTCCCCTTTCATAAAAGGCATTTTGCAATCTAAACAAAAATAATTTCAGATCAAAAACTGTTTAAAATCTGAAGTCCAGTTTTCATGGGAGAGAGTATCAGCTTGAAGAATAGATATGGAGCACACAGGAATTGAATCTACTACAAAACAGCCACTATCTTCAAAACAATGAAATTATTATTACATATATAGAAAATACTGGTGGTTGTGCAGGTATACACATTGCCCATCAAATCCAAGAAACTGCTGACATCAGAAGAGGCTTTCCAAATATGTTCTTCACATCTATCCACAATTGTGAGTGATCACTAGGAAAATGAAAGTAGCAAGCATGTAGGCAGGAATTCACTGTCTAAATTAATAAAAATACATAATTTGGGATATTTTGTTTCTCTCCACCCACAAAACTGGCTCTGTAAAACACCTATAGATTTTATCTTTATTGCTGTCATTTTAGCTGTACTAGTGCCTATTCCCCTTCACTGTCCCCATTTGTCATTTCATTTTCTTCCTGCCAGTGATTTATGCTTCCTCTTCTGGCTAACAGTGTCTCATTTCAATTGTTTCACTTCCTAAGTCCAGTTCCTACAATTACTTGAGAAATGGCTGTTTTCTTTATTGCTCTAGGCAGTTTTTTTTAAGACAGCATTCCCTGTACCATGGCATCTCAGAAAGGTTTGTGCCTGCTATCCAAAATTATCTTAGCTGTACATTTCACCATTCACATTCTCTTTTCGGTTTGTATTCCCCCTTTCAAACCCTTGAAACCTTTTTAAAGACTCTACTTTCAAAATTAGCTTTCTGTGATACATAAAGATGTGTAAACCTTTCCAGATCAATTTAAAAGACACTGGGCAGTAGAAATGTAAAACCACAAGAGAACATATGAGCTTCAAAAACTTGACTGCACAGTGGTAGGCACAGCCAGATCCATGGAGTATTGATTTCCCCTTACTCCCACACACCACAAAACATTCCCCCAAACCTCCCTAATAAACTTAAATCTTTAATAAAATACACACAGGCACAAATAAAAAATGGAGAGAGAAGGTGAACTCAAAGACATTGTTAATGCTCCAGGTCCTTTCCCAGCAGGGAATCTGTACAACAAAGGAGATCCAAGGCTGCTATCCCGTCCTACACAGCCACGGAGGAAACCATGAAGACATGAAGCATAGACTGGCCAGTTACTGCCACTGTGAGCTGGAGAAAACTTCCTGCCCATCTCCAGTCACAAGAAGGATTTTTTTAATCAGGTTTTTTTTCAGGTTCACACTATACTTCTAATTGTGTGTATGAAATTTACTAATTAGAAAACTTCATCAGCTTACATGATGCATCATATAAAGTCTAATTACCTTGCAGTATCCCTGTCATTGAAGGTGTATTTTATTAATATACAGTTAAAAAGGAGTCTCCTTTGGAAAAAAATGTAACCCCTTGGTATATATGGGGAAAACACGTGATCCAGGCTAATTTACTTGACTGAAGGAGTGTGTTCAAGCTATGCTGCAGTGCTACTTCCCTACAGGGCAAACAGGGCTACCTTCATTCAGAACTAGTCCGGTTTGCTGAGGTGATGAAGGTAAGCTGGCTTTGAAATCCTTTCACTGTGCATCCCCCAGTTTCCCCCTGAACGACAGCTTCTCCACCAAGTAACACAACTGGTCATGGGAGAATATTTCAGTACGGAGAAGCAGATAGAAATACAGAGACGTGCTAACTGAGGGATCTGCACGGGACGTATTCAAAGAAGAACGATGTGAGGCTAGTGCAAGCTTTCTCTCCTGTTAAACATGTAATGATCTTACCAAGTAAATCCTGCTTACTAATACATTGCTTAACACAGCAGCTGAGAGCTTCTTTTTCAAATCTTTCACCTATGGCAGTGGCCCTCATAGCTGAAGAATAAAGAAGGCAAGGAAGGTGTTCAATGGCGTGAGTGACTAAAGCAGTGGAAAAAGATTAATATAGGAAAGACCTGGGATGGGTCTCAATTTCAAACACACTAACAAGTCTGCCATGTGTGCCTTCTGAGAACTGACTGACAGCTCTCTCAGTGGCCAGCCAGCCAAGCTATGAAGAAGCTGAAATAAAAGTACTGCCTTGTTTAAAACTGTCAGATCTATTGGTAAAAAGGGTTAAAACAGGAGTCAAAAGTTTCAAAAGCCCAATAATTTGTGTTCCTACTTCCTTTATGTGCCTTTGATAATCTCCCCCAAAAGACATTTGGAATTTCTAGAAGTAGATATGTGTTTGTCTCTAGATATGATCAAGCTTTTAGACATGTAGGCCAGCTAATAATCAGAAAATGTAACTGAAGAAAAATAAAAATAAAAATAAAATTATTAACATCATCCCTGCCTTACTAGAAGGAAGAGAGAAAGCCAGTGCAACCTAAACTGGTCATAAACTCTCCCCATGTACTGTAGCCAAAGGTACTTGTGCAGAGGGCTGGGCTTCATCTCCCTCAAACCCAAGTCAGAGCTTGTCGTTGTTAATTACCTGCACACTCAAGACAGGCTCTACGTGATTAGGGCTGAAGTCCAGAATCAACCATTAAGTGAGGGCTGTCAGTGAGATGCAGAGCTGTTGTTAAGGGCTCCTGAGCTGCCAATCATACCATCTAACCCAATGCTCTGATTTCCAGCCACTCCTCCTTCCGGAGTGATGTACATGGGGAATACTCTCCTGGAATCAAGTAAACAGCAGGAAAGTCAATGCTAGAATAATGACATGGACAATCAGGCCTGTCTTTCAAAGGGCTGCTCTGCAAAGACAGCAGCCATGAACTGCAGCGCGTAAGGTGAAAAAGAACAAAACCTTCAACAATAGTAGTGGGAACAAAGTAAACCACAGACAAAGCACATTTCTCTCTCTGTAAAATTATCAGTTTTCTAAACTTGCTGTAATGTAGAAAAGATCTTTTGAAGCTTGAATTAAAAAAAAAAAAAAAAAAAAAGAGCAGCAGGTTTTGCTTTTACCAAAGCGAATTATTTGCTCCAACTTGATTTTAGCTTGTTTCAAAGTGCCCTCTACAAAACAGCCCAAAAGGACAGGGAAAGCACCTGTAAGTGAACCAGAGCTTTGAACCAAAATCAAAACCAGGAGATAGAACAGTTCCCTTATACATACAGCAATCATTAAAAGAAGATATTTGGATCACAGAAAGACAGCTGATTTTGGTTTTACTCAGAATTAATTTTTTCAAAGAAAAAGAACCTTTCCTGTTTGGTAGATCATAAAGATTTGTATATTCTATAATGCATTTTCTCTGTAACTATTCCAAACCTAAAATACATTGGAAACTGCAAATTCAAGAAAAAAAGAGTTCAGTATAAATCTCTGAATCTTTTCTTTCCATACTCCTTGTTGATGTTGCTGGTTATTGCATACAACAATCTTCTCTTTTGCATAGGTTTTAAACAATTTCAGAGTGGTATCATTGCCTCTATTTTTAATGGGATAAGAGAGATCATTGTGCAGGGGGAAATATCACTTTAAGTAACCAGGAGAACAAATGTACCTAGCTAAACTAATTTTTATACTATATCACATAAACCTACAGTGGTCTTTGTGCCACATCACCTCATCTCACTGTGCATTTATTTATACGTTAATCATGGGAGCAAAATGGGAATAAAATATCTCATAAGGGTGTATTGAAACTTAATTAATCAGCATCTGTAAAACTATTTGAGACCTGCAGATGACACCTAATACATTAAATGTATAAATAGTTACTATTTTTGTAACCACTGTCAAGGACTGATTTCCCACTGCCTCTTCTATTACATTTGTATTTCAGTGGCTTTGCTGATGGTTCTCAGCAGTTGCAGTCTCAGCCTGGTTGCCAGGTTCCCATGTGTCCAGGAGAGACACTCAAACACTGGACATTTTTCTTTTTTCCATGGTCTTTTTCTTGATGCATCATATTGCTGCCATAGAGTTAGATGTTTAATGTTACTGTAGTATAGACTCATCCTGTCCTGAGGTCATTTTCTCTCTTTTCTCATTCTTCCACACTTTCTCATGAAATGCCACAACTGTCAAAATAATACGACTGACAGTATTCCATAAGGTACCCCAAAAATTAGTCAGGCCTGATTTCTGGTCTATTATGACTTAAGCTGCATTTGAACCAGTGAACTGGAAGACAAAGACTTGTTTTCTAGGCATTACTAGTCTTTTGAGTCAACTGTATCCCAGTTTATCATGGAAAATAATTATTCACTGTCATATAATTTTTCTGATGCATAATCAAGGAAAAACAATCCTGGCAGATGGTCTGGGACTGTCTAGGTACAGATAAACACCACACACAAGATTGTGAAACTCCCCATGCTGTAACCTTTAGTATTATGAAAGGATTATTCAAAACTGTATTATACTTCAATAAATAAGACAACGGGACTCGCCTACATCTTACCTGCTGCCAAGAGAATACATTATAGATTCTGAGGAGCTCAAACATTCTGAAATTAATGAGAAATACTATGCCTTTCTAGACCAGTGTTCTTCAGAATAAAAAGGCTAAGGAATAATTTCTTAACACAGCAAAAGCACATCACAACAAAAAATAGTGTTTGAACAAAGATTATCTGGCCTTTTTAGTGTCTTTAAATTTTGTTTTGTACATGTGCTACCACTTTTTAGGCAAATTATTTGCCTTTCTAGAGAGTAACAAGAAGACATCTAGTTAAGTTTAACTTAGTCTTCCTTAACTACAGTCTTCCTTACTTTAGGTCTGAGGAAGAAAGCCACTGAGAAAAATTGCTGAAGACCAGGGTTCCATAAAAAATTCATCCATGAGTTGTTGAAATTCCAGCCTATTTTTTCATTTCCCTACAAAGTGGCATTTTTGCTTAATATTCCTGGGTTTGGCTTGTGATTGATCTTTCAGCATAAAAATCCTGATTTCCAGGAATGCCCAGGACCCCAGATGGGCTCCAAAAAGGTGCAATATTCATCTGTCTTAGAAAACAAGTGTGTATTTGAATGAGTTGTGTACCATTGCTTTTGTCATTTCTGAATAACCTAAACTTTGTGATTAAGCCCTTACACCCTGAAGGCTGCGCCCATATTTTTTTTTATTGGGGAGGTAATTTACTCTGGATTAGGAAGAAAAGGTCTCCTGTTTTTCCTGTGCCCCTTCCATCACATGTTAGTGCTGGCTGTGTAGGGTGAGTGATTGTGGGGGCTGGGGGCTGAGCAGGTGACTCGCAGCTGCTCCAGACCCCAGCCCATGCAGACAGGCAGAGACATGCCTGATTTCACATAAGCAAAGAAGTCCTGGCACATTAAATGTTTTAGCTTTCTCCTTGCCATTGTGCTGAAAATCTGCATCCTTATCTGTTTCTGTGGAAAAATTATAAAGGAGGCAGGGGAAACAGAAGGGAAATCAGATACCCTTTTAACACACTCCAGTAGAAACTCTCAGGCTAGTGTTTCAGCTCTGAATTTAATAATAGAATTAAATGGCAATAACAAAGTAGCAGCCTCAAATGCAGCAAAACACAAAGAAAATTATGTTTATGTGACTATTTCTTTCCTCCACAATGCTACCACTGGCGCCTGACTGGGATGTGGATAATATGATCAGATATTACAGTGATGAACATGAGGGGAAATCTGTAAGAGATGGAAAAAAAAATGGACTGCAGTGCTCAAAAAATAAAGGTGCCAGCAACTCCTACTTAGTGCAATAGAAGGTTTTATGGATGATGAGAGAAGTGTAAGGAGATCTCTCTCCACCTTCTCAGCAGATAACCTCATGACAGAGCTCATAGCACCATTCAGTACCATTAAGACTGAGATGAAAGGACAAACTTTTTATTACTGCCAGCGTGTCTTCTGCTTCAAAGGTAAGCCCAGTGAAGACAGGAGATGTTTGTGCTGTTTACCACATTTACCTGTATGTGTCCTGCCTGGACTATGGCTAGCCAGCAGAACTACTATTAGTGCTCAGGTCTGTTGACTTCTGTATCACGTCCAAGAAAGCCAGCTTAAGATTTTCCAGATTAAAATGGTCACACAGGTCTCCTATTTCCCTTCCCAAAGGCTGTGTACCTGCAGCTGTTACAAAACCAAGCCTTCACCAGTCAAGTAGTTCTATCTGGATGAATTTTAGCCTTAATCTAATTATGTATTACTTTCTAGTTTTGTATCTCGAAGACATTGCAGTCTGCAAAATGGAGACCTTGAGGGACTTCCAGCTCTTTTAAAAGGCACACATTTTGGCTTGCAAGAAATATAGAATTATTGAAATAATTTGAGCTACACTGATTTAATATATCTGCTTAGGCCAAATAACAAATTTTACCTTCACTTTCATCTATGCCTAAGGACTGTTTTTCAATAAATGTGAAATTGATACTGCCTTGATGAAGCATTATGAGATGGAAATTTCATCCAAAAGCTATTTTCAGGATGATAATAATAATGCCGTGGTTACTAATAATGCCATGAAAACAATTCCTATAATCTATACAAGAATCTGCAACTCTATAGCTAACAAATGAAATTATTTAGCAAAGTCATCTGATAGGCATTTCAACTTAAAACAGATCTTTTCCTCTTTGATAGTATGAACACTTTAAACATTTTTCCTCTTTTACTCTGAAGTAACATCTTCAAAAGGTACCTAGCTTGTATCATGTACCATTCAAGTCTTGCTCTCAAGCCTGTTAAAATTAATATGCCCTACTACTGAATTCACTGAGAATTATCTCTGACCATTAATCTATAATGGTTGTTACTAGCTTATTTTTTACCAGTTCATTTAAAATGATAAAGCATAAAGTGTCATGTTGCTAAAAATATCATTAAATGCAAAAGATTTCCCTACTGCTACCACCAAAGCCTCCCGTGTGAGCCAGCAGTCCTTGCACACAATTCATTCAGATACTCATCTCCGTTTATCACATTCATTGCCTTTAATCAGAGAGAGGTGGAGAGAAGGAGAGACAAGGTGATGTCTGTGATGTTCATTAGGCTCTCTGCAAAATCCCTGCTTCCAACACTTCAGTAACTGAGCTCTGTGTCCCAGACCTCATCAAAATCTCCCATTACAGTCCATTAGGTATTCTGACACGGACATGAAATACCATCTGGAATTACACAGGTGTAGGTGAGGATGCTGTTTTTCAGTTGTCCTCAGCTGAGCCCAGAGGTGCTGAAGTCTCTGGGAAACTTGCCATCAAATTCAAGTGGGCATCTTTCCATGCATGTTTTCATAAAATTCCTTGCAGAAGTAGGGCCTATTGCAGCTTAACAAGAGTAATTTACATGTGATTAATTTGTAATCATGTGGCAAACTGTCTTCTAGTCTGTCAGACACTTCCTCCCTTAACAGGATTTTCCCCTCAATTTAAATAGAGGCAAATTGAATATTTCATTACCTTTTTTTTTTTAATGACTGCTATTTTTAAGCAAAGAAAACTGAATTCTAGTCTCTCATGCTCAGACAATTGAATCATCTGACAATTTCAAGAGAAAGAAAGGCTGAACTAACGCAATGCTGCAGATTATTCAGCTGAGTGCTTATGTATTTGCAGGTGCCAGGACCACAGAATATACAGTGCAACATTCAGATTTAAGGATTGTTCTTCCCCAAAACATTACTATAAGAGGGCCTATTTTCTATTTACTACCAGGAGTGTGCCTGTGAGTAGCATCCATTTCCATCTTCCTTGAAACATGTCTTGCTGGCTCATTGCACTATCAGAAGACAAACATATTCAGAACTTGAATGAAGATAAGAAGGGGGCAGAAAAAACACTGAGAAGTGACAGGAATTTTCATAGGAAAAATAATTAATTGCATATATCTACCAAAATATATTCCTGCTGTTGCTTACATTACTCAGTTTCCTGTCATCTGAGCTTTAAATTAAAAACATTTTAGCTTTGCCTACCATAAACAAGCACTTGATCACCATGACAACCATGTTACTTATCGCAATGATTTTAACTTTCAGAGATGGGCAGGAAAAGCTTCATTTGTATTCTACAATTTATTTAATCCTTTTGCTATTCAGTTTTGTAGAGAGTGAATCAAATTTTTGGGGCCATTTCCATTTTAGTCCATCTCCACTACAACAACCCTGGTTCTAAAAAATTAAATTTTATCCTTTGTTTTCAAAGTGCAAAACCAAAGCAAAGATATTACAAAGCAGGAGACATACAGGAGATGCATTTAGCTACTACAAACTGCTTTTGTTAGTCTATGTGAGTAGCCTGGATGCTCCAGCTTTAAGCAGTACTGTGATGCTGTGGCTGTGATTCAGAGCCAGCTCTCATGATGAGCAACGTCAGGATGGGATCCTGTTTGATGGAGATCCAAGAAACACCTACATACTGCAGGAAATGGTGAGTCAGATGTCAGCAGCTTCCCTCTAAAACACCACAAAATAAGTGCCTTAGTATGGTTCAAGAGTGATGCAATAAAAATTAAGTTAAAGCTTGAGCTAGGTCACTTCAGATGTCACAGCTGTTCCTGCCACTGCAGCCCCAGGTGATAAACCATGGTGCTGTAGATGCTTGTACAGCACCTGGGTCAGTAAGAAGTCACTCCTAGGTAATGATGTCTCCAAAGTCTTTTGGCTGACAGGAGTACTGTGGGACATGGTGTGCTTGGCTGTCTTGGCATGACATGATTAGGTCCTAACCTGTGTGTCATCACCACATTGCTCCAGATTTCAAACCTGAGGTTTATGAAGCTCTGGTGGTGGTGGGTATAAGGTGATACTGAGGTGTGAGGGCCTTGGTTTTGACCAAAGTTTCTTTCACCTAATATCTTGCATTTTTCACACAAACATGGGCGCACCCATGGACATGCCTGTACATTGCATAAGCCAGAATAACAAGCTCAATGCCTGGAGCAAGCTCCCACTCTAATGACTGTACTATCCCTCAGATTCCCCCTTGCAGTCAAAAAACAATTGTCTCCTTGCTCACAGCCTGCCTGGTGTTAGGCCACATGGCTCTTCATCATAACTCCAAAAAAAATCTGAACATGGGTCCAGAATGAAACTCAGTTGCAGGGTTTTGAGGGGCCACATTTCACAGCATCACCTGCCCTTACAGAAATGAAAGAACCATCAAGCTTGATTTCTGTCATGACCTTTACAGACTCCAAAAGTGAGGGCGGCATGAAATAATATTCATCCATTATAGATAGAGGCCCATATTTCAACAATCTTTGACACTGGGAGTCTAGAGGAACTGGGCCCCATCTTTCACACCTTTCTGCTCATAGGGCCTGTACAATGCAGCTGTGTTCACTGTAATGATTTTCTTGTATTCACTGAGGCCAAACATTTCTACTGTAGTTAGGATGAGAGATAGAAAGACAAAAGATCATGCTTAACTGTTTGCATCAAATAACCCAACTGTTTTAATTTGCTGGTGTAAGTATACCTACTATTCCCAAAGATTTTTTGATGGCAAACCCTCTTTTGGGCAGGCTGTGGTCTTGACCTCTAGTAGCATTTGTTACGTGTTAAAAGATCAGTGTTAGCCAAAGTATTCTCCAAGGAAATATTTCATCTATTGCTGCTTTTGCTTCCAGTAGTGGCAAGATATACTATAAATCTCATGTTATGTAGGTAAGGACAGAACATGACTCCCATAACTAATCTCACACACTCAGCTGCTTATTTATTGCATTACACAGAAGTTGCATCCTGAGAATTATTTGGTAAGGAAAATCACAAATCTAATAATTAACAGATCCAAAGCTTTGCAATCTGTCAGTCAACAATTCAGGAAAAGTAGAAATCTTCCAATTATTATTTAATGAAAGTCATTTTTCCTCCATTGCATACAGGAATATTTTAGTGTCACACAGCTTGTATGGAGCAGTAGCCATTTTTATTCCTTACACAGATTCTTCTCCTGTACCCATTCACCAAGCACATCTGCAAGCCATTCTCCAAATGTCTGCAGAGAAAGTGTTTCTTCCATACCAATGTTTTGCTCTAAGACTGTGCAAAAATTGTCTGGAGGTGACAGTGGGAGGGGTAGATGTGAGCCAAAACTGAGAAAACCTGTACATAAAAAATATGTAAGTGCCTAATCTTTGTAAATAGGAATTACCCAAAGTCATTCTTTTTACATTGGTCTCTTTCACTGACAAAAAAAATATTTAATGAAAATAGTTATAACCAAAAGCAAAGCTTTTACAGCATCACCTAACTATGGGTTATGCTTTTTTTTTCTTTCTGTGGTGAGAACATGAATGAACAATTTAATGTGTCTGTCACAGGATATTTGTGTTTCAAGTAGTGTTGAAACATATTGCATGATTCATTCATAAAGCCAACACATTCATGTGAACAGTCTTTTGGGCCTTTCATTACCTGAATCCTGTACATCTTGTCTAAACACAAATGTTGTATGACACTTCCACTTAGAACAGCAGGTGAACTCCTGCTTGCTGTACCAAACCCAACTTGAAATAAACATGGCTTTAAAAGAAACTTAAATAAACAGAGCCTTAAAATAAACACAGCTTTCATTTCACTGCCTTCTGACTTCAGGCATGTTTGCTTCATGATTTCAAGATATTGGGTCCTGGTTTTGGTCTTGGTCTCCACGGGATGCCTGTCTATATCCACTTGTGCAGTAGAAGCCAGTAAAGAGATTTCCTGCATGCTTACTGTTCTTTAATTAGATTTAATTTTCTTTAAATTAGTTTTCATCAGAATTCTGCTCTGCCTCATGGACCATGCCATTAGGATTGTTCATCTAAACCATTCTGTCCACAGTTCAGTCTCTGAACACCAAGAGAGCACCAAATCTGCTAAGTAGTGTACAAAAAGGGAGAAAAACAAAAGCATCTTAAACTTTCATTGAGGAAAAAATGAAATTGTGGAAGCCAGAACTAAGGTTTGGTGAAATGAGCAAGAGAAAAAGTGCTTTTTCAACATACCTGTTTGTAGATCAAAAAGACTCTAATTTTCCCTTGGATCGATTCTCCAGTTCTCCTTTTACCCAGCACTCAGGAGGTTCTCAAGGGACTACCTTCTATCTGGAAAAAGCAGGCACATATGGGCTATTTCCACAGCCATCTTCTACAAAATAAATCCTCACAATAATCTTCCTATTAATCAAGATTTTGTTATCTCAGGAGTCATGCAGAAGTTCTAGACACCAGACGGGTTACGATTGCAGAGGACATGAGTGGGCAGGATGGGGAAAAAACAGCCAGAATAAAACAGAATGAACTTTGCAAGCCAGCCATATTTGGTGACTGCACATTTGTGGGTTTAGTATTTGTTAGGAACACAGTTCAGCCTTCATCTAATTGTTGGCAGTTTGGTATGTGGAGTCTCACAACAGCCTTAGTCATGACCCAACTGCTTTAGTCACGCAACAAGTTTAGATTCATGACTTCTCGAAATGTTGCTCATTTAGTTTCCCTTTGACAGCAATGGAAAGAAGATATACAGCTGCAAAGATATCCTTCTCCTCTCGCTGCTCTATGGTTTCCTTTGTCAGGAAAGCCCGAGAAGCTGCTGTGATTAGTCAGGTGTTGAGTGCTTTGTGTGTGTGTGTGTGTGTGTGTGTGTGTGTGTGTGTGTGTGTACTCCAAATCATTGAGAACTTTACACTTGACAAGGAATTAGGAGGTACAAATTTGATTATGAGGTGGAGATTCTGTTAGGTTTCATTACAGAACCCTCATCTGCTAAAATCTTTTTAGACCAGCATCGTTACCACAATAGTTCTTTTCCTCTGAACAAGTCAAATAATTGTTCATTGTCTGCCATACATTTCTGCACCTTAAGAAGCCATCAACATGTTTCCAAATTTTTCTGAGAGTACAAGCAAGAAACCAGTCTGGATAGGAAATGAAAGCTGGACAAGCATTCCGTTAAATCAAAGGTGCCACCACTGCATGATGCTGAAAAGCAGAAACAGATTAACTATAATCACATTTTGCCTAATGTGAAAAAGAACTATGGTAATCACATGGACAATTTCAGGACAAAGCTTACTTTTGTGTCAGTATTTTAAAGAAGAGAAGGGAAGAAAAAAGAAAACTAAGACAAAAGACTCATTAAAAACAGGTGAATAAGTGTCTCAATATAAGACTGGACAGTAAAAAACTGGTTTATTCAAACCAAAAAACAAGTGATTTGTGGGAACAGTTCATGGAGGGTGTTTGATTTTCTTAAAGAGACATTAATCTAAGTACTCCACAGCCTTCAGAGCAGAATAAAGTAGTAAAATAGTCACATAGTAAATTAAGTAGCCTGATCTAATAGCAAAGTATCAAAGCAATACATAATTGACAGTGAAGTCTGTGGACAAGATATATAATCAGTTGGTTTTGAGAAAAGATGGTCTTCCAAAGTCAAGCCAGTCAGCAAATGTCAACAAACTCTGGACTTCATACCCCGCTGTCTGGAAGGCCTTCCAGCATTTTCAGACTGAACCCAGCTGTGGAAAGTGTGCTCAAAACAGTCAAGTGTATTTTTTGAAATTTGATTGTCACTCTTGTCAATGGTTTTGTATTAATTCTTTCTGTGGGAACACACAAATAGTGCAGTTGTGCCAGACATGCAAAATGCTGTATCTGCAGGACAGGTACCTGGCATTGAGCAAGAACTACCTCATCCAGACCTTTTCTGTCTGTCACTGCATGCTCAAGTGGAAAGGAGGCTCCTTTCAGTGGATATTGACAGACTGTCTCCAAACCCAAAACTTTCTAAAGGAGAAACTGGACTACGTCAATATTCAGGCAGCTACTGGAAGATGAAAGAAATTGCATCCCAGGAAGATATCTGCCCTACCTCCTGGAAGAAAAGGTGAGGTAGAAGCTGAGGAGTTGCACACCATGGGGCCTCCTGGGTCACACAGGCCCCTGGGATGGGCCAGCCCATCCCTGTGAGAGGCTGTAGCCACCTGCCAGCCGTGGCTGCACGGCAGCGGGGACATGACCTGGAACCAAGGTGGCTGACAGCCTGTTTTATCAGTCCTGCTGGAGAGAGACAGACAGCAACCAGCTTCATTCAAAGCAGGCAAATGAGGCACGACCAAGTCCCAAGAAGGACACAATATTAGAAAGGCACGGTTCAGTGGAATAGGCAGCTCTAGAATGAGTGGTGGATGCAACGCTTGTGCACAGCTTGCAAACCCAAGTGCAGGCACAAGGCAGCATTTCCCAAGGCAGTGTAGATACAACTTGCAACATCATCTAGACTTCAAAGAGTACCCGACCCAAATGACTTGTATTCTGCATAAATTTTATTCTACAGTTCCATTACAATTTTTCAAAGCTGCAATTTTATGATTTGCCTAGATCAACTGTTACAATAGCAAATCTTTTAAATTAGTACAGTATGCTTGCACTGAAGAAGTGGGAACAGTCATGTGAAGTAACTTACCAGCACATTATGGGATTTTTCCTACGTTCACGCCAATTCAAACAGATGTATCTGTCCTGTGTTACCCATTAACATTTCAAGTGACAGAAGATGTCACTTGCTGACATACAGAAAATATATAATTAAACAGCTAGCTAGTAAAAAAAAAACCAGCTCACTGAAGAACATATTGACAGTAAACTGCTAATAAATACATCTGGAAGCACACAGTTATTAACTCATTTACATGATCCAGAGGGACCTATGATTTGCCTTAATGAGATACCTTTGGGACTTTTTTGTTTGTTTTAATTTACCGGCACACTACTGCAGTCAAATGGCATTAAGGAGGACTTCAGAATACAACTTCCTGACCAACTGAATGATGTTTAAATCATGAAATTAACTACACATTTATTAAAGTTCTGTACCAGCACTCCAAGCTGGCAAGACAAAACCATATTCACTTTCACATAGTTTCTGCTGGGAGACTTGGAATACAATTTTTAGAGATGGCAGGGAGGCATGGGAATTGATGCCATAATGAAATGCACCAGTTCATTATGAGCAGAGAAGTGAAGATCATCAAATTTTTTACACTGAGGAATAACTTCATGAAATAGCTATTCCATTTTCCATTAGAAAGTCAGGATTTTGCCTCAAATATTTCCCTACACTTACAGGAGCAGCTGTCAGATACCATAACTGCAGAGTAGCATATGATATAGGTAAGCATAATTTTATATTCTGGATAGCTGGAAAAGGTTGATGTAGTATTTAACTCTGCAAAATATTAAGAATGTATACTTACATTTAAGGTTTGTATAGATGTGGAAACCCCTCTGTTAGCAATGTATTTATTCTTAAGTACTGTTGAAATTTGTTTTCTACTACACGAGTTCTCCAGCAGTAAGCCATGCCTTCCTTACTGAGAAAGCAAATACACATTGCCAATATAAACTAGTTTTGTACTGAAAAGGAAAGTCCTCAACAGACAACTAAAAATGAACATTATTTCCTGCTACAAATGCATAATTCTCATTAAAATAATGACTGAGTAATGCACATCGAGCCAGAGCAGAACAGCATCATGTACCTGAGGTAGCCACTGACACCTGAAACACTGATCATTTCTCAAGGATCTTTCACCCCAAAACTGTATGAGTGACTTTGGGGCACTTCCCAATTCCCTGCTTTATGTATCATGGAAACACCCACAGTTTAAATTCAAACTTTACTAGTATATTTTTCCTGTGTTCAGTCTACATTTAGGAATCTGTCCATGTCACCTGGTATTTCTAAATCTTAGTGACACTTTCTAACAAGCAATGCATTGGATTTCATAAGCTATTTAAATATGAAACGTCACTGAAATCTCCTTGATCTTTTATCTTTTTCTGCTAGCTATAGATATTTAAGAATATTCTCCTGTCTTTCCTTCTTTTCCTTCTGCTTGTCACAGAATTAAATCCTTCAAATAAGAATATCATGACTTGTGCAACAATGATTATTATTCACAAGAAAATTGGCCCACCACACAGTATGTATTCATTTTTGATGTTTAAATGGGGAGCTTTTGAGGTTTGAACATCACTGTAGAAAACCAGAAACCTAAGCATCTCTAAACTCACTGTCACTGTACCCAAATCCTCTGCAGCTTGGCCCTTGCAGAAGTATTTGCATACATTCAAACCAACAGCAAACCTATCAAATCTGGCTTGCCTGGTGCTCTCCAGGCAGAACTCTGAAGGGTGAGATAGTGAATAACCATACTTTACACCTCTGCCACATCAATACTGTGACCTGCTAAAATAGCCATCTTTGGACAGGGTTGGAACAAGTGAGAAAAGGTGAAATGCAGGAGAAAATGTCACAAACCTTCAGTGAAAAGCTAAACATTGAAAAGATGTCATATAAAAATGGCACTAATGAAAAATGAGATTCAAATATGGCTGGCCTCAGAGGACACTTGCAATCACTACTGTGCTACAAAACACACAGCTCAGGCTCATCTCACTTTGAGACACAGCTTCTCCTGAGTTTCTGCTTCCAATCCAGATGAAAAAGGCTGCTCAAGAAGGCTCTTTAAAATTTGACCGACTGAATTCTGTGACAGAAAACCTGAACTTTGGGAAAATTTACCATTTAATTTCATGGGATTTTAAAATATTTACCACAAGACAATAGCATTCCTTATTGACCTTTAGGGGGATTTTTTAGGCTCTTTTAATGTTGACTTAGAATGCATATGAAATAGCTTCTAAAGGATAAAACTTAGCAGGGCTTGTTATAGAGCCTCACTCAAATCTGTTTGGACAACCTTGCCTGTTACACATTTGGAACCTTGATGAGAGAAAGCCAGTAAGTGATGGTGGGTGCAGAAAGAAGATAAGAAACCTGCTCCTTTACCTGGTGGAGTGGCTGTGCTGGACAGCCTATTCTGCCCTGCAGCTAAGTGCAAAATTTCTTAGGGAATGAAGCAACAGACCCTGTTCTCAGAAACAGAGCCATTTGTGACCCAAGCAAGTCAATATCACCAGGGATTTCACCACCCTCTGTACTTTTGCAGTTGGCTCCTTTTCTCTCCCTGTGTAGACAGAAATATCTACAGCTCTTGCAGTGCCCTTGTGAACCGACCTTGTGTCAGCACACTGGTGGTCCAGAACTGAAACGGCATTAACCTTTACTCCATTCTGCAACAATATCACTCTGCTCTGCTGGAGTGGAGGCACAAGCTATTTTTTGTCTGGGTTTTGAACAATTTAACATCATATCATGAGAAGAGGAGAAGAGATTATATAAAGAAAAATGGGGTAAGAACTATGCTTCTATTTTGGGGGGAAAAAGAAGAACCTGTACAAGCAACAAAGACCGAACTTTTTGAAGAAGGGAGAAAGAATAAGCATCTGACTTCTAGAAACTTTTCTTTTAAAGATGAGAAAAATAGGCTTCTTCAGGGGGAAAAAAAAGACACATCCATAAAAACTACACACACTTCAGAGGTGGGTTTCAAGAACTTCTACATAACATCTACCACTTTACCATATCACCTCAAAATATAAATCTGATATGGTGCTTTTGATTCAGCTAAAAAGCTGTGCATGACACAGAGGAGCCATAACAAGGTCATCACAGAAGTGTCTGCACAACACTGCTCCTTTTGCTTCACTCAGACAAGCATAACCTGTATTTGAGCTCTTACCTCATTCCAAAACTGGCTGGGCCTGTTTTCCCTAAGCTCATAAATTTATGAAAATGTCAGCCACAACTAATCTGTGGCTTTGCAGGTATGCCAGGAGCATATGCTCATAGCAGGACTTTCCAAATGAATCCTTGGAATGTAGTTTGGCCAGACTTGAGCTAAGGATAGCATATTCCCACAGTCACTCATGCTGAAGTAGGTTTCCCAAAGTAACTTTAATTTAAATTTTATATGACTACTGCTTAAGTACTATGGATACACTTCCTGTGAATTAATTACCAGCTTAGATGAATGGACAAATTATTATCTCCACAAAATAATTCACTGCCCCCAAAATCTCCCTCTCCTGGTCATTATTGAAAGCAGAATACAAGTGCAGAATTCATCCAAGTAAATATTGCAATAAATCCCCATTCAGGAAAGCCCTGGGGATCAAGAGGTTTTGTTTGGGTTTTGACTGTGGTCTTTCAAGTACTTGTTTCATAAGAATTTGGTCAGAATATTTGTTAGTTTTGCAGTAATGGTCTTTTCGTTCAACCAGTTGATGAAATTAAGGGGATAATGATACCAAGGTTTGATTTTGGACATTCCTATACACACATTAATCAAAAAAAAATCATAAATTGGTTTTAATTTATTACATAGGTATGAAACATTAGTTCTGCATATATATCTAATGCTGTAGTATTATAACACAGCCTAACATGTATCAATCCTTTCTCTCCCTGCACTTTGTCTAAAATATGTTAGTCACATGTTTTACTGTGAATTTAGTGCTTTTTCTTGTGCTTTGGTTTCAGTAGGCTGGCAGTTTACACGCATTTTGAAATAGCATTTGATGCTCCATAGTTGAGATTGAAGCTGGATGAATTTCATCTGCACAGATACTCTGTTAGTTCAAAAAAAAAAAAAAAAAAAAAAAAAAAAAAAAAAAAATTGTAGATCTCAGATAAATTTTTAATTTAATTACAAAATCTCAATTTGGTAACTTTTAGGTGATAGGCAAAAAGATATCCTTACACTGGAAGGATTCATTATCAAAACATGAAGAAAAAAAATCCAAATTGTCCTGTCTGCCTTGAGAAATTGCAGAAGACTTCAAGTCTCTTACAAAAATAATTGTTATTGAAAGCTTCTGGTGGTCTTTTTGATTCTCCTGCATCATTACATAAATTCCCCCAACCTATGAAATTTATGTTTCCCAGCATAGACCCAGCTTGTTATAGATCAGAAACCTTCTTGCCTAAATAGACTATGCCTGTACTATGAAGAGATCACCTGAACAGTATTAGCAGAAATAAAACTCTGGGAGCTGCCCTTATTGTCCACTGCTCTGTGCTTTTGGCAGAAATGAGGGGCCCAGGTCACAGGGCGGTGCTTTGGGCAGCACTTATCCAGCAGAGGTGTGCTGCTAATAGAAATAATAAGTGGGAAATGCTACAGAGTATGTAGCACTGGCAGACATCTTAAAGTCTTTTTTTGGGCTGCTTTATAAGTGAAGGCTTAATAAGACACTTAAGCTCTATCACCTCCTTTTGACACAAGAAAAAGGGAAATGTTCCCAAGAAAGAGGAAGCACTAGAAGCGAACTCTTCACCTACACATTAGAGAGGATCCCAGAATGATATCTGACTCACTTAGGTAACCACAGATAAAAAAGTAAGCCTGAAGGTTAGGAGAAGTTTGCTTATCAACACTTTGACAGTATAGTTGCACCCTCTCATAGCTGTAATGATTAAACCCCCTGTTATTGGTCAGGAAATAACAGTGGGCTGTGCCCAGGTACAGCACCCCGGTGGCCCTGGGCTCATGGTCAGTCATGCTGAGGCTCCTGCCCTGGCTACCTCTCAACTCTGCAAGCCCAACAGCCTGGGTGAGGTTCAGCTCTACAGGCCTAGATACACATGAGTACTTCTCAATATTGCAAAACTTATAAGGGTTCCAGCATGAAGATGTTTGTCTTCATGTGTTAAGTGTGTACACAGTTCTACCTCCAGCATTTCTGCAGTGCAACACTGGTGTTACAGTATTTCAATTCACTGCTTTCAGTTATTAACATTCTCCATAAATTTGACATCAAATCAGTTCTGTGGGATTCTTGGGAGGAAAAGGGACATAAATTCCTTTCCTTTTGTGTCCCCAGCTCATGTCTGGGAGTCTGGGATCAGCACAGTATTTCAACTTTGACAAACAGAAGATGCTTGGAACTGGGTTAATAACTGCCTTGGGATTAGGAAACAAAAAGAAGTCAAGGTTTTAAATAAGCTATTTAGCAGCCATGAGACAAAGAAACCCTTGAACACCACAGCTATGAACATGAAGCTGAAACTGTAGGCCCAAAAACTCCTTTAGGCAGGTTATCTGAAGAAAATCAGTGACACATATGTAAGTTCAAGCATGAAAGTTTTGTTCTTATGTGATTTAAACTAAAATAACCCAAATAATATTTCCTTTCTTGTAATGATCATATTCAAGTAAAATTCAAGCTGCCTTTGATTGAATTTTCAATAAAGATTGTTTCAGCACACATATTTCCTTCTTAATGGTCCCCTCTTCCAATAAAGCAAGAGTTTATTACATTTCCATAATTCTCTTGGGAGGAGTATGGAAGGTTTTTTTTCTTTTGCAATATAGATTTACCTTCTAATATCTTGCAAAACAGCTAAACTCTAGCTACACTGGAGTCAAATTGTGTCATTACTTTCCTGACAGAAGTCTCAGATAGGTGAGACAAAATAATTATTGTTTACAATGAGTTTCTATATTTCATAAAAAATAAAACCTTATTTTCTGTTTATGCAAAAAGACTCGCATTAAAAAGGTGGACATAAACAGTGTGTACAAATCACAGGGTTAACTTACTTCCTCAAAGGCATTTACGTTCTTAATTGTATTTTGAAACAAAAAAAAAGATAGGACTTTTCTCTCCCAAATCAAAATATTTTTCACATTCTGGAAAGTGCTTTTAGTATACATTGGGAGCTTTTGCGTTTCAGCCATCAGCACTGTCTAGGCTCCAGTTATAACATTATCTCCCTTTTCAAAACAGGTGTTCATGCCTTTCCTCCATCACCACCATGGAGAATGAAGGTACCACTTACTATTTCAAATAAAGACTTTTGTCTCTGTTCACAGCACTGGAACTTGAATCCCTCATAGCTTCTAACCTCTTGTGCACAGGCCATGGCAGAAGACAGTTATGGACTCACGACCCACTCTGGAAAAACACTCAACCAACAACACCCCCACCCTACAGCGCGACCCCTTTGTACAGTAATATCTTCTCAGATGTCACCTTTACCATGTGGCTGTCGGGTACTCAGAAAGCACAAGCAGCAGAGCAATTTATATCACCAAGACCTAAGCAGACACCTGCCCAGTGTCCCCCATAGCACAGAACACAAGCTGGATATCTAAACTCTCACCTGGTAAATGTTCCTTATCACTGATGTCTCAAACTCAAAATGAATCCCCCATCTCACTTCTCCAACTTTCAGCCATCTTAAGCTCTTATACTGTCCCTTTCCTTGGAGCATCTTGCTATTCAACACCCCAATGGATGTCAGAAACTATAGGCCCTAAGTTCCTTTGGGCAGGTTATCTGAAGAAAATCAGTGATATATATGTAACTTTGAGCATGAAAGTTTTTTCTTAAGTGGCTTAAACTAAAAACAAATACAAATATTTCCTTCCTTGTAATGATCATATTCAAGCAGAAATCACCTACCAATGACTGAACTTTTGAGAATTATGAACTTGAGAATTATGAATTTTTAAGGCATTAAAAAGTAAAGCAAACGAAGTTGTGGCAAGGCAAGGAATTACACACAGATTCAGCCAGTGCTGTGGTCAATGCACAGCTCTGAGGATTGTCATTGGACATTGCAGGCTTTTCAGGTTGCAGAGCAGGCAGGCCCTTCAGAGTCTAGGCAAGACCTAACATAACAAAGAAGACCAGAATTTTTAGATATTTATGACATTCCAGAGTGATGGGGGCTGATATTTCAAGTGCATTTTATGTTTTTGACATTATCCGGCTTCAGATGGGATCACTGCAAGCAGAGACAACTTCCCACAGGGAAGGCAATTTCCACAGAGCAGCCTGTTTATCTCCTCTCATGGTTTGTTTCATTTCCCAAGGAACCAGATGCATCTATCCCTAATAAAATTCTGGCTGAGAAAAAACATTAAAATTGATCCCATATGTGATTTAAATAAAGAATAAGGGAATGTGTCTTCTTAACAAGCTTGTGTGGGATGTGTCGGTTTGGACCCGCCTGAGCATGTCCACACACACCAGTGCATGTGCACGGCAGCAGGGATTCGTGTCCTGCTGCTGTCTCCTGGCATCACAGGTAAGAGCAGGGACAGGGACAGTGCAGACACATGCACTGCTTTGCAAGCTAAGGACACTGCAGATTTCCAGGGTTGGAGTTGTTCTCCTTGGCACTAGCTGGTGTATATATTGAGTCTTCTGTACCTGTAACAGAGCCCTCACCCTCATTTTCTAGGTCTGCTCCTATTTACCTGTGCTAGGTATTATAAAGCTGCTACAGGGCTGCCTAGCTCTCCTGGAATTGCTTCTGCCATAGATTTTTAACACTAAAAGGTTCACTGTCACTGTGTGATCTTCCAAAGTTCCAGCTCCTGCTACTTGCAGCATCAGACTAAAAATTTAAATTCCTTTCCATTGTTTTTTTGCTCTACTGCCTTGAGCTGTCTGGATGACAAGCATTAATATAAATGATTACTTCAATTATTAACACTGGTGACTTTTGCTAAAACGCAGCAAGGAGGAGAAAAGCATGGTCAGGATGCTTTGCTAATAGTAATAATCAGACAGGAGGTCTCAGTGGGAAGGGAAAAACATGGAGTTTTATTATCTGGGAGTTCAAACAGGGAGGCGGAGGAGAAGCAGAAAGCAGAAGGGGAAGGATTTGGTGCATGTTCCACTTCTACCTCTGTGTCCCATGGTACTGTCATGTAAAATGTTACAGAGAATTTAGTGAGACATGAAGCCAAGAGAGACACTTGGTCTGGCCCAGCACAACAATATTCTTACTTGGCACACTTCTAAAATGCTCTAAATGCTATGATTCCCAAAAAGACAACTAGCTTCTCAGGTAGTGTTCTGCAGTGTTTATTTTCCCTGGATTGAACCTCTGAGGATTAAACACCGTTACAAACCACTTGTGTCTTGCCAAGCTTATTTCAAGTGTTTGGATTTATGACAGTGCTCAGGCAAGGGACTGAATAGGTAAGCAATCTTCTCCCCCTGGGGATGATGGCCTTGGTCTGTGCAATGTGCAGGTTCCCGTTTTCTCCTGATTGCAATCCCTATGCTGAGTGGCAGGTGTGGAAGATAGCACAGAGGAGAGAACAGCAGGTCTCCCTCCCATATCCAACTACATTCACTCCACTTTGGGGTGAATGCTGTAGCTCTGTCTTAATCTCACTCAGGGAACAGCCCAAAAAACACCAGAGTGAAGACTAGCAAAATAGGAGCCCAATATGGCAGGATGCTCAGGCAGAGAAGCTGCTCCCCTCCGCAGAGAACTTAGTAATTTACCATCTGGTTGATCTCCGGTTCTCAGTCAGTTTCAGCCACACGGTTTCCACAAGGAATAGGACAGCAATTAATGGTGATTTTCTGAAGGGGAGACATTTCTGTAGTGTTGTCACTCATGGATGAAGTCCTGCATTCTGGCTGGAGCAGCAGTGGCTTGGGTGATTTCCAGCTTTGCTTCTCAGTACATGGAGCCCTGGTAGCTCAAACACAGAACAACGTGAAACCACCGGGATTTTCAACCTATCTCCCAAAACTTCTGGTCCAGAATTTTAGTGCAAGACTAGAAGTGTACTGGGTGAAATACAGTAAAGAGGTTAATTAGGGTTTATTTACTGAGTTGTGAAAAACTCTCTGTTCTCTTGTTGAGATGCATTGGTTTTGTTGCTGCCAGTAACATCTGTAACTGTTATAAATAGCTGTGCTGAAAACAGTGTCCAGGGCACTTGAGTCTTTTACCACCCACAGTTAGTGGCATCTCTCATCCTCAGTTCCTTCCCCTGGCTTGTTCAATTCCCTAGCACACAGCTCTCCTAACCCAGAGGATGGGGAGATTCTCCTCATGGCCATTCTCCCCTTCCTCTCTAAACTGAAGGAGGAGCACCTTGACTAGGCTGGAGTGTATAAGATGGACCATCCAAGCTGATCTAGGTACAGCAGCTTTGGGGAGAGCAAGTACAAGCAGGGCACCCACAGCTGGCATGGATGCTCTGTGCTGCTGCAGTGCGTTTGAGACACTTGGTAGTGGTTAAATCTCCTCAGCTGAACACTGAGGGTTGGATTTCCCAGACAAGAGTTTTTATTAATTCAGTCTTCATCATTTTTAGCAGACAAAGCATGTGAATTGAAGTGCTAATCCTGTTCCCCCAGTATTAATTATCTTCTTTGATGGGACAGCTTAAACTGCACTGGGCCCTTTGAGGCTGGGGCAAATAATTGATAGATGCTCATCACTTGCAAGTCTGTCTGCTCTCTGAAGGGCTCCACTAAATGCCTGAGGAAGGCATTTCCTCTGCTTTCCTCTCCTGGAATAGAAAACCTTGACAATACTGCCTTGTGATACTAAGGCTCTCCCTCTGCCTGAATTAAACAGGTGATGACTGTCAGCAGCACAATGGCTTTTACCCACGAGGGTGCCCACAAGCATGACCTGGCAATGCTCCCTCTCCTTCCAACCCCAGCAGGATCTCTGTCCAGACACCAATTGGGTGATCAGTGACCTTCCCCAAGGATCAGGTGGCAGCTCTCCCCAGCTGCACTTTACACAGCACCAGGCACTGCAATTAGCTGTGATGTAATTAGGAGCGAGGAGCAGAACATACTATGAAGACATGGTTTGGGAGCCTGAGGCAAAGGCTTTTTTCCATCAGCTAGTGGGCTGAGTAACTTAGAAATTCTTAAATAAGTGGTGCTGGGCCCTAGAAAGAATTCAGAGTATAAGAGAAGAAATTTTATCTTTGTTTCATCTGAAGAAAAAAACAATAAAGGGAGGTAATAAGAAGTTCCCAGGGGCTTCTTTTAAAAGAAGTTGATCATAAACAACATGAAATAGTATCAAAAACTCGGGTATAAAAACCCATGCAATCTGACCTGTGTTGACTAGAGACTTTCCTCTGATAACAGAATAGTTGAAAAGCTATGTTAAAAGGAGGTAAATACTCTAAAAGGTAAGATCTAAGGAACAATTACCTCACTGCTGTGCTTCTGATGAGTTCAGACAATGGCTGCAGTTTTCCCCACACTGAAAGAAGAGGCATTTTTCAAGTTACTGGAAGAGCATTTGTTATCCTCTCTCCTTATCGTGGGAGTCATGAGGACACAGCATGGAAAGGGCAGGTGGGAAAGCCTGTGGTGGGGAGGAGCTGCCACCCCAAGGTGGGTCAGAGGAGGAACACCCAGTAGCCCCCCAGGACTGCTCTCACCAAGGGTTGGCAATAAAGCCCAGAACCACCCCAGCACATGGAAAGGCATATTCATGCAAAAATTATCATCTCACCTCGGGGAGTAGATTCTGCTTTCCTACCATCTGCTTGTTCTATATTTACTGTACAGTGAAGACTGAAATGCATTAGAATAAGTAAGTAAAAGACCAAGCCATATGGGTTCCAGAGTCCTTTGAATTATCTGCAGGCTCATCAGGAATCACTCAGCTGTCTAAGTGAACACTGAGATCTCACAGAGCCAGTGACACTTCCATAGAGGTAACTCCTTCTCTCTCTTTCTCCTGTAGATCCCCTCAGCTTAGAAGGAAGCCCAGCATTTATTTCATCAGTATTGGGCAATCTCACACTTCAGAGCCACAGCTCATCAGCACTGAGGAGTGAAAGGGGTACCAGCACTGCCACAAAGGACAGCAGGTGCTGTGCCAGGTCCACGTTCAACTGGAGAGCTCATCCCCTCTCCTGGCTTGTTACCGACTTCAGACCTCACTTTCTGGATGCTTTGGTCCCCCTGACAGAAAGTCAGCACCTGCCAGGCACAGTGACAGTACAACCCTCTGGATGAAACAGCACAAGCCCTTTTTGAAGTCAATCTTCAGTAAAAATGTATGAAGTCCTAAGAGGGGGAGGGAGACAGGAAGCCTCTGGGGTCTGGTTGAAAGAGGCAGATGTGAATACCTCTAAATGACATATTTGAATTTGATTCCTTTCATTAAGCAAAGGTCTTTGTTGCCTTTATACCTGCTTAGGAGACAACAGAAAGGAGGCATTGTTGTCAAGCCATTATGCACAGCCAGGAATCCACATCAATCACTCCACACTAGCTGCTGACCATCTCAGACAAAAAGGGCACACCCCACTTTGAACTAGCATGATGGTTAGAAGCCACTTGTAAATTAGTGCAGATAACCTCAGAAGACTACGGCTGGCTAACACAAATGTGGTGACTCAAAAAATGAAAAAATTAAAGGAAAACATAATCAATAATTCAGGAGATTTTCTGAATGAGATGTGATTCAGTGTGTTCCAAACCCTCAGCTCTCATCTATTCTCTTTCTGCTTACAGCTCACTGAAGCAAGTTAAACATTTTTTGCTCCCTTTGATGAATATATAAACAGATGAACTCATTGAAGTGGCACGGCATGATAACATGTCTTTATGATACTGGACATACACAGCCCTATTTAGCTATCACCATTAACAAGGGTCCTCTGAGACGTATTGCCATACTGTAATGAAGTCCCCATTGCATCCAAGACCAGTCCCCATCCCTGACAAGTGTCACACTGGCTCTGCCATGCTCAGTCATCAGCTAAATATGAAAATGCAGTGCATAAAGAAAATGCTACTTCAATGTCTTTGCAATTTATGGCTGTAAATATTTCCTCATGGGATTCAAGGGTAAATGGTGTCTCCATTT
Organism: Coloeus monedula; assembly: GCF_965178545.1. Lineage (NCBI taxonomy): Eukaryota > Metazoa > Chordata > Aves > Passeriformes > Corvidae > Coloeus > Coloeus monedula. The sequence goes on from NC_138786.1 coordinate 47,025,005, forward strand.
CTCTTTGCTCACAAAGAGGTCCACAAATTTTACATTAAACTTAAATGACTTATATAAGAAGTAAAACTCAAAATTTACTCCCCTGCTTCCTCCATGTTTTTCATAAAGGATTGAAATGTCCTTTGATAATAACCCAAGCCAGTTCCTCAATTTGAAATTGAACTAAACACTTACTGTATAGAAATCTATGGAACATCAATTAGGACTGTTTGAAAAGCTTTCTGTTCCGTGATTAATAGATTATTGAATTCAGAAATAAAGGTTTTCAAAACATTGTCTTTTAGAGCTGGACAAAAAGGCAATTACTTTTTCATTCCAAATCTTTTCAGTTTAAATATTTATAATAGACTTTGAAAAGTTACAGGATGAGCCTTAAATGTTCTGTCCTCTTCATTTTAGGGAATGATACTTTTGCCCTAGAAAGGACTAAATTGATGCAAAAGTGACTCAGTCTCTAAAGTAGCTGGTAAACATCAGGCTGATAGTGTGGTTCTACTCTGACAAGTTGCTATATAAAACTGGTAGTTGAACTTACCCCTTTTGTGGTATTTCAAGCCATAGCAAAGCAGGGCCAAATACTAAATACCTTCTGCTTCTTATCCCTGTTAGCCCAGCACAATTAATGCAACCAAGGGAGAAGGAATTGCACTAAGGCTTTTCTGCATTTTATTTGGACCTCACTGGGATAATGGAGTGGCTCAGCCATGACAGGAAGTTCAGCTGGAAGAGGCAATAACCTATTAAGGCTGATAGACCTCTAATAAGCAGACCTTCACGAAGGTACTGAAATGAAGAAATGACTGTGTGCTATTCCAGATCAAAGACTTCAAGACCTCAGTCTGCCAGAGCCATTATAAAAAGTAACATTTTATATAGAGTTGCCAGAGGAAGAACTGGGGCATTATTATGGCCATTTAAAACAAACAAACAAACAATCATATAACAAAAGAACAACTAACTAGAGGCCATAGAAGAATAGATGCACTAAAGAAAAAGCACAGACTGCCACTCTATTTAGAAATAATTATGTACAATTTGAAGGAAATACAGTGAAGTATAAACAACTGAGGTCAAGCAACAGATTCCCAGTTTCAAAGCAGAATGTGCTGCACTATTTAAAGTTTTTAATGCAGATTAAACAAGTGCAAACCAAATCCAGTTCCCACCGAAATTTGTGATGGGAATGGGAATCTCTTTGGAAGAGAAAGATATCTTCCCTGGAAATTCAATGCAATTTTTTTCTTCCTCTGTAGAATGAAAAAGAAGAAATGTTACTGCGTTAAGTCTACCTTATAAATAACTACAACAAAAGGAGAAAAAGAAAAAGAGATTGCTGCTCAGAGTAAAGCTGTTTCCATAAGTGTATATGCTCATAAAGGACTTCTCTGAGATGGGTGAAGATGGATATGGATAGGTCTAGTACATAGGAGTGGCTTCCAGGACAGCTTCAAGCATCAAGCTTAGAGGAAAATGTACTACACAGAACACTCTAAACTCAGTATAAAAGGACAGCATGGGAGACAAACAATAGGGGCCCCACTTCCTGCAAGATTGTTCCATAAGCAGCAGAAGAGGCACTGGGGTGCACTGAAGGGCCCACTTCCCAGCTCCTGACAGGCCAGACTGACTCGGGAGGCCACTCCTCAGACCCTCCTGTTGTTCTCCTTTCTGCTAGAAGCTCATGTTCTTTTCCCCTTGCCAGGACAACTGATCATATCAAAACCAAGAGACCCCTCATCTTCTAAGTGTCAGCTTCACCAGATGGCATAGCTGAAAGGACTGGTAATATCTGCACTGGTAACATCTGATGCTCACAAGACCGGGGGAGGGAAAGAAGGGGTACTGCAAAAAATATTGCACTTGGCAGGACGAAAGAGAGAAAGTGTTGGAAAAAAAGAGACTGGATGCTGGTGTAGTAGGACCCTCTGGAGGAGTGTCCTATTTCAGGATCTCCCTCACTAACTACTCTCTTGCGTCTCATTAACTGATGGAAGTGGGGATAGAATGTTAAGAAATGTGAGGGCTCAGTGCATTGCCCACGTGGAAGGCAGTTAAACAGGCAGTTCCAAAACTGAGCCATTGCTTCCACCTTTGATCAAAGAGTAACTCATAATCCATGAGAAACTTATGAAATATTTAAGGTGAAAAAAAACCCAAAATATGGTGTCTTGTAGTTGCAAAGCCAAAATGAAAATTCTGCCTGAAGCGAGAGGAGTGCAAACTGTGCTATTTCTGAATCTGATTTTTACAGATATACGTGGGTGCTCCCTTTAATGCCCTTTTAGAAACCTGGGAACCCCACGACTTTCTGGAATACTTCAACTGGAAAATTGCCCTTTTATTGAGCTTTTGATTAACTTCAAAATACAATAGGTTTGTGGAGATTTTTGTATTTCATGCACTATCTACTGCAAATTCAGGATATTATACAAGGATGTAAATTGAACCGCACACATGAAATATTTTCTGAAACATCCATGGTCTTACCTATGTACCCTTCACTTTTCCCCACAGCTTGAAAACAAAGCAGCAGTATGCAATGCAGCCAGGGCACAGAAAGGCTGGCTGTTCATAATACATCACCAAAAGTTCACTCTCTTACCAGGGAAATATTTGCATTATGCTACTGTTTTTCTTAAACTCTCTATGCCGTATTTCCTTTCTACTGATGGATTAGTATCTTCATACACTGATATTCCTCTTTTCTCATTGCTCCAACATGGGTTAATATATGCAAGGCTTTTTATCTGATGATCTTTTCAGAACTTGGAGAGAAATTAGGACAAACCCAGTAATCTCTTTTTGGCATCTAGAAGGTTGGTGCTATAATAGCAAACATTTTTGATGCCTTACCTAAAACTAGTTTCTGTGTAGAATGAAGGAAAGAGTAATTCTCAAGAGTAAGTCTCAAGTAGTCTCAAGCATTTTGCTTAGACTTTGATGAAAACACTTGTATCCTTCCAGAATGTGGTATGTCTTCAAAATCTCTGATACAGAAACTAGAAGAAGTCTCCTGGTTTAGGAAACAAAATGCCACATAGAAAACTGCATTCTTTCTTCTGTATTTCCCTGGAAATGCTGAACAAGCCAGATAACCAATATTTTCTAAGGTAATCAGAATCTGCTGTCAGTAAATAAGGCCAAGGTTTACACAGTGAACATGAAGGAACAGATAAAAGTACTCCATAACTGATCAGAACACAGGGCATGAGACAGAAGCCCCATGACACGTATGGGATGATGTAAATCAAAGATTGTCCCACAAAGCAGACATAAGAGGAATTAAGGTGCATAGACAATCTTAATTCTGGCAACTACCAGTTTTGTGAAAGTCTGACTGCAATTTAGCAATTAATTTTTAAAAAAGTACATGGAATACTCTCAAAGTTTAATTCAGCAGTTTATTTATAGGAAAAGCTGTACCTGAGCCATGGTATAGTCAAGATAGCATGGCTGGTCAGCTACTAGAGCACATAGCAACAAATCAAGAGTTAAAACCCTTGCTTGGACACAGGTTTCTGTGTAACCTGAAGTATCTAATTCATTTCCTATGCTATAAAGTAGGAATAATGATATTTCCTAAGTATTTGTGACAATAATTAATTTTTATTTCCTAGAACATGAGATCTGTCAAGGAAGTGTTCCATGGGGGAAAAAAAAGTAAGTAAATATTAATCATCACATCACTAACAACACTACAATTTTTTCTGCGCTTCACATACTCCTGTCTTCTTAGTGCTTCATGTAAATTCTGTGACTTTAAAAATACAACACAGTATGTTAAATATGAAGCTGAAACAAGAACCTCAAGGAAGAAAACATACTCTGCCTAGAATTTAAATTAATACACAGATAGCATTTACTATGCTACCAAAATAATTTAAATTATCAAGAGTTCATACATGCCCTAACCTTAGCACTGGCTGCTTTATTGAGAATTGGTTCCTCACATTAAACTCCTAATGGGAAAAGTCTATGTTTCCAAAACACGAGCTTGTTTTTTCTAGGATTTAGTGATTGTGCTCAATGCACACTGGTGAGAGCGGGCTTCAGAGCTGCTCAGAGTTTTAGTGTACAACAGGAAAGAACCAGCCTGCTCCTACTTGAGCCATATATGCCTCCTGCTGGCTAAACCATCTGACTCTTCTCATTTGGGTTGACAAACCAAATTCAGTTGAATAATATGCTGATTATTCATCTGAAAGAAAAAAAAAGGGAGGGGGGAGAAAAAAAAAAGGTAAAGCATTTTTTCCCCTTTGTAAGCCTTTTTTTTTTTTTCATTTGAAGTAATAGATGGCTCCTCTAACTTTCAGGGGAAAGTTCATTTTAAATGGAAATGTGACATTTGCTTTCAGATTGAAAAGATAAAATTAATTCCAATTTAATTTGACTGGAGGTTTTTTTCTGCTTTTGTATTTCACTGCAAAGATATTACTTCAATTTGGTTTGACCCACAAGTGGCGTTTTATTTTTTGGCTTCCAGAGGTTATCTTTGAATTGAAAGACCAGTAACTCTGAGCTCCAATTTTACCAAGATTTCATCTCTTTTCCAGTCGGTCCTTAGCCCAGGTTTGTCATAGTATTTTGCTAGCCTTGTGCAATTTTGCATCTAATGTTTGATCAAATCCCTATTTCAAATCTGATCTAAACATAGTATTCCTTAATCCAATCTACTTCTATTTTACTTTCCTAAAATAATTTCTTAAAAATAAATCTTATTATTTAGCAGAGTTTGCTTCTCTGGAAAACTACTCCTAGTACCCATCAAGATATAGCAGAATTTTTGTTACAATGAAGCAAAAACGTAAGGATTTTGTTGTTATGGTTGTTAAAATACTCAAACAAAGTATTTCAGTCTCTAAATGGACAAGAGATGCCAAAGAAGGGCCCTGATCACAGAAGAAGAAACCCCACTTCTGCCTACCCTGCAGCAGCCCTCATTTAATGCTGGCACTGCAGTGTCCCCACACCCACCTGTGTCACAGTAACACGTTCACATCTTCGCCCAGCCGAGGGAGCCCAACACATCTGGGTTTATGTCTTGACAGGTTCACATTTCAACCAATGCTTTCTGACTTTCTGCTCTCCAGATGCACATTGATTGTGAGGCAAGTTATTGATGACTACACTAATGGACAGGAAAACCTCCACTAAAGAGTCTTCATTTTCTCCCTACAAGACAGTTTTCCTTTCCAAACCACACAGTGCTGTTAAACAAAGTCCCTTTTTTAGGTCCATAAGCACCTGTAGGTCTTCTTTTCATTCTTTGTACACACTGGCCAACAAACTGACCAAATAACTAAGTAATGCCAGGAGACACAGAGAGGAAAAGACTTAACTATTTCCTCTTATTAAGCTACAAGGTTTGACATGTATCTCTTTATTTCTTTGGAACTTCTTTCAGTACCTGAGAGCATCCCCAGTGCACTGGTTTCCCCATCATCTGGATGCTTAATGGGAGTGTATTATACATGTTAATAGGAGATATGTCTGTCTAGACCAATATGCAGAGATCCCCACACCAGAGATGGCCGTTGCTTAAAACAAAGAGCCTGAGGATCACAAATATGGTGGTCACTATGATTTCTATAGAAAGTACCTCCATTTTCCTGGCCTTCACAGCTTGGCCTTACACACAAAAAAACCACCAGCAACTGCTTTATAGAGAGCCCAGATTAAATTTACTGTAGGCAAGGCCCTTGTTATAGGCATTAGTGAGGAGCAGACAAGCAGGAATCAGAAATCCAGGAAGGGATGTGTGACTAATGATGGGCAAGAGAAATTGCCAAGCACACCCCAAACCTCTTTTGCTGTTGCATTACATTGGCTTGTTTGGGAACTGTCAGAGAAGAGCTAACGAGCTGGGATTGCTTCATGCAGGATTGCAAGCAGGCAGGGCTAATTTATTAGTACTCAGCCTGAGGGAGGGAGGTCCATTCTACAGAAAGGAAGCCACCTATTTTCATAGATTAGTGAAGGCTTAGAAAGGCAGGAAACTTAAGCAATCAAAAGCAGAAATGAAATTATTCATTTAAAGCTCTTGTTAGGAGGTGAAATATAAAATAACTTCCTGCTAAAAAGGAAATCATAGTTGAGAATGAGCTACCAAAAATTTTATTTTCTAGTTTAAGACAAGCCCAGATTTCAGGGAGATTCCTCCTCTTTTCCTTCTCATGAGAAATGCAGTCATATACCTTTCTTCAAACAGTAAGACTTGCTGTTTCTAAACAACATGATAAATGTTGTTATAAATCATTCTCAGTAGGCAGCTATGCTGAAGGAATCCAAGGGGGAAAAAGTGACAGTTGCAGCCTACAAGGGGGTATTTGTTGCTATTTTGTATTTAGTTGGGTTTTGTCTTTTTTTCAGCTTGACAAAATATGTTTAGTTTGTCAAATTGAGCTACACCAGAATAAGAAATGGAAATAAAATAATATAATTGGCTTCACAGCACAGCATGAATTCCCCACAAGATGGACCTGCTCAAGGATAAAGTCTGAACTAAATACCTGAGTAGGCTGTTGTCTTTCAGACACCCCTGGTTGGAGGATTAAGCAGTTTGGTGTAAATCTGACAGCACAACTTGTATCTTTCAGCACCTAAGGCACACCTGAAATCTTGCTGTTACTCAGACAGCGCCTATTTCCCTTGTTACAGAACACACAGTCATCATTGGTTTGTGCTTAATCCCTCAAACGCCTGCTGCTCTATTCACTGTGGAGGAGTTATCGATTAGCCCGGCTCCAGCCTCTCCACAGGCTTCAACAGATGTGACAGTGATTGCCAGGGCTCTTGTTTTTCCTGCTGTGACATCTTAAAAGTCACTCCCAAATCTGTAATATGACATCATAAAAATGATCTCATGAAGTTCCTGTCTGTATTTAATGACTCTTTGCAAAACAGCCTCAGTTTATGTGCTGTTTTGTTTCTTTTTCAATCATTGCATTTCTGGCTTGTGCTCTGGAATGCACTGGGTGTGCCTTTCCCACAAACCCTTGTAGGAAGAAGAGATTTGCAGGCCCAAACTCTGTCCTTTGTAGAATTTTCTGTCTCTTTTTCTGCCCAGATACTCATGCAAGGGGGAAGCAATAAACCTGCAACTGTAAGATCTTTGCATACTGCTTACAAAGGATTAACAGGAAGCTGACTTTCTCCTCATTGGATTAGCTCTGAAAGCTTAACAAGAGCAAAATGCAGTATGCATGTCTTAATTTTCATTGATGCCACCTGCAAAAGCATGAAATGCACAGAAGGCCAGATATATTCAATGAGATAGTGGCATAGGGAAAAGCTTTTGCTCTGTGACTGTTGTTGTCATTTGGGATTAGGGGGAAGGGGGGTGTTGCTGTTATGTTTTGTTATGGTGGGGTTTTGGCTTTTTTTCCCCTCAGGAATTGCAATAGTCATATTTTTTTCCACTTTTGGTTGCACATGGGAGTCAATTGTTCACCTCAAGAAACATTCAGATTTCTGCTGACAGGTAGAACTGTGTTGCTCAGTTTACACTCTTCTCTTTTTAAAGTGATTCTCATGGTTGTAAATGAGGGAAGGATCACAGTTTTGGACCCCCACCAATTAAGCTATTTGGCACACTGTGGCTCAGTGTAATGGAGTGGATATTTTAAACAAGTTCTTCATATGCACAACCAAGATTCACAGTCACCACATGCTCTGGAATGTAATACAGTCTTAATCTACTGCTTTATTCTTCCCAGAGAGGTAACTGTACTTAGGAGGAAATAGTGGCACAGGTCCATTTAGCTAATTGCTTCAAGTCAAACTTACGGTGTCCATCCATCCTGTTTAAATTGGGTTCAGTAATGACATTTACATTGTTCTGCCTCAGAAATGGCACTGTCAAAAGAGTTCTCCATCAAGAAAAACATCAGCACCTTGTGCCAGAATGAAAGGAAGGGACGACCCAGAGGCAATCTCCTACAGTGGGGAAAGTCTCTAGGGTCCCCCATGGAAATGATCTAAAGCTTTTCTGGAAAGCAGTGACAACTGCCAGGCCAAAAAATGTGCTGTGAAATCTCTCTGGGATATTCCTCCCTAAACTATGCACTTTCAGTATGTTACTGTATTATTATATACTAATTTATTGTTTCTAGAGCAACTTTAATTGGTTTTCTACCATGTTAACAATTTGTTTTGAAACAGTTGGTGTTCTGCAAAACAGCAGACTGTACTGAGAAAATAATTTTTAAGCAAGAATCTTAGTGGGACCCCCAGCATCCTGAATATAGGTTTTGGAGAAAAAGAAGGTATTCACAATTTGTCATACATCCACCTTTCGGCTTTTGCTGGGTTTTGGGGGTTTTTTCTTCTTCCCTTTGTCTTTCTCAATCACTTCTAGGAACAATGACTTGGGTCAGTTTGCTAAATAGGTCAGTTTTCTGGAGGACTCCAGAAACTTAAGTACCATCTGTATACCCCCTGCAACAGGCCACAAAGTGAGAGCAAACAGCTGTAGCTTGATGAAGTCTGGACCTGGAAATCAATTGAACAAGTAGAATGTGCATAAACTAGAAAATGCAAACAACCATTTTTGCACGAAAAATGAGTGATACAGAGTAGCTAAAGTAGGTCCAATTAAAAGACTCATGATCATAAGGAAAGAGAAATAATTTTGGAGATGGAGGTGGCCTTTGGAGAAATATGTCTTGACTGGCACAGTTAATACACAAGTAGCAAGAATCAGTATGGACTGAGTAGCATAAACAGCATATAAAAACTAGCACAAAAAAGGGGAAGATTGTTTTGCTCAGTCCACAGAAGGTTTTTTTCTTTATTTTTTTCTCTCAAAGTCAAGCGAAGGTTCAGCCATGAGGGGTCCGTATACACACTATGCAGAACTATGAACCATGCTTACTGTAATTTTTTATCACACCCATTTGCTGAAAAAAGGAACATAGTTCAAGAGTTTGCACCCTCTGTGAGTGGACTGGCCTGTGCTGCAGTTTCCCAGTCTAAAGGAAAAACAAGACAGCGAGGGAATTTGAGGCCTCACACAGAAATCAGTCAATACACAAACATCCAAAAAGCTGCAAAAAGGCAGAAGATATCACAGTAAAAGACAACCCCAACTTTGTCTGTGCTTCCCAAAGTCAAAAACCTTCACCTCCTCTCTCCATCAGTAATTTCTTCCAGTCATCCCAGCAAATAATTTCTTTGGAAAGAAACTTGGAAAGAGAGACAGAGCCTCCTCAATGTTCTGTTTCTTGCTTCCCTATTGACTAGTCACTAAATGCAGAAATGTCTCAGTATGGGTAAAGGGATGACTGGAAATTTAAGTCTCTCTTTTGAAACCAGCCCAGCACCATGGCTTCCCAAATTACACACCGAGGAAACATGGGAATCTGGATCATCAACCAGGGAGAAAAGGTAGAAGGGGCAAAACCAAGCTCAAAGGTCCAGCAAAAGTGATATTACCAGCAAGGCAGAGTTTTCTAGAGATATGCAAAAGAGAAGGTTAATTACATCCCCTTGCTGGATGATTAGACAACAGAAAGATTTAAAAAAACAACAGGAAAAGTGTTTTCATCTGGATGGTCTTTGTTCCAATTTTTTTTTCAATCTTTTAAAACATTACATCATAAAATAACAACAATAGCAGCAAAACTTATCAAGATGGTACAAGCACATTCTGCTCTGCACCCTGGTAATGACATTTATGAAACTGTCATTTTTCTGAGAATGCCTTTCTAAAGCACCATTAAATCTTACAGAAAGAAAGAAAGAGGGACAGAGACAAGAAAGTAGATAGAACATCCTTGCAACTGGTTTTACTGATTGTTTATAGTATAATTTGAAGTTGATCAGGAAAAAATAGTAGAACAGCATCCCAAAAAAGTGTTTCCCCAAATTTTAAGAAACTTCTTTTTCAAACAAAAAGCTGAAAATGACTAATAGTGGTTTCTCAGTACTGTCCAGGGTCCAGATCAAATTCTGTTAGAATTTGGGAAAAAATCACTCTAAAACTACATTGATACACTGCCCTGAATAAATTTAAATTGTTGGGAAGATATGATCTAGACTGCTTTTTTCTAATTAAAGCTACTATATTATTCCAGGATCTAAGAAACTGCTAAATGGTAAAAGCTGGTATGTTTGGCTTACATCTCAAAAAAGCGCCATAAGCCTTCCTCTTGAGCGCACC